>NC_141346.1:33505209-34105209 GCF_057382095.1 Aulonocara sp. 'chitande type north' Nkhata Bay | reverse complement strand
CGTTTTTGTTTAAATAATAATGCTAACACGACTTTACCGGCATAAGAAAACAATGATTCAGTTATAAGTAGCAACTGCTTTCAATCCGTCTGGGAAGTAAAAAACTGATGTAGAAAACTCTGTATGAGTGTACAACCTCAATAAGGGAATAAAAACTGAGGCACAAACTGTCCTTACCAGTTCGATTCCTGCCACTGGCTCTGAAATCCCGTTTATCCATCCAATCCAGCGGATAACTCCAAACAGCGGCGGATCATTCACTTCAACCATCGACCCGACCTCCAGATTGCTGCCCGATCCTGCCTCTCCATTCTCTGCTGCGTCGTCACCGTTACCCGGAGCCCTCAGCGGTGAGGCGGGTCCGTGAGTACCATTGGTGTGCTGCTGCTGGCCGGCTGTCAGGCCTTGCGGTTTGGGAGGGGGTAGAGGAGGAGGGGGAGGAAGCCCGGGTTTCTGGGCGGGTTTTGGCAGAGGCAGAGGGGGAGATTTAAGTGCTGGTTTGATTGGGGGCATCAGGGCTATCTTTGGTGCAGAGGCAGGCGGCGATACAGGGACTGATTTAGTAACTGGGGGGAGTGCCACCTTCAGGACGGTTCTGGAAGATTTCTGAGTGGGGTTGGTTCGATGGGACTTTGGTTCTGAGGACGCAGAAGTGAAGATGTTAGATGTTTATTTTTACTGTTATGCTCCTGCAACGCTTCGTCTCTACAAAGCTCAGGTGTAAACACAGTTGTCTCCACATAGCCCTCATTCACGTCCACTCAGCCCTTATGACAAAACACAATTCCTTGTTTTGACTGAGTTTTCATTTGGTTCAGTTACACATCTCTGTATTGCTTTTACTTAGTGATTGTTGGTGTTAATTGTTTCTTTTCTGCAAGATGTTTATAAAAAGGTGAGGTAAAAAAAAAATGTGGCAAGTGACCCATTACAAGCAAAAACACTTCACAATTTGATGTAAACTTGGTAAGTGCCTCCTTCAAAGTTGTCATTTGCTGCTTTCTAGCTCTTCTAGCATAAAGAAAAAAGACAGCGACTTATCGAGCTTCGTTTCATTTTAGGAAGTGTATTGATTCACAGTTCATTTTAATTCCATATTTATTCATATAGTGCCAAATCACAAAAACAATATTGCAAGTGAAAGAGCCTACAATAATACAGAGAAAACCCCAACAATCATATAACCCCTCTGAGCAAGAGCTTTGGCAAAAGTGGGAAAGAGAAACTCCCTTTTAACAGGAAGAAACCAGAACTGCTGTCAGGTCGATCTGTGCACGTTAGGTGGACAGAAAAGAGGCACTTGTCTTTTCCCTCTTGGTGACTTCAGTTTATGAGGGAAAAGCAAAATTATTTCATCACCTCATGTAAACAGTTTAAACGCGTCTTAGTAAACCAATGAAAAGAATCCCCCTTAAGACACTGTGTGGTTATGTAGGCCCAAGGTTTATATGGTTGACGTGATGCAGGTAACACAAAAGTAATACAAGTATTGTAATGACTTACTTTCTGTAATGAAAGAAAAAAGCTAGATTTGCGTAGTTTGTAAAAGTTAACAAAGTCAGGTGTAATACAGGGTTTTTTGTTTGTGTTTCTGACTCAACCACAGAATCTAAAAATGGAAGCAGTGCTGAAAAAGGCACAAGGAAATTACCTTGATGTGGACAGCTGCCAAATTTAGGCAGGTTAGCCTTATTGTTTCTATGTTTCTCAGTCTATTCTCATTTGACCGTATTAATTGTGGAAAAATACTGGAACTAAATCTGCCATTTTTTAATTAAATTTTTCTATATAGAAGTCAATTTATGGTAAGAAGAGTGATTAAAATCTAAAGTTTAAAATCTAAATTTGTTGAGTTACCTGAAATAACTGAGGCCTGAACTTTCTGAGTGTAAACAGCTGCTTTACCTAAGGAAACCTTGTTGACTGACACCAGCGCTCCATAAAGGACTGAAGGAATGTGGCAGAGCTTCTCTCCCTTGTAAGTCCCGTCCCAGCTACCATCAGGAGTGTCCTAATGTACAACACAGAGTCAAACATTAAATGCAAATAGAACGGCTTCACCATTACACTGTATAAGACCGTCAAAGCGAGGGAAAATATTTTTTGCTAACAGTTAAAACATGTCCTATTTTCTACAAAAAAACAAAACAAACAAACAAACATCTTCTCTCTCTCATGGGTCATACTGACCAGAATGGCTCCCACGTACATTCCTGATGAGGCCCGGCCTGGCAGGGGCCCACAGAACACCACTTCCCCTGCACAGACTTTGTCATCCAGGGGGAAACACACACGCTGACCAGGGCGAAACAGCGGGGGTGACGCAGGGCCTCGGACATGGTTTTGAGCTGTGATGGGTGCTGAGTCTGCAGTTCGTGGAAGGATGCTAAAGGGGGACACCTGAGAAGAGCTGTTGGGTGGATGCTGGTGGAAACTAATGTGACGACTGTGCTGGTGCTGCTGCTGCTGGGGCGGCAGCTGAAAATGGTTCGGGCGGCCATTGCTGCTATGGTGACCGTTGCTGCTGCGGTGTTCTCGCTCACGGGGTCGCTGGTGTCCCTCGGAGCTGCTGGACCACTGGCGGGGCCTGATGTGACTGGCCGGGACGAAGAGGGCGCAAGCTTCGGGGCAGGTGAATAACCTCTGGCCTTTGTAAGTGCCGTTGCTTTTTCCCCTACCCACCGCTGAGCCCTGGAGGACAATCACACACACAGTTAACATAGTTAGACTGCAAGTGACACAGCAACTCAGCTCCTACATCTGTGGTTTGTATATAAACCTATGATTTGATTCCCCGGATATTTTGGTGCAGTTTTATGCTCGCAAACTTTGGAGCTTTATGTATGCAGTAATTGTGATGATTGTGCCAGCCACTGATTATTGTTGGCAATGGCACTCCCTGATGGCTGCAGCCTCCCCATCAGGACAGCAAACTGTAGGAAAAGTGTGAATTAATGAGTTACATTATTTATTTTTATGAACTTCCAAATGTTTCTTTTCAGATAAATGTAGCTTTGGTTAGTCTCCACCCTGTTCATTTTAGCTTTTATTTATTTATTTTGTTTTTTAGAAATGTTCAATAGAACACACTTAAGAAACTAATAACAAGTACTACAACATAAACACTTGAGTTAAAGTCACACCAAAGCCTCCTCACACAGGTTGACATAATTATCTGAAGAGCGTTCATGTGTACTATTGTTTTATTTTAGTGAGTACACATCTAGTTTTTATTTGTATTTCTGATACCTGTATCTTTTTGTCATATTTCATTTTAGTTAGCTACAAGTCAAAGTCAGAGTCAACTTTACTGCAGCAGACATGAGGACTGCACAGTGGACTCAACAGCTTTACAAATATGAAAACACAGCACAACAGCAATGAAGGTTAGTCATCATATGTGAATGTCTGTACTGATGAATATTAAACTAAAGTTATGCAAACAAAACTATTGCACAAGCCAGCAACAGTTAAAAAGGAAGCATTGTGGAGGATGACTGTGTGTTTTCATGTATACAAACAATTATAGGATTGTGTGTCTGTAGTGCATGATTATGTGTATTTAAAATGAGTACACAATCCTGACTGCCTGTGGGAAGAAGCTCTTGCAGAACCTGGCAACCTGGTGCCTCAGGCTGTGACAGCGTTTGTCAGATGAACAAGGTCCAAACTGGCCAGATCGCAGCCTGATCAAGCATTGCTTGAACGAACCTCATCCATGGAGGCCTCACCCAACAACAACAACCTTTAGGACACAAAGAATCAGCTGCCAACACCACACTGCCGAAGGTATAGGACACTCCCAGAGGTTCACATCCCAAAGGTCTGCAGATAGTTTGGCAGCACAGGGGCAACCTGAACAACATTAGGAAGGATTTTTATAAATATCTGTGGGTCACTTGATTTCACACACAGGGGTGAGGATCCAGTGGTTATTTTATGTAATCTGATGTGAGGAAAATACAGTCAATGGACGACATGTATAACCAGCATTTAAAGTGGATATTTTCCAAATAGGTTTAAAAAAAAAAATTTCTAATTTAATTTCTTCCTGTACTTAAGTACAAGGATTTCAGATGTGTCACCATTTTGCCAATGTCTGGAAGAAGATGGGAAAAACAAAAACAAAACAAGAAACCTCTGATGGAAGGAAATTGGTCGGGATGTTTAGGAGCCACCAAGGCTCAAGCCTGACATGGAGTGGAAACTGCTGCATGACCAGTGCTTCTGTCCACAGTGAAGACAGCGTGACCTAACAATGCACTGAGAGGGTGCTGACCAAGAAAGAAGCCCCTGCTCCATAACTGACACCTTCAAACGCGATTGAAATGGGGAACTTTTTTTATAGTCAGACATGCAAACCAAAGAACACTGTAACAACTGTAAAGCATGGTGGTGATAGCATCATGCTCTTAGGCTGTTTTACTGCCAGTGATACTGATACATTGTCCTAAGTGGATGGAATAATGAAGGAGGGCTCCCTCCAAATTTTTCAACTTCCCCTCAAAACAGCTGGACAGTTGAAAGTTTACATAGTTGGGTGTCATCAGGACAATGTTCCCAAACACACATTAAAACTGGAATGGATGAATGAAGCTCACACTGAGCTTCTTGAATGGTATTCCCAAATCTCTCATCTCAACCCTAATAAAAATCTATGAACTACACTTAAAAGCTGGGCCTTGGCCAGGAAACCAACAAGTTTAAATAAACTCTACCAATTCTGCCAGAACAGTGGCCAAACATTCAACCAGAATAATGCCAGAAGCTCGCTGATGGCTACCAATAGAGTCTGGTCATGGTGCAACTTGCAAAGCGATCCTTAAATATATATTAGTGGGGTGTATGTATATATTTGAGCCTGTATTTATACTTTTGACAATGTGCATATTAGAGAAAATCCAAACATTTTTTAAAACTTGTGCACCCAATTCTTGTTTTTTTTTAAGTCATTAAAGATGTATGCTGTACAATTATCCCACCCTGGAAAAAAGAACAACTGAAAGATATAATTATGAGTCCAAAATTACCCTGACATTCAGTGGATGTAAACTTCTGACCACAACTGTAAATATTCTGCTGTGGAGGGTGGTTTTAACAGTGTAGCTGACTGGTGTACAGCTAGCACCCACAGAGCAATATCAGCACTGATCCTGTGAAGCTTCTGGGTAATGAGTCAAAAAAAAGATCCCAGGAAGTCTCTTCTTTTAGCGATTTTATACTCTGGCTCTTTAGCTGCCATCTTTTTTTTTTGCCCAGGTTTGGTAACGAACAGCTATTGTAGGTAGTGAGAAACCGCAAAGCAGGTTCAACAGTATCAGCTATACCATGCAACGCATAAGTAGTTCAAACTGCTGATTAAAGCAACTTAAAATATTTGAAAATTCAATCAATCCAATGATTAAGCCAACCTTGAGTTGGACCCCAAAATACACAGCGCTGCTTCCTCTGGTTAAGGGCCCGATGTACTTCAGCTCTGCCTCTGCCAGCTCATCCTGCTGACCTATTTGGACCCACAGCGGGGAGTCAGACGGCAGAGAAGCCAACTGCTGCAGCTTCCCAGGCTGGTCTGAAAAACACAGAACAATACAACAAACAAACAAATAATTAGCAGATTACAAACTTCTAATTACATTTGATTAACATCCTCTGGGACAGTTTTTGGTCACATTTCAGGCCATAAATGTACTTATAATAGAGAAAAGCTTAAGTGTGCTCTACAATTACTGCGATAAACAGCCATTACAGTGTGCACAGTGTGCAGTAAAAACAGGGCAGCTTATGAGTAACTGGCAGCACTTAAGAGACACAAATCTGAACTCTCTTTCCTTAGAAAGTGAGTTAAATCAAGCTTCGAGCACATTTTAAGTAAGCAGCTGTAAAATCTGCAGTATTTTGCTTCTTACTTAGAAGTTTTAGTCGAGCCTCTGGATCTCTAACAGCCTCCAGCAAGCCAGTGAGGTCAGTTGGGACATCAATTAAGACTCTCCTTTCTATTTTTCCCATGAAGTCATTGTCCAACACCTGCAGGAAAAGAGGAAAAACACATGTGGGAGAAAGAAACAGGGAGAGGAGGGATGGTGGTGTGGAGTATGAAAGAAAAATTAAGAACAAAACAACAGGAAATTTAAGTCTGACGATTTTAAAAGCAGGAACTCAGCAGCGGCTGGTGGATGCTCGAATCTGAAGTGGAACATAGTGAATGTGTTAGGAGCAACATAAGACATGGGCCACCCAAGTGATGCATAATGTATATAATTAACTGAGATTGCACAAAAACACCACTTTAAAAGTCTTTTCGAAATATTATCGCAAAATACTCAAGATTACTCCACCAATGTTAATTAATTTTAATCATTCTAAGTAAGAGAAATAAAAACAGCTTGTATTAGTAAAGTTGACGCTGACAAATGGTAGCACCTTTCAGACTCTCCTCCTAGCACTACACAACAAGTTCCTCCATGTGTCAAATCTTGTGTAAATCTGTGAATGCAAATATATGTTAATACCTTAACCCAGGGGCTGTCCCCTTTTTTATCCAAATCTTGCTCCTGGCAGATGAACCCCCGCTGTAGCGAAATGGTACCTTCCAGCTGGTCGCGCACCTTTATGTCGGTCGAGATCAAGAACGTTTTGGGGGGGCGGCGCTTCCTGATCTGCTCATGGGCCCCTGACATCTTACGTGTGTGTGAAGTGTGGCTGGTTCACAGTCGAATTAACCCCTTCATTTTTCTAAAAAATTGAGAAAAATAGTTAATTAAAAGATACGTAAAGAGGGTTTAAAAAGAAAAAAAGAAACAACCTGTCTGTCGGGCCAAGTGGCAGCAGCGGCAGGTAACGTTTAAATTTTCCTCACTGGCGTTCAAACTCAAGGTTTGTCAAAAGAAATGGCAAAAGGCTAACTTTCCGTCATTTCCTCAACAGACAAAGACACACGGTTAGTTTTGTAAGTTTTGTAGGCGTCTATCAGAAACTCACCAACTTCATGGGCTCCGACCGTCAACATTTCCCCTCACATTTAAAGGAGCTTCGCTGCAATAACAAACCATACTGTGAAGCAGGAAGCGGGCTGACTGACACCGGCGGGGGCCAATAGCAAGTTAGAAGCCATAACCGAGGGAGGAGCGTAGACCAATCAGAGCACTTGTGGGCGTCACCATGTTAGGCAAAGGGGGAAATTCCACAGTTCTTGTTAAAGTGCTCACTGATGCACGTAGGAAGCTTCCACACACACACACAAACACCACATGTGTTTTTTTTTTTTAAATTTTTTTATTAGCTTATAAATAGAGTGAATTCTTCAACTTACACAGAAATACACATCCAAAAAAGAAGACGAAGAAATATTCTGAGCACAATCAGAATAGGATCCTTTAAAACATAAAATAAGTCTTTTTAAAGTGCAAAATTTCCAAATGTGCATCATGTGACTCTTTTTTAATGGCGTAATTATACTGATATTCTGATGTTTTACAGCATAATTAATGACAGCTATGGGGCCACACTCGATAAATAAATCATATTTCAGAGCTATATGGTTTTATTAAATCTCTCTGGCTCCAGCAGTGAGGACATATGACCAGCCAGTCCTTTTTTTTCAGAATTTCACAATAAAAGCACAGGTTAGAGAATAATAACAATAACTAAAAAAAAATCGCAAAAATAAATATATTTTACACAAATATTTTTCTTTCCTATCCCATGGAACAGCTTGTGATTCCCTCAGGTTAAAGCAAAAATATTACCAAACCTGTTTCCAGCTGCACATATAAACCCTTTTCACAGGCGTAGCTAAAGTTATGAGCAGTGCCAGTGTTTTTCCTTCAATGACGAGTCATTATATCAGAAAACAGCAAATGCAGCAATACAGTAAAAAAAAAAAAAAAAAAGTGAAAAATGTAAAGATATCTGAGCTAAAACCTAAATGTCTGTAGTGAAAAACATAAATAATCTAAAATAAAATCCTCTAAATGTAAATCCTATATGATCCTTCATATAACAGCAGTGATCTTTGGTACCTTCTAACTTCATACACGAGTACTGTGTGATTCAGCCACGACCAATGTACCAAAAAAAGCATATTTCATTTAATGTTTTGATAATAATACAATGAAAAGTGTCTGCAGCAGTTTCACATGAAACACAGATACAGTACAGAAACAGTAGGCAGCATGCGTGGAAAGCTCCCTGCTTTCGGCTGCTTGCTCGCAGTTGTGCGCCTTCCTTTGACCAGTCTGAGGTGGCTTCTCTTCGGTGAATGTGAATGATTGCCGGGTGTTGACCTTTGCCGTCACATCACACAGAGGCCGTGCAGGTGTCTATAATGACTGCCGGCCTGGCTGAACATACAGTGGTGTTTTATTTTAAGTCCTTCACACTGATTGTGTTTCTCCGTGTGGAAAAAGAAAAAAAGAAAACCCCAGAATGAGTCATGCAAGTGTAGCTCACACTTGCATGGCTGCTACAGACAAACAACAAGCACCTGCAGCTTGTGTCTGGGCCGTGGCCTGCAGTGAAGGCTTGATCAGAAATCAGGAGACGTGTGATCCGTGTTAACAAAGTAGGTGGTGAGCTCCCCCTTCCCCTTCACATTCACTTTTCCTCTGAGAGTGACGCCGTATCCCACAGTCTGAACCATCTGGGACGTCTCCTCGGTCACCTGCGAGCCAGAAAATGACAATAAAAAGAGTTAGGTTATATGTCTCTCCAGGCATCTTTAAGCTGCTGTGCCAAAAAAAAAACCACACCTGAGGCAACAGAAAAGCACAAGAGGCAACGAGCTGCCAAGGCAGAGCTCACAGCTCAGTATGAAAGAAAAGATGGTGTTGTGCTGGAGTCACATTAAGAAAAGTCCTGACCCCAGTTAATTCGATTATATGAATCCGACCACGTCCTGTCACTCAGCACGTCCAACCAATGACGAGGGGAGTAGACATCAAGACCTTATTGTAACGAGAACCCGATGGTGCTATCAATCAATCTATCTATCTATCTATCTATCTATCTATCTATCTATCTATCTATCTATCTATCTATCTATCTATCTATCTATCTATCTATCTATCTATCTATCTATCTATCTATCTATCTATCTATCTATCTATCTATCTATCTATACATGGTACAGTATGATGTTAAAGCCTTAGATTTGCTTCCAAAGAGTCAGCTTTCTTGTCATTCTTAAAATGCTCTTGGACAGTAGTTCTCCAGGTTTTATGAAGGTATTTCAAAGTTTTCTTTGGACATTGGCTGCTTTTTCACTCGTTTTCAGTTCATTCTTTTTGCCTTTTAAGAGTAATGTTTGTTGTTTTTATGCTTGAATCCTTCAAGCATAAAAAAGGCTCCCAAACAAAAAGCAAGGGACCAAATTTAGCCACTTTGTTACTAACAACCTGTTGTAAAAACACTTAATTTGTTTTTAATTTCTTTAGTTGAATCTATTGAAAAAAAGCCAAAGATAGCATAGCTTGTGTCATGGTTCTGGGTCAATTTGACCCTACATTTTGAGTCTCTTGTGTTTTGGTAATATTTTGTATTATGGTTTATGTTCTGGTTCACTAGTAGTCTCTGTTTAGTTCCTTGATTATTAGATTCCCTCTTGTGTCTTGTTTTTCTTGCGTTCCACTCTACGTTTCCCCCAGCCCGTCATGTCCCCCCTTTGTCTGCCGTTCCTCCGCTCTGTCAAACTCGTGTGTCAGTCTTGCATTCCTTCATTTCCTGTTTTATTGTGAAGGTCTTATGTTCCATGTTCAGTGTGCTTACTTTAGCTTCCCTGGTCTCGTCATGTCTAATTTGTCTCAGCTGTGTTCCCATGTGTTTTCTGTTCCCTCGTCGTTGTACTGTGTATCTAAGCCTCTGTCTCCCTCTGTCCAGTGTTGCGTCTCCTTCATTCCCTGCTGTGTGTTCTGCCTGCCTGCCTGCTTAGTTACTTGTACATTCCAGTTTTAGTTAGTTTTGCATTGTCTGATATTCTGCAATAAATTATTATTAACTTAAAAAATTTATTATTTGCCTCCATGAGTCTGCGCTTGAGTCCTCTCTTGCCTGCTTCACACAACCAGCACATGGCAGCTTGACATACATGAAATAGTGTTTTTGGACCAACAAGGTGATTCACAGGCAGCTATTGGCTGAAAACTTGGCATATCTCAGCCTGATGAGCGGGATGTCCTTAAAATACTGAGGAAACCGGACAAAGGAAGAAGTTGCAGGCCTAGAAAACCATTACATTTATTGTAGTGTTGTTGTGTGGCATTCTTACCAGAAAACTAAAAATACCCCTAAAAAACACACAACAAAAATAGTCTCCATTAAAATTTTATTAGATTTTTTTTCTATCTAATAGAACTTTACCTTGAAATATTTGTTTTGTCGTATTGTGTCCTTATGTCATTTTATTGAGCCATATATTTTGTTCTTCTTCTATAAGCTATTTTAGGTCGTGTTTGAGTTGTAGCCGCTGTAACAAACCACTTTCCTAACCTTTGAGAGTCAGTAAATAAAGTTTATCTTATCTTACTGAACAATATTGAAACTTTCATCAGACTGGCGTCCTTTAATAATGCATTAATGCCTTTACAAACATCAATAAACCACCATACAATATTTTATTATCATATTATAGGCTTGTTACACCAAATCCATCAAACACTGGTGAGAGAAACAGACTCAGGATATATTCCAAAAAACAAAACTGACCTGGATCTTGTCCAGTACTCCTGTACTGTCCATCCTGCTGGCCACGTTAACAGAGTTCCCCCAAATATCATACTGAGGTTTATGGGCTCCGATAACTCCTGCAATCACTGGGCCGTGGTTGATCCCTGAAGGTGAACAGCAGACAGAAGTTATTTCAGGGTTATCAAGACTGTCTGAGGAGGTGAGATCAGCACCATCCATGCACCCGTGTTGTCTTTCTTTAAATCATTTAGCTGTTTATAAAAATGAAAAATAAACAGACATCATGCAACTTCTGATTCGACTCTGAAAATAACAATAAATAACCAGACTATAAATAATCTGTAACATCTGCATTATTCTTCTGCAGAGACTCACCAATCCTCAATTTAAAGCTGTTAAAAGAGTGTGTGTTGATGTTTTCTAGCTTGGCCATCAAAGCGATGGCGAACTCCACCATGGAGCGCACGTGGCTGTAGGACATGTCACATTTCTGTAGGGGGAGCCAGAGATCACAGTATTCAGTCAGAGGGAGCGTGTGCAGTTTGTTTACACTTTAAAAGTAGACCAGAAGACGGCTTTGCAAGCCTGGATTTGCAAATCCAAATTCCTTTCCTGAGTATGTCAGTCATCCTGTGTGCAACCTGCAGGTAATAACCTAAAGCTGTGACTTCAGGGTCACAAACCTTTCTTTCATCCCCCGGAGCCAACTGTGTCAGCCCTGCAGCGGCCATGTAGGTGCTGCCGATGGTCTTAATCTTCTCCACCGAGGAGAACTTGGGCTTTGAAAGAAGCTGCGTGAAAGAGACACAAAGAGGAAGAGAGAGTGAGAAAGAGGCAGAAAAGACAAAACGTTCCAGCAGGCTGGTGCTGACAGCAGCAGGACTTCACACCGTCAGCTTCCTCATACCTCATCGAAGTCTGATATGATTTCGTTGAGGAATCGCAAACACTCCAGGCCGTCTTTGTTTTCGCTCGTCTCGTTGTAAAACTCCTTGAACTGAGGCACCGATGCAAACATCACGCACACGCAGTCATATGACTGACTGTACAGGTCCTGAAAGGATGTAAAATAAAATTATGATTAAAAAAATAATTCCAGCATAAGCCTATTTTCATCCAATTTGCATGCAGGAGCCAAGTCAAACCTGTTCTGCTGCTTTTTGCACATGAAACTCCAAAAAGGTTTCATAACTGGAAACTAGCGTGTTGGTGCCAACACTCAACTCACTCAACATCCAAAAATCATTGATTTTTTTTCCCTCCACAGTGTTTTCAGACTAACTACTCTCAAATATGGCTGACTGAACGATTGAGGTGGTACAAATAGTAAGAAAAATATATGAAGCAGAAACTTTTTTCCCTTTATTTCCTGTCAAATATGTGCTGTTAACCAATAATTCACACGAGGTCAGAGTATGTACAAGTAAAGGCCATGAGAATTAAAACCACTCTAAGCACTGTTTTTGAGATTGTCGTCTACTCTTTCACTGTATGATGTCAAACAGAGTGGACATCCGTAATATGGCCATCTCAGCCAAGAATGCCCATCGTTCACAAACCTTCTGTTTGCAGGGGACAGCCAATCAGAAGAAAACTGGCTTAAAGGCAGAGATAAAGCAGCTTGTCTTTGATAGAGGATGAACTGAGGAGCTGCACCAAAGCCAAAAGACAAATATAGGGGTGTGCAACCGACTAGATTTAAACCTAAATTCTCTTTTTTGGCTTTCAAATAAAGTTTTTTTTCCCCATCAATCCATCCGTCTTCTGTCATTTATCCAATTCAGGGCTGCAGGTGGGTGGCCGAAGCCTATCCAAGCTGCCACAGGGTGAGAGGAAGGGTACATCCTGGACAAGTCACCAATCTGTCACAGAGCTAACACAGAGGGAAGAACATGCAAGCTCCACACATAGAAAGACCAGATGGTGGATTTAAACCCAGGACCTTCTTGCTGTGTGGCTAAATCGCTAACCACTGTACCACCGTGCCGGTTTGTTAAAAATATTCCTTAAATCTATGTTCAATTGTGCCAAATAATCAAACGGGATAACTGATTTTTGCCTCAATCGAGCAGTTCTTGATAAATAAGAATTATTTTGAACTGTGAATCATGCAAAGCTCCAAGGACAAAAATGTGGTGCTGCAAATCCTCCTTACACACCCACTTTCATATTTCCTCATTAAATTCCTCGGAATGTCACACAGTGGAAGATAAATATGAATATCAGGCTTGTTTCCAACTGGATCTGTATTGAACAGATAAAGGACAGAAGCTGTGCACCTTGGGAATGTCTTACTTACCTGGTTATTGATGTTTTTGCCCACGAAGAAAGAGGCGACGTGGAGTGGCAAGACGTTCTGCAGGAGGAGCTTGTTGACGTTCTCCATGGTCTCCATCTCATCTCTCTCTGTCTTGAAGCAGCGCTCCAGCAGGAAATCTACACGGCAGCTCAGCTCATCCTGAGAGAGAAGCGAAGAAGCATTGGTTTAAACCCGGATGTGACATGCACGGCATTTCCTTTGTTAAAGAACTTCTTGCACACGGACACACACAAACACACACACTCACCTGTCTGGCCAGTATGATGCATACAATGTAAAAGATGGACAGCCAAATCCCAGACATGATTTGAGGGTCCTTCAGGACTCCGGGCCTGTGGAAAATCCCATGCATGTTATTATTTGTAGAACCGTGCAGGCTTCTAACATGTTTCCATTACATATGTTCAAAGACCAGTGTCTTGTATCACACACAGCCGATGCGGCCGGCGCCCCCAGGCGGGCCTCAGTCTATAGAAAGCCGATGAATAAGTAATGCTGATGTGAAACTCCAGACCAGGATTCACAATCTGGACTCTCAGAGGTAGACAAAGAGTAGGAAATCCAACACTTTGGCTTGGCAAAGCACACTATGGCCCAGTTCCACCTCATCTCCTACACCCTCTCCCTGCACACTTTTACTTCCTGTGGAGGCTCGTCCACATTCAGTGCTGTTCTAAAACAAATAGCTTAAAGCTGAAGTGGATAATTAAGACCCCCCCCTATTAAAGATTAGCAGCACACTTCTAAAGTGGAGCGGCTGATTTGTGTCCGATCATTTATAAACCAAAATCCTGGTGATGTGTTTACCTTTTTTTTTTTCAAAAAGGTCATGCTTCTCAACTGGAAAAGGGTGGAGGACTTAGGCTACGTCCACACTAATGGGTTTTCATTTGAAAACGCATCGTTTTCTCTCAGTTTTGGCCTCCCGTCCACATTGACATCGAGCATTTCGAAAACGCTCACGAAAACACATACATTTGAAAACGGAGCTGTCCCGTCGCAGTGCGGACACTCGAAAATGGAAGCTTTCTAAAACGATGACGCATTTTAGTCATGTGATGCCGTCATGTGACCAATTAAACAAAGATAGCGGAGGGCATTATACAGCAGTTGTTTTGATTGCTCTCAATTTTGACAGCCCTAAAAAAGATTAACATCAGTTTGTACATGCTCCGGATAGCTTTTCAAACTCTTTAATTCTCACTCGCTTTTGCGCATGCGCTGTACTGGAACGTAAGCGTTTTAGCCGTTTCAATGTGGACGCACAACTCTGTGAAAATGACTGAAAACGCTAGTGTGGATTTTCAAATCTATCCGGGCGAGTGTGGACGTAGCCCCAGAGTTAGGAGCTCAGGGGCTCAGAGTAGACCCAATACTCCACATAAAAGGAGGCAGTTGAGGTGGTTCAGGTATTTGACTGGGATGCTTCCTACATGAAGTGTTTTGTTTGTAGATTACATCTGTCAGCCAGCTTGAGAACACCAGGGTGTCACACTAGATAAACTGAGACTAGAGGAGGCAGCCTGGGGGTTGAGGGAGGTCTGGGCTTGTCTGCTTAGACTATTCTTATTGTGGAGGGGAGGGTGGTGGTGGTGGTGGGGCTGGGGGGTGTTAGTAAAATACTGTTACACTTTTCTTTCATTTTTGGCTTTTTAAAAAGACACATGAAAACACATGTAGATGTTAGTTGCAGCTTTATTTATCATGAAAAGTTTAACATAAGAGGAAAAGTTCTGTCTTTAAAATCACATTTACAGCTTAAATGTGGTTGCCAACATTTAAAAATACTAACCACCACCCCTCATGTCCTGTTATTTGAAAATCGTTCCTTCCCAGTCATCGTGTTCACAGCATTTTCTGAAAACCTGAGATTGACCTTGAGGTTAAGATTCAAACTCATTCAAGATTTATTTATTTTATAATTAAATTTTATCATTTTATTTTATTTATTTGTTTATTTATTTATTTGCATTTCATTATTATTATTATTATTATTATTATTATTATTATTATTGATCGTTTTTACAATTCTTTATTTTTTTAAACATATTTATTTTTATTATTTTTTTCATTTTCATTTAGACACTATGGTATCAACTGATGCAATAGTGCCTTTTGAAATCTATTTATTAAAATCTGCTACAAACATGAGATATTGGAGGACTTGAACCTTGCAAAGTTATTGTAACCATTGCTCTGGGAAATGTGGAGAATGAGGCGAGTGCTTTGCTTGTTTATCAGCGTTGGCTTTTTCCATATGTGGAGAAGTGAAATGTACTCACTTGGAACCATTATAAAACAGTTCGATGAGGCAGGTTGATCTTGACTCGAAAACATAGAGGAAGAGGGCGAGGTAAACCACGACAGCCAGCGTGAGCAGCAGTGTTTTCACAGACATGCACGTCCTGGTGAACACAATCACTCCCAGCATGGCCAGCAGGCAGCAGTACAGGTAATACTGCATGTTTGGACAGAGGGAGGTAGCAGGAGAAATATGTGAGTACAACAGGTTAGGCGTGACTTGGAATACTTCGAGTGAAATGTTCCAATAAGTTCAAGCAGCTATGTAACTCTCTTGGCCAAATATCTTTCAGAAATGTAGGAGCTAAATGTCAAGTATTTTAGCAACGTTCAAGTCTGTGCAGAGACAAAAAAACAAGTCACATAGATCTATAGATAACAATGTTATGAAGAAATCTAACAAACTATCATACTGCCCCAAAGAAATGATAAAGTACATTATTTAACATGTAATAAAGGTGCAGTGAAGCATTTATTTACTCACAGGCAGCGTGTGGAGTTTCAAACTTTCCCACACTGTGGTGTTGGCTATGCTGGTGCAGTTATTTCCAGGAAGGAAGTGCTGCAAGAAATTTAAAGTTAAAACAGTAAATGAGATATAACAGAGTAAAGAGGCCCATTTAGTTAATCTACAAAAGATCAATAATTATTTAGCCATAAACTGTTTTGTTTTGAATGAATTTATAGCTAAACGCTATTCTGTGCCAAAGTCTTGAGTCACCCCTAATTTCTTTTTATTTTGTTAGGAATATAGGAAATAATTGCAGTGATTTACTGAAACAGATGCAAACGTGCTTTGAAATACATTATATAGGGCATATGTTGAGATCTGGGAGAGTTCTGGGGAGGCTGATACTGTTTCTACACTGAACAAAAATATAAACACAACACTTTTGTTTTTGCTCCCATTTTTCATGAGCTGAACTTAAAGATCTGAAACCTTTTCTACAGACACAAAGGACCCATTACTATCAAATACTGTTCACAAATCTGTCTAAATCTGTGTTAGTGAGAACTTCTCGTTTGCCGAGATAATCCGTCCCACCTCACAGGTGTCAAGGTGCTGATTAGACAGCACGAATACTGCACAGGTGTGCCTTAGACTGCCCACAACAACAGGCCACTCTGAAATATGCAGAGAAAAGTAGATTGGTGGATTTTTTCTCTAAGGATCATCTGCTGGTGTCCAGTGTGTCCTTAAAAAAGGTAACACTCATTATAATGAGATATAGCAGGTTTTCAGCTCTTTGGCAATAACCTTGTTGATACAAAAACACAATTTTTATGTCTGTCAGACTGAGTTATCTTTCACATTTTTAATAGATTCAACTAAAGAAATGGGAACAAATGTGTTTATTACGACCAGCTGCTAGTAGAAAACAGAAAATTTCCTCTAAAAGTAAAACGACTGGACTGAAAATGAATGAAAAAGCGCCCGATGTCCAACTTTGAAAGAACTTCAGGAAGCCTGGAGAACTGTTGGTCAAGAGCACTTTAAAAAAATAAAAATAAATAAAAATGAAACAAAAAGAGAGTTGTTTTTTACTCTGAGACGTTACTGGCAGAACGACCGATGAAGGAACTTACAAGGTTGAGCATGGCCATCAGCAGAGTGATGAGCACACAGATAATGATCACAAACAACCGCAGCACAGCCCTGGTGGCAACGCCGCGGGATAGCCCAGATATCCACTGGACACCCACCGGCATCTTGGAACGCCATTTCTGTGAAACAATAAAAAAAAATGCTATCTTAATAAAGCTATTTGCAGCGATTTTAGTTGCTTTAACTGTGCATAAACAAGTGTCTGCATATTGAGACGTTTGCACTTTTCATCCAAACTGTGAAGCACTATTTAATTAAATTAAACTGAATTTAAATCGCTGCTCTTTTCAGAGTTAAAGTGAGATGATAACGTTGATAACACTCGGTAAAAGTGAAGGGGTACTCTTGTGCAGAAACGGACTGAGGAGATGGACAGAGGCGTGTTAAATGTGTCTCAGCGAGAGTTGGTATAAGATTGGGGGTGTGCATGGTTTGGTTTTCATTGTTTTCTTTGCTTTTGTCTTGTATTAAAAATAAAAAATGCAGGACTAAATGTGCAAAAGCTCCTGTGTGTTCCTCTGGAGCCGTCGGTCAACCCTGAACCTGGACCGTTCATACCGCAGGTGCACGTACGCGTGTTTTCTCTTCATTTGAAGAACCACTGACACTGAAACCTGGACTGTCGATAAAAGGCGGATCACCTGTTGATATGTATTAAACACAGCCCGCCTGGGTTTGTTTACCTCCAAGTATCCAGTGAAAGCAATGAACAAGAACACCACCATCACTGCAAAGGTCACACCGTAGGACACCGCCATCACGAAGTTCCTGTGTGAAGAGTGAAAATTCATAGTTCACACCACTTTCTCCCCAAATAATAAAAGACGTGTGCGCTTGTGAGACGGCAAGCAGGAAACAGTATTACTCACGTCTTAGAGACCAGCATCTGGACGGTGAAAAGAGCGACGAAAATTAAACCTAAGCAGCTCATTGAGTGGTGCAAACCTTCCACTTCTGAAAAGCGGAACTGAAAACAAACAAACAAAAAAATAGTGTAAATGGCTTAAAAATGCTCAATAGAACCTTAAAGGCGCTTAAAAGTCCAGTAATCTCATCTTTGACCTGAATGAATCTACCTGTTTCTCTAAGTTGATATCGTTGAACAGCAGAGTCAAACAGTTGAGCTTCTTTGCTCTCTTCCTGAGTGAAAGATTGGAAAACAATCAGAGGACGAATCACAGAAGCCAGAAATATTCAACAAATCAAGTTTCTTAAATTAATTTTAATGAAAAGCTACATACACCCCCACGGCGTCCACAGGAGTTAAGAGGGTACGGTTGGAGTCAGGCACTGTTAATGTCAAATGTCCTTAATTAACTGAACATCAGCAGGTGTCAGAGCACCTAATTTGCTGCTCTGGAGCAGTCAGGTGTTTGTTAACACAATGACATGATCTGACAGCAAATTCACCCCCGAGGTCAGACTGTGCTATGTTCAGAGAAACTGCACAAAGCTCAGACTCTACAGGCCTCAGTTGGCATGTTAAATGTTAAAGTTCATGACAGCAGAGTTAGAAAAAGATTGAACATGTATGGAAGGCCTCTTCTCTCAAAAATGAACAGGTTAGGTTTACAAAGCGCAGCCAAACACAGACTATCAGCTGTGAAGCACGGTGGTGGAGGGGTCATGATTTGGGCTTGTTTTACAACCACAGGGCAACTTGTGCTCGCTGAGTCGACCGTGAACTCCTCTGTTTGCCAAAGTGTTCTAGAGTCAAATTTGAGGCCATCTATCAGTCACCTAAAGCCTGGCTGAAACTGGTTGATGCAACACAACACTGGTCCCAAGCAAAGTCCAGACCTCAACCTGAAACAAATGCTTGACTGTGCATAAATAAATCCTCACTGCCAAGAACAGTGGACCAAAAAAGTTCTACGAGCGACTGAATCGTGGGGTGTGCTGAGTTTTTCAGAGGACTGTTAAAACCGTTTTAACTCTACAGGAGCACAAAAACAATAAATCTTACCTTTTAATGTCCAGCGTGTCCAGCGATCCCCTAACACTGGTATCAATGACCAAACTGGGAAAGAAAGAGGAACATGTTAGACACATCCAGGGATTAAAGGATGGATGTTATTGTTCTATTTATTTCTATTAAACTTGAATAAACAACTAATGCTTTTTTGCATGACTTCTCTAGTGATCTTTGGTGATCTTTTACTAACCAGTCATCTTGTGAAACCGGGCGTTCCTGAATCAATCACACAAACAAACAAAGATAAACACAATGGAGTTAATAATGAAACGCTGATTAGAGGCCAAGCAAAGGAGGTGACGTGACACGCTGCATTTCTGAGGGAGAAACTAAGCAGCAACAGCACAAATGCACAGATACGTACGGTGGTTGACTTCTTGGGCCGTCTGGCCTCGGGGTTGCTTAGGCCTTCGAAGGGGTTGACGCTCTTCCAGGACTGGAGGTACTGAGACATCCGCAGTGACGCTCGCTGCCTGTTCTCCCCTGGTGTAAGATGGCTGGGCTGAAATTGGGGCAAATATTACAGCTTAACATGATTTGAACTGTGATTCATTTTCCTAACAGCTACAATACACGCAACAGAGGGTTTCCAGAGGGGACACCACTATCATCTTCCTAACAGCTTTTAATCTAACAGCTTCCCTTTTTACACGTAACGGTTTACATTGTGGTTGCTGTTGTGAAATTACATATTACAGCAACGTGTTGATTCCTTAAGCTGGGCACAAACACGGCTGAAATTCCTAACATGGAATGAGGCACAACATGTTTGATCTTCTGGCGCGGCACAAGAGCGAGAAAACACTCGAAAGATTCAATCTGGCACCTTCTGCCTTTTAAAGACAACGTGTCACAAGTTTGTTTAGTCGCGGGTCAAGTGAGCGGGAACAGTGATGGTATTTTCACGAGTCCTTTTGAGATGATTTCCCCGCAGTTGTAAAGAAATTCACAAGAAGACAAACACGTGTTTTATTTGAAGTCAGAGGTTGGGATTTCCAAGGTTCGAGGAAATGAAAGGTGTTTCAGCTTGATTGGCTGCAGTATTTTTAACAGGAAAATTTAATGTGGGTATTAATAAGGTTACCAGGGATCAAAAATACTACAAAAATTTGACTGATAAAATAAAAACATAACACACTGTAAACTGAAAACCAAAGTATAAGAAAAAACCAAACAGCTTCTGTGAATATCTGTATTTACCACATAGTTTATAAACTTGGAAAGGAGTAGGATGAAGTTCACATTTGTTTGATATAAATACCTGACCCGTGCCTCATAGATGGGCAGACACCTACCAGTCCGTGCCTCCTGGGAGGACGGTGTGGCTTCTTGGGGTCGATCACCAGGTATGTTTTTCTGCCCTTCAGAAGATGGTCCCGACTCCCCCCGTCCCCATCCTCAACTTCGTACGCTCCGTCCAAATGTTGGAGCGTCTCCTCTGTGATGTGGACCCGCCTATAGATGAACAGTAGAAATAATAAAATACACACAGCTCAGAGTTTCATTATGTTTAAACTGACTTTAAGCGTCTCTCACCCAGGGAGACCTCCGGACTCCATGTGGTTGGCTAAGGTGACGTCATCTGACCACACGTCGTACTGCCACTTCTGCAAGCCAATTACGCCGCAGAGCACGTTGCCCGTGTGAACGCCTACTCGCATGTTGATCTGCACCCCGGTTGCCTCTCGCAGGTTACTACAGGGAGACAAAGGCATGAATCAAATCAGTAAAGTTCAGCCCTGATCATTTCTGGCCTTGTTTCGTCCACAGTGCTAAGAAGATAAGAAAAAGTACCAAAAGACAAATAAAACAATATATATAAGTGTATATATATTATATACATTGCTTCAAAGACCCTTCAATATTACGGAGAAAACGCCAACAATCAGACAGCCCGTATTTGAAAGCACTTGGTGACAGTGGGAAGGAAAAACTCCGGACCTGCTCCAGACTAGGTTTTGTGTTCAGCATCAGTTACCATGGTGATTTAGCTAGGTCAGAAACGAGCAATTTTCCTGACATGGAAAACTCTGACGTCAAGCTCGACACAGCTCGCTGAGCCGTTAATCTCATAGTGCACCACTGTGGACCTCAACAAAGGGCAGAGACGGAAAGACAAGTCAACATGTGACAACAATGAGTGAGGGGGAAACGGGAGAGGAAGGAATAGAAAGTAAAACCAGATCAGGTCACATGCAAAAGCAAACCTTCAAAGTAAAACAAGGAGCCAGTGAGACAGACAAACCCAGAAACAAAAGAAAGGAAAATAAGAAGAAATCAAAAATCAAAAACATCCAGCACTTCCGTTCCTTTGTGTTTTATCTTTAAAACATCCATTGTGTGTGTTTTATCTTTTTCCTTTTTTTTTTTCTTCCGTTGCGTTTAAAAAAAAAGAAACTTCTGTTCTGTTATTCTCTACTTCCATTTCTATTTTTTTTACACTGTATTTTATTAAACTTCTGTTCTTGGGAACTGCTAATGATGAAAGCAACAAAAATAAGAAACAAAGGGCTGCAAATACTTTGCAGAAGTGGCAATCCCCTGTTTGTGCAGTGAAACACAAGAAAAGATGGTGATGCAGCGGAAGAACATTATAATCTCATGTTAACGTTTCGTTAGTTTAAACAATAACCCACACTGACCGCCCTGTAGAAGCTGCTTCTGTACAAAATGTTGTTTTTAATTTATGCCTTAGAGGGGAAATCAAAAATGAAAGACTATTAAAATAACCCCCAATCATTAATGTCAATCACTAATCTTCCCATCAGACTGACACATGACACTGTAATGTAAATTTATACACCTATTTTTATCCAAATGTGAGCAAAACCGTGCAAACAAAGCCAGATATTTTGACATTTCATGAACATTGTGGGACAAAATCACACAAGACCTCACTGAAATAAACAGCACCAGTGTATTATGGACTCTTTATAGTTGCCACTGTATGCTCCCAGCAGCAGGATAAAGTCTGCTTTCAGTCGTACATTTGAATATGAGCGCAACAAGCACAAAGAGGAACTTAAACAGGGTACATCACATGCAAATTCACAAAACCGACGTGCTTCACTCAGATGGAAAATTATTTTTGGCACGTCAGACGTTTTAAACAAACGTAAAGCACATTTCTTTTTCTTACAGTCGTCTGTATGTGTGGAGAAAAACAAAATCGCCTGAAATACATATGAGTAAAACTTGAAATAACTTGAGATAAACTGACCTGATGGCAGTGCACATGTCCAACCCCATCTTAACACAGTTCTTGGCGTGGGTGGGAATGGGGTCAGGCAGACCAGACACACAATAGTAGCAATCCCCCAGGATCTTAATGCGAAGACACCCATTCCTCTACATATGGAAAGAAAGGGACGAGAAAGTGAGTCCGGGAGGTCAGAGCTGACACAAAGCAAGTCTTTGTGGGGAAATGAAAGGGTTATTTCAGGGTGGGTGAGCTGGTATTTGCACCTTGGCGATGTCGTCGAATCTGCCGAAGAGCTTGTTGAGCACAGCGACCAGCTCTTCGGGTGTGCAGGTGCTCGCCAGCTTCGTGAAGCCCACGATGTCGGCGTACAGGATGCTACATGAACCCACACAGACAAACACACCACTTTACTTTAAGCCTTATTAACTGACACTCATCCATTCATTAAAGGATCTGTTCTATGCCTTAAAGTCTTTCTAATCATCATAATCATTGCACGCCACCCTCACACCTTCCCATTTCTGGCAACTAACGAATAAACTGCCTTCATCGTCACCTCTGAGGTTTCCACAAGTGCACTGCAAGACTGTGTTAGCCTGCTACCAAGCTAAAATCAGGATGTTTTATAAGCATTTAGATAAAACTGCTAAGATACCTTATCAGCTAACTCAAACTCTTTTTACACACATAAGAACAGGTGTGTAAATGTTAAAGGTGTAGCCCTATTGTACAATCTAAATATAGACCTTTCTATGTTTAGATTGTACATTTGGTCATAATTTGGTAAGTCTGAACTAACAGCACCCTGCGGTAATGTTAAAGAACAACGTAAATATCACATATATGACGCCATAACAAAGTTGGTGCCATGTGGTTACAGATGATTATGTTTCTCTAGATCAAAGTGGTTCACAAACACAGCGCTGTGTTTGTGTTGTCTTCAGGAAGGGGCCCGGGCCTTGTTCTCACGTCAGCATTATGTCATTTGATCAGACATCAGACACAAACAGATGACGCTACTACTACATTTGTTTGTGGAGGGGGGGGGGTGGTATAAACAGCAGAACCGTGTGCTGGAAACTTTCACTGTGACCTCACCCGTCCACACCTGAATTTGAGACAATTTAATACAGGCGTGCCAAACATAAGGGCCGTGTGCCGGAATTGGGCCGGTAAAGACGCCAATCGAATCTGACCCACTTTTAACTGTATTTTCATCAGTTTTACAGCTTTTCTGTCAGCTAACAAAAACCTTCTGTTTTATAATTACGGGTCAGTCTCATTAATGACCACCCAGAGCTTTTTCTGATATTTGACACATTTACTCCTATTAGATTTCTTACAGCAGCATTGCTTTGTCATGTAAACCTTCTTTTTCTTATATTAAGGTATGTCAGCGATTCAAAGAGTAGTTAAACGTCTTCTTAGGAGAGTTTCTGACCCCCTTAAGATCAGTGCTTGCGTCCCACGATGCAAAGTCAGCTTGACATTCCTGATTTCCTACTTTTGAAGTCTTTTCTTGGTACACGTGTGTACAGCCGGCGAGTCCGCCCCACTAACCTGCTTGAAAATGTCTGCTATCTCTTATTCTGATGTCATTCACTGCATATTTTTACATTTTCAGGACTTTGTGTACTTCTTGAGATAGTTAATCCCACCAAACATGAATAATAGAACGATATCACAGTCGACATCACGAAAGGACAATCAGCACTTTCTCCGGCGATGCTCACCTGACGTCTCTGTGCTGCCGTACATACAGGCTGTGAAAGTTGTTTGAAGTTGATTTATTCTCGTCGTCGCTCTTGGGATTCGACAGCCTGCTTATTACCTCCGTCTTCAGCTCCACGGCGATGTACCGTGGCAACACGGACAGCAGGAGCTGCTCCTGTTGCCGGGGAAACAGACAGGACGGGGGTTACGTGTGTGTGTGTGTGTAGAGAAGGTGGGTGAGGAGTTCACAATGGCTGTAAAAGAAAGAGATGGCCATCAAAAGCCTCCTTGAAGCGCTGCCATGTTTACTCGGTGGATCAAGTTTCATCTATTTGTTTACTTGCTGTAAATGGTTCCCATTCAGGCTCGCCTATTATATACGCTGCTCGACTTCAGACAAGTGAATGATTAATCTATTGGAGTAATAGCAAGAAAAGCATACAGTGTCACATAAAGAGGACTTTAATGAGAGCGATTACACATACGAGTCAATTAAATGAGCTGCCCCCAAGAGGAATGGAGGAGAGATTAATTTATCAAATTATCTCATTTGTTTATTTTACTACTTTAGCTGTAGGATGGATTAAAGCACACTCTTGTATCTTTATTTCGGAAATTTGAAGCAGGAGCGAAGAAAATTAACTTTCTGGCTCGTCACGCTGGCAGCGAAAGAGACATCGAAACAAAATTATATTTCATTAAAGGCAATAAAACGCTCCAAGCCAAAATCAGTAAAGGGCGGGGTCAGATACTTTAGTTTTGTGTCATTCATGTAAGCAAATAACTGCAATGTGCTAAACAAAGGTAAGCAGAGCGGACGAATGCTCTGCCCAAATGAAACGACAATGAAACGGGTCTGAAAGGAATTCGTGGGCCTGATGTGAGTCACGTCTGTTTGAGAAGCTGACCTGCTGATATTTCTTTATTTCCTTCTGGGAGCGTATGGCGCTGAACTCCTCTCGCTTCTGATTGGATATCCGGAGGTCTTTCTCAGTCCTGTACAGGTGAAAAACTCCCACGGCGTTCACGCATGCAAACAGCACAGCGTTCGCCACCAGCTGAGAGAAGAAACAGTCAGAGGAGAGGGGGTGGTTATACTTAAAGCCGTCCTCTCATATGCGCTGTTATATGAAAATTAGAGACACAGATCACGAGATATGTTTCACTAACTGAGAACTGCAAACTGCACAGCTGCTTGCAAACACATTTAATTTGATTTGATCCATGGATCATGAGCTTGAATGAATGCCGTGGCAATTTTTGGACTTTTAATGATTTCTTTGAGCTGTTCTTTGTCCAGGGTGCACAAGGTTGAACATATACTGCTTAAAAGTATACATAGAGGCTCAAATATATACATGCACTCACTTAAACATTTAATATGTTCTACAGTGTCTTCTCACTAACTTCTCGTAAGTGGTCATGACTGACTCCAACTGGTAGTTTCTCTTTGCAGCATAAAAATGATTTGTTTGATAGAACTCATCGAGAAGATCTGAGAAGGAAAGATTGTAGACTTACAAAAGCTCATCAGTTTAAATGATTTTATGTAAGTACAAGTTATCCGATGTGTCACCACTAAGACCTGAGAGAAGACCCACGGATGTTCAGGAATAACCCACGAACCACCAAGGCTCAAGACTAACATGAAGTGGAAACTGCTGGAACACCAGCATCACTGTCCACAGTTTGAAGCCAATATTACATCATGGATTGAGAGGGCGTTGACCAAGGGAGAAGCCTCTGCTTCAATCTCGACAGGAATTTGCAGCTCTCCACATGGACGAGCCAAATGCCATCCAGAGAAAAGTTTTCTTGTCAGATGAGGCTGTTATGAATTGCAAAGCACGTACCCAAATACAGACTCAAAAGCTGAGCTGAATAAACAGACACTGACCTTTGTTTACAGAAGCAGAAAAATCCCAGACCCCCAAAACAAAGTCCTCAAATCCAAATGCGGAAACATGCAGGCAATGTACAGGAAACAGAGGAGGAAAAACAGTAAAACAAACACAGGCAAACAAAGGCTTTAAATAGACACGAGAGTTATCGGGAAAAACCAAACAGCAGGGCAATTACGAACCAGATGAACCAGGACAGGAAAGGAAGGAAAACTAAACACAATGTACATGAGGCAAAAGACTAGCAAACAAAACAGAAGGGCCGCTAAGCCACTTACAAACAACTTGACATGAAGTAACCCTAGATACTGAGATTTCCAAACATACATAAAAACTGGTTTTGGATCCGATAGAGTAGGCTAACATTAAACTTCTGGAAAGACCTTCAAAAGTCCCCTCGACCACCTTATTGAGGCCAGGGGCTACTTATCTTCGCTAGCAGGCCTACCACTTATATTACTGCAGAGGTCCATGACCTTCGTAACACACAGTTATTACTGCTTTCTAGGGGATGCCTTCTTTGGGGATCTGCCAGGCCCGGGAGCCGCTGCCAGTCCCCATCCTCACTATGCTTAAAAGCCGGGTCTGTGCCAGGAAACCAACTTATTTAAATGAATTCTAGTGATTCTGCCAAGATAAGTAGTCACACATCTAGCCAGAATTATGCCAGAAGCTTGTTGATGGATATCAAAAGACCCAACATGTCAAGAGACAGTAACCCAATTATTAGTGGGGGGTGTGTCTATATCTGACCCTTGAAAATCCAAAAGAAATCATTAAAAGTCACGCACATGATGAGTGAATATGAACATCTGACCACAACTGCATGTGTTTATGACTTCACTAATAATAACAACAGGTGATTTACATTTTTCCAAAGTAACTGAGCCCTGTTGATACCGCTATATCACTCTATTTGAATTTGAGGTTTGTTTTTTTTCTTTTCTGGCTCATGCAAAAGGAAGCATCTCTCCAAAATTTACATATGAACTTCCAAAGCACACACACCAATTATAATTTCAGCACGACCAAACCCTTTTCATTAATAAGAAATAGGGAAAAACAATTAACGTCACAAGAGGAAGGTTAACATGACCCTCGTGCCGTTAGAAACTAGTTTAAATATATTCAAATATGACATGTGTGTGAACCTGCACAGCCAGATCTGGTGTCTCTGGTCTGGTGACAGGAACGTAGACGCTGATGATGATGACGTGCGAAACACTGGTCCCTATCCCGACCATGAGGGCCCAGGCCAGCGAGAGAGGCAGCACCGTGTACACGCTGAGAGAGAGGAAGAGGAAGAACGCGACCTAAGAAGAAAGAAACATGCAGCAGTTTAGAGCTTATCCCAGCTGTCCTGGGCGTCTTTTCACTTTTAACTTCTCCTTTGTTTCCCAAGGAGTTGCCACCACGGATAGATGTGTACGTTTATTTGGCGCAGATTTTACACCGGAGCCCATCCTGATGTAACCCTCCCATTTATCTGTGCTCAGGACCATTGGGACTCACCTGTTCCCACGCTGTCACTTGTCCGCCCGTGAAGACGAAGACCATCGCAGTGATGTATAGTATCCCCCAGACGAAGAGGGCCAGCGCTCCTCGACAGCGCCTCACCGTGGCCAGCCAGGGCAGGCAGACGAGCAGCATCGTGCTCAGGCAAAGAACAATGCTAACAATGGACAGAGCGCCCACATGTTCGCTTATTGTCTGTGAAGCGACAGAAAAAGTGAAATAGTGCTTTAATGTCACCAACGTCTTAGCTGTTTGAAAGTTTTAAAAAATGCTCTAAAAGAAAACTAAATTGTCTGCTCCTGCACAAACTCCTGCACAGCATTAACAGTGGCAGGGAAAGGAGCACTTCCTATTAATATTAATGCATTTGGAAGAGCTTACTTTGCTGTTTACTATATCCAAAAAACACCTGCCTGCTTAGCACAAAGGAGCAAAATTAAAATGCTTGTATTCATCAGACGTGAAAGCCGGGCTCAGCTTCAAACAGGTGGTGCCATGTTTTTAATCTGCTTCAGCCACAGGAAGTAAAGGTATTTTAATTTTCACAATGACAGGGAGGATTGGTTATTTTTAAAATGGAAATATTAGTTTTGACTAAGGGTTATGGTCATCTATCCACTTTAAAAGTTGGTATTTATAAATTAAACAGGAGGGAGATTAGCATGCTAGCTTGGTGATGCACATGCAGTGTGCGGCTAGCGTTAGCACTAAATACTGCCGTGCAAACACAAGACTGGACAGTATTATGACTCAAATGTAGGTTTATGTGTTTCAGAGAACATAAAGTGAATTGAAATTCACGAGCACAATGAAAAGAAGTGCTTTCTCCTTTGTCATTATATAGCTTAGCTGGGCTATAAATGAGAAGCAAAATGTGATTATATTTTATTTAACTTCTTAGATGTCTTTTAGACCTCAAAACAGAAAACTTGTTGAGCAGGTAAAGGTGAATAGTGAATGTTTGGGATAAGCTCGAGTGAAAGCCTTTGTTCAAGCCTAAAAAGGCGATTAATCAACTTTCTCCCCCCCACCCAAAATTTAGATATAAAGGGAAGCCTTTGTAAATACCATTAGTGAAAATGTTACCTTGCATATATGTACATTTTATCTTGTATAATATTATTGTTCTTTGGTTATACTGGATCTATTTATTCTTGCTCTGTCCAATCTACTGCTGTAATGATATGAATGTACCTATCTACCTATCATTTATGGGACTAATAAATAGGGGTGGGGGAAAAAATCGATACTGTGTAGTATCGTGATATTTTGTTTGCTAATAATGTATCAATACAGGGACAGCAGAAATCGATATTTTGTTACAAAAAAAGTTTTTGTGGACTGGAACATGCTCTGACTTCAGAGCATGTTGATCCTTTTTCTGAGCAAGAATCCTGACATTCCTTCACTGTCCAAATGTGTTTAACTTTTTTTATGGCAGCAATAAACATGACAGTTTACTTATTTTAATTTAAGACATGTTTTATTTTAATTAAGTTTAAAACTTTTTTATTTAATGTAAAATTATATTTTGTTTTAATTTACTTTCAAATTCTTCAGTTGCTGAAGGGGCTGCATAGTTTTCATAAATTGCATAGTTCAGAATAGCTATAATTGTACCAGATGGTTGCATTGAGTTAAGTTGGAGTGTGAGACTTTGATATTAGATAAAATGAATATTGATAAAGTTTACCTTTATGTACAGAATCTGAATATCGCAAAATATTTTAAAAAATTGCAATAATATCATATCGTGCATTAAGTATTGTGATAATATCGTATCGAGGAATGTATGGTGATTCCCACCTCTACTAATAAAGGATATCTTAACTTATATGATCTTATCTGAAAATGATAATTTTTTTTTAGCTTTTTAGATAATTTGATGTTTTACTTTTATTGTATCGTCTGATACGATAGCAACCGGTTCTTACAGATCACCCTTTTTTAGAGACAGAAAACAGTACTTAAAACAGACTTTTCAAAGGCAGGTAATACTTGTATGTACGGCTTTCATGTACAACAGTGACTTGCAATTGTAAGAAGTCATGTGGTCTAAGTGAAGTGCAACAGGAATGCTGTTGCGTTTTGGTGAAACAGGTTTAATCCTCCATTTTCTTGGTGCCGCTGGCTGTAAGATTTCTCCTTTGCTTACGCTCATGTTGATAATCTCAAAAGTGGCAGTTCTGATCTTTTCTTTTAATTCTTTGGCATCTACGTGACTTGCACTTATCTGACTCTATATGCTGGCTATGTTTTGCTGCTTTAGGTCTCAGTCACAGGCCACCTACTGGCAACCATCTGCGCAACAGAAGTCAGATTCACACACACACACAGTTATAGAGCTCTTTACTGTTTACTGAACTCTAAGAACTTTTAATCTCTCAGCCTATCACACCTCGATGGATGCATTTTGGGGTGAAGTATCTTGCCCAGGGAAACTTGGACTAAAATAGCCATCAATGAGGCTACTCTGCGTTAAGATAAGATAAGATAAGATAAGATAAGATAAGATAAGATAAGATAACCTTTATTAGTCCCACACGTGGGAAATTTGTTCTGTTACAGCAGAAAGTGGACAGTGCAAAGTTACATAGCAAAAACTAGAAAAAACTCTGAATACGGTAAGAATAAGATACTGATTATGTTGTCTGATCTACAATTTCAATCAAATTTTGAACTCAAGAAACTACAGATCCACGTTCTTTTATTTTGGAAACAGCAACTGTGTGTGATGTGGACATCTACTTCCCTCTTGCATCAAAATCAGACATAAAGGGACCAGGAAATGGACCTCTGGTGCTCAGTGGGGTGCATTTCCCAAACTGAAGCATGGCTGGTTAGTGTTCACTTTAATTCTCACCCTTGTGGCGGCGAGGACGATGATAATGACCAAACTGAAGACCAATGTCAGCACCAGTCCAGACACCATTAACGGAGTCTCCTCCACGCACTGCAGACAAGCCCTGTGGGTGGCCTGATAGCAGCAGCACACGCCCTCTATCACAGTCTGCCTGGACAGGTTGCTTCGTCGGTCGTCATCTTCGTTGGCCCACCTGATGTCGATGCTGTCCCCGGATTGGCTGGCCCTGGGGGAAACACTGGGTAATTCTGGCGAGCTTCCACTCAGTGAATTTTTCGTTTTTGCTTTAGTAGTTATGTCAGTTTTAGAATCAATGCTATAGTTGTCATGACTGTTTTTAGGGGTTTGCTCAAGCTGAGAGGTGTTCAAGCTGGATTCAGACAGATTGATGGGAGAGATCCGGCTAGCCTTTTCGAATACATTTCCATCGAGCTCAGACAGCTCTTCATCACAGGAATCAGCGCTTAAACTTGCGCCACCGTAACCGGGAAGGGATTTTGAGCTGCCGTAGTCCGAATCACTGCAGCTGTTCTTTTGCATCGAATCCCTGCTGTCACTTTGTAGCTTATCACGATCTGCACCTGCTCCCCTCACCAAAGAGTTGGCTTTGTTTGGTTCGGGGGCCTGTCCAGTCTTGGCCACTCCCACCTCTACGGAAACCTGGGATGCACTGAGTCCTGACTCGCCTCCGATGACAAGGCTGCCTGTGCTACCATTTCTGCTTTTAGCAGAGCGCTTTAAGTTGTCTGTGAAGTCCTCCAGCTCAATGATGTTGCGCCCGTTGACTTTGCCCTCCCCGTCGTTGGAGACGACAACAATATTTGGCACCAAGGACAGCTGCGAAGCTTCTGCTCCAGGCTTCCCCTCGTCCTGGATGCCTCGGGACTCGTCTGGCATGGTGACCCAGTGTGAGTGCGAGGGCTTTCACAGTCTGCCAACCTGTCACTTTGCTTTTCCCCTTGTGCCCGTCAGCTCCTCTGCATGACAAAAACACACTAGAACAGTGTTTGTTTGTCTTTACTTTCCCTTGTCGGATGCTGTTAACGTCTGAGCAGCAAGGAGAAGAGTCAGAGAGTATTTCAGAGAGAGTCCAGCTCCTCTGTTTTCAGCACTCTGCAAGTCAGGCGATGAGGCTAAAGACGCTCCCTCTGGATGTGTTACGGACCCAAAGATTGTCGATAAGGAATCTTAAACTGCAAGATAACCTCTTTAGATGAGCTCTGATCCATACTGGGGGGAAGAAGGGTCTCCCTGTCAACAAGAAAAAGACAGAAAGACCACACATTCAGCAAAGGTTAAACCAAGCCAAGCCTTCACCTTCAGCTTCCAAAGCCTGATAACACGCGCACTCAGTTTGTACCTGCCCTCGGTTTTAATGCTATTTTAATGACTGACTTCTTCTAGTCCTTTCCCCATTATGCAAAAAAAACTTGTTAGTCTGGCTGCAGGCACTTCCCCAGTAACACACTGTTACCCTGTTCAGGTGTGTACTGGAATGACACGCAGCTGACGCACTCACTGAGCATTGGAAACATTTTTTCAAGCCACCACCTAGATGCAGTGGTTTGCTCTGATCTGCCTCTTCCCCTTTCCTCACTCTATCTGATTAGTGTGCAAAACATCATGACTGCCACTTCCAAGTCCCCATCAATTCACAGATTAAAATATCCTTTTGATCTGTCCAGTCTGCTGCAAAAAAACCCATCAGATATCAGATTTAATAGCAGAGTCATGGAGGGATTACCCGGTAATTCATCTGATTCAAACCGCTCACCTTGACCAACCTGCACCCGGCGCAGGAGGTCAGCTTTAAGCCGCACACTTTGAGATTGAATGACAACAGCGTGGTTTCTTTCATTCACTCTCTAACACAGGAGCACTGTGTCTGCTCATGTGGCAGAGACAGCGCAGTTATTGTTCTTACTTTGTGGTCCTTTTCCAATGCCTGCTGGTTTCACTACCCTATTCTGTGTCTGTGAAGCACTTTACAGAAAGAAGAAGGGGCTTTCCAAGAAAATCAATGCAGATACCTGGTCCAGGTTCTCAAAACTGTGTAAAAGACTATTTCATAGTTAAGATTGACAGTTTAATAAAGTGCACAAAACAGGATCTCTTTTTTAACACTTACAGGACACTTAAAGCCATTTTAAACCACCTTTTTTAGGTTATATAACAAAGAAAGGCAATTTGAAAGCATGCAAAAAAAATCTCGTTATAAAATTATTTTAAACTTAATTCTGTGTGCTGAATGCCACAAACTCGACCCACTGTCTTGACTTTGGCGACTAAAAATCATTGGTCAAGCCAAAGAAAGTCCCACAATTTAAGGATTTCTCGCACAAGTTCAAGGGCAGCTGGTGAAGTTTAGAAAGAGCCTCTCACAGAGAGATTTTACCTGCACGGAAAACCTGGAAATCAGAGTTTGTAGAGAGCTTTAAAAGCAAATTCAGACAAAAAAGATAAAAGGGGGAAGGTAACAAAGCCACCTCTGTCTCTGTTTCTGATGGATGATGGAAGCATCTGCCAGAGTTTAATAAACTAGTAATTGGCTAAAACGAGAGGGATAAAATATTAAGGAGTGAGAACAGTTTAAAATAGGTCTATCCGTTTGACGTGCGGCTCTTGCTTTTGTTGGGTGGTTATTGTCGCTTTAAAACCGATTTAACTGTAATAAATTAAAGCGGCGACGTGAACTGTGCGTCAAGGCGGAAAAAAGGCGCTTTTGCGCATTAACATCTGCGCTACAGTTACTCGATTTAAACGGCGTCAGTGTGTTAGAAAGACAGGTGAGATTCTTACCTCATTTTTTAATGATGTTAACGTCTCACTCACTGTCACTTACAGCCTTAGATCCCCCCCACACAGTAAACCTCATTTCCCTCTTTACGCGTAACTTCCTCCGTCATCCACGGAGCGCTCACACGCAGGCTTCACTTTCACAGAAGTTCACAAAAATTAATAATAAAATAAAAAAGGTGAAAAATATCCTGTGAATTTAGTCCTTTCTTTTCGAGAACAGACGTCAGAAACTTGCTGTATGTCTGTGCGCACCGAGCGACCGCTGGATTGGTTCTGGCGCGAGGCAGGCAGGTGAGCGGGGGCGGGGGCGTGTGTGAGCACGCGAGGACGAGCGCTCCGGTCAGGCAGCAGCAGCTATGCAAATATGATGAAGGTAAACAGAGAGGCAGAGACTGTCGAGGAGGACGGGTCAAAGGTCAGGCTGCAGGTGTGTCGTGTTTTCCTCAGCGATCCTGCGTGGAAGCTGAAGATCTGACGCTGTTTCGGGGTTTTAGAGGTGATATTAGCTAATGAGAGAGCTGCAGTGAACCTGGACTGTTTTCAGCAAAGCAAACCTCAGCTCTGGAATTTTGGATTCTTGTTTAAAATAACTGAATTCTGACTCCTGTGTGGATTTCACAGATGCCCCCCCCCCCCCACCCCCCCCCCCCCCCCCAGTTGCTGATTCTAATCTTTAGCTTTTGTGATCTTCCCGATTTCTTTGGGTCCCCCCCCCCCCATATTTATCATGACTTCAAGTTTCAGATCACGAATCAAGTTTTAATATAAGACAAAGATAACAAGTAATTAAAAAAAGCAGTTTTTAAATAACGGTTTCATTTATTAGAGACAAAAGCTACCAAAACTGAACCCACACTTCATGCAGAAACTCAGATGGGATCTTCTCTTTGGTCAGAAAAATGGTTCTTCTATTTCTTTTGTAACTGTAGACTGCAAAACAACTGGAGACATGAGATGAAAACAGTGCAAAAAAGAGTACACTGTGTGGAAAACTGGTGACAAAAAGTGGCCAACAGGAAACGCAAATATATGATGAAAACAGTATAGCTCAGCAGAAACAGCGAAGATGTAGGAAAAGAGAGAAAATGGGAGGTACAAATAGTTCACAAGGAGTAAAAATATGCAACGAAAGGGGAAAACATCACAGCTGTTTCATTGCATAGATGTAAGAGGTCGAAATCACTGCACCAACTTGCAGGTATACATAGAGCCTGTTTGTTGACCCCTCTCAGAGGAATATTTCTGCTATTTGTTGAATCACTTCACACTGACCTCTGAATCATTCAAATTCAAATTCAAATTCAAATTCAAATTTTAAATTTTATTTGTCACGTACACAGTCATACACAGTACGATATGTAGTGAAATGCTTGGACAACTGCTCGTGACCTAAAGAAAACAAAAAAGGAAAAGGCTATGAATAAGATAGGAAATAAATATGAAAAATTAAAAAGGGTAAATTTAACTAGGAAGGAATAAAATATAAATTAAGGTTAAAAATGAAATAACTGTACAACACAAATTAGAATGAAGGGTAAATTTAACTGGGAAGAATAAGATAAAGATAAATATATAAATTAAAGTTGAAAATAAAATAACTGTACAACAAAATACACAATATAGAACTATATAAGAATGTATGAAGAAATCTAAATATAAATAAGTATATACACAATAACAGCAGCTGTACAAGTATTAACCGGAAATGAAGAATATAGTGACCAGTGACCATTCAAGCATAAAACAGGGATGAACCAGTGTTGTGACAACTTAGCAAATAACCAATTTTAAATTGTATCTTTAGGCCAAAGATATAATAGATTGAAAGGCACACACCGCACATATAGTACGTAAGTAATATACATTTAAATCTAGTATCTTTCAAATCAGGTTTATTGGTCAACTAATATTTTTTCTATATTGGCAAACCAGTCATTTTATGACATCAGCAAACACACACATTCGTACCATGGTGCAGCTGCTGGTTTTACAATCCTGCAGAGCGTGCGTGATGAATGCGGGTGCTAAGATCAGGTATGCATGATAACACTAAATCTCAAATTACAAACACACAGCAGTGTGCTAATTGTGTACTGACAGGGACTAGAAAGAGAGAGCAGATTTCTCCTGTATTGGCTTCCTGTTAAATCCAGAATTGAATTCAAAATCCTGCTCCTCACATACAAGGTCTTAAATAATCAGGCCCCATCTTATCTTAATGACCTTGTAGTACCATATCACCCTATTAGAGCGCTTCGCTCTCGCTCTGCAGGCCTACTTGTTGTTCCTAGAGTATTTAAAAGTAGAATGGGAGGCAGAGCCTTTAGTTTTCAGGCTCCTCTTCTGTGGAACCAGCTTCCAGTTTGAATTCGGGAGACAGACACTATCTCTACTTTCAAGATTAGGCTTAAAACTTTCCTTTTTGCTAAAGCATATAGTTAGGGCTGGACCAGGTGACCCTGAATCCTCCCTTAGTTATGCTGCAGTAGACGTAGGCTGGTGGCGACTTCCCATGATGCACTGAATGTATCTTCCTCAGTCATCTTTCTCACTCACTATATGTTAATACACCTCTCTGCATCGAATCATTACTTGTTATTAATCTCTGGTGGCAAACCTGACCTGGTTTCTTCCTCTTAAAAGGGATTTTTTTCCTTTCCACTTTCACCAAAGTGCTTCCTCTTAGGGGGGTTTTCTCTGTTTTCTTTCTATTATTGTAGGGTCTTTACCTTACAGTATAAAACTGAACTGACTTGATCTGAATTCTAAGAAACAGAGAAGAAGTTTACTTGATGTGTTTGATTTATTTCAGTGAAACTTTGTTTTTTTGCTGAGCCAGTTTAACGTTTCCATAAAAGCAGTCAGTTTCTCAGGAGTTGCTTAACGCAGTTGGGTGGAACCACATTACACAACTTCTTAAAATAAAACTAAAGATGATTCTTTAAACCAGCAACAGTGAGATTTCATGTTTTTTGAGTGTATGCAATCTACAGTCCATGTCAGCACATTTGAAGCTCTATTATGAAACCTCATGTATACCGTAAATTTGTTTGCAGGCTCAACACTTTTGAGAATGGGATCATCATGGCCCTGATGGATATCAGGTTAATGTTATCGGTTTTTATTATGGAGACACTGGTGTGGATGTCTCGTCATGGTGATTACGCTGTCTTTTTTATTTTTATTTAACTTGTTTTTTGTGTTTTGTGACTTATTTTTGGCTTCTGGAATAAATAAAGAATGATTATTTTTCTTTTAAACTTTTTATGTGCTAAAGGTGGCACTGTGGTGCAGCTGTTCTGGCTTTTACATGAGTTTCCTCCATCCAAAGATGTAGCTGAAGCTTAGATTCGGTGTATCCTATGTAGGCTGGACGGATGGCACTTCTGATCAGCTCTATGTAAACACCAATCAGTCTCAAGACGACTCAGAGTCAGAAGTGTTTTGGGGTGAAAATGCTGAATTGACAATGAGGCGATCTGTCACTTGACACAACTGTTAAAGCAGAATCAAGGTCCTACGCTTAAAAAAGCACTTTTAAAAAAATGTTTTGTACCTCTCAGAAGGAGTTTTTAAAAGCAGAATGGGAGGCACAGCCTTCAGCTTTGTGGCAACACCTCCCAGTTTCGATTTTGGGAATTTGCACTGTCTCTACTTTTGAAATTATGCTTGAAACTTTCCTTTTTGATAATGCTTATAGTTGGGGCTGGATCAGGGGATCCTTAATCAACTTTTTAGTCACGTTGCTGTAGGTTCAGATTACAGCTTGATCTTGCATGATGCACTCCCAGCACTACTGCTGGCGACAGATGGCCGTTCCTACCCGAGCCTGGTTTTGCTGAAGGTTTCTTTCTGTTAAAAGAGAGTTTTTCCTCCCCACTGTCACCAAGTGCTTACACATGTAGATTTGTTTTATTCTTTGGCTTTATCTAAATCGGTGTAAGAGGACTGCTGTTGTGATCTGGCGCTATGTAAATAAGATGAACTCAGAGCCAGCCCAAGGTTTCATGGAGCCCCGAGGTGAACTTGATTTGCAGCCCCTGTCTCTAGCGAAACCTATTACCATCCACCATTGTCCATACCTGATCATTTGTGTATTATACAGCTAAATACAGCCATTATCGTGGCTTGCTAGTGTGCTAGAAAGAAATAAAATAAACAGAGTGCATTTTTAAAACAAATGAAGTGTTTTTGAAATGTCCCAAAGGGCAGAACAGTCGCAAAGAATTTAACATAGACCTGAATTTATGATTTAAATAAATGTAAATAAATGAAACAGACACTACGTAACTGACTAGAGAGCTAACAACATCATCAGCATCACCTAAGCGCACCACACCTTGAATGACGTGAATGTGCGTCTGGTGCTTCTGTTGAACCCTTTAAAACCTGAACCAAGTTAAATATCAACTTGACGAGTTTTAATTTGTATCGTATTTACTACATTTTCATTTTTGGTGCATTTTATTGCTGAAACATGTATTGTGAAACTTTAAATTTAGGTTTTTGTAAAGGGGAAAAAACGAAACACTGACGCCAAAATAAAACAGGAAGCATGAACACTGAGACAGAGACCAAAGCACAAACTTTGCAGAGATGAAACGTAAACATGGGGAAGAAACAAAGGAAACAAGAAGGGAAATAACTAAATGGAAACGTAACATATACACGAATCGACTAAATGCAAGGGAACTGACACAGGAGGAAGGGGACATAGAGAAATTTAACTAAACACAATGCACACAAGACAAGGAAGTGACAAAGTAAGACAGGAAGTACAGACTACAGAGACAAACTGACACACAGACAGAAAGGGAAACAAACACGGAGACAAGACTGACTGCATACGGGGGACGCAAGGGAGGACACACGGAGACGAGACTAAGACAGACTGGACATGAAAGGGAACAAAATTAAACATCTAGAAACACGAATAACTAAACTAGGAGAATACAGACGAGATAATAATCACAGTAACTCCAAACTGGATGAAGAACACAGGAAAAAAACCTGAGAACCATGACATGCATCACATGTGATACACATGGAGTTACAGGGTTAACTAATGTCACTGATCTTAGTGAATATTAATGATAAATAGCTATATGTAGTAATTCATGGAGCCACTCTACTTTAAACCCCACTTACTATTGTCCACAAGGACGTCATTACTTTATTGTCTTACTTAGATATGATTTCAAACCATCTGCGTGTCCACCATCATGTGACAGGTGTCCAAAAAGGCAGCGAGTGCTGAAAAGTTCCCCCATAGAGGCTAATTCCCCCCTAACCAATGCCTGTCTTTTGTGCCTGGATACAGCCCAACATACAACACAATGGCAGCCGGTCATGGAGAGAGAGCAGGATTTCAGAACAGGCCAACAGGAAACAAGCTGCTTTCAGGAGACCTTTGCGACGTGTGATTCACTAACCAGCGTCACTCCATCAGTGCTGCTGATTCAAGCAAATGAAAGTTTACACTTATTTTAGTGGAACTGACACAATCTGATGAAATGAAACTGCGCAAGTTAAATCAGGAAACACAGAGGTGGAAAGTTACAGCCGATGATGCTGCTGTATCTCTTTTTTGGGTACCAGGCCTTAGAACAGCAGTGAACCGCTTGACTTTTTATGCATTATGAGTAAAGTTTATCGCAATATTGACAGTTTTTTCTCACACTGTCTGTACCTGTCAGTCACTGGGATGCAGGGAGATGGGTTAAACTGGTTTTGCAAAGGCTGAGCAGACCTACAGTCTCCACCTTAAGCTCCTGCAGGGGTGACTAAGACGCTGCTGAATAATTTATGACAGGCAAGTTAATTAAGTGACCTTTAGTTTCTCTCTTTATGCCCGAGGGCCTGTGTGAGAACGCTCCCCACGTTGCTCAGTATGATCCTAAAATAGATGTGAGTGTATTTTCTCTATTGTTCCAAACTCAACCAACCAGTTTAAAAAGCATCTATTCTCAGCAACAGGTGGATGACACGTCCAAAAAAAGTAGCAAGTCATAATCTCTACCTCTTGTTGTATACAAACAAAGAGAGCATATGCATTGTTGAGTCTTTTAGTTTTCTTATCTGCAAGAGAGCAACTAAACAAACTAACAATAGCAGAAAAGGAAGCAACAGAAGGGAAAGAAACCAAAAAAGCAATACAATAAACAGGCCAGGATTCTTTGGAAAAACAAAACAAAACAAAAACCAAGATCTTTATCCTTTTGAACTATCCCGGAGAAAACATGTCTGAACTTCATCCCAAAATCGAGCTGCTTCGGGGTAGAAAGTTTGTGAAACCTCGTCCTGTAACTCTGCAGCTCCACGTAGAGCAGAGCAGGTTCTAATGTAGGCTAATTACACTGATAAAAACACAACATCTGTTTAAAGTCACTGCAGAGAGGTATGAACCTGAAACTGCAGCAAGGATCAAAGCCTGGTGTGCACAGACATGATAGCGGCTGAATCAGGTCTCAAAACGTGACAGAGAGCGACCTCTGGTGGAAACTCTTGCAAACTGCTAGTTTATTTCAAATGGAGATTAATGAAGTGATTCACCAGCTTAAAGTAAACCTGAATCTTATGTTTTATGTTTTTAACAGGCGACTGTTGTTGTGATTTGGTGCTATATAAATAAAATAAAATTGAATTGAATTTTTATTTTTATCGAAAGGCATGAAAGTTTTTACGTTTGAAGAAGCCCTGACGAGGTGGATGATAACAGAATCAAGTTGGAGTAAACTGAAAGCGACGTGCAGTACTGTGCGAAAATCCCATCACCTCAATATTTCTTTATATTTTGCTGTAAAAATAGCAAAATAAAAATAAATAGGTTTATTGAAAAATGTGCAAACATACTTGGGAATACCGTATATAATAGGGCAAACACAGAGTTTGTACAGTTCTATCAAGTTTGAAAGTCTTCTTCATTCGTCAGTTAAAGAACAAATGATCTGTTTTGTGACAGGCTGCTAGTAACAAAGTAAAGACACAATTTAAACTATTATGTGTAGATTTAGGTAAGCAGTAGGTGTGGACTTGTGTAGCTGCCGTGAAGCAGAGACGCAGGGCTTTTAAGTTTGTTTCCCCACTGCATTTCCTGTATACAGCCCCATGTTCTTCTCATGTCCAAACTGATGCTGACTGAAAAGACACCACATATGCAAATGAGTTATAATGCCCCTTTAAATTTACTCTCACATGCCTTTTAATGTTTCTCTGTCTGGTGCCAAGGCTCCAAAATGATGATTAGGGGAAAATATAATGCAAATCTAAACCTTAATGAATGGTTGGTTTGTTCAAACAGGACTGGAACTAATATTATCCATGGCTGTGTTCCTCTCATTTCTGAAACAGAGCCGTCGTTATCAAAATTAATAATTCCCCTCTGGGTTATTCCTGTTGTTTATGGCTGCTGATATAAAAGTCTATAAATCTGATTCATTTGGGAAAGATAAAAAAATACAGCTTTTCCTTATTTGGGTTTTACAACATGTGTTTGTGTACTCAAAAAATATGAACAAATCCAACATGAGACCTATCTTTTACTCTAGATTACAAAAAATACGAAGCATAATGCTTTATTAAAAACAAACTACATTTTGAACTGCTTTAATTCTTCATGGCATAGATTCAACGAGGTGCTGGAAACATTCGTCAGAGACTTTGTTCGACACTGACATGACAGCATCACACAGTTGGACTGAGATCTGGTGACTGTGGAGGTCTTTTGAGGACAGTGAAGCAATTTTCATGCTCAAAAATAAGTTTGAGATTATCTAAACTTTGTGACACGGTGCGTTATTTTACAGGAAGCAGTCATCAGAGGAGAGTACACTGTGGTCATACAGGGATGGACGTGATCAGCAATAACACTCAATTAGGTTGTGTTTTTAAAAAATGATTCCCATACAATTTATTCCTGGGCCTTGGTATGGATATGCTCTCTGTTCCTTTAAGACAGCCTTCTTCTCATTGGCTGGTCCTCACAAATAGGAGGTGTCAGTAGCACATCATGATAGTTATGTGCATATACCTACAAGTTCAATAGCCTTCGGAAGCCTGAGCTCCTTGTTTACAGAGATTACATCCACACTACATGTTCCCTGTTTCACTTAAACTTTTAGCCATGTTCCAAAATTGTAAGTGTAAAAATGATAGAAGGTAAGAAAAAGAAGAAAAAGAAGAGAGTGCTTGTTTTAGGATTTTTCTATTACAATATGATGACATCAGCTTTTATGGCACCAATGGGACATTATAGGGCAAGATATTGAAAAAATAAATCTTCTCTTTCATATGATATATTACTCAATATGGTTTCTTCATATTGGCTTTTTCTACTGGTCGATCTACAGTGGCTTGCAAAAGTATTCGGCCTCCTTGAACTTTCCCACATTTTGTCACATTACAGCCACAAACATGAATCAATTTCATTGGAATTCCACGTGAAAGACCAACACAAAGTAGTGTACACGTGAGAAGTGGAACGAAAATCATACATGATTCCAAACAGTTTTTACAAATAAATAACTGCAAAGTGGGGTGTGTGTAATCATTCAGCCCCCTTTGGTCTGAGTGCAGTCAGTTGCCCATAGATATTGCCTGATGAGTGCTAATGACTAAATAGAGTGCACCTGTGTGTAATCTAATATCAGTACAAATACAGCTGCTCTGTGACGGCCTCAGAGGTTGTCTAGGAGAATATTTGGAGCAACAACACCATGAAGTCCAAAGAAAACACCAGACAGGTCAGGGATAAAGTTATTGACAAATTTAAAGCAGGCTTAGGCTACAAAAAGATTTCCCAAGCCTTGAACATCCCACGGGGCACTGTTCAAGCGATCATTCAGAAATGGAAGGAGTATGGCACAACTGTAAACCTACCAAGACAAGGCCGTCCACCTAAACTCACAGGCCGAACAAGGAGAGCGCTGATCAGAAATGCAGCCAAGAGGCCCATGGTGACTCTGGACGAGCTGCAGAGATCTACAGCTCAGGTGGGGGAATCTGTCCATAGGACAACTACTAGTCGTGCACTGCATAAAGTTGGCCTTTATGGAAGAGTGGCAAGAAGAAAGCCATTGTTAACAGAAAACCATGAGAAGTCCCGTTTGCAGTTTGCCACAGGCCATGTGGGGGACACAGCAAACATGTGGAAGAAGGTGCTCTGGTCAGATGAGACCAAAATGGAACTTTTTGGCCAAAATGCAAAACGCTATGTGTGGCGGAAAACTAACACTCTGAACACACCATCCCCACTGTCAAATATGGTGGTGGCAGCATCATGCTCTGGGGGTGCTTCTCTTCAGCAGGGACAGGAAGCTGGTCAGGGTTGATGGGAAGATGGATGGAGCCAAATACAGGGCAATCTTGGAAGAAAACCTCTTGGAGTCTGCAAAAGACTTGAGACTGGGCGGAGGTTCACCTTCCAGCAGCACAACGACCCTAAACATAAAGCCAGGGCAACAATGGAATGGTTTAAAACAAAACATATCCATGTGTTAGAACGGCCCAGTCAAAGTCCAGATCTAAATCCAATCGAGAACCTGTGGCAAGATCTAAAACTGCAGTTCACAAACGCTGTCCATCTAATCTGACTGAGCTGGAGCTGTTTTGCAAAGAAGAATGGGCAAGGATTTCAGTCTCTAGATGTGCAAAGCTGGTAGAGACATACCCTAAAAGACTTGCAGCAAAAGGTGGTTCTACAAAGTATTGACTCAGGGGGTTGAATAATTACGCACACCCCACTTTTCAGTTATTTATTTGTAAAAAATGTTTGGAATCATGTATGATTTTCGTTCCACTTCTCACGTGTACACCACTTTGTATTGGTCTTTAACGAGGAATTCCAATAAAATTGATTCATGTTTGTGGCTGTAATGTGACAAAATGTGGAAAAGTTCAAGGGGGGCGAATACTTTTGCAAGCCACGTCCCTACCCTCACCTATGGTCACGAGCTGTGGGTAGTGACGGTGGAAATGAGCTTCCTCCGAAGGGTGGCTGGCCTCTCCCTTAGAGATAGGGTGAGAAGCTTGTCCATCCGAAAGGGGCTCAGAGTAGAGCAGCTGTTCTTCGCATTGGAAGGAGCCAGCTGAGGTGGTTCGGGCAACTGACAAATATACCCCCTGGGCGCCTCCTGGGTGAGGTGTTCCGGGCAAGTCCCACCAGGAGGAAGCCCCTGGTCAGACCCAGGAAATGCTGGAGAAATTATATCTCTTGGCTTGCCTACGAATGCCTGGGTGTTCCCCGGACAAGCTGGAGGAGGTGGCTGGGGAGAGGGAGGTCTGGGCCTCTCTGTTTAGGCCACTGCCCCCGCGACCCGGCCCTGGATAAAGAGCACGAAGATGGATGGACGGTTTCTTCATATATTTCTTGAAGGTGAGCTTTGATCTTGGGGACGAACAATGAAGGTTAAGATCAAATGCTTAGCCCTCCTAGGCCTTACATCTCCCAAGGCCTGGATTATTGTTGTGAGGCTTGAAGATGATCAAGTAAGCTGTGGGTAATATACAGCTGTTTTTAGCAATCTACCGTCACACAAAATTTCAAAAATGATATCTCAAAAACCAGACTGCTAAGAAACAGACGGACAGACAAACAAACGCAATTGATTACATACTCCCTCGCTTTAGCTGGAGAACAATACATCCTGATGGACACAGGACAGAAATTGACAGAGGACAATAGAAACACCATTTAAAAAATATTTTAATTAAGAACAAGAATAAAATATATAAATATTAACAATACAAATAAGATTACGGCTATTTACTCACACGGAAGTAGCCCACATTAACAATGACATTTGGATGAAGAATGAATTTTCCATGTTTTGGTTTGCTCTTAATTTCTTCATCCAGACATACCTTAAAGATATAATTATAGACTCATAACCAAAGTTATGCGAAACAAAAGACCTAATTAAAATAAGTTAAAATATATAATTGTGCAGATTTTTGCAAAGTTGGGTTTTTACTTTCTCAGCATGACACACTCTTACACCAGTTACTGTATATCCAAAAATCTATTCTCAGTGCCAACTATGTACCTCTGAGAAATCTTTCAACCTATTTTCTAAGTAAACCGGTGGCTGTAAAATTAAAGGAAAAACAACAGAAAAATACACAAAATATGTAATTTTATATTACCCAAAGCAGACTAACTGTTTATAAAATGGCTCTGTTATGATACCATATGGGATTCACAATCGTTTTCCCAGAGTTAAAACTACCCGGAGAAAGATAGTTAATAGGTGTCATTACGCAATGACTATATTAGTCTTATAAAAATACAAAAAAATAAAAATAAGACTCTGTTGCTGAGCTAGTGTCTCTAAGGCTGGTTTTATGGTCACAAATGTGTCCATCTGCGTACAGCTTTTGGTCAAACAGGGGGGTTTTCCCCCACCCAAGACGCTCTCCCATACAGTCCTTTGAGATCTAGGCTGCAGGTTGCTGTAAGTGGATGATATTTGCAACTGCAGAATGCTGACTGGTTGACAAGTGGGCTGGAATAGAGAAGGGAGCAATAGAAGAGTTCACCAGGAATCGGAGAACCTCGAAAAATGACTAAAAAAATAAAGCACGAATAGCACAGACAGTGGCTGCAGTAATATTTTCATAGTTTTTAACACTCGGTTTCACTTCAGCTCTCTGTATGTAAAAAATTCGCTCACAGACAAACAAAAGTAGCCTGCACAATGGCGGTAACATACCTTGTACACTGCCTCCATCTGACAACAGCGCTCACTGCAGGTGGACGGGCAGTCCCTGCTACTTCTGCTCAACCATAAAACCAACTTAAACCTAGGAAGCTGTACTAAAGCTAAATGTCAATATTAGCATGCTAACCAATATGTTTATATATATTTACATTAATTTGGTGTGTCAGAACCAAAATGTTAATTTGGTGTTTTTGCATGCTAAAACGCTAACTATGTATGTTAACATTCTAGCTAATATATTCATGCTAATGTGTTAGTTTGGTAATTAGCAAGCTAACTAAGGCGTTAACCATATGTTTGTGTGTCAATTAGGTGATTTAGCATCCTAACTTATGTCTTGACCAAATTTTTGGATGTCAATTTAATGCGTCAGAATGCTAACTAATGTATTAACCATATATTCACATTAGTTTGGTGTGTTAGCATGCCAGTATTTGGCATTAAAGCTACACTGGAATGTCTTCAGTTTTACTGGTGCTTTGACAGAAATCAGACTAACATAAAATACACAATAAACACTGACAGCAATGCATAAATGTAGAAGAATAATACATCTGTATAGTTCTGAAAGAAAAATCAAAACAACAAACACAAATAATAAACTGACAATCACTGAGGGATTTTTCTGGTTCAGTTGACAGAGCAGGTCTAGTTTTAGCTTTATCTATCTATCTATCTATCTATCTATCTATCTATCTATCTATCTATCTATCTATCTATCTATCTATCTATCTATCTATCTATCTATCTATCTATCTATCTATCTATCTATCTATCTATCTTTGTAGTTGCTGTTGTGCTATATCCATACAGACTGTATATGGGAGATGGATGTAACCTCCGAATTTGAAATGTGAAGCCAAAACCAGTGTTGCCAACTCCTCAGTAAGGAAAATCGCTGTCCTAAAAGTTGCTAAATAATGTCATTACCTAATTTGCACAATTGGTCATGCTTATGTAATTGTAACCTATGTTGTAGGAGAGAGAAATATCGTGGAAGAGACATAAAGTGAGTAAAAAACACAATAAATTAATTTAGAATATATTTAGAACTACAAATTAAATTTCTTTTAGCAATTATTGTTTTTTTATGTCACAATTCTAACCCACCTCCTGTGTCTGGGCTGGGTACTGGCAAAAGTGACCTGAAATAGGCACTCTGGCAGAATTACTTTGTGTGTGTGTAGCTTTAAACTTTGTGATTTGCAAAAAGTTGGAGTAAAAGAAGAACTGACTGTGTTACAGTCAGTCACTCATGCGCCATTCATTTGCAGTTTTGGAGGCGTAGGGGGTCAACATCTCCTGCTCTGACAGCAGCTGGGTTGCGACTGCTGCGTGACAACAATCCGTCACCTGTGAGCGCTTTGGCACAGGCGAGGTGCCCATGGCGACATCCGCTGCTTGTTGAGAGAAAGAGTGATACGTGCTTTCACGTCAAAAAGTGGTTCTAAGTCTTCCTAATAACACCACCAAAAGTCGCCAGATTTGTCGCTAGTCGCTTTTTAGAAAGAAAGATGCCGAGGAGGCCTGAAAACTCACTATATATAGTGACAAAGTCGCTAAGTTGGCAACACTGGCCAAAACTGAGTGTACAATATTCTAATTTTCTCAGCTAAATCCACTTCACCTTCATTGGTTCTGATTACAAAACAAACAAACCACAAACCAATGGATGATGTCACAGTTGCTAAAATCCATCTTTTACATAGAGTCTATAGTCACACGAGAAAATGAATAACAACTCTGTGAGAAAACTCTATGGTGAAACACTAAAACTGAGAGATTTCTAGTTTGTTGATTGCTGCTCCAAAATCAGATCAGACAGCACGTTGATGTCCGTCTCTGCCGAGTGGCACTGCAGCACCAGCGTCACCATGTTGTCCTGATTAGGGAAAACCTGACAGAGCTGCTCTCTCAGGCTGGCTGTTTCTTCAGGACTCCTCTCGGTCCGGACCCCCTGGCCATGACCTGTAGCACCATACTGCTTCTGCTTCTGTCCCATGTCCCATCCCTTTCCTTGTCCCCTTCCTCTACCCCTGCCGGCTGCTCCCAAAGCGTCCAGTGCGCCCCCTAGTGTTCGGTCACGGAAGTTGATGACCTCTGTTTGGGAGCGTGGCTGTTTGGAGGAACTGAAAGATGAGGCCGAGCCAGCAAAAGAGTGATTTCCTGGATTTGGACTCCTGAAAGATGTTGAGAAGGAAAATGAAGCATCATGTGAAATTATTCTCAAAGGATTGGATAAGATCGGATATCTTGGGTCTGTTACCTATGCTCTGAACGCAGGAAGTCATCCAGGTGAGGCCCTCCTCTTCCAAGAGGGTCATCAGGGACCATGAAGTGATCCCCGACAAAAGTGTACTGAAGAAGACTGGACGAGCAGCAACAGATCACAGAGGAAAAATGTATTTAGTGAAAAACATTGTGTAGGGTTGTGTTGACAGTATTTTCTGTCAACCCAACTTTTTGGATCTTTTAGATAAAAATGGACAAAAACGTCCGGAGACTGATTTTTTATTACATTTGGTAAATGTGAGTGAAACCATTTCAGTGCAAATCAAAATTTCAGTCCCCCTGACTGCGCAGCACTGCCCTACCTCTTTTTAATGATGTCCCTCCATACGGGGGACTCGTCCAAGAGGTCCCTCAGGTTGTCGTTGGTCACGATCACTCCGCCTGTCTTCTGTGCGTGCTGCAGTATCATTCTGCATAAACACAAAGACATGGGTATCAATTTTTGGCTTATCTGAACTGTATCCAGATAGACTGGAGTGTGTACAGCAACAAAACCACATGAAATGTGATGGGTTGTGTAAACAAAACAATATCTCAGTGTCTTGTACCTGTCATCATACGAGCTGATCCTCTTGCCTTGGACCTCTCTGGATGGTGTGTAGGAGAGCAGGCCCAGCTGCTGCAGCTCTGTCAGATAGTGCTTCTCTGAGAGACAGACACAAACAACTCTTTGTTTACGAAGCAGTCTGCTATGAGGGGAAACACCCACACGCATGCTGAAAGCTCACATGAAGTCTGCATTCACCAAGCATGACTTGTTTTCTCGTTTGAAGTCTTTTGCAGAATCCAGAGTTAGCAGGAGCAAGGAGCAAACACGCACAACAATGGGGTCACAGCCTGACCCCAATGAGATGCTAGCTACACACTCATAGAGCGGAAGTTATAGCCATGAAGTAGAATTTTTGGAATTAAACCTTTTAGTGAAATATTTTCTAAAGCTGCAGTTTCAATCACTCATTTAAATTGAGCTTCATCAACAGTAAAGCTTTGTTTTTATTAACTGAGTTTAACACATTTGCTTAGCAAGCAAAAGTTGCTGGTTCGATTGTGATCGGAGACACGGTGTCTTATGCAACACATTTGTTACCTCTGACAGACTAAACTAAGTTTCTTACTTCAACAAAAAAATTATCAAGAAATGAATCATAAATCAAGATTTTTCTTAGCTGGGGCCCTAAAGTCTACACACGTCACTCTTCCAGTGCTTTATATTTATCTGACTTTAACCTGTCAGCTCCTTTGTGGCAACTATGTGAGAACAGAAGGAAGTATTGGCCAGTAAACTCTGGCAGTAAAAGCAGGAAGGTGTCATGTAAGCTGAGAGCTGCATGCTCTCGGCTTACACAGCTCTCCTACCTACACCAGTGCTCTGAAAAATTAAATACACCCTTCATGCTTCCATAGTCTAGCAGGTTTTTCCCAGCACACAAACACTTGGACACAGTGCTTGGCTTTGCCTGTGTTCTTTATTTTCTTGTTGACTTCCACTTTTCAAAATTGTCTTCTCAAATAATGCCCAGTTTTCGCTCAGTTCTTCTGGCTTCTCCAGCTGCCACCCGTGAGGTTCTCTCCCAGCCCGAGGATGCTACTGTGTTAAATGGGACACCGAAAACGCATACTAGTCTCTCCTGGCACTGCCCCCTGAAACCTCTGCTCTACAGCTGAGCCAGATTAGCCAGGCATTCACTTATGATGACAAAAATGTAATGACTTGAATAATAATAATTTATCCACAGAAACTGTAAAAAAAAAAAACCACACAAAAAAAAACAACAACCAATGGCTACATCTCAGACTCTACAGGGCTCAGTTAGCAAGTTCGTGACAGCACAGTTAGAAAAAGACTAAATAAGTATGGTTTGTTTTCTAAGGGCGGCCAGAAGAAAGACTCATCTCTCTAAAAAGAACATGACAGCACAGCTTAGATTTAAAAGGCTACATCTGAAAAAACAACAAGATTTCTGGTGTAGATGCTAATATAATACCATAATGCACAGCATGGGGTTGGCTGTAGCCCAGGAGGTAGAGCAGCTCATCTGCTAATATCCTTGGGCATGTTGCCCAAGCTTCTATCTATGGATGCTAACATCCATAGATAGATGCATCCATCAGGGAATGAATGCATGTGAATGTTAGATAGAAAGCACTTGCAGCAAATCTACAACAAAATAGCTGAAAAAGAAAAAAATCAAGGTGCTGTGAAAAAACTCCAGACTTTAACCCGACTGAAATGTTGTGAATAGACCTTAACAGAGCTGCGCACCAACTCATGCCTGAAAACCTCAACGAACTGAAGCAATTTTGTAACGTGGGCCAAAATTCCTCCACAATGATATGAGAGACTGATAAAGTCAACAATTCATTGGGTGTACCTAATTATTCACACAGTCATGTGAAAGACTTTCTTTTTCACATGTCTGTAAGTCAAAACTTAAACCAAGTATATTCCAGTAATAAAAAAACTGCTCACATTTCCTGCTGTGTGCTACGTGTGAGAGAAGAGAACATCATTATGTGATAACGTTATGACACTCTCCTGACACTGACAAGAGTTCAATTTCAGCAATACATTAAGTTTTAAAGCGTTACCTTTGACCCTGGGGTCGCTCTTTTGCCTCCACTGTGGAATTAGGGCGCTGATTTGACGATGGCCTCGGTCCCAGAAGTGCTGTACAGCCAGAGCGATTCCCCGACAGGAGAAGAAATGACCCAGTCCGTGACTGTGGAAAAATGAAGATTGCCATTAAAGTGTTACAAATAATGCTTCATATGATCACAGTTCACTGGACTTTCTTTCTCTTTTATCACTATGTGCGTCTCCAACAAACATTAACATTGAAGTTGAAGTGCAGTGAAGAATAATATGCTGACTTCCAGTTCTTGGAACCTCTGACTTTTGACGATTGTGCTGTCCAATCAAAAGCAACAGATAAAAATACATCTAAGAGGAACTAGGCTACATGTCACTATGCTAATCATGAAACAGTTCCTAATCCCCTGCAGTATCGGACCTTGTGACCTTATCACCCCTTTGTTTGACATCTGTATCTCTGATGATATGTTGCACTTATATTTTCCACCAGAATAACCCTTCAAGTTGGAATTTCCACTCGAAAAGTCAGAGAAGGCCCACCAAACCAGACTTCCCAATCCAGGATAGCAAAACAGTAGTGAAACTGCAAAACTAGCACTCGCTATTACCACTATTGTGTATTTGTGGTTCACCAAATAAGCCATACGAAGAGCATCAGGCTTTACCCATCCAGTTCGAAGAAACCAAAATGTGTTGCTACGTCCCTCTGCAGCCCTAATCTCTTCAGTGTGTTCAGCTGATGGTAATTGGCCACACCTAGTCAGGTGTTGATAAAAGCATATCTGAGGCAGGCTTTCAAAAAGCCTCACCAGCCGTGCCTTGGTGGTACCAGCCATGTTAGCCAACCTGCTATGCATTTTAGGATTAAAACCTCTTCTCACCTACAATCTGGTATTCGTCTCCTCTCTTTTTTGTTGCGGCTTTTGAGCCGGGTCGTAACTGTGTAACACGGTCAAATCGGGACCAATGCAACTCCCAGCTCTGAGGTAAAAATGACTGCAGCATATGCATTTGTTGATGGTGCCTACTCTTACCCATCAAACCCTTTAAAAAACTGTTTAGCACCTACATGCATAGATCTCTGTTCCTTTCCTTCGCTTTGTGTTTCTGTGTAAACGTCATGCTTCGCCAATAGTTCTGGGTCAGTTTATCTTCCTGCTCCCACTCGCTGGGTAGGTAAGCCCATCGCAGACTACAATTATTAATGAACACACTGCCATCACAACTTTATAAATCTTTAAACAGAGTCTACACATCAGCCACAGGTGTTCCTTTACCATCTATTACATGAGAAAATACAATCACCATTCCTGGAAAGTTTACAGAGGCCCACTGCAGCATGGGTATCTTATTAATGCACAATTCCATTGTTATAACATGTTTAAATGTGTAAACATGCACTCAACTAATCATGCACATTCATAAACTGTGGCATAATGTACTACTAAGATGGAATAATAACTATATCTTTCATTTTAAGCTTTTACTTTTAGAGCAAAAGGACACAAAGAGTAGATCCTCATTTCTAAATATGTTTTCAAATTCTCAAGAAGTCCTTCACATTTGGCCTAACAGGACTATCTATATTTCCTGTTCTCATATTCCCTTCTCATAAACACCCCACCAAAATAAATCTTCTACTCTATTGTATACCTTACCGCATTTTCCCAGTACGACCTTTATTTGCTGTAATTCTTACCTCATAGCCACGTTACTCCCATCAATTATGATCGTCCTCAGTGTTGGGTCTCCGGGCTGGTCTGTCAGCTTGAGTTCAAAGGGGATCTGCAGGCTCTCCAAGAATCGCTGCTCTCCTGTCACCACCACTGAAGGAGTAGACACGAAACCCCGTTTGTCCATCGCTCTGGTGGGAGACGAGTCCTTCGTGCCAGGGAATAAAGGCTGAGGAGCTTGAAGGGCTTGCTTAAAGGAGTGCTTTGAGCCATTGTTCTGAGCATGATGATTCTGTTTTGTGGGAGATGGATTAGGCAAGTAGTTGGTGTTGCCTTGTTGCTTATGAGATTGGAAATTGGTGAGCTGAGGATCCATGGATGAGGCATAAGTAGGCATTGGTGGCCCTTTGACCCCAGGTAGGATGATGTGGTGAGGAGTTTGTGACTTTGAAGGCTGGTGTTGCTTTTGCTGTGAGGTGTACAAGGTCACCGGTGACTGCTGGGGTTTATTATTCCAAATATCTCGTCCCTCAATAGGGACACTACTATCAATCCTTGACACCCTTATCTTTTCTCGACCATCGAATTCTCTCTCTTCTGGAGGTGTATAAGGCTGAAGTTCTGGTATTATTTGAAGTTTTGACCCGCCAGTGTCCAAGACCACATCATCCATCTCTCTCGGTCCTTCTCTGAAGGCTCCTGCCTCTTTGACTCCCTCTTTCTGCAGCTGCAGGAGCAGCTGGTGAGTCGATCCATCAGGCAACAAGTTGTACAGTTTGGTTACGTTCTGTTCGGGGTACCCACAGCTGGCTGCCGCTTTCTTCAACACCCCCAGCACAAAGTCTTCCTCTTGCTCTTTATTCATTACGTCTGCACTGACTTTTCCCTGATTGTGTCTTGCATCCCCTGTTGCGTCTTCCCCCTCTCGTCCTTCTTCTGTTTCTCCATCGCTACGTATGGCTCCACCGCCTCCTGCTATTTCTCCCCCATCTTCTCTGTGTTCTGTCTCACAGGGTCGGTTTTTCTCTGTCTGATTCAGGTCGACAGCGTCTTCCCTCTTTGGGTTTGGGAGAACCCGATTCCTCTGCTCTTGGTCACTGCGGTCCTGCTCCTGTTGAACTAAGTCCAGAATCTGCGATGCCTCTTTAGGTCCTGTTCTGGCAAGCACTCGTTTCACAACCTCCTCTGTGTATCCCATGGCGGTAAAGAATTTCAAAAGAAGCCAAAACTCCTTGTTTCCCATCGACAGCTGCAACTCCTGCTCTTTTTCCTTCCCGGATGCTGTTGCTTGGCCCAAGTGCTCTTCTCCTACCTCCTGTGGTGAATGCGCGGGTCTTTCTTCAGCACCCTCTGCCCTCCCTCGGGTGCCTGCAGACATGTAAAAACCCTGGAAGGAGTCTTTATTTGCAAAGTCATTTCCTGTGCCTGCAGCCATCCCTTCAGCCCATCGCTCAGTAGTGGTAGAAGGATCAGGGACTGTTTGCTTTAGGGCACTGGGTATTTTAGACCTATCCTCTGAATCCCCATGTGGCCTTGCCTCTGTATTTACATCAGTCAGTGATGAACTAGGGCTTGATCCAAGTCCCGTTTCTTTCACCAAGTCCAACAGGATTTCCTTTACTGATCCTGGCAGCACAAGAAGATCCAGGATGTGCCTGTCTTCCCACTTCTCCACCAGAGTTTTAAAGGCCCGTCGTGAATCCAGGGACTCACCTGAGCCTCCGTCCCCCATGCGCTTGGACTGTGTGCCCTCATACCTCTCTACCAGGTCTGTAATAAGAGAGTAGGCTCGCACCACCGGCTCCACCAGGCCAGATATGAGCAGGAATCCTGGAGAGACGACCTGATTTGGTAGGAGAAAGACAGAAAGGCATTAATCTGAGTTCTACCAATGACTGAAAAATAATAATATAACAGATCATTTAAACCAAAAAAGACCAAAACAAAAGAATAAAAGAATTCTACTTAAACAGATCAATGTTTAATTTATTTATTTTGCCTTTGCTGTTTCCTTTAATGGATTGTGGACCAACTGTTAATTTTCAGGTCTTGTATCCACTGACCATTATATCATACAATGAATGAAAATTCAATAAAAACTTAATAGAAAGACAAATCATTGTCTGACAGTATCCAATGAGTATTTCAGTATTTGCATTTCAACATAAACCATCACTACTTGAAAGACTGGATGATTCACCTGCATGCAACCAAAACTATAAGCAGACTCCAAACAGAGTAAATACCATTCTCGCCTACAAATTCTTCATATTCAAATACAGAATCTATTTAAGAAAGACTGAGAAAATAAAAAAAGGAAGCAGGATGGTGACGGCTGTAATGGTAAAGTTAAGTCATGGAATTATGAACCCATGGGAGAGGCCAATGGTAGGTGTCAGGGTGGCAATGTTTTCATTACAGTCTATGGCTTCTCCAGGTGTGGAAATCTGCCAGTACAGTTACATACACTTACAGGGCACTTTGTTAGGTACACTTGTTCAACTGTTCATTAAAGCAGATGTCTAATCAGCCAGTCACATGGCAACAACCCGTTCAAGTTCAAACCAAGCATCAACCAAGCAAGTGATTTTGAATGTGCATGGTGCCAGTGGTTTGAAAAGCCAGATGTCAGAGGAGAATGGCCAGACGACCTCAAGCTCATAGTAAAGCAAAAGTGTACCATATGGACAAAACTACTGGGCCACATCTCCTCCGGTCCTGCATGGACATGGACTTAGCTCAGGTAGTCACCCATAAAACTCACTCCTTAAGCCTTAATTTAAACATTTACACACATTAAAATGGGGACCTCAAAATATTCTTACTGGAGTTTCCTCTTCCTCTTAAGTAAGATTATTAAAATACGTTCCAAGAAATTTACGGGCAACAAATCATACTGAAAAAGAAAGTTGTCAGAATGCAGAGTTGCATTTTTACGTTCTATAAGTCGTCTTAAGAATAGACCAGAAGTTCCCAAAAACTGTTTCACGGTCTTGGTTTTGAAGGCAGTTTTTAACTTGTGGAAGGCGTGTGACACATTTCCATCTGATGGCGTAAAACTGATATTGACTAATAATGTGATTTCTTATTGGAATAACAGGACTGTAATCTCTTGATATCACACTATTAGTCACTTTGTTGCATCATCAGTGAATAATGGCACACTAAGCTTGTTAATGTATTACACCCTCTAAACCTTTTTACTTTCATTTAACGTGTTTTTTTCATTTTAAGTCTCTGAGACCCAGAAATGAACTTCTGTACACTCCCAATGGGTTCTAGATATCATGACTAGAGACAATCCATAACAAATTGAAACTGGTGAACACAATTCTTGTTTTTAAGTTATTAAAGATTATATATGCTGTGCTTATCCCACCCTGGGAAAAGAACACTTCAAAGAAATCATTAAATGCCCCAAATGACCATGACATTAATACCCATAATTATATGCACATCAGTTGTGTCACATTGGTTGCTATCCGTTAAAAATTGGGCAATGACAAACTGAAAGGCTTTAAAACAGATCAGGTATTGTTTATAAGGAGGATTTCTTTGCTTATTTGGGGCAAAAGTGGAAATAAATACAAAAAAAGAAAAAAAACTGTTGTTATTCTAATATCAATATCAGCTCAGATTTCTACAATTTGTGCATCTTTAATAAAAATCTATTCAGTAATAATGAAGTTATTAAAAGGTTAGAGAACCAATGTAGTAGACAAACAAAGGTGTAACAAATGCCTCTCTATAGTAACTATTACTGTGAAACCGGCCTGTTGTTGAGCTCTTACCACTATATGTGCTGAGGTGCTTTTGATCAGGCTGTCCATGAACAGGCCTTTGGCTCCGCAGAAGACACAGTGAAGCACCCCAGGATACTTAATCTCCTTCTGTTCCTCCTGGTTCACAACTCCTTTCACAAATAACTGAAAAAAATAAACAAAAAAACAAAATAGTGTTGTTAAACTTTAGTAATTATGAAAAAGAAGCTCCATGGGAAGAGCCAGAGTTGAATGCTCTGTCCATGCATCGTGCTGGGAATATTTAAGGTTTTGATTATTTTCTACACTTAGAGAGAAAGGTGGAAGTTCAGAGACACCAAAGGACTGACTGCACGAGAACGGTCAGTCCACTTACTAGCCGGATGTGTCTAGGTATTGTGTACTACCTAGTGGATAACGTGGATAAATTTGTGTTTATCTGGGAAACACTTTACATTTCGTAAAGCATATCTAGCTACGCGAAGGCGTTTAGCTCAAACATGCAGTCAGATTGAGGTCAGATGACGTTCTCACCATAAACACGCTTCGTAGTCTGTTTGGGACCGAGCCAAGACCACCTCCTCTAAATGGTCTCGGTGCAGTTGTTTTGCTGTGATCACCGTGTTCACATCTGCACAAACGAATCGCACCGAGGGGGAAAACAAACCAGAGTTCGATTTAATCCTCTCACAACAAAACCACAAGCAGCGCTCCAGTGTCGTTTTGGCTGATGATGAACCTCTAGATTTTTGTAACCTCGTACCATTTGCTGTTGCTGCAAAAGCTGTGGCGAGCATAAATGGCTCTGGCTGTGTGATGATGTCACCGTTGGCGCACAAAGAGACCGATGCGGTGGGTACGAATGACTGAACCCTGACCCCACTGAAGTCCATCCACAGGAGATCCACCTTCCCCTATTTGTGCTAAAGTTTCAAAGTCTGCAACGTCCACGCTCTAATCTAGCTGCGGACGTTAAAGAAAGCAGGAAAGGTAATAAGCAGTTTATTATAGTTTATGTTTATAAAATCATCTCGCTGACAGCAGCTGCAGCAGATCCACTGACTGACTCTATCTCCACCTCCGTTGGTCATTTTTACACCTACTATTCTCGTTTGAACATCCACAGCTGCGGTCTGCACATGAAGGAGAATGTTTTTAGACACAGCTAACACAGGACAGTAAAACAATATAAAAATAAATAAAACACAATACACTGACATATCACTCAGTCAAGCTGATATTTGCGTCTCCCAAAATGGCCTTTAGCAAAGAGGAAGTCCACCTACGTATGGTTTGCATGTCTTCTCAAACTGCCTATATGCCCGACAATGGTGTGATTACAGCTACTACTGTAACACTACAGCGACTGACTTTGCAGTGCATCAGTCTGCTAGTCTTTGTATGAGTGAACGAATCTTTCTGACTGCATGTGTCAACAGGCGCTTGCATATGTGGACTGAAACCTAACGGGTGAAACAACACTTAAAAAACTTTGGTGAGTCATTACCTGGGAATGGTCCCTTAACACTCAGTAGACTGTAGACACAAAAAACCCAAATAAATTTACAGCTGGATTAATGACAAAAGTGGGTTAGCCCTGCACGAGGATGCAGAGATATGGTGCACAATGGAGAAAGCGGGGCGGTCGACGATACTGAAAAAATAGTAAAATCTGAATGATTGCACAGGAAACTTGTTTACTTGAGTGTTAAGGAAAATATTCTAAAACACTTCTTCAGTAAAGACTCAGAGAAGACAAACACACAGAGTTCTTGCTAGCAAGGGCAGCTCCCTACTGAGAGACTCCGGTGAGGAACTGCCCTGGTCTTTATTTTATACTCCATTGAACGTATGTGTGTGTGTGTGTGTGTTACTGCTGATCAAAGGGTCAAACATCCTGGGTCAGGAAGAGGGTAGCCTCCCCCTCACCCTAGATGGTTCACCCTAGATAACACAGTGAGGAAGTCCTGCAGTTCATCTAAACAAAAGAGCACTTAACTAAAACAAACGTAGCTACGTTAATCCTACCATAACACAATAAGAGAAAGTACGATCTTTCTCGTGCTCCCAGGATGTGGGTGTGCATCCTAGTGTGGAATACACACCAAGCTTTTGCAGCCTGTTAAAGATCACACACAATTAATTATATGCCTCTAAGTATACATGGTTGAATATTTCCTAATACAAATAACTACATGCAGTATTCTACCATATGCAAACTTATATCACTAAAAGATTATACTGACTACTAAATACAATTTTCCATTAACATTGAGTGATTAGGTTAAAAAAAAGCCAAAAACTGGCTTAGGCAGCCCCGGAGATAAAGGCTGTGATTCGGATAAAGAAGAAAAGATTTCCTGTGAAAGTTGATGCAAGAAAGATTAAATACTAAAAGAGAAAGAAAAGGCCTCCTGATCTGACAGATCGTGATGAGAAGCTCAAAGTAACGAACGGGCAAATAATCCTTAAAAGGGATATTGCCGAGAAATGAGAGTAGGGGTGATGAAAGCGCTTCAGTTTCACAGCTCTTAAGTAATTTCCAGCTACCGAACGCAAATATTTGACTACTCAGACGCACACTTTATCTCGTACCTCCCTCCTGCTTGATTAGCAGCAGCGAGGTGTGCTTTTTGAACATTTTGATGTCTCTCTGGCTCTCTTTGCAGTACTTCTAAGTAAGTCACAGCACATACATTAATTCAGTTCAGTTTTATTAATATGGAGCCAAATCACAACAACAGTGGCCTCAAGACTTTATATTGTAATGTAAAGATGATACAATAATAGAAAGAAACACGTAACTAAGGTCACCTGATCCAGCTCTAAATAGAAGGTGTATAATTCATCACAGTGAGTTTGTTGTGGTTATAAAGCAAATATGGGTCATTGTCTCGCCCCTCCCACCGCCACGCCCCTCCCACTCTGGTAACAGAGTGCCATTTGAGCTATCAGCTGATGATTACTACTTAACTGCTAAAGCTCCCCATAAATGGTATTCTGGCTTGTTTTCTTTCACTGCTGTGGCAACTTTTTAAACTAAAGCGTAAAATCAATGCAGTAACACTGGATAAGGAAAAATTAGCACCACTAATGTGAACTCGAGTCCAGTTTCAGTTACCAGTTAGAATTACTGATAAGTGAAACTGGACTTGGCCAGAGGTTACTGCAGAGAGCAACCTCTGGCAAAGTCAACTTCCATCGTGTTTATGAGCCACACTGCCTAATAACTTATCTCTGTTCTGGACTGATAGGGCATTATAAACAAGAGCAGGGCCTCACCTTGGCGGCTTTCACACTGGCGCTCGGCCCTCGCAGTTTCAGCCATATTTGGCCGTTGCTGCCGTGAGGCAAATCGTCCGCCCCGATGCTGAACGCCACACTGAATATCCGCTCCACCGTGCTGTGCAGGGAGGTCAGAGACCCCCGCAGCATCCCGGCGCACGCAAACTCATCCTCCAACTCCGCCTCTCCTCCGCCTGCGTCGCTTCTCTCGTCATCCATCCTTTCTTCTTAAATTGGTGACAGACGGTCGAACATACTGCGAAAAACACATTTCAGTATCCGTCGGGTTAAAAAAGGTTAAAGGAAGAAAACATATAAACTAAGACTGCTGCCAGTCAATATCTTAGTTATTAGAGTGTCTGGTGTTTTGGATAACTACAGCTGGCTTTTTTCTAACATGGGTAAAAAGATGTTTACAGTTTTAGAAAGGTGAACTCACATAGTCCAAAAAAAGCATGAGAGATAACCAGGTCTCACAGTAGATTTTAACTATCTTTAAGCAGCTCCTGCTGAAAACCAGTTACGAATTTTCCCGTCTGAGGGAAGCTTGTCATTTCCTCTATTTCATTCTGCTGGGAATCTTTCCTGACATCAGCGAAAGACAGGAGTTTCAAGTCAGTGCAGCTTTTGGACACCTCAGTCACATGCTGACCTTTTCTCTCTTCCGACCGTAAATGATGTAAAGAAATATCTAAAAATAGTTCAATAGTCCAAAATCTAAACATAATCAGTTTACCATCAAAATAGTTACTGGTTAGTAAATGTTGTCAGCCTATTCCAAGCCTGAAACTGCACATGGAACCTGAGGGTCTTGGCTCACCCAGTTCAGAGTATAGCTTGTGGTTTCAACTGTTAGGCTTCTGAGGTCTAGATCAGCTGGATAACTCTTCTTCTTCCTACTTCAGATGCTCTCTTTAGAGGTTGCCTCCCTCTTTCTGCCTGTTCTCCATCACTATTATCCAAAACGTCCTCTGCGGTCTTCCTCTTTTCCTCCTCTGCTCGTGTCCAAACCATCTCAGCCTTGCCTCCAAACCTGTCAAGCTGAGCTGCCCATGTTTATACTCATTCCTCATTTATCCATAAAAAGAGGACCTATGAAAACCTAACCCTACCTCAACCTGATGCAGGTCACTAGCAACCCGGTCTATCTTCAACCTAAACATAGAGCCCTGCGTCGGGCCTGCATAGAACCTACAAAATAACTGACACAAGCAGGTACCAGCATGTATACCTGTGCGGTTGCAATCACTTAATTTCTAGGGTTTGCCGTTATGACTTGCTTATTGGGTGTAGATTTCAAGCAGACTCAAAAACACAATTCATAAACATGATGCAATAATTCTGAATAAAATGCAAGTGAAATATATAAAATCAACAGTTCATTTATTTTACATGATAAGAAATCAAGGAAAATATCCTCACTATTCAAGTACATGTCATTTGGCCAGATTACAATAAATGTAACAACTACAGTGTACTCAAAATGACATTTACGTGTATATTTTCTGCTCAAGCCTTCTGTTTGCCAGATGTAGCCAATGAGAAGAAAGCTATCCTAAACTGAGGGAAGCTCCAATGGCCTGTTATCAATAAACACGGGTATAACTGATGCAAACACGCTCTAGAAGAGTCTAACAACTAAAATATGAAGCTGGAAACAATGGGAGCCCTGTGATACCGAGGCAGTGTTTGAATGCAGCAGGTCTTGGCTGGAGGGGAACCGTTTCCCCTTTTTTTGTGGAAATACTCATATAGTAACTCACAGTCATCTGCAACAAGTCAAACGGCTGGGGGAACACCCGCTGTAATGCAGGCTTACCCACATTTCAAAGCAGGGGGCACAGAATGACAGCATTACAAATACGTCTCCGCCACCTTTGTACCTGAAATCATCGGAGTTCATGTAAACAAGACTCATATAGTATTACCAGCTCCATACAAAACATCCGCTTTAACGGCCCATCCGCCACTCCAGCTCCCACCCAGCCAAAGATCTAATTTATAGAAATAAACTGTAATCTAGCAGCAGCAGCCTGTAAACAATGGCCCGATGATTCGGCTCTATTAGGACCTGCCTGAGTGTTTGGGAAACGCTTTTCTATTAGATCTGAATTCCAGGAAACGATCTCGCTTCTCTTAGCGGAACACACAAAAAATGTTTTCTAAACATATAAAAGCATCAAATAATAACGATAACAGTAACGCGTCGGTGTCGTTTTCTTACGTGAGCTCGATCCGCGCCGTTAAAGTTTCGTTTCCAGGAGAAACAGCGGCGGCAGCTCCCCTTCAGTCTTCCGCAACCGTAAAACAAAAACAACTACGCAAGCGGTCCAAAGTTTACCACATGCTCCTCGACGCTCACTGCTCGGAAGCACAGCTCACAGTCACGTCCCTGCAGCGGCGGCGGCAGCAGGGGACGGGCGGATGAGGAAGCCAGTGAGCGCCGGGCAGGGACATCATACATCATACATCATACCAACCGGTGAAAACCCCCGAGCACAAAACCGAAACTAAACCAGCGAGCGAGGCCCGGGTGGTTACCTCTTACTGGGTCACCTGTAGTAATACCCTGATGATAATAACCCTGCCGAGGCCGTGCGCGGCTGCAAGGGAGAATTACCGGACACAGAAAGAATTGACGGTATGCTCCTTTATTGATTCAAATAAAGGAGGGCTCATAGGTTTTGTCTTTTGTTTACGTGAAGCTGGACAAAAATATACGACTGTGTGATTAAACCACGCATCGGAACATGTGTTTTAAAATACATTTAGGTGTTGACTTTTGTCAGAGTCACAATGGAGATAGAGGGGATTTCCACTGACGTCAGAACGGGTTTTTCTGTCGCTCCTTTTCTAGTTTTTCTAAAAAATTTTCACTTTGCTCACTGACAGGCTTTGTAAAGTGGAAAGCTGGGCTGTTTGGTAACGCATTTCTCTGTCAGTAGCTCAAATTTAAAAAAAGATATTTGTTTTTAAATTTGCAGGTTTTTAATAAAAGTCTCCGTCCACGGTTCGAGGTGGAAAAAAGGGGGGTAGTTTGTCTGTCTCGAAGACAGGAAGAGAGCTGCTACCTCCTACACTACATCCGGTGTCAACAAATCCAAAATGAATGACAATGAGCTCATCCCCTTTAAAGCTTTTCTGTGTGGGTAAAGTCTGATTTAGGTCATATCGCTGAGCTGAGGAGCTTCCCTAAAACCAAAGTATACATTTATTATCCTAAAGTCTGGGAAAACTGTGTTTATAAAGGAAGTAAGATCTGCTGAATAGCAGAAAATATGATGAGGTGACAGCTTTACTCATTTTTCTACCATGACATTTATTTAAAAACAAAAACAAGCAAAGAACTTCAACAGCTGTTGTTCATAGACCCTTTTTAACCACTCACATGCCATGTCATTAGGTACGCTTGTTCAACCGCTTGTTACCACAGATGTCTGATCGGCCAATCACTCAGCAGCAGCTAGGTGGAGATAATATTGAGACAAATGGCTGAAGTTCAAACTGAGCATCAGAATGAGGAATGAGGAAGAAAGGGGATTTAGGGTGACAGTGAACATGGCATGGTTGTTGGTGCCAGGCTTGTCTGAGTATTTCACACACCGCTGATCTACTGTATATTTGCACACAACCATCTCTAGTGTTTACAGAGAACCGCCTAAAAAGGGAAAATATCCAGCGAGTGGCAGTTCTGTGTGCAAAAATGCCTTGTTGATGCCGACAGTAACCCAAATAACATCTCGTTACAACCAAGTTTGCAGAAAAGCATCTTTGGATGCACAGCAGTCTGGTAGCAGACTACAGCAGCAGAAGACCGCAGCGGGTGTCGTTCTTGTCAGCTAAAAGCAGGAAACTGAGGCTACAGTTCAAAACTGGAGGAGAGAAGATTGAAAAACATTACCTGCACTGATTAGTCTCAAATTCTCATAGGTTTATGTTTTGCCTTTATTCTGTCACCCCTCTGTTATTTGCTGAGTGACAGCTAACAGCTTACTGTACAGCCTCATACATTTCTCTTGCTCTCATGATTTACCTCACAGAATCACTGTTTCACACGTCTTTGAGTTACCACCAACCATAACCTCCATTGTGTGACATAATGAGCTCTGTATACACTAGAACCCCCATATGATGTGTGTTAAGCAGTTTCTGTGGAAGATACTTGTGCATCAACAATCAACTGCCCTTCCAAGTCATTTTTTCTTCTTTACATCTTGATAAAGAATCAGAAACAACTGAGCATGCTCACTAGATGCTTCCACCCCACAGATGCAACTACATGACTGTATGAAAATCAATGCCTTCCTGCAACACGAAGTGCATGTACACGTGTTGCGTTTATCTCTAGTTTATCTCCTGCATGACACGTCACTGAGGAAGACAAACACTTGTTATCAGTGGTTATATCGTGTCTGTTCAGAGAATAGTGGTTTATGTTGGTAAGCATCATTTTTGTTTTAGACGTGCTGCAACATTTACCACGTGTTGTGTCATTCTTATGTAGGTTTGATAGCCAGCCAAACACAGCACAGCAGTGCAAATCCTCCTTGTCAGGCCTGCAGACCTGATTAAAATGTTTCCAAAATCTTGAGTTGTAATCTGAAAATTCTGACTCACGAACTTAAACGTCTGAGAAAAAGCTCAATATTAAGAAAATAACTTGAAGTTTAAAGATTATAACCCATTGGTTTTGCAGAAAATTCTAGATTTTTATTTCTGTCCACCTATGACACCTCATGTTGCCCTCCTCAGGTGAGACATCCCCCTTCATGTCCCCAATAAATCAAATCAAATCAAAATCAAATCACTTTTATTGTCACATCACATGTGCAGGTACATTGATACAGCACATGTGAGTGAAATTCTTGTGTGCGAGCTTCACAAGCAACAGAGTTGTGCAAAATACAATAATGTAAACAAGCAAAATACAAGAATGGCTAAATCTGAAACTAATAAATATATGTACAATATATAATAGTATATGCATTTCTGGATGTGTATACTAAATATTTTTCTACGTGTGTGTGTGTGTGTGTGTATATACATGTTTTACAAATTAAATAGAGTAAACAATAAATAAAATATATAAAAATATACAGAGTTGAGACATGTGCAAAACAGTGGCATTACTGTACAGTATGGAGTGCATAATGTTGAAGTTCCAGTAGTGAAGCTGAGGTGTCTATGAAGTGTTCAGCAGTCTGATGGCCTGATGGAAGAAGCTGTCTCTCAGTCTGCTGGTACGGGACCGGATGCTGCAGATCCTCCTTTCTGATGGAAGCAGTCTGAACAGTTTATGGCTGGGGTGACTGGAGTCCTTGATGATCCTCCCCGCTTTCCTCAGGCAGCGCTTCCTGTAGATGTCTTGGAGGGAGGGAAGCTCACCTCCAATTATCCGTTCAGAGCACCGCACTACTCGCTGGAGAACTTTGCAGTTGTAGGCGGTGCTGTTGCCATACCAGGTGGTGATGCATCCAGTGAGGATGCTCTCAATGGCACAGTGATAGAAGGTCCTGAGGATGCGGGGGCTCATGCCGAATCTTTTCAGTCTCCTGAGAAAGAAGAGGCGCTGCTGCGCCTTCTTCACTGTTTTGTTTGTGTGTACTGACCACGTAAGATCCTCAGCCAGGTGTACGCCAAGGAACCGGAAGCTGCTCACTCTCTCCACAGCAGCGCCGCTGATGGTGATGGGGGTGTGTACTTCTCTGCACCTCCGGAAGTCCACTATCAACTCCTTTGTCTTTGCGACGTTGAGGGTGAGATGGTTGTCTTGACACCAGTGGGTCAGGGTGCTGACCTCCTCCCTGTAAGCTGTCTCATCACCATTGGTGATAAGACCCAATAAACATTTGCAGCTGTGCAAACAGAGAGGTGCTCTTTCTGCACACCTGCATGCTCAGTACCTGGCTAACACAAAAAGCCTTGAAAAAATGAAAGGTGACAAACAAGGTGATGGTTTTTGATAGTGAGGAACATTCAGTGGATTCTTTTTCACTGAGGCAGTCTTTGTTTTTCAAGAGCAAAGCCTGTTTGAACACTTTTACGTGCAGCTAGTTTCTTGAAGGGCTGGCTGTACCCAGCGTGATCGTACACTTTATGAAGGTCAGTTTGAAAAAGCAACCCAAAGATGATCACAGTAGCTGAACTAACAGTTAGAACTTTAACCTGAATAGTTTGCTTGTTTTTTTCTGCTAGATCAGGTTTGTCAGACATAACCCCCGTGGGCCAGAACTGGCTGGACGAAGACTCCAATCCTCCAATCCAGTCATGCTACACCAAAGCAATTAGCTAATAGATAAACAATTAAAGGACAGAAAAAGGCACTGTTTTTTTTTTTTTTTTACAATCTGCTATAGAAATTTCAGTCTTTTTTGGCAATGGGTCTAAACATAAATCATGTCACTATAGATTAATTTTGCTTTATGTCCCTGTATGTCATTGTGATTCAGCATGGCCTTCATTCAACCTGAGTTTGACGTTCCTGCTCTACAGGACAAGAATGCTCAGCACACACGCCCTGATTCTTTAGCATATGATTGCAGAGCAAATTATCAGTCTTGCTTTCAGGCTTGCATCGAATGACAACATGTCAGGTGTGTGTTCAGACACACCTGTAATAAAAAAGCAAGACACAGGAATGTCTGAACTGGGGCGGTGTTGTCATTATTTTAATCATCTGGAAACAAAGCCTGTTGATGCGAACCTATAAACTGTTGTCATTACATAATGACGTGTTTGGCTTTTAATGCCAGTGTTTTTAATTGATCATGTTACAAAGTTAGGGCTAGTTAACCTGCATCTATAATGTTTAACCAACCTTTAATGAAATTACCCTAAGAAAAAAAAAAGATCAACACAGGACGCTATCTTTTCTTACCTGTTTTATTTTTAAATGTATTTTATCTGTATTTATTGGTGGGTATTTATTCATTTTAATTTCAGGATTATCTTTACTTCCTGGTCTTTATTTGTCTCATTTGTGTTTTAGCCCTGATTCATCCACATAAAGAAGCTCAGGCCAAGACAAAAGCGTGTGATGCCTGTTTTGTCAGTCCTCCATACTTGCGGTGTTGTGATTTTGTAAAACCCTCCCATTTACTATAACTCAGCTGACATTACTGACACACTGAGTTGAGCACCATCTGCTGGCCAAATTAAAAAAAAAATCTTACAGAATGATTATTACTCTCACAGCAACAAAAAAGTCTTTTGTAACTTTTCACCTGATTATTTCTCCTCTTCCCTTTTTTTGGTGATAAATAACACTTAAAGATTTAAATCTGTGAAATAAAACTAGGGTTAAAAAAAACAAACAAAAAAAACGAGCAGGACAGAAGCAGAAGTTAAAAAAAAAAGACATTTATTGGTCGGAGCTGAACTTTCGCTTCTGCTTCCACCAGGTCCAGCCTCTAGTAGCGAGTAGAAAGTCACTGAATAAGCACAAGGGTTTTCACACTTACTCGGTATGATTGAATGATGACAGAGAGGAGCGAATAACTAAGGGTGAGTAATTCCCCATGTTTTGAAAAATCCACTAGATTCTCTTACTAGTGTTTATGTGAGTGTCTTGCAATGAGTTCGTAATGGTTTCAAACTTTAATGTAGTGTCAGTCTGGTTCAAAGAAGACACAACATTAGGCATCCTTTAAATTAGTATAAATCGCAGTTTAGGGGAACAACCGAAGCTACTAAAGTCTCTAATACTTCACAGTGTTCACTAAAACAAAGTCTACAGAGGTAGCTTTCACAGCAGGGCTGTTGTGTTTCTGCATTGTTGACACATTTCTTTTATTTTGCCGACTTTCTGGAATTTTTGTAGCGTGTCAAGGCCCCTGAAAAACAAAGAGTGTGGTTTCCTGTGTATATGTTGAGGTGTGTGTTGAAAAGCTAGTTCTCTGAATTTTACCTTTTAAAATGGACATTACCAGAGGCACTTTAGTTCCTCCTAACATACGGTTCAACTTCCTCAATGACTGAAGCAATAAAGAAAATCAGTATTTATGACGCTGCTGGCAGCAAATTGAACAGATGACCACATAACAAGGTAACACCTGACAGAAGTAAACATTTTTCAAAGGGGAACACATTCAAACTCCATGACGTGAAAGTCTTTAGCTAACACTTCTGCTCTTTGGGTACCAATTTTGGCATTTCAAGCCAAATAAACCCAGAAAAGTATTTATTTTACCTACTTCTTATTTGTATATGGGTAGGCATGTTGAATGAAGCAGTGCCACACTGAATGCCATTCACACACACGTTCACACACTGGTGGAGGCAAGCTACAGTTGTATAATAACAAAATAAATTTCCCTGCTGTCTTCATTTATATAATATTCTAGTGAAATATGGCACTGCACAGCTCTCCCACTCACGCGGAGATTGGAGACTCTGATCTGGATGACTGGGAAGTAAAAGGCTCTGGAGGTTTCGGACAAGTCTACAAGGCCAGACATCAAATGTGGTGCTGCGATGTGGCCGTTAAACTGCTCCACGATGACGATGGGTAAGTGGTTACCCAAACTGTTTTTAGATAATAACAAGAGTTGGATTTTACTGACGGGGGAATCCGACACACACAGGACCAGTTCATCCTTGCTGCGTGAAGTCAGAATGATGTGTAAAGGAAGCAGCCCATACGTCATTCCAGTCCTTGGGGTCTTTAAAGGTCATAGTCCCTCTTTTGGACCAGTAAAGCTTGGGCTGGTCATGGAGTTCATGGAGAGAGGATCACTTGCCAACCTGCAGGTAAACAACATACCTGATCCACTTAGATGAAGGCCAAAAGGCTTGACGAACTATAGTGTCTCAAAATTTATTGGATAGATTGGCCAAAAATTTCCTAAACGAGCCCTTCTAAAATGCTGTACTGTTTTTTTCAACATGTAAACTACCTCTACTTGGGTCAGGGAAATTTCATGTTTTAAGTTAAGGGCTTGTTTGGTTGAGCTTAGATATAAATTGTTTTTTTCAGTGTACAAGAATCATTGCCATCATGGTAACAAGTCATGTGCTTAAAGCTAGGAACCACTCATAAGAAGAAATCAATGTTAGTTAATAGTAAATAAATCTTGGTTTGATATTGTTTAGGTTCAGCTGAACAATACAACTCCCAATAATGATTATGGCAGTGTGGGTTATTTCATTACAAAAAGTCCATTACTGTCTTTTATCCATATGGACAGGATAGTAGACAAGGGGACTTTGTAGCTAACCCTAGCACTCGCTAATTATGCATACTGTAACTTCAAGTCTTAAAAGTAGAGCATTATAACATGGAAGTCTATTGGGATTCACCTTTAGGGAAATCCACACATATTTGTGACTCAGTTTACGGTCAGTAGTTCAGACTTTATCAGTATGTCTGGTTACAAAATAATTAGCTTTACCTTAGCTGATGCTAACATGCTAAATTATCATGTCAGTTGCAATCATATAGACATTGTGTCTTTAAGCTCAACCTCAAAGAGCCTTTAGGGTGGCTCTAGACTAATATTGATTGTTCTCTTTCTTGAAATTGTTATAAGGATTAAAGGTTAGGCCGGTTTTCATTTGTAACATCTTTAAACAACAAAGCAGCTGAACTGGAAGAGTCCAGTTACAAATACCTGGGTTTAAATTGAGAAATTATGTATGAGTAGGAGATTATACTGAGCTAGATGAGAAAAATGTAAGACAAGAGATTGTCAAAGTGTAAAGCCAAAATGATCTGCCCTTACTCTAACAGAGAACTTTACAAGGACCCCCGCCCTGGCCACTGGCCTTCAGACTGACCCACCAGGTGGCCCTAGGTATAAACTTCCTCCACAATCTCTCTCCTGCTCTGCTGCACCTGGACCTAAAGCCGAGCAACGTGCTGCTGGACTCCTTTCTGAATGCCAAGGTGATTGTTTAGACTTTAAAATGGTGCTCTGCTGATTTAGAAGTAATTATTTTCTATAAATTTTGGAAGGAAAAATACAAACAGCTGCGTTTTCTTCTTCACATTGAAAACTCAAACCTTTGAATCACCAGCAGAGGTCTTATATTAGGGTGACCATATTTTGATTTCCAAAAAAGGGGACACTTGGCCCAGTCATAAAGAAATTTAATAATACTATTTGCTTAAAGAAAATTGTATTTTCTCTAATGCTTTCCATCTGACTTTGAGCCCCACTCTTTAGCCTAACCACAATGACATCATGGTGTTTACCACAAAAGGCTTTGCACAACTGTAAACAGACTTTAATGCGTAAAACTGGTGGAGTTTCCTCTTGGAAGAGTCCCAAACCTCATCCAACTGTATTTACTGTGACTGAATCAGAGACGTTATGAGAAACAGGACTTCCAAAGTATCTTGAGTAAAGATGTTGGCAGGATTGTTCGCGATGGAGAGCATCCACCCAGACAACTGAATACTTGTCAATCACAAGCCGTTAGCCAACAATTCTTTATTTGATAAATCTCCTTTGGTACCAACCAAGTTGACCTTGTGTTCATCTGTTGATGATTAAATTTAGGTCCTTTTCAAGCTTTGAAGAGACAAAGCATGAAATGGACACGTTTATTACATGTTTGAGTGTTTTATTGGTGACTCTACAAATACAATAATGATAGCCAGAGTCTAGACTACCTCTTACCCTGTGACAGCGGCAATAGGTCCAACTTTCTCAACGAAGCTAAATTTTGATGATTTTGGTGAATAGATGGGTTTATTTTTTAATATGTTAGCAGATATTAGATTGATTTGAATAAAGGGTTTTAAATCCATTTCTTACTATTGTTAGCTTAATATTGAGACCACTTGACTACTTTATTATGAAGCACACCTGTAATAATTGGGTTATTAAAAGGTTTTTGGTGAATAAAAATGGTTTAAAATTAGCTTACATATGATTTTATTACTACTATTATTTTTTCTAATTAATAATATCCTCTAAAACTCTTAATACATCTAAAGACATTTAAAAACATTTGTTCTGTGATGTGTTTATAAAATTAAAATGTAAGATTTTCAGAAAGTTGGCCAATATAATTAATTTTGGGGGGTTTTTACAAAGTAGTTTTACTTCAGCATTTCACATGGATTTTTTGCTTTGTCATTTCAGGGGTTACTCAAGTGCAACTTACATACTCCACAAGTCATGAATGTAATTTTAAATAATTATCCATGACTGTTTTCATGGATAACATCAAAGACCGGAAAGATTGCAGTAAAATGAGATAGATAACAGTTTGAGCAGTTTCTTTTAAGGTGTCTTTAATAAAGCAGTAATATTTTTAATACAATGCACTGTAGGTTTGTGTAAAATACAGTATTTTTGTCCAAACAAACTGCCTGATTGTCTTCTCCTTCCCTCTGTTTCCGTCTAGCTTACAGATTTCGGCCTTGCCAAGTTTTCCCAAAGTGTCACACGGAAATCTAAGAAGTACAGCGACGAAGAAGAAGGGGGAACTATCAGCTACATGCCCCCAGAGGCATTTAGCATCTCATACAACCCAACTCGGGCATCTGATATCTACAGGTAAAAGAGTCAATTTTTCCTTTGATATTTAGGAATTAGTACCAATGCCAAATTTCACCTTCACACTCATCTTAAAACATTAGATGGTGAACTTTGCATTCTAATCCACAGCCATTAACCACAGGCTCATTGCTGGTGGGTAAATAAAAATACGAGTGGTAACACACGAGGTTAACAGGTTCCAGGGAACTTGGCTGAGGAATAATGTATCGTAATTGTAATCATGTGACTTCCTCATTTGACGAACTGCAGCCAGTTGCTTAACTCCTCCCTCTGTAATCTGGTCGTGTTGTTGTTACTGAAGTCATGGAGCAGACTGACAAACTGATAGCCAAACTCGACAATGACTGCAGATATACATTATTATAATTGCTGTGTTTGATTTTCTCCATCTCTCTTTCAGCTATGGTATACTGTTGTGGTCCATTGTCACAGGAAAAGAACCATATCCACGTAGGTAGCTTCCATAATCTTCCCCCTCCTTGGCTCAAAAACAGCTTCTATCCTTATTTGACTCTGAGCTTCACATGATTGAATGCATATTGACAGAGCCCCCTTTATAGCCAGTGTTTTTGATTCTAACTGGCAGCAAACTGAAGCCACATAGTGGAAATTCACCATGTGTAACCAGAAGATAGAATAACTAAACTAAAGACTCCACTGACTGTTTTTAGACAATGAACCAACAGTTAAACAGAAAGTTTGACGGTCTGTGATCAGCATAGAGTCTTAGGCTACGTTCACAATGCAGGCGAAAGCGCATCAAATCGACTTTTTTGACCCTATGCGACACATATCCGATCATGGTATGACAGTTTGAACAGAACAAATCTGATATTTTCAAATCCGACCTGGGTCACTTTCGTATGTGGTACTGAATCCGATACATATCTGATGTTTTAGAAAGCGACTGCTGTTTGAATGGTCATCATCATCAAACAGACAAAAAAAAATCGGATTTGATCAAAAAATAGGAATTGAGCATTAAGACTTGCAGTGTGAACGTAGCATAACAGATGGCAGTTACTCCCAGTCTAAAAAGTGAAGCCCAGTTGGCCATCATAGAACCACTGGTTGCTAGGGAAAAATGTGTATTTCGCAAAATTGGTGGATCCTGAATGTTTCTGTTAGTGAGTGAAATCAGTTGCAAAGAAAGTTCAGCTGTGATTGCCTTGATTGCTGGCAGATTGCAATAATTTCCTTTAGTTTTTCATGTTAAATTTTTTGTTCAGGAATTTTTAGTAAAACTTGTGTCTCAGCTCTGTATCACAACATCATAACAAGTATGTCTGTGCAGGTTCTCAGTCATCCAGATCATCATAGTCTAAAACATGCAGCTTTTACTTTGTAAGCAAACCTTCTCCAATCTCGCTTTGTGTCGCACTTCAGTTACAGCTCCGAGAGCAGCGGGACAGTGTTTGTAGATAAATCTGTCGCTTCCATTCAAACTATGCAGCAATATTCTTCTTCTTAAGTGATTTGTAGGATGGCATTGGCAGTCGTGGTCCTCCAAGATACCCTCTCTCACATAGAGTGCAGCATCTCATTTGGTGTTTTCGTCACCAAATGTCACCTTAATCTCACACCTCTACGTGGCTCACTGTTAACAGTACATGGTTAGCAATCACATGTCTGCAAAACTGAAGTGAAGTCATGCTTTTTGCCACTCAATAAGCTTAAGTGCTAACACTTATGTTATAGCATAAGTGTTATGCTACCCTGGAAGAGGGCAGAGAGTGTCCCATAATAGTAAGGTAAATTTAGCAAACCAAAAAACACTTTACTTTTAGTCCTTTGTTCATATGAAGCTATTTGTTAGAGAAAATTTAAACACATCACTTCAAAATAATCATCAGTGCAGAAACGTAAAATGTTGATGCTCTCCTGACGCACACATCCCTCTGATGCAGATGCATTGTCCAGCATAGTTCGTCTCCGCATCCCGCAGGGAGACCGTCCATCGCTGGACGAGATCCGTTGTTTGGCTGCAGGGCGTGCCGGGTTAGCAAGACTAATGGAGCTCATGCAGAAATGCTGGGAGGCTAAACCTGCTCAAAGACCCACTTCTCATGGTAAGAAAACTGGGTGGGATGGTTGTCTTAGAGCCTGAGGTGGGTCTCTACTGACTCTGCAAAGGCTTAAATCTGAAGGTCCTTTTGTCATCATGGTCCCTCAGATTTTTAATGATGTGCCTGAGGAGATGAGGCTTGCAGAATCAGTGAAACAGTTTTATAAACTTCCTTTTATGTCATGCGGTCTTTCTGTTCACCCTTTTTATTGCTTTTTAAATTTCTTATGTGTATTATCTGTTTTTATGCTATTTTATACTTAATGCAGTAAAGTAGTTTTTGAACCACAGAGGTTGAACATTAGCATTATTCTTAAAGCATCTAGCATAGCTGGAGACTCTTGTTATTGATTAGAACAGGACTAAGCAAAGAAATGGAGATTTTATTTCTATAACACATTTTAAACCAAAGTGCTTTACATGCACACAAAACCCAGCTTCCTTAAGAAGCTCAAATTTGGGTAAATTTGATTATAAATTTGTGAATTCAGTTCATTATTTGGCTAATAAATAACAGCATAACTTTTAGTTTTAAACGGGTGGACTAATAAATTTGTTAAGGACAGTATTTACTTTATATTTCACATTTTTAATTGCTGAAGAAATCTTTCAAACCAGGTTATCTAAACTCTAAAGAAAACCAGAGCAGCTTGGCTGGCCCTAATGTTTTGTCTTCACACCCTCTGCAGTGTGCACAATTGTGACAGAAGAGCTGTATAAGATGCACAAACGTGCAATTATTGACGCCGTTCATGGAGTGCTGAAGAAACTGGTGAGGGAAAAACCTCTTGTTTTCATAGACATAAGTAATTTTGTTACTATGTGAAACTTTGACATGACGCAGCATATTTTTTTGTTTTTTCTTAACCTCCTAGGACCTGGCGTCCACATATGTGGACATCACATTTTGGGTTATTTAGACCAAAATACTCAATTTTGCTCTAGAAGGGCCTGATATCCACTGATGAGGACGTTATACTGCTACTGTTCTATCAACATTTTAAACAAATATCCTCATATGTGGCTCTGATTTTTCATAAAAACAAAAATAAGGTTAAAAAAAAATCTGGTAATTCTTTGTTTTTACATTCATTGGGCCCCAATATGCCCAAATATCAAAGAGAAATTAAAAATGCATGCCGTGGAAGAGTTCGGGTCTTAGGAGGTTAATTTACGTCACGGACTGATTTTTTGTTTCTTTTCCTCTTTCCAGGACCAAACGGAAACAGAGGAAATGACTGAGCAGTTTGAGAGGTTTTCTATTGCTCAGTCTGCAGGTCTGTTTTACCATAATCAGCGTATATTAGATTCTGTGATATTGTTTTGTATGTTTCGCACCATGTTTAACACCACACATTTAAAGCGTACTTGTGAATACATTACAACTTGGTTATTTAATAGGTGTCACAGCAAGAAGAGCAATACGCCCTGGTTCAGATATTTATACCAATATCTGAAGCCAATAAGCATATTTTTGATTGAGTGCATTAAAGAAAAAGTCTACAATATTTGAAAATGCACTCATTACATTTTTTCTTGTCTGTTGCTATGTCAGATTAGAGACTCAAGTCAATGCAAAGATAAGCTAATTTCTCACTTAGTGTCTAAAACATGATTTTTTCTAAAGCTTCCACTTAAAGTTTCTACGGAGCCCCACAGGGGACATGGGAGAAAAAAAATTAAGACGGACTTTTGCGAGATCTCGCAAAACTAACTCGGGATCTCGCAAAAGTTTTGCGAGATCTTGCAAAACAAACTCGGGATCTCGCAAAACCTTTGCGAGATCTCGCAAAAGCTGAATTCCAACAATGGCGGCAGCTACTTAGTTGTAATATTATTCTTTCTGGGTCACAAAATAAACTTTTAAGATGTTTTGAGGCGTGAATGTAGTTGTGTAAACGTCAGATATCTGCTTGGTTTACAAGACATCGCATATTTGCAAAAGTGCTCCGACGTTTTCGGAGATCTGACACCCACCATCTCGAAGCTAACGGGAGGTCGAGACGTACTACAGCTGGGAGGAACACCGCTTTCCCGGCACATCGTGCCTCGACCTCCCGGTCGGCTTCGAGCTGGCGGCTAAAACTTTTGCGAGAGCTCACAAATTTTGCGAGATCCCGAGTTTATTTTGCGAGATCTTGCAAAACATTTGTGAGATCCCGACTTAGTTTTGCGAGATCTCGCAAAACTAAGTCGGGATCTCGCAAAACTTTTGCGAGATCTTGCAAAAGTCCGTCTTAATTTTTTTTCTTCCATGTCCCCTGCGGGGCTCCGTAAGTTTCTGTGTGAAACAGAGCAAAAAAACAAAACAAAAAACCAACAGATTTGTCAAAACCAAACTTCGCTACAGCTTTCATGTTCTTCTAATTGTCATCAACATGTAGCAGTGTGAACTCTATTTGTCTTTCCGGCTAGAAAATGAACTGATGCTACAGAACTACAAAAGAAAACTACAATAAAAGCTTGTTTTATCTATATAATAACAATAATAACAATAGCAGTATATTTTTTGCAGTGAGCACCATAGTGAAACCTGCAAACATTTGTGAAGATGTCCCTACAGGGCGCCCGCCCATTCAGGTGAGCAGAGAGAGCCACGTTTGCTTCAGTTCAACGCTGACAAATTATATATAGTTGTCAGAAAGGATTAGCTCCAAACACCATGTAGGTTTGAAATTATAAACCAACCATCAGTGTTGTAGTCAGAATGAGCTGAGTGGCAAAAAACAACATTCAAATACTCAAAATGTGCTCTATGCCATTTCTTTCCCTTTTGTCATGAATTGGCCAATACAGTATTGTTTCAACACTGCGCTTCTTCAGTCACGGGGAAATACTGTGTGCATCACTTCCTACTGCACTAGGGGAATTTTCAAAGAGGAATCCTGAACACAGCAAATGTAAAATAAGCACGACAACCTAAGCATTACATGTACAAGTCATGGAAACCCATGCATGGGGCTCCTTGTGCACAGGTTTTGTGCTGACGGTAATGCCAGAGGAGGTTTGCAACTTTTAGACTCAGTGACCCCGCTCTGTAACGCTACGTGGTCTGAGGTACTCTGGTTCTTAAACACAGGGGATTGTTGACTAACTGGGAGGCAAGAAACTTCATAACCTGACTTGTTGCAACGATGGCGTCCTGTTAACAGCACCACACTGTAATTCAGTGAGGTCTTCAGAATGATCCACTCTTTCACATATGTTTGTAAAGGCAGACTTTATGGCCAGAGGCAGGACTTTATATACCTGCGCACATGAGACTGAAAGCACCTGAATTCAAAGATTAAGAGGTGAAGACCGATACTGTTGTCCACTATATTTAATTTTAAAATTAAGGACATGTGTGTTCTGTCCTGTCTTCCTCCCTTCACCCACAACCGGTCGCAGCAGATGGCCGCATGGTCCATGCACCTGGTTCTGCCCGAGGTTTCTTCCTGTTAAAAGGGAGTTTTTCCTTTCCACTGTCACCATGTGCTTGGTTGTAAGGAGTTGTCTGATGGCTGGGTTTTTCTTTGGATTATTTTAGGGTTTTTTCCTTACAACAGGGGTGTCGAACTCCAGGCCTTGAGGGCCGGTGTCCTGCAGGTTTTAGATCTCACCCAGGGTCAACACACCTGAATCAAATTATTAGTTCATTACCAGGCCTCTGGAGAACTTCAAGACATGTCGAGGAGGTAATTTAGCCATTTAAATCAGCTGTGATGGATCAAGGACACATCTAAAACCTGCCAGACAGCGGCCCTTGAGGCCTGGAGTTCCCACACCCCCTGGTTTAAGAAGCCATCAACCTGGAAAAATCCCTTAGTGACTATGGTTGCTCCCCTCCCCATAACAGACTGATAGACTTTCACTTCAGGTTACATTTTTATTAGAATCATAAAGCATACTTTTCTTGAAGGACTAACTAATGATTAATATCTAGAACTGCTGGTCTAGTGGTTTTTTACATTAAGGTTCACATTGGGCCATCACTGAACAAAAAAAAAAAAATCAAAAATACCCCTTCAACATATTGTAATTCAAGTGGTCTGAATGGTAACTAGACTTCTGCAATACATTGTGGTTTAAATTTCATAATAGAAAATAGTCCATATAGGAAGTAAGACCAAGTGGTGCAATCATCTAAGTAGAGGACTTTCATATGGGGGGGATGGAAATGGACTCTTACGTTAAGCCAAAATGTAATGCTGACTATGAATCACATACATGTAATCATAGTTGTGTAATGAGAGGGGCGTAGATGTAGATCTGTCTACCACACATTTAATTATATTGTTTCACTTAAAAAAAACAAGAAAAAACTAAAGTTTAAAACATTACAGTAAGTGTAGATGCTTTCCAAGATGTGGATTTTATAGATTTACTCATAAAAGAAATACGTTAATCTTGTTTGTACATTTTTAGCATATCTTGTGAAAGAACGACAATCGTGAGAGACTTTTAGTGGAAAGCATGTGTGTTTTTAGTACCATTATTAGTATCAGTGTTACTTATCTTGAGCCCTAATCCAAGGGAAGTTACACTGCGGTAAAGCTCATCAGCCACTGTCGTCACAGTTTTACACACTGTCACTACACCAAAGCCACAGGAAGCATCTAAATAATTTTCACTACACTCGGATCCCATTGAGACCCTGTAAGAACTGTGAGAAAATGAGGCCGGTAAAGATTGTTTATCCTCACTTTATTCCACATTCTTCATCTTTGCTGTAACTTGCAACAGAGCAATTCTTTTATTTCCTTTTCTTACAGGAAGTGGCTGGCAGTTGGCCTGCAAATCAAAGAGACAACACTAGAGTCAAAGGTAAGAAGGAAGTTGTTGCTGAAGCAGAACAGAAACGGTTGACTGAAGGGGGAACCGTTTGTTGTAGTCAAATAAAGTGCCTGTTGTGGCTTCATGTCTGAAGATAAATGTGTTGCCTTCCAGAATCACCTTCACATCGAACTGCCAATGTGTCTCAGGTGGACCAACCCCACTCAGCAGGCTATAAAATGAAACCATCCTCTGTTCAGCCCATTCAGTCGCAGCCCCCGTCAGCTCCATCGAGGAAGCCGCAAAATAGATCATCGAAAAACATTTGCCCACCTTTTAAGCAAAACCATTTCTCTCAGTACCAGGTGTGTGTGTTCGTTGTTTTTCACCGACTTAAAGACTTTTTCCACAATGAGCAGGTCTAATGTTTTTCAATTAAAAGAGCTTGAATATACTAATTAACTTCATTATTATTATTATTATTATTAACCTTTATTTAACCAGGAAAAGTCCCATTGAGATTAAAAACCTCTTTTGCAAGGGAGTCCTGGCCAAGAGGCGACAACACGTTGAAATTACAAAGTTACATACATATTATAAATAACAATTACATTTTAAAAACATTTTTCTCTGGCTCTCTCAATCTGGACTTAAAAGCATTTAATGAAATAAGATCTGCTATCTTCCAGTCTTTTTGCATCATGTTCCATGTGAAAGGGGCAGCATAAGTAAAAGCCCTCTTTCCCAGTTCAGTTCTGGCAAATGGAACATTGAGCAATAAAAGATCGCTTGAACGCAGGCTGTAAGAAACAGTACTTCTCCGTGTGAGCAGATCGCAAATGTAGGTGGGCATTTGTCCAAGCAGGGCCTTATAAATAAAGATGCACCAGTGAGCAAACCTCCTGGAGGACAATGAAGGCCATCCCACTCGAGCGTACAGATCACAACAATGGGTCAAGGCCCTACAGTTTGTAATAAACCGTAAGGAGGCATGATAAACTGAGTCAATCTTATGAAGACACTGGGCGGAAGCATTCATGTACAGCAGATCACCATAATCTAAAACAGATAAAAATGTAGCATTTACAAGACGCTTTTTTGTCTCAAAAGAAAAGCAAAATTTGTTTCGAAAGAAAAATCCCAATTTTAGTTTGAGTTTTTTCACAAGATTGTCTATGTGAGGTTTAAAGGTCAAAGAATCATCAATTAAAAAGCCAAGATATTTATACGTATGCACCACTTCTATGAGGTTTCCCTCAAGAGTGGACACCAAGGGGACAGTTTGAGGAAATCTCTTCATGTTTGAAAACAACATTAGCTTTGTCTTTTCAGCATTGAGAACCAATTTCAGCTCCAGAAGTGTGTGCTGAACCACGTCAAAAGCTTTCTGCAACGATTCTATTGCCTTTTCAAAGTTTGAGCCAAAGGAATAAATAACTGTGTCATCAGCATAAAAATGCATACTAGCATTGGACACATTTTGTCCCAAATCATTTATATACATGATGAACAGCAGAGGTCCTAAAATTGAACCCTGTGGCACCCCAGTGTGAATATTCAAAAGTTCTGAGCACAGATTTTCACATTTAATGCATTGAGTCCTGTCACTCAAATAATTAGTAAACCAGGAGACAACATGTCTAGACAGCCCCAAAGAAAGAAGCCTATGCTTTAAAATGGCGTGATCCACAGTGTCGAAAGCTTTTGACAGGTCAATAAAGAGAGAAGCACAGTGCTGTTTTTTATCAAGAGCAACAAGTATGTCATTTATCACTTTTGTGGCAGCCGTGACAGCACTATGCTGTTTTCTGAACCCAGATTGTAGTTTTGAAAGAACTTCATTAGAGTACAAGAACTCTTTTAATTGCTCACTGACGAGAGACTCAAGGACTTTTGCCAAAACACACAAGTTTGATATTGGCCTGTAATTAGTCAAAATGGCCGGGTCGCCTCCTTTTAATATTGGCGTAACAAAAGCAGACTTCCAAACAAGTGGAATTTCTTTATTTTGGATTGAAAGATTAAAGTTAACCTAATTCAAAACTTACCAGTTCACCAGCAGAGACGGGCAGTAACATGTTAAAAGAAGTATGTTACTGTAATCCAATTACTTTTTTCAAGTAACAAGTAAAGGGATTATTATTGCAAAAAAAGTAATTGAGTTACTGTTACTTTCCCATAAGCACGCTGTGTTAGTGCGTTACTAAAAATTCAATTGTATATGATGGATTATGCAGAAAAAAAGAATTGGACTGAAAGGACCATTGCTTTGTTACATATTCAAGTTTTGTATCATGTTTTTAAAAAGTAATGAAGTTACTAATTACTTGCAGAAACTAAGTAATTTGTAAAGTAACTGGATGACTTTCTTGGAGAATTAATCTGTAATTAGTAACTAATTACTATTTTCAAGTAACTTGACCAGCACTGGTCACCAGTGACCTGGCAAGGGTTATGTTCATGTCTACCCTTTTTTCCTATATGGTACACCCAGTCTGGAATCTCAGATGGCCAAATGCATGTATAATATGTGATTTAATGAATGTGTGTGAATGTTAGATAGTAAGGAAAAAAGCGGTTGTATGGATGGCTGTGAATGAGGCATGTTGTATAAAGCGCTTTGGGTCCTTCAGTACAGTAGAAAAACAATATATGAGAACTGGTCCACTTTCCATAACTATTTTATGAAGATCTGCTTGTTTAGCATGCAGCTACATAACCCAAATGTTTCTTGCATGTTGTGCCTCATAAATGTTAAAATGTGTCAAAATAAAAGCAATTCTAGTAAAAATATATGTAGGCAGTAGTTAAAAACCCGAAAAGAGCAAACTTCTCCAAAGCTCTGCTGACTCAGTAACTACAGAGCTCCAAACATCATCTGGCACTAATATCAGCACGAACATATACAACAGGAGCTTCATAGCATGTGTTTCCATGTCTGAGCAGGTCCTGTAGGTGGTATGTGAAGGTGTCCCATTACTTTTGTCCACAGAGGGCCAAAATCTTCAGTTAGATTTGAGCTTCAGTCATCAATTCTTGTGCTAAGAAATGTTTTGATTAAAAAAAAAGATTAAAAGGTTTACTGCATGATACACAATTTTTAGCCACGAGATGAAACATGGTACGCTCCATTCCAGCTTCATGTTCAAATTTTTACTTTAACTTTGTATCATTTACAGTTCACAGCGGTGTCTGTGGCTCAGGAGGTAGAGCAGGTCGTCTACCAATCGGACGGTTGGTGTTTTGATCTCAGGCTTCTGTTGGTTGCATGTAGAAGTATGTTTGAGCAAAATACTGACCCCCGATGTATCCACTGAACAATGAATGTATGAATATTAGGTTAAAAACACTTAGAACGTAGGAAAAAAGTGCGTGTGTGTAAATGACTGAATCAGGTTTGTAGTAAGAAAGTGCTTTGAGGGTTCAGTGGGGTTACTGTATTAGGGACATCGGCTCTCAGTGACATCATAGAGGTCCAAAAGTAGAAAAACTGAAAAACAAAAAGAGCTGTCTGAAGCTAAGAAAACCAAATGAAATGTTTCCAAAATAGTTCTTAGCAAAGACAAAAAAAGACTGAATTTTAAGTGCTGGAAAATGAATGTAAACATTTTTGTTCAATCTTACAGCGGCTCAAACTAACATGATTTTCTTTTATTCTGAACCGCTTTAAACAAATATTCTTCTTCTTTTCTCTGCAGCGTCAGTCCTCCAGCCCTGGTAATTTCTGCTATCCTGCCACACCTAGAATCAACATGCACTTCTGCAACGTAGTTGGATTACAACTTGGTGACAACAACACCATGCACATCTGCGCCACAGATCCTTTAGAGCGGAAGAGGCACCCAACAGCACCATCTGCCGTTAACGTCCCTCTGCCACACTTGAGAGGCTGGGGGAACAAGGCTGGAGGAGTTGGCTGAGTGTGTTGTCTAATCTTCCCTCTTTCTTTTTAACTTCTCAAATTTGAGATCATATTTAAGGGGTTTTTTTTGCATGTTTTTTTTTTTTTAATCTGTTGTAGTGGATTTTTATATCTGGACAGGTTTCTGAAAAAGCTTTTTGTTTTCTATTATTTTCTGTATTTATTCTGTTTATTTTGTTTGAAATGCTGAAACCAGTGAAAAAAACATCACACCTTTCTTTTGCACTGTCAGCAGTAGAATTATGGGCCAAGTCTGGTCATATGGTTGATGCTTTTTCACCTACTGTGGTCAACAAATATCCAAAGACACAGTGCCAGGAAATCATCTTAAGCCAGAAATTGCCTTAACGGCAGACTGACTGTTAATCACAACAAGTCAATATGTGTTATAAAACCAAACGTAGGATTTGCATTAATGCACAGGTCTTCGACTCCAGGCCTCAAGGGCCGGTGTCCTGCAGGTTTTAGATGTGTCCTTGATCCAACACAGCTGATTTAATTGGCTAAATTACCTCCTCATCATGTCTTGAAGTTCTCCAGAGGCCTCCAGAGGTAATCATTTGATTCAGGTGTGTTGACCCAGGGTGAGATCTGAAACCTGCAGGACACCAGCCCTTGAGGCCTGGAGTTTGACACCCCTGCAATAATCCATGGATACGGGTGGGACTTCTTTGGCTTGTCAAGGAGGTTAAAATTAAACACATGCCTTTCAGCATATACTGTTTGTATTACTGTATTTTTCGGACCATAAGGTGCACCGGATTATAAGGCACACTGTTGATGAATGGGTCTGTTTTCATACTAAGGTGCACCGGAATATAAGGCGCATTAGGCAAAACAAAATCAGATCAAACTTTACTCAACTCATTCTTCTTGTTTCCCCCACTTCCGTACCATTGATTCATTAATGTTGAATTCTGTTGCAGCTGCTCTATTCCCGTGTTTTTGCAGCATAATAATGACTAACTTCGTGTTGTGGATGTATTATGTCAGCTGTTCTCGTGACTGAAATTTGGTCCATTGACAGCATCAGGAACCCTCACATTAACTTTTATCGAGTGGAAAAAAGTTAGCGTTCACCCTCCAGCTTCATTGTGTTTATGCTATGCTAACATAGCTGCGTCGCTCGTAGCGCATCATTATATAGCTAGCCAAACTTCAGCAACCCTACAAACATCACTGCTGTTTAGTATACGGTATGTGCAAAAACCTGGTTTGTACTGTATTTGTATGTTTGCTTACACATGCTGTTTTGTTGGCGCATTAAGTGCAGCCGAGATGTTAAAAAATAAAGGAGCTGCATTAAAATTGGCCCATTATGGACTGTCCAACCTCCATATTTTAAGAGGGCAGCTTTGCAGCGTTCACAGTTGAAAATAATCTTTATTTATCTTAAACTGTGCCTTGGTGGAGACCGCCCATTTTAGCAAATCTCCCCTTAGCAAGGTTTGAATAGCAGGTGGGTCACATTGGGGATATCCACTCTCTTGTTAAATCAAAGAGTGATTTTTAAGTTGAAACTTTTCTCTCACAGTGATAAACTGCATGTACAGTGTCCTCATTATTTAATTTTTTCTATACACATGCTTTTCCTTCATTACATGATAATCAGTTAGATTAAAGTGTCACCTTAACTTAAATTTCAATCAAGAATTTGTTTTTGTTTCTTGCCCAAGAAACACATTTTTCATTGCGCAGAAGCATGATGTAGCTTCAATGAAGTGCTGGAACAATGCTGTGTGAAATATTTATTTGGTACGGTTGTGTTGTATGTGTACAATGTTCTCATATTAGGATGGTTTTTATCTGAACTTTACCACTTTTTGAAATCATCCTAATGTGTATCTGATTTATTTTAAATGATGGGTAGGTGATGTCCAGAAACTGGACTTTTTAAGAAACAGGACGCAAAAAACATTTCTTTTTTGCCTTCTATATGTTGTAATTTCAGATTTTTATCTCAAAACTTACAGTTAAATGTCTCAAATTTTCTACGTATTCAAAAGTTTGAATTTTGAGATAATAACTTGAAATGTTAAACCTTATGTTCAGCCTTAATTTTTTTTTCCTGTGAATTTTGTGAAAGAAAAAGGAAAAATTCTGATGTTGCTTTAAAGAAAAATCTGACAATTTAATAAAAAGTTCATTTATACTAAGAAGTTATTGGTGTTGTATTTCCTTTACATTTTTTATGTTTTGTTATCTGCTCTTTTCTTATTTCAGACACCAACATAAGCAAGTTCTTGAACGATGCAGGTAAGGTAATTTTTAAGCTATCAGTCAGAAAGTTGTTTAAGTATTTCATTTTTATATTGCTTTGAGTAATGTCTCTGCAGAGGATTTTTAGGTCCACCTTGAGAAAAATGAAAGTATTCCTCCAAAAGTTGATTCTGTTAAACCTGAGATGTTGAACATACTGAACAGAGACCAGAACTGCTACAGGGTCCAGTACAGTCATGTGGATGGCTTTGCAAAATGTGAAAGTTACAAAAGAAGGCACAGATTCGGGAGTTTTCACTATATTTTCATCTGAACTGCTAACTTAATCTTATCTATAAAAAAACATCTCCAACACCTTGTGTTAACTTTAACATTTATTATAGAATAAAATCAAGGCAATAAGCAGCTGGTTCTTTCTATGTGATTTTATATAAGCTGCACTGATAACAGTAGCTTTTCTTTACAATGTGGAAAACAGAAGCCCCAAAATTGCATTTATTTTTCTTAAGACACATCAGGTATGTCATTAGAATAATTTATTAAGCATTTTAAACAGTTAAAGAATCCACTAAGACTTTAATATGTGTTTATTTTAGGTTATTATTTATTTTGTTTTACCATGCTTAACAAATTCATTAGACCACTTGTCATAAAACAAGAACAGTGAAAACCTGTTTAAAACACATATTATTTTGTTATTTATCCAGCAAGGGAAAAAAAAATTATGTTTATACCCAAATTTGAGCGAACACAGCGGGCTTACATATGAGAGGAGTCAGAAATGAATCAACCACTAAAACTAACGTTTCTCTTAATAAACATGAGTAAATAACTATAATTCTAATCAAAAAAATAAGAATCTGCTTCACTATTTTTTTACAGCTTTTATTTGGTTGGTAAAATAGTGCATTGGAAAATTTATAGATGACAACAATAATTGTATGTCATGGTCCTGGTCTGTGACTTTTGATTCTTGTATATTTTATATTCTGAGGTTAGGATTCTGTCCCTATATTTTGGTTATTATAGTTGTAATCCCTCCGTTTATACTGGTATCTTAAGTCTTAGTTTTGTATTTCTGTTATCATTTCTGTTACCATGTTACCATGCCTCCCCTGTCTGTAGGGGGCACTGCTGGTTTTTTTGTTCAGTGATTCAGCCCAATCACTGATGTATAGCCATGTCTTTTGTAATCTACATCAGTAATTGTACTTTAGCTGTGGTGGTGTTTTTATGAATGTTCCCTGTCACATTTTCTGTGTTTGTCTTTAACTTTGAAGAGTTTATCTCGCTTTTGGAACCAAAGTCTTCACTTCATGTTGTTTTTGTACTCCAGACACGACTCTCTAAAGTGCTAACACAGGCCTCTGCTGTGCACCGGGACGTTGACACTAATAGGTTGTGAAGGTCCAGTGTGAACTCAGCAGGCTCCTGGCAATGGTTTCATTTTCTACTGCCAGCCCTCCATCTGTCACCGAATCCACCGCTGAGAGGTGCACTGTCGCTGTGCGCACTGTGCGTCAGAGGGAGCGACGAATACAGACAGAAATTCATGTATAATTTATGACTTTTACAAAAAAAGCTGCAGTTTTCATGACTGAACACCTTTTCTATGTGAGAAAAGTACCTGCATTTTTTATGGGCATAGTAAAACTCTCAATAGTACAATATCTCTTACCTTCAGGACAGCTCTTGGGACAAACAGCAGGGAGGCCTGCTATTTTCAGAACAACCTTCTGTTTGTACAGAGCGATTTATAGAGCATATGTAAAGTGTGATAGAGGGTGTTTGGGGGCCACAATTGTGTCAGCATTTAACTAAGGACATATGTGGTAAGCAAAATGCAGCCTTTGTGAAGAAAAGGGAAACAGTATGTTCATTAAATAAACGGAAGAACGGTTAACAAGCTTGTATGGGCCTCTGTTTATTTGAATAATAATTATGGATAATTATGGATATTATAACTGGAAAGCTAAACGAGTTGATGTAGTCTACCTGTAACTTCTAAATAAAAAAGTAAGCTTATCAGTTTCACAGCTTCCTTTGAGTCACATCAGTATTTTTTTTCTGTAACTCAAGCTAGCTGTAGCTAGCTGTTCTAAGGCCTCACCTGTGCTAATTCGAGTCACTGAGCTGGACATCTCAATGTCTACTTTTGGAGTATTTTTTTATGGAAATATCTGACTCATAGCTTGGTATGCATCACTTTCACTTCTGGTATTATATAGAATACATATTATTATATGGATATATAGCACTAATTAGCATATGCCTGAGTGAAAGCTACAATCTCTATGGTCCTTGATTCAAAAACTTGTTTTAGCAGTAAGAACTTAAAGATCTGTACAATTGGCCATTATATTTTTCATCCATTCTGTTGCAGATTTGTGCTTTCAATTGTTTTTAGATGAGCCAGTTTGAGGCTAGCTTTAGCTGTCAGACAGATAGCCTCACATTTGACTTGAGGGTAATTTGGTATACAGAGGAGTTCATGGCCGTGTGAGTGACTGCACGGTGCCCTGGTTGAATAAAAGAATGAAGTCAGTGTTAGCCAATGAGTGTGCTGTTTCTCAGTCAAATATGCGTATTGCTCACATCCCATTTCAAAACACAAAGAACATTGAAAAGCTTCAGACTGGATTTTCACAAAACATCTAATCTTTGTATGTCTGCTAGCTAGCAAGCTTGCATACTGCTAACTTTGCCCAAATTTGTCAATCCTCTTTATTATAGCAGTCTGTATACTTAAGACAACAATGAAGTGCTACACTGAACATTTTAATGAAAGTGAAGTATCTTGGATCATATTCTCCTTCGTACCTTTCTGAGATAAAGCATTTTAACTGGCAAGCTAGCACTGAAAATATTAATTTGTTAGTGCTAATAGATTGATGCAGTCAGTAGACACAATTATTTTCTTTATTGGCCATTTCTTATTTCATGCATTAAAAGGAAAACTGCAAGCAACCACAGACTAATGACAGAAAAACACACAATAAGCCATAAAAATGCAATGGAAATGGAAAATACATCCAAGATTATTTGGTGCAAGGTGAATTCACCAATTCATCGATACACATCAAGATGCGTCAGTGCAGTTCAATGTATCAGTTAATTCCTCTTCCTTCGTGTTGATGGCTGTGAAAGTAACAAAGAACTCTTTATGTAACACCCGCCCTCCCCTCCACACCTGTGACTATGGTCAGAACACCAGCTCTCATAATCCTACCTCAGTCAACCCTACAACGGGAACACCAGAAACCCAGAGAAGGTGGAGTACTTCCACCCTCCCATTAGGTTCCCCCGCTCCAGTTTGAGGTAAGCCTTGTCCCCCCTCTCCATAATCACCAGACCCGCATTGGTGGCAGCTTCCCTGGTCACATCCTGGTCGCCTGCGAAGGCTGAGATCACAGGCCAGCCATTGAGAACCAAACTCACCTGGGAAAGCAGGATGTAAGATTTGTACGGAAAGTTTGGTTAGAAGACAGTGTTTGGTTACAGTACATACAGTATCCTGTATGTACTGTATCCTAAAACCTCCACATCAGTGCTGGTACAGGAGTAGAAGAAGTAAAAACTGAATGAAATCACATTCAGAAACTCTTCCTCTGTATAATCTGTGAATTATTCTCTCTGCACTGATATCATTAAAATAGCAGTAAGAAGTAAAACTGCACTCATGTTCTCAACTCTGGAGGCAGAGGCACAAAGTTCAATGTGATGTGTACAACTGCGACTTCATTTTTGTCGTACAGCGCAATCGCGAAAGTGAGGATAGCGTCCATAAATGGACGATTAGAAGTAAAGCTACACAGGGAAACAACCAGCTCCACTGAAATAACACTGAGATGACTGTAAATTCATTCACAGATATTAAGTCAGGGGACTGAGGCTGTTTGTGGTGAAAGATATTATTTTTAGTTATAGTTGTATTTTAACCTCCTAGGACCTGGCATCCAGATATGTGGACATCACATTTTGGGTTATTTAGATCAAAATACTCAATTTTGCTCTACAAGGGCCTGATATCCACTTAAGAGGACATTATACTGCTACTGTTCTATCAAAATTTTAAACGAATATCCTCATATGCGGCTCTCATTTTTCTTAGAAACAAAAATCAGGTAAAAAGAAAAATCTGGTAATTCTTTGTTTTTCCATTCATCGGGTCCCAATCAGCCCAAATATCAAAGAGAAATTAAAAATGCATGCAGTGGAAGAGTTCAGGTCTTAGGAGGTTAAAGGAACACAACCTTTAGTGGCCTTGTGAATGAGTGCATGTAAAACAGAATCAGGTATGTTTGGACGCTGATGCAGTTTTGATGATTGTGTCTATACATCAGTAGAATCTGGTACTGTGTGGACATCACAGAAGAACCAGACTTTAGCACCTCTCTGTCTGTTGTTAATTCACAAACCTTAGAACAGCAATAAGTCTAACTTTTCTTTGAGAAACAAACAGATCCGTTCAGTGTTACGTGACGCTTTTACATTTTTGTTCTTACTTGTATCGTCTGCCGGTTGTAAACTTTGACAACATGAAAGCTGAAACTGTAGACTCCTTTTCTGGGTGCCACAAAGATGCTTGTTGCTGGATCGAAATGGCTGCCAACGTTCACTATGATCTAAGAAGGAAAAGAGAGAAGCAAAGAGTTTCACAAATTCAACCAACCAACTAGCCACAAATGTGTAATCCATAATCTTTCACTGAGCCTCCACTGTGGTTTATTATTCTTATTTTTCTGACCTAAATTTTTCTAATGTTTCTCTTTTACAAGAAAGTTGGTCTGCTCGTCCTCGCAGGAGAACAAGAAAAGGAGGGAGAGAACTGGCAGTGAGTCACTCCGTCGTAATAATGCTTTTCTGTGAAGGCCTTTTTTCTGTTTGTACAGTGTGATCAGTAACTGGGGACTTTGATGGCAATAAATCAAGTTTAGTAACAGCAGAAGAGGCTGTATCTATAAATGGCGATGGCAGTCTGTTCTGGTTATTATAAAACTGGCTGGTTGGTCAGTTCACCACATTGGTTTCTCAGTAAACTGTCTATGCATGAGATTTTCTCACAGACATCAATGCTCCTCTTTTATCGACTGTTTCTTGTAGTCTTATTTGAGAGTCCTGAAAGTCATGCAAACTGTAACTTGCAAAATTTGCCTGCTGACCTGCTATTTCTATGTATATGGATAGAGGTCTTTAGTGTAGTGGTTTACCTAACAAGCTGGAGACAAAATTAAAACGACAAGGTTGAGATGGTTTGGACTTGTGCAGAGGAGGGATAGGGGACAAAGGGAATGAATATGGGGAAAGGGAAGCCCACAGAGGAGGTTCGTGGGTGTAGTGAAGGAGGACACGCAGAGGGTTGGTGTGACAGAGGAGGATGGTAAGGATGGAGTGAGATGGAGACAGAGGAGGAGACAGATGATCCACTGTAGTGATCCCTAAATGGAGCAGCCAAAAGAAGAATGGCCTGCATTTGTATAGCGCCTTTCTAGTCCCTAAGGACCCCAAAGCACTTCACGCTACATTCAGTCATTCACCCATTCACACACAGATGGCAAGCCACACTGTAGCCACAGCTGCCCTGGGGCGCACTGACAGAGGCGAGGCTGCCGGACACTGGCTCCACCGGGCCCTCTGACCACCACCAGTAGGCAAACGTGGGGTTAGTATCTTGCCCAAGGATATTTGGCATGCAGTCAGGAGGGAGCCTGGGATCAAACCACCAACCTTCTGATTAGTGGCTGACTTGCTCTGCCACCTGAGCTACAGCCACCCCAGAAGGAGGTTTACATCTAACAAGCCAGAAATCTCAGTTTGATCCTGGGTGGAGACACAAATCTCTTTGTGGTTACATCAGGAAGTGCATCTGGTGTAAAAATCTGCCAAATCAAACATGCAGAGCTATCTGCTGTGGTGGCTCCTTGCAAATAATGGAGCTGACGTAGATTCTACACAGAGGTTTTTAGTTTTTAGTTGGGACCTATTGTCCCAGGTTTGCAGTTTATTTATATTTTTACTTTTTTATTCCACTATGAAAATTCACCTGTGCACAAAGGGACATAAGCTCAGAGGCTGAATGACCTACACATACATTTATTTATTTATTTATTTAAATTGATTAATTTAGGGGGTTTAGAAATACACTTTATCTTTTACTTATTTAAAAGCTTCCTCAGTTTTAAGTTGGAAATTTTGAAACAAAGATAATCTGGTCTGGTATACAAATGTGTCGTCAGTGGTTTCCATCTTTCTGTGTCCAAACAAATGTATGTTTCCTTTGCGCTGTTTCCTTGTGTGATGCTTATTTAATATTTGCATTAATTTCTGTATCATTCCTTTTTGGTTGTTTCCTGTCTTACTTTGAAAGTTTGTTTTCTTTCCTCTCCTGTGTTAGTTTTGTTTACTGTCCTTCCTTGTCCTGTTGGCCATTCCCTAATCAGCTCTCAGTCTTTGTCACAGTGTCTATGCTTCCCCGCATGTTTCTCTGTGTTGACTGGACTTCTGTTTGACATTTTGGATATTTTTTTTAAAATAAAATACTAGCTTTCTGCCTGCAGTGTCCAGGATTTGGATCCTCTCCAGATTCAATACAAAATGAGGTCTATGTCCTTTGAAACATAAGTTTCTGTTGACCGTTTTTAGAGTGCAGCAGAAGGTGAAGCGTCATTTTTGGTTGAACTCGTGAAATTCAACCAAAACCTTAACTTGCACCACACCTTTCCAAAAACAAGCCTTAAAACCCACCTGGTCAAAGTAGATGGTCATGGTTCGGTTGCTCATCTCTGAGGGTTCGTGGTTGGTGTTACGAATGGCCGAAAATGCCACCCGCCCAGTTCCTGACCTCACTGACATGCCCAGGGCATTACCTGACGGCTCCGCCGACGGGGTGGAGTCGCACACCACCAGACACTTTCCCTCCAACACGATCGGCTCCGTGTCATTCTGGCAGCTGACCTCGGAGGGCCCCCGGTGGACGAGCAGCAGCAGTCCAACGACAAAGACGGAGTGGGCATCAAGGTAGAGTGCAGGGGTAAATGACAGACAAGACATCTTTTTTTTCTTCGCGTTTCTACTGCAGAATGGTCACCACAGCTCTTTAGCGAGACTCTTCTTGGCGCGCACCTCACTTTACCAGCAGGGTCATAATTTCACCTGGAAAGAAAACATCAGCCAGGGCTTTGTCTCATCTCTTTGGAGATTAAACGATTCAGGGACTCCTCAGCTGGCTTACTACGACTGACAGGAAGTCCATAAATGCGCGGAATAAGTGGTGGCGTCCGGTCCCTCACACCAGGGCAGGAGTGGCCATCAGCCAAGTGTGCTGAGTCAGAAGTCCAGACTGGATTGAAGCTTCAGGCCTGCGAGTCAGTGACACAGTTATTCACATGAAAACATTGCACGAATCTCAATATGACTGGACGACCTGATCATCTTTAGTTTGCAAATAAACTTACTGGTGAACAATGGCAACAGCTGTTAAAAAACCTGAACCTTGGTGACTCCTGCCCCTAGTTTGCTTCAACAACCCATACTGTTGGAGAATCCACCATTTTTACATATGTTTAGCCCTTTAAAACAAGTTCATGCATCAAAATATTAAGTATACAAAACCACTATGCTTGTTCTTGTTCTGCTTTTTAATAACAGAACATGACGACTGAAAACAGGCTGAAAACACAGCACGGTGCTGCTGGAGAAAAGTTGTGTGCCTCAGCACAGTTAAAGTCTATCAAACCCGCACTGCTGTAAATGTAATAAAAAACCCATCCCGGTGCTCTGCCACATCACTGCTTAATTAAACGGTGAGAATATTAATAGAAAACCGCTTTATATTGAAGCAGAAAATAAATAGAAGTGATGAGGTAATGCTTTGGCCAGGAAGAGGCCCGCGTGAGCGACGCCAGCTGGACTCAGGAGGGGGTACAGCGGACTATCACAATCCCACCGCCGAGAGGCCATCTGTGGGTAAACACTCCCACTCATTCACCTCGTGCACCTTTCCAATTTAATCCCTGTCTCTCTCTTTGCACTTGCATTCCTTTACACAAACACGCTTACTATTAAAAAAGCCACTGTTTTAAGAAGCAAACACAAGAATTCAGACAGTACTTTGATAAATTATAAAAGAACCTTTTAGCATTTCCTTGTGTGACATTAGAGATGTTGCTCCGAAAAATCCTCAAAAGCATGGACAATAAGTGCAATGATAAAAAGTACAATCGCTCTAACGAGAGTGACCCTCAAAGAAAGAATCTGCAGATGCTCCATCACCCACCTTTCACGTCGTCAGCGTTGCTCCTGCAGCAACATACAGAAGCCAGCTTGGCTCAGTAAAGTTAGAGCTTCGTTTCACACTCACCTTCAGCTTTATCTCTCCTCCTCTCCCCCTCTCTCTCTCTCATTCTCTCTCTCTCACTACATCTCTGTTCCAGGGGACCCCTGCGTTCGAGCAGACGTTTAATCACATCACGAGCGTTGCCATCCTTCTGTTTTCACTGTTCCTCGAACCCACCCCCACTCTACCTTTTTCTCCCTCCTTCTCATCTAACCTCAGATATTACAGAAAATGCGCTGGGACTTAAAGGATTCATCACGAACTCACGCGTATCCCTGCTATAATTAAAAAATGTTTTTTTTTAATTAGTAAATGACTATTAATGGGTGATAGCGGGTACAAATAGCTTTTTTCCCCTTTTAAACATTCATCAATTTAGACAGGTATATCGCCATGGTAACTTATGCTGTGAACAGGGTATGTTTCGGATTAGAGATCAAGAGGTATGAAATCACCGCCTACTGATGGACCAGTGCTCCAGAAAATCACCATCCCTGAAGATTCCTCAGACTTCTGAGTGGGTGTAAATTTTTAACAGCATCTAAAGTGTTGATGTCTTCCCGATGAGCATCAGTAATAAACATTCATAGACACATCTTTATTCCCAACTTTACTGGTTTTATTTCCTTTATTGTTCCATAAATATCCTAAAACAGAGCAGGTACTTGCAGTATTTTTATGTAGTTGTGGATCTAATTCACTCAGAGAGTTACATTTATTCTTTACTCTCAGATCATTAAAGACACTCAAGCCTGCAGCTGAGAATAAAAAGTAAAACTTGCTCGACATTAATTTAATTACATACTTTACTGTAATCCATCAGACTGTGCTTTGTCCAAATGAGAGAGCTCTGTTAGAGAGATACGTTAATTTACACAGTTTGTATTTTTCCCTTTTTTTCCTGCCTTTCAAAAAGCTAAAATGTGTTAGCATAGTGGCGCTCTTCCAGTCTTTCTCACCAAAGTGTTTAAAGTGCTCACACATTCATTCTGTTTTTAATACTAAACTACTGCGCAGAGCTTTTCCTCGCACACACACCCACCACTGTCCTTCAGTCCGCATTGTGTGTTTAACCTCTACACCACCATTTGTGATTGGTCACATACTGACACCTGCTCAGTGGAAACACTGAGTTAACTTATCATGTTGATAACCAGCTTTGTGTGTCCGCTTATCCTGATTGTCAATGTTAGGTTCAGCACACTCGGGGTATTTTCCATTATCTGGATCTGCTCACTGTGATTCAGAACAGGGCCCAGGCCTAGTAAAATGAGCAGAGCAACAATTATAGGAGGGAGGAACAAAACCATAAAGATGCCGAGTACTTACGTCTGCTCACATCCAGCAGAACTGTGCTCTGACGTCAGACTCAGAATCGCTTAAATATTTATAATACTCTGTTACTGTTTGATGTAATTTTTTTTACTGAACACACACCACATCTGTTTAATCCTTTTTCTGTTAACAGGGTCTAAATAAACTTTTAACTAACTGTTATATGACCTGTGCACATTTTTTTGTTTGCATGATGGGTCTGATGGTGGATGATCTCTATCATATGGTTCAGTGTTTCTAAGGAGGTAATAAAGGAAGCACTAAAGCATGTTTTTAAGTAGTTACAGGAGCTCTTATGAGGCCTTCTGGATCATGCACTCATAGGGCCCTCTGTTGATGTGATCTGTGTGTGTACTGAGGTGCCGGGATTTATGTTTTACTGTGTGCAAGTGCAGGAAAATAAGTTGTTCAGTTTGTTGTCTGGGCACTGATATAGGATATGTTTCAGGGTGAGCTTTAGGTACTTTCAGCACAAATGTGATGAAATGCAAGAGTTTTTAAAGTCAGAACGTCTCAGTATGCCTTAGAAGAAACCAAAAATTAAAATGTATATTCTGACAAACCTGTCTGATGACAGAACATCTGAACAACAACGTCTGAAAAATACAAAAAACAAATACTAATTCAAGGCCTTAATGTTCAAACATTAAAGCTGGATTTCTCCTCTATGTGAAGCCTGATGTGTGTGTCATAATACATAATGAATATAATGGTGAGGTGCAGCTTATTTAGACCTCACATTAAAATATACAACAAATCAGCTTCCTTCAAAATAACAGGACCCAAAAACGCATATTTGAGTTTTGTTTGTTTTTCTTTTTTTTTCCCAAAAAAACTAGAATTTATTTTCAGTTTCAACTTTTGCATCTCAAGTACAGTAAATACTAGTCTAGTAGTATTTTGTGAAGATTTGAATAATAAAAGTTAAAAACCCACTTTGCACACACTTCATGACAGAGAGAGCAAAACTTACTCCCATCTTACAGGCTGTACAGGTTATGCTAGGGTTTGCACACTCAAACAGAAGTAACTTGCTATGTTAGCCAGTGGCAGGGTTGCTTAATAACATTGTGCACACTGTTCACATCACCTGTGGAACAAAGACGCCAGCGTGAGACTCAAACTACAGTGTTAGTGCCTCTTCCAGCTGGACTGCCTGCTAACTCAGACATGTGACATGTGGTTTCTGTAGGAACAACCATTTTAATCATCTAGGGGAAGCACAGGAATGAGATCTAAAACATTAGTTAGCGTCACATCATACGGTTAAATCGATGGCTGTGTCCTGTTCTTCCCTGACACCTCCCTCGAGAGGACAGATAACCAGCGGGGCCACGTTTCTCCCGTTGTTTTGAACACAGGGGTTGAAATACGGGTAGAGAGGCTCACTGAAGCTGCATCCACCGTAAGTATAAATGTGAGTCTTTGCCTCTGCGTCATAGAAGGACACCGACCTTTCCTCATAGTCCAGGAATATGCTGACTTTCTTGGGGATTTCGTGAAGGTTGAGGGTGACTGAGGGTCCGGCGCAAGCGCTCAGACTGCCACCTTTTCGCCGGCAGATGGCCCAGTAACCGTTTTCAGGACGAACTGTGATGGCACCTTTTCTGTTGATGGACTCCTGGGCCACACCGAGATCCCAGTCTGTTTTATCCCCAACCTGAAACACGGTGTACAAAGAATTAGATGGAAAAAGCAAGAGGAAGAGAAAATAATAACCACTATGAGTAAACAATTCATAGCTTTTTTTCTCTGTTGTAGGTAAAACGTACATTACTTTCTTTATATTTTGCTAAGAAAATGAGACATTGGTGAAGGGATTTATTAAATTGTGCAATCATACATGTAAATACAGTATTTAATGCAAAAACAGAGTTTGTATGTTGGCTGCCTTCAGGTAATCCCACAAAGTAGAGGTCTGGGCTCTAGGGAGGCCAATCCATGACTCACTGTTTCACTGTGTGTTTTTCTATCCATGTAAGCTTTTACTGCACTGGCAGTGTATCCAAGGTTTATTCTCATGATAAGAAATGAAGCTATTGGCAGTCTTACACCTCCAAGATGGCATTGCAAATCTGAGGGTTCAATTTTGACAAGATTTGAAACACCGCTGGCTGAAATGCAGCCCCAGCCATGACAGTAATGACCAATAATTTGAAATCTGGATTTGTCACTCCATCAGACCTGTTTGTACTGGTTTTCAGTCCAGTTCTTCTCTAATCTGGCATACCTTAGCCTTTCCTTGACAGCCACCCTTCAACTGACACCATCTCCGATGAGTCTTCAGTGAACTGTTGATGGATCAACTGAAGGGCTAGAAGCATCTCTGGTATTATTTGGATTTTTTTCTATTTCTTAAGGACATGACTTCCAGATCCTGATCCCACCTGAACTACCCAGTAGCGTCTTCCAGATGTGAAGCTTTGTTTCCCCAAAATGCAGACGCAGGAGTCAAACCGCTGGGGACTGTCTGGGAGCAGAGTTTTCTTCTTCTGGCTGGCGAGGCTCACCTGAGGATCAACAATGGGCTCATCATCGCTGCCAAAGAAACTTTCATTCTGAATCTCCTTCTCCACTTGAGCATAAAAAGCTGACAAAATCAGCATGTCCATCTAAGTGTGTTTACTGTTATCGTGATAGAGTCAGTGATTATAGGCTGATACCTTCTTTTTATCTGGGGACAGAACCAGCCAGCCTGAAGCTGTCTCGGGATCCAGGGTCACATTGACTGCAGATACAAGAAGAAAACAGCAGGTCAGGTACTGATGAAGCTCAAAAAAATTTCTAAATGTCTAACTATATATTTGTGATCATACCTGCACATGCACTCATCTTGTCCACTTCTGCATGACAAAGAAGTTAAAGAATTAGATAATATATTTATTTTTACAATGATTTGTTGTCCATGTTGCTGTAGGGTTACTCACCCTCTGCTGAGAGTTTGTTTGCAACTTCCTGGCACATGTCCCCCAGCATAGAAACGGCTCTCCTGACCATCCCCAGGGAGTTATCGGAGTGCACTGCCACCTCTGACCAATCTCTGGTGGCCGGGAGCCTGCTCAGAGACGGGAAACTCTAAAAGCAGAAGGGAGCTTTTTGTGAGCACCAGCTTTAAGATGCGGATGCAGCAGAGAGACGGTAAAATGCAGCAGATAAATCTGACCTGTAGGAGGTGGAGCGAGCTCCGCGTGAGCTCCAGGTGCTGCAGCTCGCTGCTCCTCGTCTGCAGTTCGTGGATTTCCTTCTCCAGCTCTTCGAGCAGCTCCTCAGCTTTCCTCTCGGCTTCCAGCTGCCTCTCCTCGAGATCCTTGGCGAGCTCGGCCTGCTGCCTCTCGATGGCGGTTATCAGCATGCTGCAGATCTGAGAACTGCTCTGGATCTCTCTCTCTGTGGCCCTCTATTGATTAAAATGATCAACTAGATAAATAAATAAACTGATAAATGAACTACTTGGTTGCAAGCCTGACTTTTTGAACCAATCAACGACCTACTTTGCTTAGATCCACTGGACTTTTGATGTCTTCCATTTTTTTCAGCCTGTCCTGGATCATCTGTTGGATGTCGGACTTTGTCTCCCTCAGATTCATCTGGAGAAGATCAAACAATGTAAAAATGAGACAGCGAGAAGAAGAACACACAAAAATCTGTGAGCTCAGGAAACCCCCCCTCCCTCCCAAAAAACGCAGGGCAAAGGAAGAAGCTTTTCCCTCACCTTCACCCTCCTGCTCTCCTTCTCCATGGGGACAATCTTGTGGTGCTTGTGGTCGCCCTCTGTGCATTTCGAGCACACAGGTGTGTGATCCTGCTTGCAGAACATCGTCAGGGGCTTGTTGTGCTTTCTGCACAGGTGGCTGGTGTTGAAGATTGCTGGATCTGTGAGGCGGTGTCTCTGCAGCGCTGGATCTCTCTGGTGAGGCACGAGGTGAATCTCACAGTAAGACGCCTGACACACCAGGCACGACTTCACCGACGGCGCCTTGTTCCCGTGGCAGACGTCACAGGGCACGTCTTCACGGTCTGATAGCTGGTGTGCCGGGGGCTTGACGTCCTCCCCATGCATCAGTGTGGGTGACAAAGACCTTTTGAAGATAATGTTAAATATCATTGAATATATTCAAATATATCTGCCATCTGGAAGAGAACACAAAACGGAACAAGACAATAAATTCAAATTAAGGGACTCTGGTGTGCCAGAAACACAATGCATAGCCAGCTGGACATGGTGTAAACATGCACTGTATGTGACATTGCACTTCATGGTCAATATATGTGGCATTTAAGGTAGAGTAAGGCTCTATAATCAAGTTAGGTTGGATATTAGCAAAATTAAGATATGTCGGTTTCCTTGTGAAAGTTTTTAATAGAGCTAACTTCTTGGCTAATGCTAACTAAATGGGCAGACAACGTGATTGGTCAGTTGAGCCTGGATCTGCTTCCTACTCCACAGCCATGAAACCACACACAATTAAAGCAGTTTTAAGAAATTAATTCTAATTCAGCATCGTGAATGCAGGGACTGGTGTACAAACATTTACTGTATGTCTCTCATTTTGTATATTATTATCGCTATTTATTTATTTTTAACACCGTACATTACCGCCCTCACTTTTGTTGCACTTGTACATTGGCAATAAAGATACTGGGATTGGGACACAAAGAGTATGGAAGTAAAACAGACCTTTTAAAGAATTCAATCATGTCGGAAAAAGCTCGGTTGATCCTCAGCTCCGGTCGCTCTTTGAACGTCTCTTTGCACAGCGGACATTCCGACTTGTCCTTCGTGTCCCAGTAGCCTTCGATGCAATCCAGGCAGAAGTTGTGTCCACACGGGATTGAGACGGGATCCGTGTAGGTGTCCAGGCAGATGCAGCACCGGAACTGATTCTCCAATGGTACCGAGGCCATGTTTGTCACTGGAAAATACCACAAAAAGAGTCAGTCCTGTCTGTCCTGTTTGCAGATGGTAGCTGGAGGCATAGTTCAAAAGTATATTTAACATCTTGACAGATCCTGGCAGCCTTTTTCTTTTTTTGTGTTGTGGTTGATTTGTTTTGAATCACATGTCAAATATGTGAGATCACATGTCTGCTCAAGATAATAGACTCTGGATTGTTTTTGTCTGCTTTAAATAGAAAACTTGAAGTCTGAAAATGCTGCTTTATCCATCCTTTCATTAAATTTAAAACATCCATTTTTGTTTTTGAGTCAAAAAGCAATGAAAGCTCGCAGTAACAGAGCAATAAAAAGTCCCAACACAGACTCTGCAAACTACAGATGAACCTCATTTAATGGTGTTAACTGAGCTGTGATCATGTAACGTCTGGTTCTGCTTCTACCAGCCAAAAAAGCTGCAGAATGGATTTTAAGATCATCATTGAAGACGTCTAGAGGGGACCTAAATCTGACTATTTGTTTCCAACAAATATTCCAACATGTTGCACCAGCAAAAAATCAAGACAAAGTGCACTTTTACAAATACTCAGTGTGAATACTCAATACTGCAATAAAAGTGTGTCATGTTACAGAGGCACCACTTACACTTAACAGACTAGTTTGTTTCCACTTTTAGCGCAATATGTCGCTTTGAATCATACTTTGCAAATCGGCTCTTTTTCAGGACAGGTTCAGTTGTTTTAAGCTCCCTGTGCTGATTGTTCGACTTCTTACTGCTCATTATTCCAAGACACCACAGAGGGATCACCCACCCAGCACAAGTATTTTCTATATTTACCAATGAGTATAAAATACTGAAACTCAGACAGATTGTTGTAGATTCCTGTTTCCCACACCAGAAAACTGACCTTAAAAACCTAAATGCGGCTGATTAAGTAGCTCATTTTTGTTGTGTTGTTTTAAAACATGTTTCTAACCATTCATGCCATTTACTATAACTCAGTAACTACATTTTTGAGTAAAAGTAATCTGATACATTTAAAGAAAAGCCTCAACTTGGTATACATTGTTTCCTCTCACAGTTTACAGTTTCATCTTCCAGTTTCTGCAGTGTAATAATAATAACATTGTACCTGTTTGGGTGGACATGCTGGCAGCCCCGATCCTCACAGATGCAGCTCGTACTGTGTAGTTCACATTCAGCCTACAGACACTTAAATACTCCTCACAGGTGCTCTTTGTTTGTGCTGAGATTATTTACACGAGCTCCTCCCTGAGTTCATTCTCGCAGGTTTTGCAGTCAGTCTGGTGTTTCTGGTTCTTCAGCTTCAGCTGCTGACTCCACTGTAGGTCATCCATAGCAAGAAATAAGGCGCAGTGATTGAGCAAACAGAGGTTAAAGTTTTGGAGTCATCTGTGTCACAACACTGAACTCTTATTGTAACGGTGACAAAGTTTCATCTGCTGCCTGCTACACTACACCATCCAAACATTCCCAGTTTTTTTAGCGTAGCAAGAAAATACAAGTGAACACCTTACATGATAGTAGCATCAACTTTACTTTGTGAAGTTACTATCACATGTTTATATCGATTAAACATAATGATATAGAATAAAACAAAAAGTACTGTCACAGTAACTACTTACAGTAAAATCTCAGTAAATACAATTTAATAATATTGTTCAGAATAGTTTTCTCTTCTTTTCTGTGTAATTCATAGAAGGTTAACAAACTTAAATGCTTTTTAGTTTTAACTAACTTGCATTTTTGTCACATGACACAAGTTCGCCTTTGCACCCGCAGCTCGTTTAACCTCGGATCTTGAAAATCGATGCAGAGGAGGAGCCGTCTATGAGCATGCACATCACAGATTTGTTGCTTTGTCAGGTCGCAAGTGGCAACTTCAGCTTATCAGCTCCGAGTTGCAGAAAGATTTTCAGAGAGCCAAACCGGTTTTGTAGAGCTCCATCTTATCTTTGAGAGAAGAATAAACAGAACACCCCGGCTCAGTCACACATTGGAGGGAACGTTGGTCCTTCTCTGTGTGCCATCATACAATGTGTCTGTCAGTTCCAGCAGACTCAGTTGCAGATTAATGATGCGTATTGTGCATTAATCTGAAGTTAATCATTAATATTAGTAATTATTATTTAGTGTGCACACTAACTTCATGATGTTGCAAGTGCCATTTATCAAGTGTCCTGCACAAAGTTTTATCAGCGCTTAGGGAAAAAAAAGGAAATATTTCCCAATATTGGCTTTTTCAGAGGTGTGTTCTCTCTGTTCTTAGTTTAGTTTCAATTCACATGAAATTGAAACTTCTAGCTACTCTGGTACACACCAAAGCTATCTGTGCAACATGATGAGATTTCTTACACTGAATAACATCGAATTCGAATTAATATCAAAATCTTGTAGAACTCTCTGTGTCCTTTTGTCACTTTAGCACTAAATCTTTTCTCTTGTTCTGGTTAACACTCGCTCCATCGTCAGCTCAGAGGACAAAATCTAAGATCAACCAGAAAAACAAAATCCTTCAAAATCAAAACCTAAAACTCAGGCCAGCCGTAGGAAAGACACAGTACGTGTTCATTTGCATTCATTTATCAATCATTCAAGTCACTTATGCACATGTACACAGCTGTGCTCAAATAAATGAGTCACGTCCACACAATGAGTCCAGCTGAACGTCTTGTGTGTAAAGCGGAGTGTTTAAAGGTATGTTATGAATAAACGGTCAGATTAATTATTAATGTGTCTTTGTTGTATTATTACATAAGCAACGTTTCACTGTTTGCATCTTGATGAAGTACACAGAGCTCAGTATTACACATAATAATGTTCTTATATAATATAATCTTATATAAGTGATGCCACTGTTACCCCTGTTCACATATCTTATTTAGGAACAGCAAAACCAGTGTGTTTGGATCCTTAAACATCTTAGTAACAGGAAGGAAGTGGGACAAGGAGCATTTTTTGAATTACTAAATTGCCACTGAACAGAACAGGAAGCTCATTTGTTAAAATGTGATGCTAAGGTGCTCTGACCAAGCTCTGCACGTTACTACGTTTTGGAAGTGATGTATGACCACAGCAGGCTGCACAGTGTCCGGAGAGGAACGGCTGCTCTCAATTTTCAGGAGTCCATTCAATACTTGTTGACACAAATCACCGGTGCAGCCTCATGTTGGTTCAGTGTGAAGTAGCAGTAGTTCAGCTGATGAAGAAAACTCTGAACACAAGTAAGCGCAAAGTGAAGTACTTCAACATTGCTCTACACGTACTTTTTCCTTGTTACTGTTTCAGTCAACAAACCACAAGATCTCATCAAAAGGCACGAACATAAAACAGCCCACAGCGTTGTGCTAACCTGACTCACATCTGAAGAATGTTTAATGTTCCCGGCGCTGCCAAAACCTCCACATACCAGCTGGATCAGGTGATACCTGGTCGTGGTTACAGATCAGGAAACATCCCTACCTCACAACATGAAGCAGACATTATCACCAGGTTGAAATGGGGGCCTTTTCTTAATTTAGATCCAGCTTTTATATTGTTTAGATCAGGTGTGTCATTTGTTGTTAGCTCACCTGAATAAGAGAAACAAACTTGTAAAGAGAGAGCAGGTTTTGCCTCTCAGACCTCTTATACTTACACACCTGCTCTACTGCTAACACAAGGATCTAATTGGCCAATCAGATGGAAGTAACTGAGGGCATTTAGGCATGTAGGCATATAGACATGGTCAAGGTGACCTGAGAGAACTCCTGATTGAGGGCCTTCGGTGTGAGCCTTGAGTCTTAATACAGATTTATTATCTGAAACAAACACAAGACCTTAGCTAAATGTTCTCAGCATGTAACATGTGGTTAATGTTGTGAACAAGATTATATTTAATCCAAGCAACAATCTTTATCTTGTCTTAACTAAGAAAAAAATATCAATATTTTGCATTTTTACACAGGATACAGACTCTGGCCTTCAGTCTGAAAGTCTGGTAGTTTAACCATTAACACACATCATGTTTCGTTAACCAATAATAAGCTTTGTACACTTACAGACCACTTTATTAGAAACACATGTGCACCTGCTCACTGATGCAGTCATGTGGCAGCACCGAGAGTCCTAAACTCCTGCCGACAGACGTGAAGAGCTGCAGTTAATGTTCACATCCAAGATCAGAAAGGTGAAAACACAAGATCGCCGACTGAAACTTCATCATTAGTGACAGAACTGGCTCAACATTTAACATCAGCAGTACAAATCCATAACCCAGACATTTTGATCAGCTTAATGTCAGTGAACGAGGGGTTGAATATCAGTCAGTTTGTTATCAGTCAATTTGAAGTGGCTTTTATCAGTTTTCTCTCCCCTAGATATTGGTAATATTGGTTGACTCCTTCACCTATTAGCAGACTCGGGAGACTGCTGTCACCTCCTTTGATTATGCAAACAAGACGACTGAAACTCCTCCTCTCTAAAAACAGCAACTAAATGTAGTATGAGGGGGTCAGAGGGGCGGCGTAAGTTTTGGGTTTACACACAGGCTGATTCAGTTGGTTTAAACAACAAACTGAGGTTTGTAAATTACACAGGTATGAGTTAGAACACAGTTGCTCACAACCAAATGTAAAAAGTCCAGATTTTATTAGGTTGTCAAGCATCAACTAGGCATAACAGCCGTGTGGTGGCCTGACATTAACTTTTAGTGTACAAACTGGAGATGCCACAAAGTCTAAAACTGGTTCCATGATCAGGACAATGAGTTCACTGTGAGAGTGTCTGTGTTCACCTGAGAAGTGGGATGTGGTAGTACGGGTCATTGACAGGATGGATGAATGTGAATGCTCTAAATGTTTTTGCTTCTTTCCTGTTGAAAGAAGGAGCTGAAAGCCAAGATTGCAGAGGGTAAAGAGTCCTACAGACGGAGGCTGGAAAACAAACTGCAGGAAAACAACACTAGGGAGGTGTGGAATGGAATGCGGGCTATCACTGGCCTGAGACAAAAGAGAGGTGTTGGGATGGATGGGGACGTGGAAAGTGCTAACAACCTTAATCTGCACTTCAATAGGTTTGACTGCCCTGCGTCTCCTGTTTCCACACCCAGCTCTTCTCCCCTCTCCTGCCCCCTCAGACTGTCTCACCCTGTCCCTCTCAGCAGATGACATCAAAAAAAAATTGGGCAGACTCCACTCTAGCAAAGCTGCTGGCCCTGATGGTGTCAGTCCCAGGGCCCTCAGGTGCTGTGCTTCCCAGCTGTCTGGAGTTCTACAACGGATCTTCAACATGAGCCTGGAAATGCGGAGAGTCCCATCACTCTGGAAGACATCCTGCGTGGTTCCTGTCCCTAAAAAGATCAACCCGCCGACCCTCAGTGACTACAGGCCAGTGGCTCTGACCTCACATGTCATGAAGACGCTGGAGAGACTCATCCTGAAACATCTGCGTCTGCTGGTGGAGCCTTGGCTGGACCCCCTGCAGTTTGCTTATCAACCTCGTATCGGTGTGGAGGAGGCCATCATCTACCTGCTGGACCAGGCTTATTCTCATCTGGACATTGTTGGGAGCGCTGTGAGGGTCATGTTCTTTGACTTCTCCAGTGCTTTTAATACAATCAGACCATCACTGCTGGGGAATAAGCTCATGGAAATGCAGGTGGACGCCCCACTGGTTGGTTGGATTACGGACTATTTAACAACTCGACCACAGCATGTCTGACTAAAGAACTGCCGCTCAGATAACATCCTGAGCAGCACGGGGGCGCCGCAGGGGACGGTCCTATCACCCTTCCTCTTCACTCTCTACACATCTGACTTCAGGTACAAGTCTCAGTCATGTCATCTGCAGAAATTCTCAGATGACTCTACCATTGTGGGCTTTATCAGGGATGGACAAGAGGAGGAGTACAGGAGTGTGGTAGACAGCTTTGTCGAGTGGTGTGAGCTAAACCACCTACAACTTAACATCACAAAGACAAAGGAACTGATTATGGACTTTAGGAAGCAGGCTCCTCCTCCTACCCCTGTCACCATCAGAGGGGCTGATGTGGAAAAAAATCATCTTTTTTAAGCTTACTTCCTGCTGTTTATTTGGGAAGATAGAGAGCTTTCGATTAAGTGTTTTTTTTTTATCATTTTTTTTTTTTTTACTTGTCAACAAGGATAAATCTATATGTACCTCTTCTATAGATAAATATGTCTGCTAGTGTAAGACTACTGTGCTGGGATGTAAGCGATTTAATAGACCTGGGAAATATTTATATAAGTGGTGTATATGCCGCTGCTTTAAATATCACTGTAAACTGTAAATTTAGTGTAAAGTGTTGTTTTGGAGATCTGAGTGGCGAGTAGATTTCTGTCCCAGGCAGGGCTGGAGAGGCCACAGGGAGCACTAGTTTATTTCTTGGTGACCTGAGGTTTGTTTCGATCTGCCGAGAAAATTCAGTCAGCAAATAGTTTGCAGATCACCCAGAATCCATCCAGTCCAACACATGAGCTGAAACACAAAATAAGGAGTAATCATCTGCACAAACAGAGCAGCCTGGGATGATGTCCTGGCCTGTGTCAATCAGGCGCCTGGAAAAAAAGGAGGTCATGACGATTCTCACTCTCGCAGTGGAAAAATCAGAAATTTCTGAACATATTTGAGTCGTAGCCAAAATCTTGGAAAAAAACCTGCGACTGGTTCTTGTGATACAACCTGATAAAAGATGAGGAAATCAGCAAAACCGGCATCATTGTTCCTCTGGGAAAGATTTGAATGTCTGTAACAAGTCTTGTGCTGAAGCATCACAGAGACGGTGGCATTCAAATCAAAGCATGGCTAAAAAGGGAGAGCTGTCTATATACTGCATATTTGTGCTTTGTCCCTCCACAGCATTATTATACAACAGTTTTCTTTTCACAGATGCCAGTCTGGACTTTTATGCCAGACAGTCAGGATGCGATCTGTGCATCCCAGTTCAGGGTCTCATGAGGATACTGCCTTGTCTACTTCAAAAGCCCCTTCAGTGCTTTTGTCCACATTTATCACAGCTGCTGCTTTATTGTGCACTCCTCAGTGTCTGTTATACTGGAGACTGTTGTTAGTGTGGCAGTCAGGTGATGGTCAGCTGTAACCGAAACCAAAACACACATCAGGTTTAGTCAAAGCTGCAATAAATTAAAAAAAAATAAAAATAAAAATCTTTAACCCTTTGCTGTCACAGATGTGCAACATCCTGTTTGGGATCGGTGAGCAATATTTTTATTTTGACAGGAGCTCGATTGTCTCCAAATGCTTTCCGCCTTGAAGCAGTGACAGCAAAGTGGACAGTGTTCATGCCTCAGTCTGTTCCCCACCCACACACTCAGAGATGTACAGGCAGAGCAGAGCCAGTGTTTCCGGGACTTTTATCCTTCACGTGGGTTTATCTGTTAAATCACGCCACTTGCCGAATGTTTCAGTCATCAGCCGCTTTTAGTGGAGACAACAGAAAGCTACAATCACTGCTTCATTCTGCGCTTACGGTCAATAAGTTCTATGTGAATTTTAGGGCTACAGCGACACCTAGTGGTCAATAAAAATGTTACTGTGGGTCAGTGTCTGCTCCCATGTGTGCTCCACTCAACGACAAACTGCTGCTCATTTCATTCAGTCACAGTTCAGACTACAGATGTTTTTTAGGTCCACACTTAAAGAAAATATAAACTGGCAGAAAAACGATCCACATTTGAACTGACAGAATGTCACCGTACCTAACTGTGCTGTTCAGAAACTATTAGTGTACAGAAGATGAGAAAAGGAGTATTTTTTGGTACCAAAACCCTATCTTATCTGCATATTTTCTCATTCTAAGTAAGCTGCATTGTAAATAAACTCTTTAACTTTTGTTCAGGACTCCTGCATTTGAGCCCCTTTTCATTCATCTGACTACAAATTCAGATATGCTTAGTATAATGCCCAACGGCAGAAGGTTGTGACTTTCTGTACAACATGTTTAAGCACAAGACAAAGAAGTGCAATTGTCACTTAATACAACACACAGGGTATAGCACAACATTTGTGAAAAAGCAAAGAGCAAAATGCAAGTGTAACCTATAATGCAAGTGTTACTGTAAAATGTAAATATAAGTTATATTTTACACTTCGCTTACATTTACACTGTAAAATGTTAGTGTAACTGTAAAATTTAACTGTAACTTGCATTTTACATTTTGTTTACTTTTACACTGTAAAATGTGTAAATGTAAGTGAAGTGTAAAATATAAGTGTAATGTAAAAGCACCTGTGCACAAATGTAAGTTGCACTAAGTGTAAGAAATATTAAGCAGTGTGAGATTCTGTGAAAAGGAAATGATATATTTTTTTCTCCCACTGCAGTTGCTGTTGCTACAAGTCAGTTGTGAATTTTGAATGTATGACCTTTGAGCTGTGCTACTCAAGCAGGATAAAGCACACTTTTTTATTGTAGTTATTGGGATACAAATACACAAATATAATTAAGTAGCAGAAGTAGGATTTAAGAAAGTATTTCTATTGGTAAATAACAGGAAAGAAACCCTTGTTCAAATAAACTCATTAAAGTGCTGCTTCTTTAACGATAAACCTACAAGCAAACACTGTACATCATCTATAAACATAATACATGAAGACATTTTAAAAAGATCTTCCAGCACCTCCAGCACTGAAAGCAGCTTCAGTGCAGCTTCAGTGCTCTGCCCCACATAAGATACTCTAAAGTTCAATACAGTGCTGACACAGAATGAGTCTGACTCACCATCCATGATGCAAAGAAACGCAGCGTGCAGACAACGTGGTTTGATGTCAGCTTTTGTGTCGGTCTTTGATGACTTGTTGCTTATGGAGGTATGTTCCTGTGCTCTGTCTGTCACCAGTGGTTTGACTACCCAACGAGAGGTTGTTGAGTCATTTTTCTTTTTGTTTTAGTTGTATTTTTTCTTAGTTTGATCCTGTTTACATTCTAGTATCTGAAACCTTTATTGTTGCTAATGCTGTAGTTAGGATTTAGTTTGTGGAGTTACTTGTTTTTTGTTTCCAGAGTATTACTTTTGTACCATGAACAGTGTGTCATGACTTTCTGCTTGTTATCTTTTGTTTTCTGTGCTCCATTTTCTAATTCTAACTTTAGAATTTGTCTAAACTCTGCGTTGGGATAAAAAGTTAAAAGAACACAGCAGACTCTCAGGGATTCAGTTCACATTTATTTCAGCTTAAATACATCACAATAATCCAAATTTTTACAATAATGACAAGAAATTATATATACTCAGTGTCTTACATGCACATGATATACTGATGTTAATATACTATTGTGGTACTATGATCTACGTGCTACCAACTAAAACAGACATGCACCTCTGAACTCATAAGACCATGTGACGTGTCCCTGATCTTAAACCAAAGATCCAAACAAAGTTGGATTCATAAAGTTCTTTTAAATCAGGCCTTGAGCTATAATATAAGTTATACCATATTAATAAATTACCAAAGAATGAGTAGTGTAAAAACGTAGGCAGGATTCATGCAGTGCTATCCACCGTAGTGATCGTGTATAGGTGCATCTTATAGTTCCTAAACCATCACTAATGTGTCGTTGTCAGATAACTGTGGACTTATCAGTGGAAGTTTTATCCTCATTTACATACACTTGTCCTCCCTTAGCAGACATAAGTGGATGGTTCAGATGAACCCTCGCTTGGATCTTTAGCTCTTTTTAAAAACCTCTTTATAGATATCATCAGGAAGATTAAGAGACATTAGCAAACCTTGTGGTTAACTTATAGCTTTTGACTGGAATAAATAAATAAATATATCCAAACACCTTGCAGGAGCTAAGCTTGGGCTTGCAGTCTGTACCAGGACAATATTCAGGGTGTTCGCTTTACACTTGGGAGAAGAATATTTTCTCCTGTTCTTGGTCTTTTGTTTGCATTTACAGATTACAACTTATCCAGACAATGAATGTGGATGCTCTCAAGGTTTTAAAAAGGATCCTCCGAGTCTCTCGCTCAACGTGCTGAAGTGTCTACAGTGATCCCAGCCTCGATCGGGCAGATGACCAGCTGGACCATGTTCTTCCCGTTGTCATGTATGCAGGGGTTAAAGTACGGATACAGCGGCTCAGTGAAAGTGAGCCCGCTGTAAGTATAAATGTGAGTCTTTGCCTCTGTGTTGTAGAAGGACACCGAGCCTTCTTCATAGTCCAGGAATATACCGACTTTCTGAGGAATTTCTTTAAGGTGAAGAGTGACGGCGGGCCCAGCGCAGGCATACAGGCTTCCACCGTTACGTCGGCATATCGCCCAGTAACCGTTATCAGGGCGAACTGTGATGGCGCCCTTCCTGTTGATGGACTCCTGGGCCACCCCAAGATCCCAGTCTGTTTTATCCCCAACCTGAAACACAAAGAAGGACAAAATGATGCTAAACTGCAGAGCAGAGCTTCATTTCTTTAGGTTGCTTTTTAAATGATAATAAATTTTTACTGACAGTAAACACAGCAGATATAAAATCAGAAGTGAACATCATGTAGCCACCAGGGGGCGTAAAGAGTTTTATTTTCCTGCTTGTTTAGATCATATACATTATACAGTCCTAGTCACAGGTTGTGTCGTTGTGTTCATGTGTAATTTTCTTTGGTGTATTTCAATCCAAATCTTACTCTAAATAAAGCTGTTGTGTTCCACTTTGGATAATATTCACACTGATCACGACTATAAGCTGTTTAGCAGTTATTTATTTTATCCTTTTATCCTACCTGAACCACCCAGTAACGTTTCCCAGATGTGAAGCTTTGTTTTCCCAGCACGGCGACGCAGGAGTCGAACCTGCGGGGGTCATCAGGTAGCGGGGTCCTCCACTGCTGGTAGCTCATGCTCACCTGTGGATTGCCACGATCACATTCATACAACAACTACTGATGCCGTACTTGTCGTTAATTTGCATCTTCCTGACTTCTGATCCACTAGTTTCCGTCATTTTAGTTCCTGCATAATATTTGTCGTCCATTAGCTGTTGTCTGTAATTCACAGACTCTAATTTCACAGACAAGAAATGCAATTTCTCAATAATAGGTGTTTTAATAAGTGTTTTCCCAATAATATTACAGGGCTAAACTGAACTGGTGTGTATAACTAACTAAGAAAATGACTTTACACTTAATTATACAAACAGCTGCACATGTATCAACACTTTGTTGGATCATTTTTTACAACAGGACAAGACTTTGTTTAACTCCGAGCTCTTGTTAAGGTGTTACAGTCAGGAATCATGCAGCTGATAATTACAGCTCACCTTTTTATTATCCGGGGACAGGACCACCCAGCCAGCAGCAGTAGCAGGATCCAGAGTTACATCCACTGGAGACAGAAACAGAAGAAAAACACATAAAAAGATTTGCTATTTCAGATTTATTCAAATTTTTCAGGATTAAAGAAATAATATGAAAAAATAACCCTGTTGTTTTGAAGCATATTATTACTGAAGTCACCTTTTTTGGCAACAGAGTATCTGTATTCTGAGTCATGTACATGTATAAAGATTATTTGAATCAGTGTGAAGAGCCACTTTCTTTCTACTGACATCAGTAACAGTCTTTATTAGATATGATGGTGACAAATTTTCAATCTTGTGTAATCCATATAATGTAATCACAATATAAATATCATATCCATACACATACCTGCATATTTATTCATCTTGTTTACCTCTGCAAAAGATCAGAAAAGAAACTGTGTCATTTTAGTGTCATTAAACATTAACGTAGAACAATTAAAATATTCACTAATATTTTAGCGAATGTTACGAGATTTATTTTTGGACCCTAAGTGTATCACTAAAGTTAGTTATGTGCAGACTTATAGTGTAAAATATGATATAAATATATATGCAATGCAAAAAGTGGCAGGATTATAATAAAACCAAAGGAACCGGTGATGCAAAGAAAGTCTTGTGTTCTAAAATCAGAGACTATAATGTCATGTCATCATAAGGATTACAGACCCTCTGCACACAGCTTCCTCTCCAGTTCTTGGCAGATGTCGACCAGTTTGGAGAAATTTCTCCTCACAGTCCGTGCGTAGCTCTCCGATTGGACTCTGACGTCAGCCCAGTGCTTGACAGACATCGGAGCGTCCAGATGTAAAAAGTTCTAAAACAGCATCAGTGACAGAAATGAGCACAAATAAATGATTTCACTAACAAGCAGACAGGCCGGTTTGTATTCATATCATATTACAATCGCTTTAGATGCTTTAAACTTGCTTGGCTGCGCAGAAATATTAAACATAAATACTGATTCTGACCTGCTGGAGCTGAACTGGGTTCTCAGTGTGCTCCAGGAGGTGCAGCTCACTGCATCTCTTCTGCAGCTCATTGATCTCCTGGCTGATCTCCTTGAGAAGCTCCTCTGCTCTCTTCTCAGCCACCTCCTGCTTCCGTTCGATCTCCTCGATGAGCAAAGCCTGGTTTCTCTCAATGGCAATTACCATCATTGTGGCAGCCTGAACGCTGGCCTGTATCTCTCTTTCTTTATTTCTCTGCAGAGATGAAAAGAGTTGAATTAATATGTGAAATATGTTAAAATGCACCACCTTTGTACTTTGCTACCCCTTCTTCAATGAAATGCAAAACAAATTAAACTTAGGCAAAAACTGCTTATATACGATGATTCTTATTAATATGCCCATAATTTAACACATTTCCCCCAAAAAGAAGACATAACTTCACAAAGAAGATGACCTCAGTGAGACCAGCCTGCAGTCCTCTGATAACAGTTGATCTATTGTCCCAACCCACCTCCAGCCCTGCTTTTCCATGTCTCTTTATGTCCACATAATGAAGGTTTATTATATCAATAAAAACAACTAATAAAAGATCACAAGAGCTCTTAAAACAGAGCCACGCTGCCATATATGAATTACTAAAGATGGAAAAATACTTTGACTGAAGTAATCCTGACTTTAGAAGATATGCAAGGATTTTAGCTTTTGAGTTTCTATAGTTACTCTGCCCTGTAATCAGAGTCTTTTGTGCACAAGGTTACTTACACTCTACATGGATATTATAGCAGGATAAACTGCAAATAAAAGCCAAAAGTGGATTCCAGGCTTGAAAAGTGAAGCTAATGCATTTTTTAAAATGACCAGCAGGGGGAGTCTTCTCTGTCTTTTAAATACAGTCTACATGAAGCAGAACAACACTGCTGTTTTTCTTCTGATGTGAGCTTCTACAAACAAATTGGTTGAAGTTTTGTTTCTTAGAGAGCAAACAGGCCGAGAAATGTTCATGTCTGTAAATGATCAAAAAGCAATGCTCACTTTGCTCAGCTCCATTGACTGTTTGATCTCCTCGGTCTTTCTGATTCGGGTCTGGATCATGTGTTGATACTGTTCTTGGGTCTTCTTTATCCGAGTCTGCAGAGGCTGAAGTTGAAAACATGTATTTTACATCTTGGATTATCTGGAGTTCCTTACAAGATAATCCATGAGCGTCGTTACATTTAACCACTTTTTCTCCCACCTTGATCTTGATCTCCTTCTCTCCTCCAGACCTATTTGGCGGTAGTGAAATGATGGGTCTCTTTGCTTTGAATCCTGGCATTTCCTTTAACAAGCTTTAAGATGATGATATACATCTGATTAATTTCAACCAAATGTGCTAAAACGTTGAAATAAAGCACTATAGTATAGTTACAGTCAACCAACCTTTGAAATCTTTCAGTGATTTCTTTTAAGGCCCAATTCACCCTGAGTTCAGGGCGACTTCCAAAGGATTCTTTGCACAGCGGACAATCCGACTTTTGCGCCACATCCCAATAACGTTTGATGCACTCCAGGCAGAAATTGTGCCCACATGGGATAGAGACAGGATTTTTGAAGCTGTACAAACAGATGCTGCACTGAAATTGCTCTTCAGACAATGTTGAGGCCATGTTTCTGACAGAGAAATAACATTTTGTTACCCACACATGTTGAAATTCTTCTGTACACTATGGGATTTAAACTCTTTAGGTCAGATTGTAAAGATGCAGGTTTATAAATCTAAGTTTAAAAAAATCTAAATGGCAAACCAAGAAGACTAAAGGATATTTTTAAACATAAGATCAAAGTAAAGCGTCCAGTGTGCCCTTTTCACTTATATTTCACAGAAAAGGGTATAACACATGAAAGCTCATCATGCTGTAGCGCAGAGAAAAGTGGACAGATTTATTTCAGATGCTTCGAAGACAACAACTATGTTTAAGTTCAATCTGCAGACTGCAAATATACAAGGGTTCACAAACAGAGTCTGAAGGTCCTAGTGGCAACATATTGTTACATTTTTATGAATCTAATGGATTTACCAGTGAAGAGATCAAAAAATGGGCTGTGAAAGAGGCAATAGAAGGAGAAAATCTCAGACTTTTCATTGACTGAATTATTGACTACAATAATTTTCTTTGTAGTCAAATTTAAAATCAAAGAAATGCTCATTATTATTAGATTAACTAAATTAAAAGAAAGAAATTTTGAGACAATGGGTAAAATTCAAATGAAAGCAATATAAAGAGAAATTGTTTCTGAACCTTTTCTTACAATTTCATCACTATATTAACTATTTTACTTACTTACTTTAATTTTTCCCCAATAAATCAGCCCTCAGCTCTTTATTAATGCATTTTATTTAGCCACTGCTCTCCCCTTACTGAGTTCTCTCTAACACTCAAACTCCAGTCAACGTGTTAAAAATGTAAAAGTAGTCGTAGTTGTTGCTCTAATTTAAAGATTGAAACCTGAGATTACATCCAGAATACACACACCTACATTTTACACATCATCTCTGAGATATCCACTTTTACTATTTCTGTGCCTCTAATTAAAAATATTGCCGTCAATATTTGGATCAAAAGTCAGTCTATCTTGAAGAAAAGGCAGCTGATGTCTTGTTTCATGTATTTTTATTCTCTATGCTATCTGCTTGGTATAAATAATCACTTACTTGTTTAGGTCATGCAGGCAGACGGTCCTTGAAAGATGTGAAGAATGAATATCCACAAAAACACGCTTGTCTCTCTATAAAATAAAACATGGTACAAAGTTCCTCCCACAGTGGAGTTTCCAAACGAGTTATACCGGTTATTCTTGTTCTGCCTGTTAGCTTTTCCTGGTATTTACTCTACATTTTAATTGCTGTTCACTGTTGCAAATGTTTTTGTATGCAGTTATCAATTTAACTACAGATTTAATCCAAGCAATTAATAAATACAGGCTGGGAATGACAACAACGTGCACTTTGGTGCAGAAATAATCTACCTTCCTACACAGATGCCGGTTAAAATGTACAAATAGAACTAGAACAATGGAAATACAAATAGAATAAATAAATAAATGGAGACAAAAATTGAAGTGTTAAATAGATTTATGTGCAAAAGAGCTATGAGCTTAATATGCTGGTTTAATATGTAAGATGACCTTATGTGCAAAAATTATTATGTTATCTTATATTATCTTGGGAAGAGGGATGATTGTTGTGGTCTTGAAGCATGTGGGGACTCTGGCTGAGGGAGAGGTTGAAGACGGGAGTGAGAACATCAGCCAACAACTAGTACATGCTTTAAGGACCCGTCCTGTCTGGTCCTGCTGCCTCAATACATTGAGGTCATCTAGCAGACTGCCTGCAGAGCTGATGGTGCTGATGTACCCGGTCACATATTCAGCATAGTCCTGTATATTGACAGAGCAGATCTCCTTGGTGGCTGCAGTTTGAAACACATCCCAGTCTGTTTGGGCAAAACAGTCCTGTAGGATGCTCTCAGACTCTGGGGTCCACAGTTTAACAGGTGCGATGATGACAGGGTTCGATTGTTTCAGTTTCTGTCTGTAAGCCGGGTACATGAACAGAGAGATGTAGTCAGACTGTCCAAAGTGGGGATGTGGTGCAGCCCTGTATGCACCGTGTATGTTGCTGTAGACGTGATCCAGGGTGTTAAGTAATGTTGCTGCGAGATGCCACAAATCGTAAAATCTTTCATTGTTAAGTTTGTAGTCATTTTAAATCTGTAAACAGAGTAATTCATTCGAGGAAGCTCTGTGTCACAGAGGCCTTGATGAACACACCCATGGTTGTTGGGATGAATCATTCCCAGGTCAGAGCTGGATTTTTCTAATCCATCCTATGTGACACAAAGCCAGCTAAAAATATGCAGCAATGCTTTTCAGGTCATTTACAGTAATTGCATTAGGTAGTGGCATATCGGTATAAACACACCCAAATAAAGACAATAAACACCATCAGCAGCCAGCACACAGACTGGCTCCCTGATACCAGCATCTGTTAAAGCTTCAATTATTCCTAGCTTATGTAGAAGAAGAAATGAGGTGCTACAGCTCCTGCTTCTGTTAGAAATATCACTGTTCCTACTCTGCTCTGTTTTGTTTCAATGGGTCACACTCATACTGTGTCATGACTCATTCAGGTTCCCGCTGGACGCGTCCTGTTTAACCTTTCAGCTGAATGCCACACCAAACTCACGTGTTTCACACTTCCAGTACAATAAGTATTAATTCTATTGTTCTTGCTTGTTCTCTGCACGAGCGTTGCCAATATGCACGTGTGTAAACCTGGCACGCTGTCACAGCATTGCACTTTGAACTAGGAAGTCATTTTTACAATGACAATTTTGGTTTCCAGTAATTTTCTAAAACAGTTACCCCAAAAGAGATGACAGGTGAAACTGCTAGTGTAAAACTTCCTGGTATTTTTTGTTATTCAGCTCTTCACGTGCTATCTATAAATATACTGAACAGTGCTGTGGGTATAAAGACTGGTAAAGAGGGCCAGCTCTGTCTTGGCCAGTCCCCTAGACTCCAAAGAGGAAGATGTTAGCCAAGCAAAGGTTTATTATGGACAACACTGCAAACCCCCTGCATGATACTGCAGAGGCCCTGAGCAGCTCCTTCAGCAACAGACTCTTCCTGGCACTGTGTAGGAGACAGGTTCTTTATTCCTGCCTGTCTGGTTAGGCTCCTCCTACGCTCACCAGACAAAACATGACAGACATGCTTACCAAATCCTTGATGAGAAGGAAGAATGAGGCTTTGGGAATTTAGGCCACGTAGTGAAAAGATTGACAAACTAGCTCATGTGGACGTCAAAGTTCACTTCCAGTTGGATGACACAGTTTTATTAATTTTTCAGTTTTTAGTGAAGTTTTATTTGACTTGCTTCCCTTACAACTACCAGAAAAAAATCACAGTTTGGTGTTAAAGTACTTCCTGGTACTCTGAAAGGCCTAAAGTGAAACTCCACACGTGTTCCCCTGATCCCCAACACAGCTGTCAGGAACAATGACAGAATGATAAATCATCTTGTAAACGTTTTCTCACGTGGCTGTTACGCCCATGTTTTTAGCCTGGCTAACTGTTCCTGTTGTGCTGCTCACAAATATGCAAGCCTTATTTACGTGTAACACACTTAAATATAAAGTCTGGAATTCTCGGGATTCAACACACTAACAAACTATTTCTTTGTTGATTTTCAAAGCAGACTAACCTGACATAACAAACAATATACTATCTCCATTCTGGAAGTAAGGAGCAGAACCTGCCTGTTTTGTTAAGAAAGCTATTATGATAACTCCAAATATTCCAGTCTCAACTAGTTTGGGTCAAGTTAATGGTTGATATGACTTCAAACACTGAGGCGTCCTCCCTAACTGATGTGAAAAGCACCTGATAAAATACAGAACAGATTTTTGAGTTAAATTAAAAAAGTGATGCCTGTGAAACCAGTTCAAACCTGCTTCCTGTCAACATTATGCCAGTGTGATTGCGTAAAAGGAAGCAACGATTCAATATTAATAACTATAAATGATTAAAAAAGGAAACCCAGAATGGACAAAAAATGCAAGTAGTAAAAAGGGATTTTACATGATTAAAGCAACTGACATGGAAAAAGAGACAGAACAAAGTACTTTCATTATTATTATACACATTGGTTACGCTCATCAAAGAAAAAACACAAGAACAACAAAAGCAAACACTCTTCCATCACTTTGGACGCCAGTATTTGTCCCAAAATGAACAATGTTGGACTCTGTGGATAAAAGGCAGTAGACAGAATTTAGAAAACAAGAAAGAGCTAAAACATTGTATTTACTTCTTTCTAATCAAAACCATAAATTAGATCAGCGGACTCAAATGTTACTGAACCTCTTCTGAAAGTTCACAACTGTATTTAAAAAAAAAAGATAGCATATAGTCAAAGTCAAAGTCAAATTTCTTTGTATAGCACATTTACAACAACAACCGTTGACCAAGGTGCTGTACAATTAAGACAATTAAAAGAAATAAAAACATATGACAAGAGTTAAGAAAAAGAATCATAAAATTAGAAGATTTGAGTGAGAAATAAGATAAATAAAAGTAATACAAACTCATTCTGATTTAAAAGCCAAGGAATAAAAGATACAGCAAATGAACAACAATCAACTACGTATTCTTACTAGGTGACGTCAACATTTTTTAATGAGTGAATGATTCATTAAAAAATGAGTGAATGAGTCACAGCTCATTGTTTGGTGACTTAACAAAAATAAAAACACATTCCTCTGAAGATGGTCAGGTACAAGTACTGAAAGTGAACAATCGATGGTGATTTTCCGTTGTTATGGGTAATGAGTTATTTTTTTCTTTTAGTAACGATATAAACAATGAAAGCTGGTGGATTGGCCAGATGCTGGCAGATGTGTAAAAATAAGTCAGTTGTTTGGTGGTGGCTATGGTGGAGCTCCCACAGAGGCCAGCAGGTGGATGAAGGAAAGAGAAGCAGGAGGAGGAGAGACCCGAGGCAGGTTGTTTGTGGGTGGATTCGAATGCACCAGGGTAAGTGCAGCCACTCAGACTCTACTCAATGTGGTCATAGAAACAGGTGCAGATGTGTCACAAGTTAATCTAGTAGTAGGCAGGCTTTGGCACTTGGCCACAGGTGGCAGTAGTGGACTGACCTCCATTTGAGACTGCTCCAGCTGCTATGTGATAGTCAGTAGATCTGCTACAAATTGCAGATTATGTGCAAATTTTGGAAATTACATTATGAATATTCCTAACATAGCTTTAAAACCAAGAAATTCTAACTCTCCCCCGCACTCAAAAACAGATGACACACCAACTGACACACCTGAGTCACTCACTTTCTTAAATCCACTCACTCTCACTGGCTGTTTATTACTAATCACTGTGTAACTGCTGTAAATTCATAGTAACTGCAATGTTGTTCAACAGCAACAGGACTGAAGGACTGTGTTTGAGGTATTCTCACAAGTGTCACAGATGACACATTTGGCGTTTTTTTTGCTGGTTTGTCGGTAGCAGCTCCTGAAAGGCAAGTCTGCCACACATCTGTTGGACCAAAGCCAGTTAATCTGGAACACCGGTCCGAGTGTCAGGTGAACTGAACTTCTATGGGATCAGAACGATGCCACAACGATGAAATGAAACCTAAAGAATTATTGAAACGGAAAAAAAATATTGTAACTGAAATAAATGTACTGAAAAATCTTGTATTGAAACCGGAAAAAAAATGTATTGTAAAAAACAATTAATTAAGCTGTAAATGTTTTGTTTCGCTTTTTTTTCAGTTTCAATCCACTTTTTTCAGTTTCAATCTGCTGGCACTGTTTTGGCATCTGGGGGCGGGGCTTCCAACCCGCATGTATTTGCATACATTATAGAGGCCACTAGTGCTGACCAAGCTGCCATCTTTCTCTCTTCCCGTCTTTCAATGGCTGCTTCAATTTCAGCTTGACCCTCTAAACCGCAGGTAAGTAATCATTTTTTGTCATCTTTCCTTGCTGTCCCACTGGACTGGACATTAGTTTAGTTTTTTTAGCTACATCTGGTGAAGTTGTGGTAAAATGCTGGTATTAGCCTATCCGTCGCAGCAAGCTAGCCTGAAGCTAATATTTGCTAAATTTAGGGACACCCGTGTCTCTTTAGGAGTTGGAGGCCGGTGTTCTAGGAGCGGCAAAAGATCTCATCAACAGGCAGTGTTGGGGAGTAACGTAATACATGCACCGGAGTTACGTATTTAAAATACAAAATATGAGTAAATGTATCCGTTACAGTTACCGTTTAATAGGTGATATTCAGAATACAGTTACTTTGTTGAAATAAATGGATTACATGGCGGTATTTTCCTGTTTCATATGTTAGGCTATGGTCTCTCTATTTTTGGTAATTCCACGCCGGTGGGAACCCAAACAAAACACACAATAAGAGGCTCTAATGCCTGTCTCTCTATCTCGCGGCCCATGTCACCCCTACTTACGGCCCGTGAGTGAAGAAATATTTTTAAAAATTATTAGGCTCTTATACTCAAACAGATATATGTGTGTTTGCTATACCATATATCAATGAGAGAAGATACGACCTCTCTCATGACCCTAGGAGGTGTGTGATCTATGCCAGAACACTCTGTAGAGGAGTGAACACACTCCCCTCTTCACGCTACTCAGAGTTGTTACAGACCCCCTAGGATGAGACATTCTTTCAATATGCAATCAACTATATATTTCTAAATGATTATTAATTTCTAAGAATATATGAATATGTATTTCTAAGCATAAATGACAACCCAACAATGTAAACCTTACAGTCACTGTTTTTCTTTTTGTTTTAATTGTATTTTTTCTTAGTTTGATCCTGCTTACATTCTAGTATCTGAAACCTTTATTGTTGCTAATGCTGTAGTTAGGATTTTGTTTGTGGAGTTACTTGTTTTTTGTTTCCAGAGTATTACTTTTGTACTATGAACAGTGTGTCATGACTTTGTGCTTATTGTCTTTTGGGCCATTTCCTGTTTTCCTTTTGTGGTTGGTCATCTGTCTTGCTTTGAGTTCTCCTTCACTAATGTGGTTATCTTGATTTTCTACATTTGGATGGCGTTTTTCCGACTCTAACTGCTTCCATAATGCAGCCATCTATCTGTTGAATTACTCTGTGCCTTTGAGTTTGTCTTTTCTTTTTCTCTTGATTTTGGCTTTTGCCATTCAAGATTTTAGGTTCTTTATTGTCACTGTAAAAAAAAATAAAAATACAATGAAATGCAGTTGCAGTCAAGAATTGGAGTCAAGAAGGCAGCGGGTCCAGATGGCATCAGCTCAAGGGTCGTTAGGTCCTGCGCAGACCAACTGTGTGGGGTGATGGAGCCCATCTTCAACCTGAGCCTGAGGCTGGGGAGAGTCCCACAGACTTCCACAGGCACAAATATCCTCCACTACAACCATTGAACATCCAAGGTATGGACATTGAGGCTGTGGACAGCTACAGGTACCTTGGTGTTCATCTGAACAATAAACTGGACTGGACTCATAATTCAGATGCTCTCTACAGGAAAGGGCAGAGCAGGCTGTACCTGCTGCAGAGACTCAGGTCTTTTGGAGTGAAGGACCCGCTGCTGAAGACCTTCTATGACTCTGTGGTGGCCTCAGCCATGTTTTACGGTGTGGTCTGCTGGGACGGCAGCATCTCTGCCGGGGACAGGAAGAGACTGAACAGGCTGATCCGCAGGGCCAGCTCTGTTCTAGGATGCCCTCTGGACCCAGTGGAGGTGGTGAGTGAGAGGAGAACGGCGGCTAAGCTGTCATCCCTGTTGGACAACATCTTCCACCCCATGCAGCAGACTGTGACAGCACTGAGCAGCTCCTTCAGTGGCAGGCTGCGGCACCCACGGTGTGGGACGGAGAGATTTCACAGGTCTTTCCTTCCATCTGCTGTCAGACTCCACAACAAAGACTTCAACCGATCAAACACACATCTACACATGTGCAATAACACTAAGTGCAATATTCTTTTCTGGCATTGTTGTATTATACTCAGTTGTATATAGCATTTGTATTCTATTTTATTCTATTGTATAAAGTATTTTATTGTATTCTATTGTGTACAGTTGTGTACAGTATCTTATTCTTATTCTATTCCAGTGTTTTTCTAATTTTTGCTATGTAACTTTGCATTGTCCACTTTCTGCTGTAACAAAACAAATTTCCCACGTGTGGGACTAATAAAGGTTGTCTAATCTTAAAAAAAAGTGGGGGAATATTTTGATAGTGTTTTTTGCACTCCGCACAATAGATAAGTTTTCTGTGCTCCATTTTCTAATTCTAACTTTAGAATTTGTCTAAACTCTGCGTTGGGATAAAAAGTTAAAAGAACACAGCAGACTCTCAGGGATTCAGTTCACATTTATTTCAGCTTAAATACATCACAATAATCCAAATTTTTACAATAATGACAAGAAATTATATATACTCAGTGTCTTACATGCACATGATATACTGATGTTAATATACTATTGTGGTACTATGATCTACGTGCTACCAACTAAAACAGACTTGCACCTCTGAACTCATAAGACCATGTGACGTGTCCCTGATCTTAAACCAAAGATCCAAACAAAGTTGGATTCATAAAGTTCTTTTAAATCAGGCCTTGAGCTATAATATAAGTTATACCATATTAATAAATTACCAAAGAATGAGTAGTGTAAAAATGTAGGCAGGATTCATGCAGTGCTATCCACCGTAGTGATCGTGTATAGGTGCATCTTATAGTTCCTAAACCATCACTAATGTGTCGTTGTCAGATAACTGTGGACTTATCAGTGGAAGTTTTATCCTCATTTACATACACTTGTCCTCCCTTAGCAGACATAAGTGGATGGTTCAGATGAACCCTCGCTTGGGTCTTTAGCTCTTTTTAAAAACCTCTTTATAGATATCATCAGGAAGATTAAGAGACATTAGCAAACCTCGTGGTTAACTTATAGCTTTTGACTGGAATAAATAAATAAATATATCCAAACACCTTGCAGGAGCTAAGCTTGGGCTTGCAGTCTGTACCAGGACAATATTCAGAGTGTTCGCTTTACACTTGGGAGAAGAATATTTTCTCCTGTTCTTGGTCTTTTGTTTGCATTTACAGATTACAACTTATCCAGACAATGAATGTGGATGCTCTCGAGGTTTTAAAAAGGATCCTCCGAGTCTCTCGCTCAACGTGCTGAAGTGTCTACAGTGATCCCAGCCTCGATCGGGCAGATGACCAGCTGGGCCGTGTTCTTCCCGTTGTCATGTATGCAGGGGTTAAAGTACGGATACAGCGGCTCAGCGAAAGTGAGCCCGCTGTAAGTGTAAATGTGAGTCTTTGCCTCTGTGTTGTAGAAGGACACCGAGCCTTCTTCATAGTCCAGGAATATACCGACTTTCTGAGGAATTTCTTTAAGGTAAAGAGTGACGGCGGGCCCAGCGCAGGCGCACAGGCTACCACCGTTACGTCGGCATATCACCCAGTAACCGTTATCAGGGCGAACTGTGATGGCGCCCTTCCTGTTGATGGACTCCCGGGCCACCCCAAGATCCCAGTCTGTTTTATCCCCAACCTGAAACACAAAGTAGGACAAAATGATGCTAAACTGCAGAGCAGAGCTTCATTTCTTTAGGTTGCTTTTTAAATGATAATAAACTTTTTCTGACAGTAAACACAGCAGATATAAAATCAGAAGTGAACATCATGTAGCCACCAGGGCGCGTGAAGAGTTTTATTTTCCTGCTTATTTAGATCATATACATTATACAGTCCTAGTCACAGGTTGTGTCGTTGTGTTCATGTGTAATTTTCTTTGGTGTATTTCAATCCAAATCTTACTCTAAATAAAGCTGTTGTGTTCCACTTTGGATAATATTCACACTGATCACGACTATAAGCTGTTTAGCAGTTATTTATTTTATCCTTTTATCCTACCTGAACCACCCAGTAACGTTTCCCAGATGTGAAGCTTTGTTTTCCCAGCACGGCGACGCAGGAGTCGAACCTGCGGGGGTCGTCAGGTAGCGGGGTCCTCCACTGCTGGTAGCTCATGCTCACCTGTGGATTGCCACGATCACATTCATACAACAACTACTGATGCCGTAATTGTCGTTATTTTGCATCTTCCTGACTTCTGATCCACTAGTTTCCGTCATTATAGTTCCTGCATAATATTTGTCGTCCATTAGCTGTTGTCTGTAATTCACAGACTCTAATTTCACAGACAAGAAATGCAATTTCCCAATAATAGCTGTTTTAATAAGTGTTTTCCCAATAATATTACAGGGCTAAACTGAACTGGTGTGTATAACTAACTAAGAAAATGACTTTACACTTAATTATACAAACAGCTGCACATGTATCAACACTTTGTTGGATCATTTTTTACAGCAGGACAAGACTTTGTTTAACTCCGAGCTCTTGTTAAGGTGTTACAGTCAGGAATCATGCAGCTGATAATTACAGCTCACCTTTTTATTATCCGGGGACAGGACCACCCAGCCAGCAGCAGTAGCAGGATCCAGAGTTACATCCACTGGAGACAGAAACAGAAGAAAAACACATAAAAAGATTTGCTATTTCAGATTTATTCAAATTTTCAGGATTAAAGAAATAATATGAAAAAATAACCCTGTTGTTTTGAAGCATATTATTACTGAAGTCACCTTTTTTGGCAACAGAGTATCTGTATTCTGAGTCATGTACATGTATAAAGATTATTTGAATCAGTGTGAAGAGCCACTTTCTTTCTACTGACATCAGTAACAGTCTTTATTAGATATGATGGTGACAAATTTTCAATCTTGTGTAATCCATATAATGTAATCACAATATAAATATCATATCCATACACATACCTGCATATTTATTCATCTTGTTTACCTCTGCAAAAGATCAGAAAAGAAACTGTGTCATTTTAGTGTCATTAAACATTAACGTAGAACAATTAAAATATTCACTAATATTTTAGCGAATGTTACAAGATTTATTTTTGCACCCTAAGTGTATCACTAAAGTTAGTTATGTGCAGACCTATAGTGTAAAATATGATATAAATATATATGCAATGCAAAAAGTGACAGGATTATGATAAAACCAAAGGAACCAGTGATGCAAAGAAAGTCTTGTGTTCTAAAATCAGAGACTATAATGTCATGTCATCATAAGGATTACAGACCCTCTGCACACAGCTTCCTCTCCAGTTCTTGGCAGATGTCGACCAGTTTGGAGAAATTTCTCCTCACAGTCCATGCGTAGCTCTCCGATTGGACTCTGACGTCAGCCCAGTGCTTGACGGACATCGGAGCGTCCAGATGTAAAAAGTTCTAAAACAGCATCAGTGACAGAAATGAGCACAAATAAATGATTTCACTAACAAGCAGACAGGCCGGTTTGTATTCATATCATATTACAATCGCTTTAGATGCTTTAAACTTGCTTGGCTGTGCAGAAATATTAAACATAAATACTGATTCTGACCTGCTGGAGCTGAACTGGGTTCTCAATGTGCTCCAGGAGGTGCAGCTCACTGCATCTCTTCTGCAGCTCATTGATCTCCTGGCTGATCTCCTTGAGAAGCTCCTCTGCTCTCTTCTCAGCCACCTCCTGCTTCCGTTCGATCTCCTCGATGAGCAAAGCCTGGTTTCTCTCAATGGCAATTACCATCATTGTGGCATTCTGAACGCTGGCCTGTATCTCTCTTTCTTTATTTCTCTGCAGAGATGAAAAGAGTTTAATTAATATGTGAAATATGTTAAAATGCACCACCTTTGTACTTTGCTACCCCTTCTTCAATGAAATTCAAAACAAATTAAACTTAGGGAAAAACTGCTTATATACGATGATTCTTATTAATATGCCCATAATTTAACACATTTCCCCCAAAAAGAAGACAAAGAAGATGATCTCAGTGAGAGCAGCCTGCAGTCCTCTGATAACAGTTGATCTATTGTCCCAACCCACCTCCAGCCCTGCTTTTCCATGTCTCTTTATGTATAATGAAGGTTTATTATATCAATAAAAACAACTAATAAAAGATCACAAGAGCTCTTAAAACAGAGCCACGCTGCCATATATGAATTACTAAAGATGGAAAAATACTTTGACTGAAGTAATCCTGACTTTAGAAGATATGCAAGGATTTTAGCTTTTGAGTTTCCATAGTTTCTCTGCCCTGTAATCAGAGTCTTTTGTGCACAAGGTTACTTACACTCTACATGGATATTATAGCAGGATAAACTGCAAATAAAAGCCAAAAGTGGATTCCAGGCTTGAAAAGTGAAGCTAATGCATTTTTTAAAATGACCAGCAGGGGGAGTCTTCTCTGTCTTTTAAATACAGTCTACATGAAGCAGAACAACACTGCTGTTTTTCTTCTGATGTGAGCTTCTACAAACAAATTGGTTGAAGTTTTGTTTCTTAGAGAGCAAACAGGCCGAGAAATGTTCATGTCTGTAAATGATCAAAAAGCAATGCTCACTTTGCTCAGCTCCATTGACTGTTTGATCTCCTCGGTCTTTCTGATTCGGGTCTGGATCATGTGTTGATACTGTTCTTGGGTCTTCTTTATCCGAGTCTGCAGAGGCTGAAGTTGAAAACATGTATTTTACATCTTGGATTATCTGGAGTTCCTTACAAGATAATCCATGAGCGTCGTTACATTTAACCACTTTTTCTCCCACCTTGATCTTGATCTCCTTCTCTCCTCCAGACCTATTTGGCGGTAGTGAAATGATGGGTCTCTTTGCTTTGAATCCTGGCATTTCCTTTAACAAGCTTTAAGATGATGATGTACATCTGATTAATTTCAACCAAATGTGCTAAAACGTTGAAATAAAGCACTATAGTATAGTTACAGTCAACCAACCTTGGAAATCTTTCAGTGATTTCTTTTAAGGTCCAATTCACCCTGAGTTCGGGGCGACTGCTGAAGGATTCTTTGCACAGCGGACAATCCGACTTTTGCGCCACATCCCAATAACGTTTGATGCACTCCAGGCAGAAATTGTGCCCACATGGGATAGAGACAGGGTTTTTGAAGCTGTACAAACAGATGCTGCACTGAAATTGCTCTTCAGACAATGTGGAGGCCATGTTTCTGACAGAGAAATAACATTTTGTTACCCACACATGTTGAAATTCTTCTGTACTCTATGGGATTTAAACTCTTTAGGTCAGATTGTAAAGATGCAGGTTTATAAATCTAAGTTTAAAAAAATCTAAATGGCAAAGCAAGAAGACTAAAGGATATTTTTAAACATAAGATCAAAGTAAAGCGTCCAGTGTGCCCTTTTCACTTATATTTCACAGAACAGGGCAAAACACATGAAAGCTCATCATGCTGTAGCGCAGAGAAAAGTGGGCAGATTTATTTCAGATGCTTCTAAGACAACAACTATGTTTAAGTTCAATCTGCAGACTGCAAATATACAAGGGTTCACAAACAGAGTCTGAAGGTCCTAGTGGCAACATATTGTTACATTTTTATGAATCTAATGGATTTACCAGTAAAGAGATCAAAAAATGGGCTGTGAAAGAGGCAATAGAAGGAGAAAATCTCAGACTTTTCATTGACTGAATTCTTGACTACAATAATTTTCTTTGTAGTCAAATTTAAAATCAAAGAAATGCTCATTATTATTAGATTAACTAAATTAAAAGAAAGAAATTTTGAGACAATGGGTAAAATTCAAATGAAAGCAATATAAAGAGAAATTGTTTCTGAACCTTTTCTTACAATTTCATCACTATATTAACTATTTTACTTACTTACTTTAATTTTTTCCCAATAAATCAGCCCTCAGCTCTTTATTAATGCATTTTATTTAGCCACTGCTCTCCCCTTACTGAGTTCTCTCTAACACTCAAACTCCAGTCAACGTGTTAAAAATGTAAAAGTAGTCGTAGTTGTTGCTCTAATTTAAAGATTGAAACCTGAGATTACATCCAGAATACACACACCTACATTTTACACATCATCTCTGAGATATCCACTTTTACTATTTCTGTGCCTCTAATTAAAAATATTGCCGTCAATATTTGGATCAAAAGTCAGTCTATCTTGAAGAAAAGGCAGCTGATGTCTTGTTTCATGTATTTTTATTCTCTATGCTATCTGCTTGGTATAAATAATCACTTACTTGTTTAGGTCATGCAGGCAGACGGTCCTTGAAAGATATGAAGAATAAATATCCACAAAACACGCTTGTCTCTCTATAAAATAAAACATGGTACAAAGTTCCTCCCACAGTGGAGTTTCCCAACGAGTTATACCGGTTATTCTTGTTCTGCCTGTTCGCTTTTCCTGGTATTTACTCTACATTTTAATTGCTATAATAATCTAATAATCTACCTTCCTACACAGATGCTGGTTAAAATGTACAAATAAAACTAGAACAATGGAAATACAAATAGTATAAATAAATAAATGGAGACAAAAATTGAAGTATTAAATAGATTTGTGTGTAAAAGAGCTATGAGCTTAATATGCTGGTTTAATATGTAAGATGACCTTATGTGCCAAAATTATTATGTTATCTTATATTATCTTGGGAAGAGGGATGATAGTTGTGGTCTTGAAGCATGTGGGGACGGTACTCTGGCTGAGGGAGAGGTTGAAGACGGGAGTGAGAACATCAGCCAACAACTAGCACATGCTTTAAGGACCCGTCCTGTCTGGTCCTGCTGCCTCAATACATTGAGGTCATCTAGCAGACTGCCTGCAGAGCTGATGGTGCTGATGTACCCGGTCACATATTCAGCATAGTCCTGTATATTAACAGAGCAGATCTCCTGTGTGGCTGCAGTTTGAAACACATCCCAGTCTGTTTGGGCAAAACAGTCCTGTAGGATGCTCTCAGACTCTGGGGTCCACAGTTTAACAGGTGTGATGATGACAGGGTTCGATTGTTTCAGTTTCTGTCTGTAAGCCGGGTACATGAACAGAGAGATGTAGTCAGACTGTCCAAAGTGGGGATGTGGTGCAGCCCTGTATGCACCGTGTATGTTGCTGTAGACGTGATCCAGGGTGTTAAGTAGTGTTGCTGCGAGATGCCACAAATCGTAAAATCTTTCATCGTTAAGTTTGTAGTCATTTTAAATCTGTAAACAGAGTAATTCATTCGAGGAAGCTCTGTGTCACAGAGGCCTTGATGAACACACCCATGGTTGTTGGGATGAATCATTCCCAGGTCAGAGCTGGATTTTTCTAATCCATCCTATGTGACACATAGCCAGCTAAAAATATGCAGCAATGCTTTTCAGGTCATTTACAGTAATTGCATTAGTGGCATATCGGTATAAACACACCCAAATAAAGACAATAAACACCATCAGCAGCCAGCACACAGACTGGCTCCCTGATACCAGCATCTGTTAAAGCTTCAATTATTCCTAGCTTATGTAGAAGAAGAAATGAGGTGCTACAGCTCCTGCTTCTGTTAGAAATATCACTGTACCTACTCTGCTCTGTTTTGTTTCAATGGGTCACACTCATACTGTGTCATGACTCATTCAGGTTCCCGCTGGACGCGTCCTGTTTAACCTTTCAGCTGAATGCCACACCAAACTCACGTGTTTCACACTTCCAGTACAATAAGTATTAATTCTATTGTTCTTGCTTGTTCTCTGCACGAGCGTTGCCAATATGCACGTGTGTAAACCTGGTACACTGTCACAGCATTGCACTTTGAACTAGGAAGTCATTTTTACAATGACAATTTTGGTTTCCAGTAATTTTCTAAAACAGTTACCCCAAAAGAGATGACAGGTGAAACTGCTAGTGTAAAACTTCCTGGTATTTTTTGTTATTCAGCTCTTCACGTGCTATCTATAAATATACTGAACAGTGCTGTGGGTATAAAGACTGGTAAAGAGGGCCAGCTCTGTCTTGGCCAGTCCTCTAGACTCCAAAGAGGAAGATGTTAGCCAAGCAAAGGTTTATTATGGACAACACTGCAAACCCCCTGCATGATACTGCAGAGGCCCTGAGCAGCTCCTTCAGCAACAGACTCTTCCTGGCACTGTGTAGGAGACAGGTTCTTTATTCCTGCCTGTCTGGTTAGGCTCCTCCTACGCTCACCAGACAAAACATGACAGACATGCTTACCAAATCCTTGATGAGAAGGAAGAATGAGGCTTTGGGAATTTAGGCCACGTAGTGAAAAGATTGACAAACTAGCTCATGTGGACGTCAAAGTTCACTTCCAGTTGGATGACACAGTTTTATTTGTTTGAGCTATTAGCATTAATTTTTCAGTTTTTAGTGAAGTTTTATTTGACTTGCTTCCCTTACAACTACCAGAAAAAAATCACAGTTTGGTGTTAAAGTACTTCCTGGTACTCTGAAAGGCCTAAAGTGAAACTCCACACGTGTTCCCCTGATCCCCAACACAGCTGTCAGGAACAATGACAGAATGATAAATCATCTTGTAAACGTTTTCTCACGTGGCTGTTACGCCCATGTTTTTAGCCTGGCTAACTGTTCCTGTTGTGCTGCTCACAAATATGCAAGCCTTATTTACGTGTAACACACTTAAATATAAAGTCTGGAATTCTCGGGATTCAACACACTAACAAACTATTTCTTTGTTGATTTTCAAAGCAGACTAACCTGACATAACAAACAATATGCTATCTCCATTCTGGAAGTAAGGAGCAGAACCTGCCTGTTTTGTTAAGAAAGCTATTATGATAACTCCAAATATTCCAGTCTCAACTAGTTTGGGTCAAGTTAATGGTTGATATGACTTCAAACACTGAGGCGTCCTCCCTAACTGATGTGAAAAGCACCTGATAAAATACAGAACAGATTTTTGAGTTAAATTAAAAAAGTGATGCCTGTGAAACCAGTTCAAACCTGCTTCCTGTCAACATTATGCCAGTGTGATTGCGTAAAAGGAAGCAACGATTCAATATTAATAACTATAAATGATTAAAAAAGGAAACCCAGAATGGACAAAAAATGCAAGTAGTAAAAAGGGATTTTACATGATTAAAGCAACTGACATGGAAAAAGAGACAGAACAAAGTACTTTCATTATTATTATACATATTGGTTACGCTCATCAAAGAAAAAACACAAGAACAACAAAAGCAAACACTCTTCCATCACTTTGGACGCCAGTATTTGTCCCAAAATGAACAATGTTGGACTCTGTGGATAAAAGGCAGTAGACAGAATTTAGAAAACAAGAAAGAGCCATAACATTGTATTTACTTCTTTCTAATCAAAACCATAAATTAGATCAGCGGACTCAAATGTTACTGAACCTCTTCTGAAAGTTCACAACTGTATTTAAAAAAAAAAGATAGCATATAGTCAAAGTCAAAGTCAAATTTCTTTATATAGCACATTTACGACAACAACCGTTGACCAAGGTGCTGTACAATTAAGACAATTAAAAGAAATAAAAACATGACAAGAGTTAAGAAAAAGAATCATAAAATTAGAAGATTTGAGTGAGAAATAAGATAAATAAAAGTAATACAAACTCATTCTGATTTAAAAGCCAAGGAATAAAAGATACAGCAAATGAACAACAATCAACTACGTATTCTTACTAGGTGACGTCAACATTTTTTAATGAGTGAATGATTCATTAAAAAAATGAGTGAATGAGTCACAGCTCATTGTTTGGTGACTTAACAAAAATAAAAACAGATTCCTCTGAAGATGGTCAGGTACAAGTACTGAAAGTGAACAAGCATGAATGAAGAAACAGCCAAGAAACAAACAAACAACAACAACAACATTTATTTTTCACTTCCCGTTTTACACTTTCAAGTAAAAGATCCACGCAGGATCAGTCCCCTTCCTGCTGACATGTAAGAACTGAAGTCTCTCTCACAGGTTGAGACAGTGGTTCCCAAACTTTTTTTGCTAACCCCCCTTCGTTGTAAAAGAAAAATGTTGCCCCCCCCCACCTAAACACCCCCGCACAAACACATCCTCCAACCACACACACCCATATTTTGTTTTCAAACTCCATTGCAGTTTATTTCACACCTCAAACATTTAGTAAACAATTAAGCAAATAGACGTAAACAGCAATAAATTACAGGTAGTAATAAAATAAATTACTAACTCTTTTATGATACGTCAGGGGTCGGCAACCCTGGGCACGCGTGCCACAGCTGGCACGCAAAGGGTTAACTGATGGCACGTCCATAGCTGGAGAAGTTCAGTAACATTTGAGTCCGGCCCACCATCGATGGTGATTTTCCGTTGTTATGGGTAATGAGTTTTTTTTTCTTTTAGTAACGGTATAAACAATGAAAGCTGGTGGATTGGCCAGATGCTGGCAGATGTGTAAAAATAAGTCAGTTGTTTGGTGGTGGCTATGGTGGAGCTCCCACAGAGGCCAGCAGGTGGATGAAGGAAAGAGAAGGGAAGGAGGAGGAGAGACCCGAGGCGGCCTTCAGTCCGAGTGTCAACTGAACTTCAGGTAAGAAGTTATGACCTGCAGTCTATCTGGGTCAGATGATATAAACCAAGTTTAGGTGGAGTTTATTTTCGTTGTGCTGACTTTTTACAGTCAGTTACAATGACTCGCACTGCGTACTAGCTAGCAATTAGGTGGGTGCTATGATGTTACTGATAGTGAACTTTATTTTATTCATAAGGTTAGTTAGTAGAGTTGCCAACCGTCAGGTAAAAAACGTAATCGTCCCGTATTCAGAGAAAATATTACGCGTTTTGTATTGAGCTGAAAAGTAACACAGTTTGTCCTGCACTTCAGATAGGATAAAAAAGACACAAAGCTGGAGTTATTCTGTCTTTGCTGCATAGCTGCCTCTTCTTCTCTCATTCTCTCCCCTCTCTCTCCTATTTCTACTTCAATCATGAAATGATTTCGCGTTAAACAACAGCAGCACGTTTAAGCTTGATCAGCTGCTGTTAGAATTTATTTCATATTAATTTCTATTATCAGCTGATGTTTGCTGGAGCCACAGCTGTAAAAGCTGCTGGTCATGATATCTGTTTGGTTATCTGGTGAGAGGTAAACATGAAGATAAAACCAGGAGATGTCCTTACTGAATCATCAGAGCTGAACAGGTGATGGAGAAACAGGTTTACCTTTTAGGTGACATGAATGAGTTGAAGGGAAGTTATGAACTGTTTCTGAGAGACAAATAACACCAGGATCCTTTTTTATGTAGCTGACAGCTGGTAACTGTGCAGGGGAGGGTCTAGCAAAGTTTTGCCAGGGGCAGGTAGGGCATTAACAGGGAAAGGTGGGCACAAAGAAATACTTTTCTTTCTTATTCTCATTTAAAATATCTAGCTTTTAAAAAATAATTATCTGAATCTTACAACCAAAGTTTTTATCTGACGTAAAATGTATAGAAATCATACATATACCAACAAGACTGTACATCACTGTCACAACAGCGTTTGTTTTCATTCAAAGGCTTTATGAAACTGATGTTATTGTACTCGGCCCTGAAAATCTTAGAAATATGGTATCTAACCAGATTCTTACCCTGGATGGCATTACCTTGGCCTCCAGTAACGCTGTGAGGAACCTTGGAGTCATTTTTGACCAGGATATGTCCTTCAACGCACATATTAAACAAATATGTAAGACTGCTTTCTTCCATTTGTGCAACATCTCTAAAATTAGAAATATCCTGTCTCAGAGTGACGCTGAAAAACTAGTTCATGCATTTATTACTTCCAGGCTGGACTACTGTAATTCATTATTATCAGGATGTCCAAAAAACTCACTGAAAAGCCTTCAGCTAATCCAAAATGCTGCAGCAAGAGTCCTGACAGGGACTAGAAAGAGAGAGCATATTTCTCCTGTTTTGGCTTCCCTTCATTGGCTTCCTGTTAAATCCAGAATTGAATTCAAAATCCTGCTCCTCACATACAAGGTCTTAAATAATCAGGCCCCATCTTATCTTAATGACCTTGTAGTACCATATCACCCTATTAGAGCACTTCACTCTCGCTCTGCAGGCCTACTTGTTGTTCCTAGAGTATTTAAAAGTAGAATGGGAGGGAGAGCCTTCAGTTTTCAGGCCCCTCTTCTGTGGAACCAGCTTCCAGTTTGGATTCAGGAGACAGACACTATCTCTACTTTTAAGATTAGGCTTAAAACTTTCCTTTTTGCTAAAGCATATAGTTAGGGCTGGACCAGGTGACCCTGGATCCTCCCTTAGTTATGCTGCAATAGATGTAGGCTGCCGGGGGATTCCCATGATGCATTGAGTTTTTCCTTTCCAGTCACCTTTCTCACTCACTATGTATTAACAGACCTCTCTGCATTGAATCATATCTGTTATTAACCTCTGTCTCTCTTCCACAGCATGTCTTATCCTGTCTTCCTTCTCTCACCCCAACCGGTCGCAGCAGATGGCCGCCCCTCCCTGAGCCTGGTTCTGCCGGAGGTTTCTTCCTGTTAAAAGGGAGTTTTTCCTTCCCACTGTCGCCAAAGTGCTTGCTCATAGGGGGTCATATGATTGTTGGGTTTTTCTCTGTATCTATGAAGCGCCTTGAGGTGACTTTTGTTGTGATTTGGCGCTATATAAATAAAATTGAATTGAATTGAATGGCTTTAATACCTTTAGTCAAAATGCCAGAGGCTGATTTTTTTGACCCAGTCCAGCCCTGTGCACGACACACAGTGAACTAATCTGAGAGGGTGCATCAAAAAAATAAATGGCCTGGCCAGCGGTGCACATCGCAAATTAGCTCGCATAGACCTCTTAAAATTAGGGGTTTTAAGATGCTTTTGGAGCCAGCCTTAAGTGGCCGCTAGTATCGATTTATCAATTTATTTATAAAGGTGTTGTTATTGCTGTTTGTAATGGACAATAAATAAAAAATTTAAAAATATGGATGTTAGAGTTGATGCTTTCAAGATTGTGCTAAGATATATATATATAACCACTGCTTTTATGTGTCCTAATATGGTTGTGATTGTGCAGAAAGAGCGTGACGATTAGCAGCTTTATTTTCGGGTTTAGAAGTGCTAACATAAGATGTAGGAAACAGTCTCATCGCTATAATATTTCATTGCACACAAGAAACCATGAGTTCTTGTTTTTCTAAGTTTAGCAGGATTGCTTACTTCTGCTTTTGTGTTTAAAGGTCATGCCTAAATGGTGTGACTTGAGATGTCACGCCATATATGATGTCAGGAAGTGTCTAACAAACACACCCACACACATGCATATACGGGTCGTGTCCAAATTCATGGGCTGCATCCTCCCGAGGACGCATTTGTAGGCCGATTATGTCACAGCGATGCGCCGAAGGCTGTCCTCCTTTTCCCCGAATTTGAAGGATGGGTCGGGTGTGTCCTTCGTGGCCTACCATATCCCAGAATTCATAGCGCGGCCCAGCCAAACTCCAGTTTTCAACAATGGCGGTCGCTACTAAGTTTTTAATATTACTCTTATCAATCTTTCTGGGTCACAAAATAAACTTTTAACATATTTTCAGGCGAGAAAGTAGTTGTGTAAACTTCAAATATCTGCTCGGTTTATCAAGATATCGCATATTTGCAAAAGCGCTCCAACATTTTCAGAGACGTCTGTTACCCACCAGCTCGATAGCTAGCTGAGAGCTTGAGGGTCACTAGAGCCGCAGAGAACGGTACAACTCCCGGCACATAAATCTCAGATCACCGCGGAGTTTCGCTACTCAGGTTAAACGTAATATGTAAGTTAGTTAACTTAGACAACCTAAATGTTATTGTTGGGCTTTTTCAGCATTTTATTTGTTTGTGAGTAAATCGGTTTGGCTCAGATAAAAGTTATTACTAGAGTAGATAAAATAAAACTTTATTGGTGGTTTTCACACAGCTGAATAAATGGCAAACAGAAAATTGATTAAACAGAAGTGTGAGATGGTCGAGAATTTACGCCAGTGTCCTGTTATATTTTACATAGCAAGGAGCAGACGGCCGAGTTGATTAAACTCCACCGAGATGGCGGTGACGCAAATCTGAAGGCTAGACCGTCCAATTCCACAGCTGTTTACTTCCGGCCTACCCGACCTTCTGAGGACCCGGCCCACGTAGACCGCGAAGGCCGGGTCCTCAGGAGGATGCAGCCCATGAATTTGGACACAACTATACACACAGACAACCTCACACATGCACGCTTCAGACTGCCACGTGATTTGTTGAACTGTGTATAGCTGCTGTGGCACTTTTACCACCAGAAGATGCTGTTAGTGAACTCTAATTTCTTTTTCTGTCAGCTTGTTGTTGTTTGTGGCATTACAAACAAGCGATGCCAACAGGAAGTTGCAGAGTGCCCTCTGGTGTACATACTATGTAACATCAGCAATCATAATATGGTCAAAGGGTGTTTCTCCTATCAGTACTTCTTATCAGATTTTTATATCTCGTCAGTTATAAATTCCAATACCAGTGGCTCTTCCAATAGCTACTAGAAGTCAGTAATTTAAGCCCATTGGTAAATTGGTGGGCTTTACAACTCATCATGTTGGACATTAACAAGTATGATAATTTATTTGGTTTATAAATGTGTTGGAGGTGTGGTGTTTTGAGGATGACAAAAAATGGAAATTATCTGTCTGCATTGACCAATCAGCTAATCAGTTAATTATTTCAGCTATACTGCATAGTATCTGTGCTTCCTATTTCCTCCTAAATGCAAAAACAGGTAACGACCTTGTTACATGCCAAGAGGTGTGGCTTTGCTTTTGTGTTCTATTTATCTTTCAGGTGTCAAGCCTCCACCTATTGGCCAGTTCGAAGTTGATTGGCATGTGTCTGTTGGCTGGTCTGGGCCCAGGTGGCCAATCACACGCTGAGGATCACTACAAATGAGCAGCTCCTTAGCCAGCTGGTGGCTGCTGGCGTCTGCTTTGACAAACATTTGCGAACAGGCTTCTTTGTATTGTGCGTGGTGGGAGGCTGGACAGGTAAGCTGGGGTACCCTATACACTGGTTGTAGGTTTTACTCTGTTAGTCACACTAGGTTATGCGGTTGATGCCACTCTTGTATGTTTTCACTGACCTTTTGTCGAGTAGCTAGGCAGGCCTTTTGTTTTGCATTTTTTCTTTCAGTTAGGCCCTGGAAGCTATCGACCTCTTTTTGTTTTATTAATTTCTTTGATTTGGATCAACCGCCCAGTCCTCCTCCCCCACCTCTTTTCTGTTGTTAAGTTTTACTATCCAGGCAAGCAACCAATAAATCCTGCCTGATACTTAACTGTTCTGCTGTCTCCTTCCTACCTTTGCCTCCACCATGGTGGGGGGGACGTAACAACCTGAAAATTGTGAAAAAATTAGGCTGTCTGACTTTTGGTGTTTAACTTCTAAACCACTAACCCTAATATTTAAAACTATTTAAGTTATCATGAAAAAAACAAAACAAAACTCTGCTGTAGCCCCACTGCAGTTGTTGCAGTAGTTGGCAAGTGAAAGAGGTACTGATACTTAATCCCTTGTTTGTTTTTCATCCAGATAAACCCACAGAACAAATGAGATTTTCTGTCCATCTCCCCAGAGAGAGCCTTCGCCGACTTCCTGTTCGCTCACACCGTCCTTCATCTCGTTGTGATGAATTTCATTGGCTGAGGCAAACATGTAAGTGCGTCTAAGTGTTCCACGACACAATGGAGGCTATGCCATGGTTTGATGGTGGAATTTCAGCCAGCGGTGTTGGGGATCTTGTCAGATTTGACGGTATTGTGAATGCTGAAAAGTACCATTAGATTTTGATTCACCATCTAATACCATCTGACCTAAATGTTATTGAAGCGGTGTCAGAGCATTTTGACAGACAACAGAACAAAGCTTTGAATGGCCTTCAAGAAGCCCGGAGAACTGCTAGATGAAAGCTTGCCCGAAAGAGTTCAGGCTGTGTTGCAGAATAAAGGTGGTCAAACTAAATATTCACTTTGAAGCTTGGTAGGATTATACAAGGCCCTTATTTGCATTATATGCAGTATTTCTGTATGTATTTAAACATGCTTACTATTTCTCATTTCCCTGGCAAAATATAAAGAAAATAGTGGTGACTCCACACTTTTGCACAGCACTGTATTTCTGTGCATCCCCCCACCCCCCAACTTCTGCAGCTTCTTATACACAGTAGGATTGTTCAAATCTGGCTTTTCAAATGACCATTTAGTGCTGGTTATTGCAAAGAGACATCCTTTCTTCTTTTCAAGGGTAGCAGGGAAGAAACTTCTAACATCCAAATGGTTGTGGTAAAGGACTCCAGGCTCAGTGGTGGAACACACATCTTTAGAAGTTGTGCATTTCCATTTTATGCCACAGTCCAAAATGTCCCCCCCCCCCCCCCCCTTTTTTTTTTCTTTCTTTCTAACTTCGGGGTCTAAGCTTAAGCATATTCAGTTCTACATAAAGAAATGAATAATGTATTAATGTGCCAAGACTCAGTTTTAATTGGAGTGGATTTACGGCAGTATTGAAAAGTGTTCCATCAAAATGCAGCAATTTTTACTGCAGAATTTAGGGGTGTGAGAATAATTGCACAGATCCACATCCAGTCATATTTAATCATTCTAATTGAAAACCATGTGGTGAATGACTGCTTTAAGTCTTAGACATCAGCAGACACTTTGTGTTTTCCCTGGAGATGCTCCCACAGACTTTTACTGCAGACACCTGGGGTTCTCTCCACCTTTTCTCTGCCTTCACCTTTCAAGGTACAATGCATCCAAGTGTCCAATTAACTTTAAACAGCGACACTAGAAGGACCCTAACTCCCACACATTTCTTTCAAGGTTGAAGTGAATCTATTAGGATTAAAGCCTAGACTTCTCTTATTTTTAAAATGAATACTTAGAGTCAGAGTCTGGATAATGAAATGTGTAACTGTTAAACAGAACAACGGAACAGAACAAAACAAGACACCCCCCCCCCCCCCCCCCCCCCCAGGAATCCAAACAGCGAAAACAGTCACAGAACCAGCGGGCACAGGGGCCCCTGGCACACACAGGGCTGAACCGGCAGGCACGTGGGCCTCTGGAAAACACAGAGCAGACTGCAGCTGCGCAGAGCACTGACCCTGCTCAGGCAGCGACAGCCAGGTGCAGTCCTCAGCTGGGTTCTTAGCTCCCAGGGGTCGAGAGTGGGCTGAGGGCTGAAACTCAGCCTCTGGGGAGGCCCTGGAGTGAGTCACAGCCAGCTTTTGAGGAACCTTTCCATTGTTAACAGGTTTGTCTCTCTGCTTAGAAACAGTGGTGGAAAAACAGTCGTTTCAGGGTTGTGCTGACCTAGCCCTAATAACAGGATAGATGGTAAGTGGCCTGTATTTGTATAGCGCTTTACTAGTCCCTAAGGACCCCAAAGAGCTTTACACATCCAGTCATCCACACATTCACACACAGGTGACAGTAAGCTACATTGTAGCCACAGCCACCCTGGGGCGCACTGACAGAGGCGAGGCTGCCGGACACTGGTGCCACCAGGCCCTCTGACCACCACCAGTAGGCAACGGGTGAAGGACACAACGACCGAGACTGTTGGAGCCGGGGCTCGAACTGGCAACCTTCCGATTATAAGGCGAACTCCCAACTCTTGAGCCACGATCGATAGGTGGTGCAGCTAATGACTGAACTGAGGAGTGAACTAATGGGTGGACAGTAGACTGTGCAGGAGAGAGAACTACAGTCTGGGAAGTAACTGACACAAAGTTACCAGGGTAAACGGAGTCACTAGAAATTAATTTGGGCTTAGAAGGGGCAAAACAAATAGTCCTTAATAGTGCGTGCATTAGAATGCAAAGCAGTCTCAGAAGAAACAGTCTTTACACCACTTGGCTCTGGAGCGACAAAAGTTGCACAGTCTTTAGAGCCCAGAGAGGTGTAATTATTCTCAAAATGAACACTCATTTTATTATCATGAACCAGAGGAACACAATTTCTGGGGTTCATAAAGCTGGCGTTAGCAGCCTTGGGGAAAACAGTCTGTTTATTCCTTGACACAAAAGGCGGCAGAATGGAGTCTTTGTCACTCACCCCCGCTGGACATTCCTGAGGGAAGTTAGACAAACCAGTTATCACAAAAATTGCATTGCAGGAGTAGATGCACGGTTGCATTATCTTAGAGGGTGCAGAGAGCAACCTTTAACAAGTGTCTGACATTGTCATAAATATAGACAGAGAAGCAGAACTAGGTAGAAAGCTTGCTGTGTTTTAAAATAGTTAATTTGTAGATTGCCCACACACATAGGAAATGAAGGCTTAAATTAAGGAAGAGACAGAGTTAGGGTGCATGATCATAAAAGGAGCTGTTTTGATCAAAACTGTGCATGAGGGGCGCAGGGGACACAGAGGGCTGAAGAACAGGAAAGTCAGATGCTGAAAACAAAAGTTATAAATGTAACAGACTGAGGGAGCGCCCCTCAGATCTGCAGGAGGCTGTACATATCTCCCTTCTGGAAGGTTTTGTTGAATAAAGCATACACTTTGAATACACTGAGTTTGCGTCTTCTTTATCCAGCCTGAGAGCAAAAGAATTGGGTCTCAGCATCCGCTGACCCCGTAAGAGTCTAGTACAATTCAGAATCAGAATGTCTTTATTGTCATTGTCACAGGTACAGTGAAATTAAAAATGGTCCCCGATCAGTGCATCATCCCTAACAATATCAAAATATCAATAAAACAATAACATTCAATAAAATTGATAAATAACAATAAAAGTGATAATAGGAATAGTATTAGCAAACATTCACATACATTCCCACAAGAGTGGCGTAATGGACATCTTTTTTTGCAGTATTCAGACGTGTTATTGCAGTTGGATAAAAACTGTGTTTGAGTCTATTAGTCCTTACACCGATTGCTCTGTGTAAGGGGATCTGAAAAGAGCGGGGAATTTTAGGGGTTATTTTGCTGGCAAGGTCAAACTGGCTAAAAATGTCCCTTCTGAGATCATCACAAATGTTTCCAGGAAATAGATGACCATAAAAGGTCTTGTAGCAGAAGCAACAACTGTCAAGCAACAACTGCAGAAGTAACAACGGCACAGTTCAAACAGGGAGTCCCCAGGATGTGAGGTATCTTTTATAATGGTTTGAGCTTTTTTAAGACAGCGGGTATTGTTTAGATCTTCCAGTGTGGGGAGAGGGCAGCCAGTGTTAATGACCCCTTGGAGTGCTTTCCTCTGAGCCACTGTGCAGCTAGTGTACCAGATGCATATTGCAAATGTAGTGTTTATAAGATTGAGGAAACCTGCAGTCAGCTGAGACTGAAGAAGTCACTTGGAGGAGTGACGAAACGTTTCTCCCACAAAACGCTACGTCCAGATGAACAGAATCAACTTTTGGAGACACCAGAGTTACATCTTTATAAAAGCATTGCTGCTTATCATTAGACATATCATAAAGAGACATTATAAACATTATAAACAAACAAAGTCAAAGATTTCATAAAAATCAGAGAAAAGCTGTTAAAATAATCAGCAGAACATCAACACAACATTCATCAAATTCTAATTCAAATCTAAAGAAGTGTTCCTTACAGTGTCATTACAATCTGGCATTTATGTAGTTAACGTCTGAAGCATCTGTATCTGCCCAGTGGTCACATGACAAAGGGAAATTTTATATATGGTGGAATCTGGAGTCTGTGTTTGCACAACACAGAACACTTTCTTGTTAAGCGTCAAACTTGAAGAGGAAACATGCAGCGACTCTTTATACTCACGCTCAGCCTGATACCATGGATCCCAGGTATTCAATGTGACTGTGTGCATTTGATTAGAGAAGTCAGACAAAAAAGATTTTCAAGCTGTTTTCAGATTAGGTAGAGGATCATCAGGGGGTCCTTTGTCCCTCTTTGGGGGGTTACTCCCACTGGGTTTAAATCTGGGACTCTCCACTATTTGACCCTTAGAACTGAAAAAGCTTCTCGGATGAGAGGTGAAACATCTTCAGGCAACTTAAATAAGTCCAGACGCTTTTCTTTCCAAGCTCCTTAGACTAAAGCAGGAAACTGTGGCCACACCTTTTATTTATAGATAACAGGTGTCCGATGTGAGCAACTGCTCTGTTAAAGTTGTGTCATGACTAAAAGTTTCATTTCAAATTGGTGTTTAACATTTAATGATTTCCACTTCATGTCAGCTGTTCTCTGCTGGGTGACCACTCAGAAGGAGTTTATTGGCCCGGAGGGTGGATCCCTCACTGTCCAATGTCAATATGGTTCTCACTATGCTGACCATGTCAAATACTGGTGTCATGGGGGGACGAGAATTTCCTGCGAGATCTTGGCCCGAACTGACGAGACCTCCTCGGCCAATCCAAGTGAAGACAAAGTGAGCATTTTTGACGACCCGGCCCGGTTGATGTTCACAGTGACCATAAACGACCTGAAAGAGACGGACTCTGGGTGGTACTCGTGTGGTGTGGAATTAGCATCAAGCGCTGATGACGTGGCTTACACTAAAGTGAAAGTGTTTCATGGTGAGTAATGGAGAAATTTTGAGATGATAAACATTTATTAGCCCACAGTTTTAAAGAAGTTTGTTGCATTTTCATGATCTCTGCAGGTGTGTCAGTTGTGAACAGCATGGTGAGTGGGGAAGAAGGAAGTAGTCTCACGGTTCAATGCCTTTACACTCAGAGATTCAGGTATTTGGTTTTCCTTTGGAGGATTTTATCCACATTTTATCCTTTAAAACCCTTAGAACTGTCCTTAAAGAAGCACTGACCACACTTCAGTAAATGTGGGAATTTGTCCAAAAACTTTCATTGGTATCAAACGCTGGTGGACAGTGAGCATTCACTGACTCTCTTGTGACTGCCTGTCAACAGACTAAGTGAGAAGAAGTGGTGTCGGAGCGGAGACCCGAGCTCCTGTCTGTCGACAGGTTCTGAAAGGAGTTACGAAGATACTTCAGTGACCATCAGCGATGACAGAACTGAGGCTTTCACTGTAACCTTAAAGAAGCTGCAGATGAGAGATGCTGACTGGTATTTATGTTCTGCAGGGCAGCAGCAAGTAGCCGTACAGGTTCAGGTCAGACCACACGGCTCTACTAGTAAGTTGATAAAGAGCCTTTCATATTTTAGACATAAAAAACATAACAAATTACACTTTTGAGCTTTGCTGTCTAACTGACTCGAAACTGTGATAATTAAACTTCATTATGGATTTTCTGTGTGCTGATATCATCAAGGACGATTTTTTTTTTCATCATAGGGAGTCTAGAGTTATTCAACATCCTTATGTTGATCCTATATTTTTATTGCTATTCAGCCAACATTTAAAAGATTTATGATGCAAAAATCACATGTAACACAGTTGGCTGTAAAAGAAATAAAAAGAGCAACACAGCTGACGGCATGCATTAAGAGGAAAAGAGAAACCTGTATTCAGATAAAAACATTGCTATTTTCTCTCTCTGTTTCTATAAATATTAAGTGCTTCTCTCAAAATCAGCATGTGGTGCATTAATTAGACTAAGTCTAAATCATGATAGAATGTGTTATCAAGGAAAACTGGGTGACAGGTAACACAATTGACAATTCTTTAGTTTTAGGCCCTCGCTAACATGTCACCTCTAAATGCAGCCTAGTGTTAATTTGAATAGCAAAACTCTACATTTAGCTAAATGGCCAGGAAAAAATAAATGATGGAAACTGTTGATTTTTAAAAAATTAATTAAAAACAACTATGATATTTATCATTGCCTGAAATGAATGTTTGGCTGATAAAGCTCGTTGACATGAAATTGACCTGTAACTGTAGAACGAACCAAAAATTGCTAAAATGCTAAACAGACATAGTCTGAGATTGTGTCATTATTGTGTATCATCGGTTGCAAATGATTTTAACAAACATAATGCCATTTTGTGTTATAGACAACATTATTTTAAGTTAAAGAAAACAAACTAAGACCCTTCCCATGTTTCACAGTCCTTACATGCTAATACAGGCATATTTACCATCTCTGTGTTCTTAGGTTAGAGTAATAGCAACATTTCCAAGACAAATAAATGATTGCAGCTTATCATTTGCATAACCTATTAGCATTTTAAATCATGCATTGTAGTTTTTTTGTGATTGCTTGGCATTTTCTCCATGTTACCTTGTAGCTGCTGAAATGGGAAGAAGCAGCTTTAAAGATCAATATGTGTTTGTGACAGATGGCAGAGGCTCTCAAGTCTCTACTTGTTCAGGGTATCGATTATTAAAAGTCACCTATGAATAATATTGATGTTAGGATGCTGGAAACACTCTTTACCTATCACAGCATATTTACAGAGTTGTTACAATATCTTTACCTTCAAAAACAGAGCCCGTGACATCCCCACCTACTCCGAGTCAGCCCTGGAACCGTTACCGGTAAAAGTCAGCACTTCTTTATTTTCACTTTAATGGATGTCGAAGGTGGATTGTCTGCTCAGTCTGCTTTGTGCCTGCTTCCTAGTTACATGTTGGAGTCTATAGTGGGGTGTTCGTCTCTCCTGCTTCTAGTGGGCTTGGCTGTATTGGCAAGAAAGATACTGCGCAGTAAGGCAACTTAATATTCCTTTGAATTTTAAATTGTTATTAAGTGTGTGTGTGTGTGTGTGTGTGTGTGTGTGTGTGTGTGTGTGTGTGTGTGTGTGCATGCATCAGCCACAAATTCTATATATAAATAAAGATTTATACAATATAACAAAATGCATTAAATATATCTGACTACTAATTCGCATTTATATTTTGGGCATTCTTTCTAGAGAAGGCTTCTTCACGCTTTAAGCAGACGGAAGAGATATTCCCTGTAAGCCCCCATTATCATGGTCATCTCTGATCTATTACACTCCTTAAGAAACACAATTATCAGGGATATTTTTTAATGATTAGATCACTCATTCTCCTTTCTGTCAATTACAGGATAATCCAAAGGGCATGAGAGACCTGCAACGAAGCAAGTAACACATTAAGTGTTTGACAACAAGGGTACAATGAACCTACTTGCTTACTAAGATCATTTTGTGAATTGTTAATTGTTACTCTTTGTAACTGAATGTAATTTTTCTATTAATTTGCCACATAGAACATATGGTCTTTGGTCCAGTTTTTTTACCAAACCAAACCACGTCTGAACAAAGCTATATGTTCTGCTTCCTGCAATATAAATTTGGCACATTATAGACTTGGCTTATATAGACTCAGTATTTTAGACTCAATAAAATAAATCAAAATACACGTGTATAATTATATGGGACTTTTTATTTATGTACCAGACTCTATATATTTTTGCAACCTGTGACCTTTTTGCTCATTATAGGGGTCTTATGACAAAGTAGCATTTAGGTGGAAATCTATGCGTAAAACTTTCCTTTTTAGTTACACTTCAATAGACCTAGAGTGTTTGGGGCTTCCCATGATGTACTGATGGTTTCTTCTTCACTACACTTTTTTCACTCTCTCTGTGCTTACATGCCACTTTGCATTTAATCATCATTATTAATCTCTGGCCCTCCTTCACTGTGTATTTAATTTGTCCTGTCTTGCTCAACAAAGCGGTCAGTGCAGATGTCTTCCCCTCCCTGAGCCTGATTCTGACAGGTTTCTACCTGTTAAAAGGAAAAGGGAGTTTTTCCTTCCCACTGTTGCAAAGTTCTTGTTCAGGGTTAGCTCATTGTAGTTATATATAACACCTCGAGGCGAGTGTTGTGATTTGGAGCTAGATAACTAAAATTAAACTGAATTGAATCTGCCAACCAAAGTTGCAGCTGAAGAGAAGGAACACTCACTTGGGGTTTAAGTGTTTGTGTTTCACAGATGGTGTATATGGACACTATAGTTTAAGTTGGGCTCTGCTTTAGTTTCTACTACTGCTGAGAGACATAATGCAACTGAGTAGGGAGTTTTGGTACTGTATTTGCTCAAAAGGGCCAAAAGTGCAAAAATGATGTCAAGTACTGTCAAGAGCATGACAGCGCTGCAGGTGGTGATATAATCTTGTCTGTATTAAAAGGCGGGCCAATCAGAAGCCTAGGAGGAACTATCACCAACACTGTGCACATTCTGACATCGAAGAAGGAAATAGAGACCCACGCCTTTGATGTCTGGAAGCCGTTTTCCTTGTCCACATGTGAACACATAAAGTAACTTTCTAAAACCTTCACCCTGTAAGCAGTTTTCCAAAGTGCTGTTTTCAGTTATCTAAAAAGCTGTTTACATGTGGATGAAACACACAAAAAAGCTACATTTTCTTATGTAAGTGTAGACAGACCCACACAGAGCTCTCTTTAATTGTCTTTAATGCATCCACGAGTGCAGCAGTTCCAAGAGGAAGCAACTGTTACATGTCAATGAAACTACTACCAATTAAGAACAAAACTGACTAGTTCAACATTGTAAGACTTTTTTTTTGTTATCATAAGGCAACATAATTATTGCAGTTCCCAAGAAATCATAAAGCCTGCATATATAATGTACATATGAAGTGGTAATGTTTTCAGCTCCAAACTGCTGCTTGTTGCTACAAAGACCAAACAGAAAGAATATCCAATGTAAACAGTAAATCTTGTCTGCCCAAAAAGCTCATGAGACCCAGAGGGGGAAAATGATTTCAGTTTTTGCTACTATTAGTGGAACCAGACTGCACTGTTTCATATGTAATATCGTCATAATAATATGGCTAATTAACACATTTAGACATGGATATAGTCTGACTGAAAATTTGTGAAGGAAAATGTACATGACGTTAGCGTAGTTGTGAAAATAGGATGTCGGCGAATTAACTCTGAAAGGAACAGCTCTGCATTTTATGCTTGAAGTGTCTGTTCTCATACTGAACCACAAACCGGGCTTTAGAATTGTAAATTGAACAAGCTAATGAGCCCATGATTCAACTAGACCTTGAAAATATTATATTAATATTTAGCTCACCTTCATTTGAGGGGTAAAAAATATCAAAATTCAAAGAGTCAAGATTCATTCACTGTGCCATACCAGCACCTATGTTCAGGCATGGCAGGTGATACTTTTGTTTATGAACTGCAGCCTTTTAACAGGAAGAAACATGCTGTGGAAGATAGTCAGAGATTAATAACAAGTATGATTCAATGCAGAGATGTCTATAGTAAGTGACCGATGGTGATGTGTCCTGTGTGTCGAAGCTTTGAAGCGTGAGTCGAGTAATCTCGGGGGAGTTTTTGTGAGGCTTGCTTTGATTACATATACAGTGATGTTCGAGGCCTCGTGGGCAGTCCGTACCATGTGACTGATTTAGGAACTGGCTCGCTGGTTTGCGCCAGATTAGACATAAAATGGGCAGCAAAACACAGCTGATTCCCCATCACTTTGTGTTGTGGAATTGGATTACGTACGTGCTACATAGATACTTGAGCAATTCTACTTGATGGAACGAGCAAGGAAGAGAAGATTTTCTCCTGTCTGGCAACATTTTCATCTCATCTCTCCTAATAAAGTATGCGCACAGTAATAAATATCACGAATGATAAGTACCATAATATAAATGAACAACACCACAGATTCCTATAATCTGATTTCTGTCTTTTAGTTTATTAAAGAGTGAAGCGTCACACACTAGTTTGTGTCATGATTACACAGTTACACAATCATACCAAAACTCTGTCCTGATAGTTTCCACTTTCTCTTTCGTATCAGACATACTGAGACAATATTCATGATAAATAACCATGAAAACAATTTATTTGTTCAGTTTAGAGGTTTACACATCACATCATTATAATCACAGAGCCTGTTTCACTTGAATCGTCCACTTGATGGCGCAGTAGAGCAAATGAATCATCACAGTGCTTCAAACCATGAGTCGACCAGTTGGATGGAAAGCTTCAGTTCACCACAAGGCTTCATCTCACCATCACTAGGTACAGCCTATGCTCAGTGATGTATGCAGCGCTTTAAAGGGCAGCGATGCCAAGCTTTTAAATCACCTTGTGTTGAACTCGGAGCTGAAGCTGGAGTGATAGCGTGTTCATTTGTTTATTTTCTTTCTTCAAACTGCAGATCTGACTGAGTCATTTGAACCATTTATGAAGAATCTTGATAGGCAAAAAGCGATCAAAGCAGAGGTATGAGGTCATAGATTGTGGTGCAGAGCTGCGTTCAGCCATGCAAACACATGCAAAGTTTTATGCCTGATGCAAACAGTTTGCTGACATCTGGGTACTCTTTCCTTTTGTATAAATGCATATTAAAATAAATAAATAAATTAGACAATATTCAAAAAACTTGATGGAGAACAGGCACAGTATTTCACTCCCTGCATGGACGCTTTGCTAAACCTTTAAAAAGCTATAATTGAGCAATGTTTTCATAGCTATGGTTTTGCTTAAAATGTTCGTATTGAAATGGACTCATTAGTTGTTGTTCAGCAATAATGAGCAATGGATTTGTTTTGTGTACCAAAGCAGTTTTGCTATTGTAACTGCAAACTGGACTGCTGAGCCAGTAGATTAAAAATTTGTCAGTTTCGGATTTGAATCCCAAATTTGAAGCCAACACCTGAAAAAAGTCTTCCACACATTTATTATCACACCAAGCTGACACTGTGTGTGTTTAAAGCTACAAAGCAGAGATGTCGACCCCACAAGATGCAGTCAGCAGCCTTAGCTCTGTTAGACCAGTAGATGTGCAGGAGCCCTGTTTTATATGATAGCATTACATGTGTTGTGTTTGAACCTCTGGTTATTTACTTGTTTTGTTTGTTGTTGCATTCTCAATCATAATAATTCTCTGTAATAATAAATATTTTCTGTGACCTTTTGAATGAAAGGAGGAAAGCACAATAAATGTGACCTTTGAGAGGAAATCTATCTGTATTTGACATTTATAAGTGTGCTTTCTTACTTAAAGTGTAACGAGCTTTATATTCAATATTTTATTCTTATTTTTGTATCTTTAAGGTCTTGAGCATCAAGTGGTGTTACTTCTCTCCCACTTAATTTTCACATGTCATATGAAGTGATAAACCTTCCACTGAAATGCTTTGCCTAACAAAAGAGAGAGCGAGATAAAAAGGAGCCGTGACTCCCTCAAGGCTTTGCAAATTATGATATTAAAATTTTTTTATCAACTTCAAACATATTCCATAACAGGACAGACACCAGGAGGACCAAACATCTAGTCCAACTCTTATATATTTATGGTAATGCGGATGACATCTGGAAAAAGAGCATTTTTAATGGTTTTAATATGGGTGTGGTATGACTGCTGTAGGCTACACAACTCATGATATGTAGTCAGGAAATGTTTTCTGTCAGCAGTTGTTGATGTGAGCACGCCTGCAGGCACGTAAATGACAGCAGCACAAGGTTCTGCGTGTGCTTTGCATGCAGGTAAATAGTCACATTGAGACAGAAGGCATCAATTATGTCTTTTTTCTTATTGAATGTGAAACCGTATATACATGGGTGTAATTTGAGTCTAGTGTGGACACACCTTTTTTTGATTTCGGATGCACAGTTAATGCTGATCCCCACCAAACTTTTCAAATCTACTCAGTTCAATTGCATTAAGTTTTGTTTATATCGCTCCAAATCACAACAACAGTCACCTCAAGGTGCTTATTATTATATTGTACATTGTACTGTAAGGTAAAGGCCCTACAATAGTACAGAGAAAAACCAGACAATCAGACAACCCCGCCTTTGAGCACTTGGCAGCAGTGGGAAGAAAAAACTTGTAACAGGAAGAAACTTCCTGCAGAACCAGACTGCATTCCCTGTTTCTCTCAAATGTGCTGCAATCTCAGCCTAGATTTATTTATAATTAGCAATTATAAACCTATCCCTGTGTGGAAACTCTCATTAAATACAGTGGAATATTTGAATTTTTTTTTACAAACAACTAAATAAGCAATTTTCAACTTATTGACTTTATAAGTGCCAGTTAGGGTTCAGATTGAATCATAGCGCAGAAACAGGTCAGTGACCTAAAGATCAACGGTGACAGAAAGTCTCATTCTTAGGTGATCTCATTGCTGCTTTTGACACCGTGCATCGTGACATTTTAATTCAAAAGCTTCATGACTCAGTTGGTTTAACAGGTCAGGTTCTTGACTAGCTCTCATCGTATCTAAAGAGCAAAGGTTTTTATGTTGCAATTAGCAGTTTTAGATCTGCAAAAATAAAAAATCAATCAGGAGTTCCTCAAGGGTCAGTCCTTGGTCCATTACTCTTTAACTTTTACATGGTCCCACTTGGCACTGTCATAACGAATCAAAACATATCGTAGCGTTCTAATGCAGATGACACACAGCTGTACTTATCACTTTTCCTTCAGCTTATTGGAAATTCAGCAGCCAGACACCTTAGAGTTATGCAGAAATTTGACCGTATTAGCCAAGGATTAAAATCACTTCACAGTACATTATACCTTTAAAATTCTTCTACTAGTTAACAATGCTGTCAATACTTTGCAGCTGTACCCTGTACTTTTAAAATATTTCATATGGGATATGTACTCATCACTTCTTATCATCTGCATGAAACAATTTAAAATAGTAAAGCGCAATATGTAGGATACATATAGAGTTAAAATTGAAATGGAGAAGAAGAAGAAACTTTATGAAACTGTACCACTCAGTAAATTTGTTCTAAAGTCGGAGCTCAACACCTCCATTGTTTTGAAAAGACTCCATCACACGCCAGTCACATGATCACTAATCTGAAAATGAGCTCAAACCAACCAGTTTGGCTCCAGTTTTTATCTAAGAGCCCCAGTGGGTGTGAAACAGCTACTGTAACTCCATTCAGAGATGATATCAGCCAGCCTTGCCTGTACCCATCTGTTCTTCCTCGTGGCTTTTATTCAAGTTTGATTATGAAAGCTGAACATGTCCTTTTAACCAGTGCAAAGCTCTGCAGCATTCCTCAGAGTATTCTGCTGTCTAAGGCCTTCGTGAGGAGAAAACATTGAACCATTGGACTTAAACACCACACCCATGAGGTAAACACACTCCTTGCTAGTATGAAACCTATTATTACACACTCCTGTGCACACAAAGTATGTGCTAAACGTGCACATTCATGTGGTATGTAACTAATGCTGGGCTGTGCTGAGAATGCTGCCGTTTTAAGATTAGGAAGTAAAGAGAAACCGGAGCAGGGCTCAGGAGTGGGAGGGATGAATAACAGTTGTGACGTTACATTTTCCTGTTTAACAGCTAGTCCTGTTATCTATTCATGCCAATTTATGCAGCAGGAGTCACCTGATCTGCTGTCAGTAAGAACACAGGAGTGGTTGGATAACTTCCATTACAGAAGAAAAGCTGTAAGTATGAGCAGAAAGTTTTTTATTTAATTCTTAAACTGTGAAACAGATCAGGTCAAGCAGCATCATTAATTCAAAAGAGGAACAGCATGTGCACCCCTTATTGGACAGTTGTTTAGATAACCGGCCTGCTGCACAAAGCTAAATCCTGAGTATTCAAAGAGTACAGTCATAACACATGTAAAATGTTGCTAGTTGTTTGCATTTGAAATGTAACAAGCTTCACTTGTGTGCTTAAGACTATCCTCTAAAAAAGAAACAGCCACCTGTTTGTGCACTTGTTAACTGAATGCATTTAATTGGTGCCTTTACATGAGCTGCTTCCTCTTTAGTTTTGTAGCTTTCAGCGTAGTTAAAATCCACTCACTGCCCGATCAGCTTGTTCCAAGTATGGAATAAATCTTTATGATGACTGAAGTTTGTAATGATTGACTCAGTTAGAGCTGTATATGGCCTAAAAGCCTTCACTGTGTGTGCGCTGCAATGTGTTCTTGAGGGAGTTTGGAGTAAAATGCCTGTTCTTGGCTGGGGAGATTCATATAAATCCGTTTGTGTAGTGACTGCGTAACAGTTGTCAAACTTAGCTCACTATAAAGATTTTAAAAAGGTGTAAAAAGTTGGCTGTGTCTCGCTGTGGCTTCACGTTACTTGGATAAGAAACCACCACTGCTGTTTTTACACCTTGGTTTATGGAGTAGATTAAACAAATAATATGAAAAGTTTACATTAGTGAGCTGGCTGGCTGATTCTGGTACTTCTGGAGAGAAGCAGTAATTATGCAAAGCTAAGGGCAATAAACTTTCATTTGTTAACCACAAATTTGGCTAAACTGATTCTGTAACAAAGGGTGTAAAGTTCAGTTTTTACTAATCGTAGTTATTTGGTAATAACTGCCGGGTTGGGTTTTCTTCAGGAGCTGCTTTCCTCATATTCTTCTGTGGTAGGAGTTCTTCCAACACCACTATGTTTGTGAGCATTTAACCCTTTAACATCTAAGTCAGCGGTCCCCAACCCCCGGGCCTCGGACTGGTACCGGTCCGTGAGTCGTTTGGTACCGGCCCCGAGAGATTTGAGGCTCAGGTGTGAAATGTATGGTTTTCAGGGTTTTTATCGGTTTTCAGCGTTATTTTGTTATCATTTTTATCATTAACTCGGTTTTCCTGGGTCTTTTCACGTGTGTTATGAATAAATCTTCTTTTTTTCAGTACCAGTACTAGTTTTATATTGTTGTATTTATCCGCGACACCTTAAAGGCCGGTCCGTGAAAATATTGTCGGGCATAAACCGGTCCGTGGCGCAAAAAAGGTTGGGGACCGCTGATCTAAGTCATTATGATACTCCCAACCCTTAAACCCGTCTACTAGCCTACGTCAGGACCCCAACCCTAATTGTTTAACACACTAGAAGAACTTGAGTGCAACAATACCTATAACTCAAGGCCCAGTAGTGACATATGATGGCCTGTGCATTGCTTTTATTCCCCTCTTTGCCAAATCAATATCAGATCAGATTGGGGAAGCCCAAAAAAACACACAGCCCTTGCCCCTCACCACCTGCTATTAACGTCTAACCCCAACTCTGAACTGGGACAATCAGAAAATGGACTTTTTATTAAATTGTTCTCTTCAGTTTTGTCCATTAGGCAACAAATGTGAACCAAGAGAGGGAACAAAGGGTGAAATTAGGGTCAACAAGGGTTAGAAATAATTCAATTCAATTCCATTTTATTTATATAGCGCCAAATCACAACAAAAGTCGCCTCAAATAGGGACTCACACCTCAGAAGGTTAAGACAGAAACATAAACTGTATATAAATGATGGACATGATCTTTCTGATCTAAAAATCAAAGCCAATTTCTACTAGAAAAGTCACCCTTGGTTTCTCAGACTGTCATCACACTTCTCACATTCACTATGGAAACACCAAGATGATGATAGAGGCAAAAAAGCACTAAGAGTAAAGCTTCAAGGCGGGACCAACCAATGAGATGGTGACAAGTTGGCAACGTTCATGAAGAAACTGAAACAACGTGGACTAAAAACCCAAAACAAACAAACCAAAAAAACCCTGAACACTTGTCAGAGCTGACTTGTCGGAGTTACTGCTCATAAATGACAGCAGTTAACTTGTGTAACTTAATACCATATTTCAGTTGATACATTTTATCTTAAATAAATAATTAATTAAAAACGTATTAATTTTAACCATTAATATCAAATGTACCTATTTCATTGCAGAATTTCCAAATATCTGGATTCACCTTAAATGACTTTGCATAATATTTTTACAGTCTTGCCTTTAAAATAAATGGTAAATGGCCTGTATTTGTATAGCGCTTTACTAGTCCCTAAGGACCCCAAAGTGCACACATTCACACACTGATGATGGCAAGCTACATTGTAGCCACAGCCACCCTGGGGCGCACTGACAGAGGTGAGGCTGCCGGACACTGGCGCCACCGGGCCCTCTAACCACCACCAGTAGGCAACGGGTGAAGTGTCTTGCCCAAGGACACAACGACCGAGACTGTCCAAGCCAGGGCTTGAACCAGCAACCTTCTGATTACAAGACGAACTCCCAACTCTTGAGCCACAATTGCCCCAAATAAAATCAAAACAAATTGCAAAAGTCTTTAATGTTTCTTGGGTTAAATTGCTGCTTTCATGCTTTGTGAAACTAGTCTCACACTTATGAGTTCAGAAGTGCTTTTTGTAGCAAGTCACTATAATTATACCTCTGGTCTCTAAGTAAGATATTTTGATTGGTGGAAGAGTAGACTATTATTATATCACAGTAATAACATGTGGAAAGAATGGGTGTGTTAGTTTGGGAAACAATGACTCATTCATTAAGCACACTGAAGAGTGCAGGGTGTATGCAGCCTGAATTTCAAGAAGTGCATGCTTGAACATATTTACACAATTACACAATTACACACGCACACACGCACACAAGCAGAAGTCACAAGAGTGCTAAACGTTTGTTAATAAAGTCCTTTTGTTGCCTCAAGGTTGCTAAAATAATTTTTTTCTGGTAGTGTTTTCGGATATGAACAATACGTTTTATCGAGCTCTCCTCTCATCACGACATTCAGACATTTGCATTTACTCCCTCTGCCTGCAGCTTATCATTTGACTTCCTCATTTACAGTTCTGCAGGTCATGGCCTCCAACATGCTACCAGAAAAACAGTTCTACTGTCCCGTCTGTGAGCAGGTGTTCACAGACCCGGTGACGACTCCCTGCGGACACAACTTCTGCCAAGCCTGCATTCAGAGCAAGTGGGAAGGCACTGACGTCTGCCAGTGCCCCGCGTGTGACAGGTCGTTCCCTTCAAGGCCTGAAATAAGCATAAATATAGCTTTCAAAGAGCTCGCAGACACATTCAAACAGATGATAGTCTGCTCATCGGCCGCGCCGCTGTCTTCAGCCCAGCCTGGTGAGGTGGTGTGTGATGTCTGTGCCGCCACGTCCCTGCAGGTGAAAGCACTGAAATCCTGCCTGGTGTGCCTGACATCGTACTGTGAATCCCACCTGGAGCCTCACAAGAGGGTGGTCACCCTGAAGCTGCACAAGCTCATGGAGCCGGTGAAGAACCTGCAGGACAGGATGTGTAAGAAGCACGAGCGGCTGCTGGAGATGTTCTGCAGGGATGAGCAGAAGTGTGTGTGCCAGTTCTGCACTGAGACTGAGCACAGAGATCACAAGGTTGTTTCTGTAGAGGATGAGAGCACGGAGAGGAAGGTGTGTGGTGAACTTTCTAAACTGTCAGAACAATTTTTTTATGTATACTTATAAATCTATGGTTCCTCTTACACACACTTAAACACGAATCGAGGAAAAGAATAATGATTCAACTTCCTGTAGTCATGCCAATCAGCAATGCCTTTTCATTTATTTTGTGCCTGATTAGGTCCTTATTAAGAAGAGTGAGGCTGACTTTCAGGAGATGATCCAGGAGCGACTGAAGAAAGGGGAGGAGATCAAAAACTGTTTGAAGCTCAGCACGGTGAGCCACGACGCAAATATTTCTGTCATGTGGTTTGTTGGATTCTCTCTTACTGATTTCTTGTTTTGGTTAAAGTCAAAAAATGTGTTTAGAAAGTCTGACATGAGTTTGGTAAAAGCTTAGAGAGACTTTTACACAAACACCAGTTCTTTAGGAGGCTAGGCGTATAAATAGTTCAGTTAGTTTCATGAAATTAGACCAAGAAGATGTATAATCCATAGACCGTATATAGGACAGATTCACATTCTTAAATGTGGAGCGAGTGAGGAACCTGCTTCATTTTGAACAGCCACCAGGGGCAGCCCTTGCCGTTGCAAGGTGGTGGATTTAAAGTGTGCAAAAATGAAGATGCAAAACCACAGAGAACAACACGGAGAAGAACACAGACAAGCAAATGCATCATGTTGCACAAATGCAAAACTCAAATGAGAGAATAACATATATAGAGGAAACGGGGCACGTGGGAGAAGGGAGAGAGGACAAAAGGTACTCTGTGGAAGAAAACCAGAGAATAATTACACATGACTAAATGCAGAGTGGCGTATAAACACATAGGGAGTGAAAACGGTGAGTGAAGAAGAAACACTTCTTGCATCATGGAAAGTGTGCAGCAGCCTGCACATATTGCAGCATAACTAAGAGAGGATTTAGGTCAGCGGTTTCCAAATCCAAGCCTCAAGGGCCGGTGTCCTGCAGGTTTTAGATGTGTCCTTTATCCAACACAGCTGATTTAAATGGCTAAATTCCTCCTAAACATGTCTTGAAGCTCTCCAGAGGCCTGGTAATGAACTAGTCATTTGATTCAGGTGTGTTGACCCAGGGTGAGATCTAAAACCTGCAGGACACCGGCCCTCGAGGCCTGGAGTTCAGCACCCCTGGTTTAGGGTATGATTTAAGAAAAGCATGAACTAGTTTTTCAGCATCGCTCTGAGACAAGATGTTTGTCATTTTAGAGATATTGTGGAAATGCTACAAAGCAGTCTTACATATGTGTTTAATATGTGCATTGAAGGACATATGCTCAAAAACAACTCCAAGGTTGTGCCATCCAGATTAAGAATCTGGTTAGACAACATGAAAACACAAGATTTTTAGGTCCGAGTACAATAACCTCAGCTTTATCTCAATTTGGAAGCAACAAATTGGAGGTCAGCCAGGTCTTAATGTCCGTAAAATATTCCTTCAGCTTAACTAATTGTTGGATAGATAAAGCTCAGTAACATCTACACATCTATAGCAGTGAAAATGTATGCAATGCCTTGGAATAATACTGCTTAATCAGAATCAGAACAATTTATTGATCCCCAGGGGAAATTGTTGATTAAATACAGAGTGGTGTATAAACACTTAGGGAGTGAAAAAGGTGAGTGAAGTAGAAACACTCAGTGCATCATGGAAAGTCTGCAGCAGCCTACACATATTGCAGCGTAACTAAGCGTTAGGGTTTAGAGAAGCATGTATAATGTAGACAATAGTCACAGTATGAAACCCTCTGGAACTGTTCTGCCCGTTTCTGTGTTGGTCCTTTATTTGAAGACGTAACGCCAGGATACATAATTAATCATAATAGAGACAACCTTGGCTAAATGGCCCATGACATCAGATTGCATTTAGGTCTATGCAAATATAGCCTTCAGCTTACCCCCCTTTCTCTGTGACCTCAGTAGGCACGTTCTGGATGAGACTATGGGCTTAGTCTCTAGGTTCAGGTCCTATTGAAGAACACATGAACAAAATTATGGTTATTCAGAAGGGTAAGGACAACAAATTATCTAGGATATCTGAAGACTTATGATTGACTAGTTTTTTCCCCACATCTTTTATACTATCTATGGCACAGACACGTAATGGGATTGATTTACTGACTTAAGTCCATGTGGTTTCTTGAGACATTCCTGTGTAGTCTTTGGAGTGTGATGGGCTACATAGTGCAGCAGGACAGACCAGAGCTGTCCCAGAGAGCAGTTTTTAGAGGGGCTGCTTGTATTAAAGGAACATGCATATGAAAATTCAAGGACCCAAAGGTCGTTGTAATACAACAAGACAGTCAGTGGTTTCAATGTCATGGTGGAGCTGTCCAGGAAAAGCAGGGAAGGATTTCAGAAACAGACCATCGAAAAGACCAAGATGATCACACAGCAGCAAACGTAACACATAACTTAATCTTTTCTTTTTCATTCAGGTAAGTGGAGAGATGGAGGTGAAGGAGAGCGATCGTCTCTTTACGTCTCTGATTCATACCATCAAGGAGAGACAGACCGAAGTGAATGCAGAGATAAAGGAGAAGCAGAAGGCAGTGGAGAGGAGGGCGGAGGAGCTCATCAGTGAGCTGCAGCAGGAAATCACTGAGCTGCAGAGGAGAAACACGGAGATGGAGGAGCTGAAGAACACTGAGGATCACCTGCACCTCCTGCAGGTTAACATTAAACTAGGACTTTGAGTTAGACTGATGACGGTTGAAACTTTTTTGGCTTTGGCATCACTTAATTACATTAAAAAAAAAAATCTCATCTTTATATGTAGGAAATATTGAATGTGTGTTAAGGGCATTCATTTAGTTTTTGTCATTTTGTTATCTAAAAATACTAAATTTTAAATGCCAGCATTAAACTTTCTATGCTCTATTTCTCTCTTATAAAGCATTTGCCCTCTATTACATCACCTCCACCCACAAAAGAGTGGATGGAGATCAACATACCACCTGAGCTCTGTGTGGGGACTGTGCGGAGAGCGTTGTCTAAAGTTGAACGGACCCTCATGAATGAAATGGAAAACTTGAAGAAAAAAGGTGACACAAGCTTAGCAGGAAAAACAGCCTTTTATTTTTGAGATGGAGCTCTTCTTAAAAATGTCAGAACTCATCATCTTACTTTTCTTATGACAGAGATGAAGAGGATGCAGAAATATGCAGGTATGCACACATTTAAATGCATAAATAAATAGCACTGCATTGCTTTCTGTCTTATTCTGTCATATTTACGCAAATGCATGTTTTGCGTGCTTATGTATAGGAATGCTTGTAAAGATACTTATAGTCATATGCTTAGAGACGCTTTCTTAACTTTCTTAACTTTTGTATCTATTCTTCTATTCTATTCAAATTATGGGTGCAGGATGACTGGTGCATTTCTCAGATGATTTTGGTGAACAAACCTTAATTATATGCAAGCCAATCATGTCTGATTTGCATACCAACCATTAGAAGTTGTATAAGCTAAAGTTATTTTCATTTTACCTTGTAGTTGACGTGGTTTTAGATCCGGACACTGCCCATCCAAACATCGTCTTAACAGCTGACGGGAAGCAAGCGGGTCGTGGTGAGCTTCTTCACGTTGTTCCAGACAACCCCCAACGCTTCGACCCTGTCATCTGTGTTTTGGCCAAGCAAGGCTACATCTCGGGGAGGTTCTACTTCCAGGTGAACTACTTAATTATAAAATCCTAGTAATCCTAGAAATGCAAAACACGTTTTTGATCTCTCTCATTCTCATATTTGGTTTTTAATCAGGTTTCAGTCGGTCAAAAGACCTTCTGGGATCTGGGCGTGGTCAAAGGGTCTGTCAACAGGAAGGGCATGATCACCTCCAAGCCAGAGAACGGCTACTGGACAGTGCGCTTGAGGAACGGCGATGAGTATCGAGCTTTAGACTCCCCTTCGGTCCGTCTTCCTCTCAAGGAGAAACCGGAGATTGTGGGGGTCTTTACGGATTACGACGAGGGAACCGTGTCGTTCTTCGACGTGGAGGCCAGATCTCACATCTACACCTTTACTGGGTGCCTTTTCTCTGAGAAAGTTTACCCCTTCTTCAGCCCGGGCGTTTGCGACGAAGGAAAAAACAAAGGGCCATTGATTATCACAGCTGTCAATCATGAGTCATAGACTGGAAGAGCCTATACCTGCTTTTTAAAGATGCAGGGGATGTTTTATCTTTACTAAACTCGAATATTAATATTAAAGCTTTTTTGGTATTTGGGTTCTATGTAACATGTTTCATGGCTTGAAGTATTGATGTGAATGGTGACAGTGGTGCTTAAATGAAGAGCCTTTCTCTAATATATTTGCTGTTGTTCAAAAAGGTTGTTTTTTTGGACAAAAAAGTTGCACTACCAGCAAGAAATGCTTCTTTTTTGTATATATTGTCTTTTTAACCAATCATCGTCCATGACGTGAAAGAAACCACAATAAAACACAATCTCCTGTTTCAGATGCAATTTTTAATTTCTTCTAGCTATTTGGGATTAATTGGCCTCGACTAAGCTTCATCTTTGCATCTTTGAACAGAAAGTGTTTGGGTTCTTTTTAGTTTGATGAGTGTAGTTTAGAACACAATGTTTTAAGAAACATACAACATTTTAATGCGCAGATTGGAGTATAAGGTGCAGGAATGCCAGATGAGATGACGATGCAGGGACTCGGGAGGTTAAGTAAGAACTATAAGTCATCCTAAATATAAAATGAATGACTATAGAAATCAATTTAAACTTCATCTGACTTACACTCAGAAACATGCAACACTAACCCTGTAAAGTCAAATGTATTAGATTTGGCCCATTTTAAGACATCAGTATGATTTTTGAACCCTAACCCTCTTTATTTAAGTTTTCAAGATAAACAAACTGTAGACAAAAATGCCAAATGTAGTACAAATCAAAACTCCTATATATAATTTGATATTTAATTTATTCATTTTTAAATTTGATGAACACTTCAGCTGCAAAACATTAGAATTTGCTGGCAATTATTTCATGTGTCAGGCTTTACAGGGTTAAAATAAAATAAAGAATTGAGGCAAAAAATTTGAAAAAGCACAAAAACATCTTTAATGTTAAATGAGCGACAAACTTAATGCACTTAAATGCTTGACAAAAATGTCTTATTGTATATCCTGCCCTTTTCATAATGCAGCAGAGATCCAGAGCACTGCTGCCACACCTGAATTTGTATACAAGTTGTATTTTAGTTACACAATGTACTTAACGTTATAATGTTTAATGGTGCTCACTAATTCAGTACAGTGATGGAGAGACATACGCCTTTGAGTCTGACCCTACTTCACTTGTTTACTGGTGCTTATTTATTATGGTTGTTGTTAGTTAATTTAAAAAAAAGAGAGAGAAATTGCCAGAATAAGGCTGTGACTATGTTTTGATCAGTTTTTTGTGGTGATTTGTTTTTTAAATAAATATTTGAATCAGTCCCAGCAGGACTACGTGTGTTTCCATGTGCTTTGCATTCACAGAGGCCTTCTGACTAAGGATAAATGCTGCAGGAGGGATTATTCGTCCTCTATGAGAGAGCGAGGACTTCTGAGTTATGTCCTCCTGCTTCTGATATGAAAAAATGCTTATAGGAAAATCTATGATAAGTTATTGTCTCCGCAGCTTAATCAGCTTTTATGCTTGGCACATGTTGAACAAATGCAAAGCAAAGTGTTACGGCAAAGTTACTGCTTACGAAAGCATTCAGTATTTCGAGTCATCTTTCTTCCTCGACATGATGGATGTAATCCAGTCTTAAGGAAAATATAAAAGATTATCAAGAACACTTAATGAGATAGAGTCTTGTCAGTTTAAGCAGCAAATCTCTCAGTGGAGATGATGAAAACTGTGGAATTAGTTCGTTTATGAATTCTTACTGTTAAATATAATCCTCAGTTGAGTTTATGTTTGAGACGTGTCCGAGTTTGCTGGAGGTCACAGACATGCAAAACTCTTTTTCTTGAACATAAGTAGATTTTTGCATCCACCTGCAAGGACACAAGATCCGGAAATCCAGGCAGACACCTGCTTTGAATTTGCAGATTCAAGAGAAGGCTGCATCCAGCTTTTCTCATCAGAGCTGTCTCCTTCACAGGTAGGAGTTATTGGGGGCTTAGATTATTGTGTATCCTTGGCCTGACATTTGAATGTAATCCATCTTTTTGTGTTTTTATGAGTATACTTTAATCTCTCTGAAAGCAGAGACCATGGAGAAGAAGATGTTTTCCATCTTTCTATTCTCTGGTGAGTACATTTTCTCTCTTGCCTTTAAAGTTAATTGATCTACATCAATACTGAAGTGTTGAAGGACGGATGTAGAAGGCATAAAAGCTGTGATACAAATGTTTTTTTTTAATCTTTGGCATTACACACAGGTCTGTGCCATTTCACCTTCTCTTACCAACGTCCTCTGTACCACTTTATCAACAACCCTAAAGACTGGCTCACTGCCCAGCAGTACTGTAGAGACATGTACACTGATTTGGCAACCATAACTGATGAGCAGGACTTGGAGGATTTAGCAGGTCTGGTGGGGTCTGGTGGTCCCTTTGTGTACTTAGGTTTGTACAGAGATTGGGGCTGGTCAGTGTCTGAAAATGATGACTACAAAGAAGGAGAACCTGCATACTGGAACTGGGCAAGTGGTGAGCCCAGTGTTCAGTCCTGTGCAAGCATGTCAGCAACAGGGGGATGGTATGCTACACCGTGCAACTCCACTTTAAGCTTCTTCTGCTACACTGGTAAGATTTTTAACACTTTTCTGTGCTGTTTACCTTTTGTGTGAGCCACAGTCTATACCACAGTTCCCCCCCTGCTTTGAAACTAGAGTCACTCTTTTAAAACTTAAAGTGAGAAAATTATAAAGAACCAAATCAGAAATGATGACACCAAACAAGCACATTAGAAGCAATTACAAGCAAAATGCTTATGAATTATGGTACAGCAACTTTTTGCACTTTGTTTTATAATATTCTGGAAACCTTTGATCTAACATTGTGCACCCCGGGATCATAATCATTATGTAATTCGAGATATTAAAATTATTCTGCTGACTAACTGAGCATTTTTCCCCAAACATCTGTTTTTTTCTGTAGCACTTGCCACTGCCGTTTCTGAAAGGTTTGTCCTGATCACCAACACCATGGACTGGCTCTCTGCTCAGAGCTACTGCAGGGCTACGTACACAGATCTGGCCCGAGTGCAGAACCAGCAGGAAAATGACCTGCTGCAAGCCTTGGTGACAAACCAGCAGGTGTGGATCGGCTTGACGAGGATGTCCTGGAGGTGGTCTGATGGAAGCGAACCCTCGTTCATACCCTGGGGACTCTCTGTGATAACGTCAGCTCAACTCAGCGATTGTGGTGTGCTTCAGGTCAGCAGCAATCCTCTTGGGATGGTCCAAAGGAGCTATGCTGAAAAACAGCCCTTTATTTGCTACACCGGTAATCATTTCTTTCTTCTGTCATAAACCACAAACCGTGATTTGTATGATAGCCTTTTAAAAATTCCCTGAGGTCAAAATCATTATCAGTGATGACTAACCCTGTACTATCAAAATAAGTAATTTTGATCACTTTTTAAATTTGTTTTCCTAAATCGAAGAAAATGTTATCCATTAACGTATATATTGGGTTTATTTATAATCATTATTTATAATCATTTTCAAAGAGTGTGTGTAAACATTGTGGGATCAGCAGTGCAATGTAGTGGCAGAAATTTGGAAGGACCAGTTCCTGTTATTAAAAAATAAAAGGTGTTTGGGAGCTTAATTTTAAATTGACCCCCCAAAAAATTCACTGTTATTGTACACGTAAAAAGATTTCTGGTGATTAGAGCAAGAAAACTAAAGGCAGATATAACTGGAAAGCACTGCTGAGGTTTTACACTTATATTACAGTGTAGTTTATCAAAATGTAGAGAACAAGAAATTACAAAAAGTTTCATTTAAAAATTACTGCATAATTGTATAATTACAACTTTTAGCATTTGAAATGATGATGAACTAAAATTAAAGAGGAATTTATAATCTTACCAGCTCCGCGGAAAAAGACATTGGTGCAAATGGAGCTCAGTGCTGATGTGGACATGACAGACCCGGGTGTGAGGGAGTCTGTCTTGAAATGGGTAAGTTGCAGAGGAGGCTACCCCCCCCTCTGTCCCCTTCTGGCTGCCTCTGCCTCAATTTTATCCCACAACTTAGACATTCACATTACTCACACTCTCATTACACATACATATAGGATCTTGGGGGTGGGCACGATACACGGAGTCCAAAGTACCATCAGGGTGTACACCCCACCCCTGGCATCGTTGCCCACCTCTCAATTTTAAATACACGTAGACATTGAGGGCTAGCAGGAGGGACCATGCGCTTACCTGCTGCTCTCTGGCAGGTAGCTCCAAGCCCTCCTGGGTTTTAAATGCACCTTAGAACACACATGCATCAACACTACAATGAGCGGGTGGAGGGAGGTTTGGATTCTTCTCTCACCCCCGTTCTCTGCGACCTGCTGGAGCAGGGGGGCTAGGACTAGGAGGAGGAGTTGGCCGTCCGACTGCGGTCTGGAGTGTGGAGCCTTCCTGCTGCTGCGGAGTCGGGGCGGTCTGCCTCCCCCCACCGCAGGGAAAAGGGAAACACCACCTGGGTCTGGGTGCAGTTCCCCCCTCCAGGGGCGGGGGCACCTAGACCCGGTTTGTAGAGTACGCTTGGGGAGTGTGATCGTGTGTACAACGTCTCTTTATGTCTGTCTCCACGTTGGTTGAGTGTGGAGTAAGTGCATATGAGAGCATGAGGGTGGGAATGGATGTTTGTGTCTGTGTGTGCCTGTATGTCTGTGTCTATATGTCAGGTTGGGTATCAGACGCCACCTCTCTGGGGACATCTCAGGCCCTCCAAGGTTTGGAGGCCTATCTCCCCCTACCACCACTTCCCCTGCCAGTGGCGGACCCCCTCAGACGTCGGTGCGTTGGTGGTTCTTTGTGTCCGGGGATGGGCGTCCAGGTACACACCGGCTCACTCCTTGGCGGCCGCTTATCGGGGCCTGGAGCCTGGGGCTCGCTCGGGCCACTTCGGAGGTGGGGTGCCCCCGGCCTCTCGGCCTGGGGCTCGGTCACTCAGGCGCAGCTGGCTGCCGGCGGAGCTCACGGGCGCGTCACTGCAACTCCCCCTGGCTTCTGCTCCGCGGCTGCTGAGTGAGCCCTCATCTGGGGCTCTCCTCAGCTCTTTCCGGGACAGTGGCGCAGCTGCCCCTCTGTTGGTCTTCCATGGTCTCTTGTGTTCTGGGGGCCTCTGGATGTCTGGAGTTTTGATCTCCTCCATACCTGCTTCACACCCTGGAGGACGGGGCTGTGGCCCCCCCACACCCTCTAGCAGATTATTACATGAAGGAACCTTTTAAAAAAACAAGCGCGTCCATGCTCACAGGTGTACACACGGGTGATCACACCCACAAACTACACCCTTTTTGGCTCCTACCTCAAAGCACACTGTGTTCTGTTGATCTTATGTGCTGCACAATAATGTTTAACATTTAGTATTTACTGTCATATTCCCATATATCATTGTGATGTTGTTTATTCTATTACTCTTGTTCTCTTCTGCTTGTTTTCTTTTTTCTTTCTCAGCAGGTGATCCAGGTGATTGATATATGCATTTTTTTTTCTCTGCCCGTTCTGTTGGTTTTTGTCTTTTGCCCTTCTCCCCCGTCCCTCTTCTCAGCTGTTTCTCTTTCCCTCTTTCTTTCTCCCCTTCTTTCCCCCAGTCAAGTCTGTCCCGTATTCAGTAAGTGAAAATAAAATAAACAATAAAAGGTGAATCAAATTGACCATTATGGCAAGGCTGGGATGGTCAGTTTGGTAAAGTAAATCCGTTGGGCATCTTTCTTTGCCTTTAGACAACAATTCTGATGGCAAAAGAGCCAAACGGGACAGGCAAAAACAAAAAAGAAAAAAAAAAAAAGAAATGGGTAAGTTGTGTAGAGTCATAAAATGCCAAGTAAAGTTTTTAGTAATGAGAACAATTGCCAGATGTTTTTGAGGTGGACTGAATATCAACTCTGTAGGTCACTGTAACATCAACATACATTTTAAATGGACACAACTTTATTAGACTCTTTTGTACAAAATTTAAAGGCGACCATCTATTCTCACTGGACAGTTTATCACATACAGTGTAGTAGTACTCAGTTGGACTCATTTTTGCCTTCAAGGAGTTTTTATTTTTCATGGCTTCAATTCAACAAGTTGCTGTAAACATTCCTCAGACATTTGACTCCATATTGTCGTAACAGCATCACACAGTTGCTTCAAATTTGTTGCACATCCATAATGTAAATCTCCTGTTCCACCACATCCAAAAGGTGCCCTAATACATTGAGATCTCGTCACTATAGAGGCCATACAGTGAACTGTGGATACAGTAGATAGGCATGGTCAGGAACAACATTTAGGGATGATGTGGTATTTAAATGATGCTTCCTAGTACTAAGATGCCCAGGGTGTTCCCAGAAAGTGTCAGATTCTGACTTTCTGAATGTCGCATCAGAATCTGAGAAATATCAAACACTTTTCTAATCTTCTTTTGGCCTAATTTGGTGAGCCTGCGTGAACTGTAGCCTCGGATTCTTGTTCTTAGCTAACAGATGGGGCACCCAGTGTTGTCTTCTGCTGCTTTAATCTATTAGAGATGCTCTTCTGCATAACTTGATGTAACAAGGCAGTCTTTTCATTCTTCTCTGACCCCTGACATCAAGGTATTTTCAACCAGAGAACTTCAGCTCACTGGATATTTTCTCGTTTTCAGAGCATTCCCTGTAAAGCTTAGCTATGGATTGTTGGAAAATCCCAGCAGATCAGCAGCCCCTGAAATACTAAGACCAGACTGTCTGTCACCACCAACAATGCCATGCTCAGTGTCACTTAAACCCCCTTTCTTCCTCATTCTCATACTCGGTTTGAACTACATGCCTGAATGCGCTGAGTTCCAGCCATGTAACTGGATTATTAGATTTGCTAATGAGTGTTTAAATTCCGATATAACCATTACATTTTTGTTTCTCTTACACAGGTTAAAAATAACCTGGGCGGTACATCTGATGACCTAAACGTGAGCTGGTGGAAACCTCCAGAAAAGAAATACCTCTTAAAGCATCAGAAATGTCCCCCATAGTTACCACTGTTTGTTTCTGCAAAAAAGAGGCTCAATATCATATATTACTTTTATCATTTGCAAAAGTGAAACCAAACATGATTGATTTGTTCTTTATTTCTTAGGTTATATTTGTATATTTCCTTTTTCTGTTGGAGAGCATAAATAAACACGAAGGAATGCAAACTTTCAGGGTTATTTAAGGTGATGAACGACTAAAGAAGACGAGTTGTGTTTGTCTCATCAGAGAGAAATATCAGATCTGAAAATTAGCATCTACTTTGAATCGAGCTCAAGTAAACTGGATTTCCATGTAGTTTGCATACATCGAAGCAGGCCTTAGAGGACTTTTTCTAAATTGGTCATGAGGTGAAGTTAGAATAAAGTACAAGCCATTCTATAGGGAATATTTAGAACTGACTTCTGGGCTAATGCCATGCTTAAGCTAACTACGAGATTATGCTACTCAGGCCCATTTTGGTGTAAATCTGCATGTTAATTGGGGATCTTTCAAATGATCTTTATTAATAAAAAGAACACATCTGTGTAACAGTAGTTGAGGACTAGCTTTCCAGTTTTAATATTTTGTTAATTCATTATTGTATTTAAATTATATGAAGATCGTTCTCTTGTGTTAAGACTGTGGTACATACAATAATTCTTTGGTGTGATTCGACTTTAGCTTGGACAGATTTCCATTTATTTATTTATTACTGATCCTGCTGTGTGTGCAGGTTGAGTGGCTGCTCGCTTCCACTACGCTTCTTCCTCTCAGCGACATCAGTTTCCAGTAATTTGAGGAAAAGTACAAAAATTCCCAGATTTCTGTGGAAATGTTCTTTCTTTAATGAAACAATAATAATAAAGAGTGAATTCTGTTGGAGATATTTAATGATTTGATTTTACCAAGCATTTAAGTGATCTTTCATCACAACAATTCAAGGACTTTTTAAATCAAATTTCTTAATTGATGATTTCTCCAGGCTATTCTTACAGGTTTTAATGATGCACGGGAGTATTTTTAATCCAGTTTTAGTAGTTTCAACAATCTCCTTGGTTGTTTTCATTGCTTCTTGTAGGCCCTGCTGCAGAGTTACATGCAATTACAATTATTTTCTACTGACAAACACTGAAAGGATTGCTTTTATAGCGTCATTTTGGCACCACCTGGTGGTACAATAACATATAATTGAGACTATTCCTTCTTTTTTTAACTGTTTTATTGAAGCATTGAAACATAATCTGAAAACATAATCTGAAATTTAAAACAAAAACAAAAAACCCTGAGTGAAATATTTATCATGAAGTTCATTTCATGATGACAGTGAAGCTCTGAAATCTGTTGTTTCTTTGGGATGCTTTTAATTTGAAATGTCTGATAAATAATTGATTCTCTCTGTGTGTACGGCTGAAATGTGAACCCAAGTATAATAAAATTAATTGCTTTCAACTGAGCTGTGATCCTATAATTTTATAACTAAATCAATGCCAATAAAAAGTCAGAGAGAGGTAGCCATTGTAGGAATATGGAGTTGCTCCTTGCCGGTTCCCAGGTCTACTCTGGCCTGATGCTGTAGCACGTGCCAGAACCCCATCATTAAATAGTCGGCCTGGCAGCGTGTTCTTCAGTGGCAACCCCAGGTGACTATTCATTGCATAGACAAAACTCATTAGCCTTATTTGGTAGCTTATCTATTATAAACTTTTTAGAGTTCTTAGTATGTTTGCAAACTCAATATTCTGTCGAACTACATCAGGGGTCGGCAACCTTTCTGATGAGTGCCATCTAAAATTTCCTCAGAAGTCAATGTGCCATATGATTGCATTAGCAATAAATTTAATAACACTCTATATTAACAGTTACACACTATATAGAACAACTATATAGAATTTGTCAGGGTCCTGGGTTGGTGACCCAGTGTTTTTGGTTTTTGTACTTTTACTTTTGACATTGTTATGTATTATGACTGTTGTGTTTTGGTTTCCCAGGGTTTACTTTATGCTCTCTCTGTTTGGTGTCACCCCTGCCTGTGTATCCCCTCTTGTGTAGTCAGGTCTCTGTGTTTAATCTAAGTCTCTGAGTCGGTGTATTTGCGTGTCTGTGTGTTTCCTGTTTTACTTTGAAGGTCCCTATTTGATGTCAGTGTGTTCTCTTTACGTTTTCCCTGCCTCGTCAGCTTTGATGTCTCCCAGGTGTGTTCCCCTCCTGTTTCCCATCCCCTGATTCTTGGTGTGTGTATTTATAGTGTGTGTTACCTCGTCCTCGTTGCTGGTTTATCTGTGTATCTTCCTCCGTCTTCCTGTGCATTCTCCCCGCGTTGTTCTCCCTGCAAGGTACCCTCACTCATGTGCAGGTTTTGTTGTTTAAGTTTTAGTTTTCCCAGTTTAGAGTGTTTTCAATTCTGTTTCTCGCCGCCCTTTTCGTTGTTTATTACCTCACCGTCAATAAAGCTTCCTCACCTCAGTGGTGCCGCGTCTTGGGTCCTTTAACAACATCACACGGTTTGCCTCGCGAACCGTGACAGAATTATATTTGTTTGCAGATGTTGGCAGCTATCAGCGAATAGTTATCAGCTATTTTGAAACAAAAAAAGAAACTTTTATCCATAAAACTAACTCCATAACAGCAAATGAACTGTACAACAGAAAATGCAAATGCTATTTATGGTCTCATCACAACAATAATAAGAAAAATAAACTGGGCCAATATTGCATGTTTGTTAATACAGAGATACACATCTTAATGTGTACGTAAAAAAGGATCCTGGTGTTATTTGTCTCTCAGAAACAGTTCATAACTTCAACCCATTCATGTTAACTAAAAGGTAAACCTGTTTCTCCATCACCTGTTCAGCTCTGATGATCCAGTAAGGACATCTCCTGGTTTCATCTTCATGTTTCCCTCTCACCAGATAACCAAACCGACATAATGACCAGCAGCTTTTACAGCTGTGGCTCCAGCAAACATCAGCTGATACTAGAAATTAATATTAAATAAATTCTAACAACAGCTGATCAAGCTTAAACGTGCTGCTGTTGTTTTTTTTTTTTTTTTTTTAAATGACATCAGAAACAGCAGTATGCGACATTACGTGATGGCAGAGCTTCAGTTCATCCTTTGTCATTTTTTTTTTAAATAAATAGGACAGGGGGAATGAATGAGAGAAAGAGGGGGAGAGAAAGAAAGAAAACCAAAGGGGAGAAGAGACGGTGAGAAGGGGGGGGAAGAGAGAGAGAAAAAAAAAAGGAACTCCTGGGTCACCTGTATGGAGAAAAAAAACAAAAAAAACAAAAAACAAACAAACAGAGGAGACAGCAAACAACAAAGAGCAACATAATAATAGAGAAAACAAAGCACCATCACAATAAACTAGCTAGTCATAGATATCAATATTTACTAAATAATAAACGATATTGTGCAGCACGCAAGATAGACAGCGCACAGTGTGCTTTGAGGCAGCAGCCAAGAAAGCTTTAGTCCGCGTCTGTGAATACCCATGTGTGCATACCTGTGTGGATCAGCATGCTTGCATTCCAAAGGTTTCTCCATGTAATGATCTGCTAGGGAGTGTGGGGGGGCCACAGCCCCGTCCTCCAGGGTGTGAAGCGGGTATGGAGGAGATCAAAACTCCAGACATCCAGAGGCCCCCAGAACACAAGAGACCATGGAAGACCAACAGAGGGGCAGCCGCACCACTGTCCCAGTAAGAGCTGAGGAGAGTCCCAGATGAGGGCTCGCCCAGCAGCCGCGGAGCAGAAGTCAGGGGGAGTTGCAGTGACGCGCCCGTGAGCTCCGCCGGCCCCCAGCTGTGCCTGAGTGACCGAGCCCCAGGCCGAGAGGCCGGGGGCACCCCACCTCCAAAGGTGCTGCTGTTGTTTACCGCGACATCCGCTGGTTTCTTCTTTCTGGCACAAAGTGGGCGATAAATAAACAAGAGAGAAAAGCCGATCAGCTGATCATTGATCAGTTTCATGGTTGAAGTAGCAACAGGAGAAGGAGGGGGAGAGAATGAGAGAAGAAGAGGCAGCTGTGCAGCGTAAAGACGCAGAATAACTCCAGCTGTGTGTCTTTTTCATTGTAGCTGAAGTCCGGGACAAACTGTGTTCCTTTTCAGCTCAATATGAAATGCGTAATATTTTCTCTGAATGCAGGACGATTCTGTTTTTTACGGGACGGTTGGCAACTCTACTAACTAAAGTTCACTATCAGTAACATCATAGCACCCACCCAGCTGTATAGAAAATCCGTCATGCTAGCTAGCACGCAGTACGAGTTATTGTAACTGATGGTAAAAAGTTAGCACAAAATAAACTCCACCTAAACTTGGTTTATATCTGACCCAGATAGACTGCAGGTCATAACTTCTTACCTGAAGTTCAGTTCACCTGACACTCGGACTGGCGGCCACTTCGGGTCTCTCCTCGTCCTGCCTCCGATTTCCCTCATCCACCTGCTGGCCTCTGTGGCAGCTCTGCCATAACCACCACCAAACAACTGAGTTATCTTTACACATTGGCCAGCATCTGGCCAATCCACCACCTTTCATTGTTTACACCGTCACAAAAAAACAACAACAACAGCAACAAAAACAACAAGAAAACAACAAAACATCGGCCCATAAAAATGAAAAATCACCATCGGGCCACCGGGCAAATGGCCCGTACGCCCGATGGCCAGTCCAGTTATGGTCGTGCCATCAGTTAACCCTTCGCCTGCCAGCTGTGGCACGCGTGCCCAGGGTTGCCGACCCCTCAACTATGATACCCTGGAGTAACAGACTACGTCAGGACTCCGGTAGGAGCAGGGGGGGAGGGCTCTGTATTTACATGCATGAAAGCTGGTGCAACAACGGGACAATTATAAACAGTCACTGCTCCCCGAACCTCGAGTACATGTCAGTAAGATGCCGGCCTTTTTTTCTACCGAGAGAGCTAGCAGTAGTGATCATCACGGCTGTGTACATTCCACCCAATGCCAACGTAAACACGGCGCTCTCTATCCTGCTGAACACCATTAACGAACAGCAGCGGGCCCACCCGGACGGTGTTCACATAATTGCAGGTGACTTTAATAAGGCCAACATAAAGACTGTGCTCCCAAAGTTCTATCAGCATGTCAAATGTCCCACCAGAGGAGAAAACACTCTAGATCATGTTTACTCCAACATCAAGCATGCATATAGAGCCATACCCCTCCCCCACCTCGGTCAGTCCGACCATCTCTCCCTCCTGCTCTCCCCAGCCTACACCCCCCTCAGGTGCAGTGCCAGGCCCACCACAAAGACTGTTACAACCTGGCCGGAAAATGCTCTCTCCAAACTACAGGACTGCTTCACAGAGACCGACTGGGACATATTTGAACACCAGGACCTAGAAACTTTCACAGGATCAGTACTGGACTACATGAAGTTCTGTACTGCAAATGTGACTGTGGACAAAAGCATTCGGGTTTTCCCAAACCAAAAACCCTGGATGACCAGCGAGGTCCGCTTACTCCTCAAAGCCTGCGATGCCGCCTTCAGGTCAGGTGACAGAGCTCTGTACAGGGCTGCTCGAGCTGACCTGAAAAGGGGGATTAAAAAAGCCAAGTCAGACCACAAAAGAAACATCGAGTCCCACCTGTCCAGCAACAACACACAGGAGGTGTGGCAGGGAATACAAGACATCATCAACCACAGAGGCAGCACTGCGAAAACAGAAAACCCGAGTGGGCAGCTGGCAGAGGAAATAAACAGCTTCTTCACCCGCTTTGAAACACCACAACAGCAGCACTCATCTGCCTCAGCCCTGCTCCCATCCTCATCCTCACCCTCACCTGGTTCCTGCACCGCTCCACTCACTGTAACGGAGCACGATGTCAGACGTGTGCTCCTAGCAGTGAACCACATGAAGGCGGCCGGTCCAGAGTGTACCTGGCAAGGTACTAAGAGCATGCGCACACCACCTCACCCTCATCTTCACCAGACTCTTCAACCTCTCACTGGATCAGGCAGCCATCCCTTCCTGTCTAAAATCAGCCACAATCATCCCAGTGCTGAAGAAGTCTCCCATCTCCAGCCTGAATGATTACCGCCCTGTGGCCCTCACACCGGTAATCATGAAATGCTTTGAGAGACTAGTCCTTCAACACATCAAGGATTACCTCCCCCCAGAATTCGACCCCCACCAGTTTGCATACCGTGCAAACAGATCCTCAGAAGACGCCATCGCCACAGCCCTCCACGCTGTGCTGAGTCACCTAGAGCAGCGGCAAAGCTACGTCCGAATGCTCTTCGCGGACTACAGCTCAGCCTTTAATACAATCATCCTGGACATCCTCATCACCAAACTGGTCACTCTTGGCCTCCCTCCTCTCACATGTGCCTGGATAAAGGACTTCCTCACAAACTGGCCCCAGACTGTAAGACTTGGCCCTCATCTCTCCTCCACTCGCACACTGAGCACCGGCTCCCCACAGGGCTGTGTGCTGAGCCCCCTCCTGTATTCTCTCTGCACCCACGACTGCAGTTCGACCCACAACAACACTCTCATCATCAAGTTTGCTGATGACACCACGGTAGTCGGACTCATCTCAAAGGGAGACGAGGCAGACTACAGAGAGGAAGTCCTGAAGCTGGCAGCATGGTGTTCAGAAAACAACCTGGCACTGAACACTAAGAAAACCAAAGAGCTCATTGTTGACTTCAGGAGACACAGCACTGACTTGGCCCCCCTTTACATCAACGGGGAGTGTGTGGAGAGGGTCCACACCTTCCGGTTCCTTGGTGTCGTCATCTCTGCTGACATCTCCTGGACAGACAATATCTCAGCGGTCGTCAAGAAGGCCCAACAGCGGCTGCACTTCCTGAGAGTCCTCAGGAAGTACAAGCTGAACTCCAACCTGCTGCTGACCTTCTACCGCTCGTCCATTGAGAGCCTGCTAACCTACTGCATCACGGTATGGTACGGCAGCTGCACCAAGGTGGATAGAGTGAGGCTTCAGAGTGTGGTCAAGACAGCACAAAAGATCATCGGCTGTCCTCTCTCCTCCCTGATGGACATTTATTCCTCCCGCTGCCTCAGCAGAGCAGCAAACATTATCAAGGACAGCTCCCACCCTGGCTTCAACATGTTCAGCCTGCTTCAGAAGCGCTACAGGTGCATCAGCACAAAAACCCACAGACTCAAAAACAGTTTCTTACCCAAAGCAATAACCACCCTGAACTCACACATGCACCGATAACACAGCCCCCCCCCCCCCCCCCCCCAATTTTTTTCTTCCCACTTCCTCTATGGACCACCACTGTGCAATACCAATTCTATGTGCAATAACTCAACTGTTATATACACAACACTAGTTATTACATATTACTTTTTTTTCAAAAAACGGCTTGCATATTTGTACATTTTATATACATATATATGTATATATCCTTTTCCCTATGTTAATACTGTCCATATGTATATAGCGCTGCAGAACTGTACCCCCCCAGCATGTTTACACACTGTAAGACCGAATAGTAATAGTTTGATAAATGAAATGAGTTCCAACTACTTAAAAACCTGTTATAAGTTCATACACCTTTATTTTTTTGAGTAGTTTGAACAATTTTGTTTTTTCAAGTTATCAGTACTTGAATATATTGATTAGTTTCTAGCATTGCGCTCAAATAATTTGAGTTTTAACACTGACGTCACTTACGTGCCTACGTACGTACCTACGTGCGCCACCTGTTTCTTTATGAAGTGCTGGCAACCATCTTGGATTCCTCGCTTCGAGTGCGAATGCCCGCTCATTACCCCGAAAGAAACTTGTGGAACGTTAATATCCGAACAGAAATAAAAACATTTGTCAACGGTTTTTTTGCGGCATTGCCTTTGACGCTGGATAAAGGAGGGCATGCTATGGTATGTTACGGACTTTTGAACTGGAACAGCTAACCCTCTGCACTTGGCTAGCTGCATTTACCGCCTTCGCGGCATCTTCAGGAGCGCTTTATGGTAAGTTTTATTTTTTCTGAAACTATAGTTCTCCGTTGTAATATGGGTTTTTATCGTCATAAATGTACAACTCTAGCAGGCATTTAAGAATTACATGCATGCGTCGTTTTATCCATGTCGGCTTGGCCCCAAAGTGTTTGCATGAATTATGCTAATACGCTCATATTTAGTATAACACATTATTAGTCCCTGGGACTAATAATGTGTTAATAACTTTTCTAATCTCTTACTATTTTAAAAGAAGTCTTTAGAAGGCATTTCTGGATTTGCAGATTATAAACTGCCTTGTGGTTAAATTGTTGAATCAATATGCACTGCTGCGCTGCTTCACACTTAGCGCATACGTGGATATTGATATTGGCTAGCCCATTTGCTAACTAGTGGAACTTAAAACTTACGTTTAGTTCTCTGGAGTTGTACATATTAAAACTGGGGCAGCAAAATTGTAGGCACAGGACATACTTACAAAAGCAGTGAATAATCATTACATAATTACGCGGTAGAACTTGGTTTACATTGCAAATAGTTATGTATACCAAGTTGAAATGTAGAATCTTCTGAACTGTAAAATTGTTGTGCCTGGTCTATTTTAGGTTAGCTTAAGGGTGAATCCATCAATAATATATTTACCAAACAGTTATTTTTTCGTTTTATTTTATTCTGATGCCCAGTGTTCATTAGTGAAAGACTTAGTTTTTTATCTGTCAGGGGCTGGGTCTGTGAACCAGCATTTTGAGTTTATTTTGTAGTTTTGCTTTCTTATGTTATATTGAAATGAGGTGAAGTTCTTGTATTGTTGTTATTATTAGTTAAGGTTTAGTTGAGTTCTGGGCTGGTTATGTTTCATCTGTGTCTCCTTGGTTGTGTGTCTTTTCTGTTCTCTGTGTAGTCTGTCTTGTCTTCTGTGTTTTACTGTTATGTCCATGCCAGGGCAGAAGTAAATTTTCAGGGGTGAAGATGCTGTTTACCTTGACCAGCTAAGACTACAGATTGTAGATGAAGTCGAGAAAAGTGAAAAGAATCCTGATTACAAAGCTGATGCTCACAACTTTGGCCTTGCAATGCAAAGAGATCATCAATGATGACCTACCAGTAGGTCAGATCCTGGATTGCTGGCCTACTCTGAAATCCCAGTCCCAGGTAAGAATGTATATAGATGTATCTAACAAGATGTATTTTATATCAACCCCTGTTATCTGGCCTGTCTGAACAAATTATGCCTTTGGAGTGTAAGGATTTTGATGTATTTTGCAAAGATTTATAGACTAATTGAAACTTGTAAACACAAATGTATCCTGTGTGTTCAGATCTGTGCAGAATTCCACAGGATTACAAACCTCCACCTGAAGAACCACTTTTATGCTGTGCTGGACCAACATGCTCCCCGGCTCCAGAGCTTATTCAGAAAGAAAGCTGTTTGCACAGGGAACGTGTCTGATGTCCTGTCTCAGCTCTTCAGAAGCTATAATCTCCAGGTTAGTGAGTTTTTGTCTTGTTTTTTGAGCTTCATTTGATTTGATCAATTTTTCAATTTTAATTACCATTCTTGACTAGGTTAGCCAATAATTTAAAATAAAAATTTTCTTGTGATGTAGGAACAAGCTGATATCCATGCCCAAAGTGCTGGTGTGCTTCATGCCCTCTCTGCCTATTTGTACGAAGACACCTCTACCTTCATCAAAACATGGGATGTAAGTTTTGGACAAAGTTGTGAACAATATCTTAGTAGCATCCTTGTTTAGATTTCTCAAAACATTATGACACTTTGAGAGTTTGAGAAGCATCTCCATGCTTGGATCTGTCTACAACAGTGTCCATGTCACATAATGGAAACACTACATGTTTTTAATGTGCGTAGACCTTCTATAATGTTCCTAGCCCAACCATACATCACTGTACAAATGAAAAAAATATATAACTCCTATTGACTTTCTGTTGTTATTGCTACGAAGAGGTATGACTTTGCTTTACTAAAAGTACTATTTTTGTCAGTTTGTTTTCTCAAATCTTGGTGTGTTGTGGCTTTTTTGTTGTTCAAACAATTGATTTCTGAGCTAGTAATAATCCAGAAATGTGACTTGTATAGATGAAACTAAGAGAAATAGGAATGCACTAACATGTAGTAATTTTGTTTTCTGTAGATGATGCATTCTGATAGACCAGATATTAGTGAAGTGCCACTTGGACTCCTCCTGATCAGAGCCAATTCCAGCGATGCAACATTCTTCTGCCCTGAGAAGACTGCAGTTTTGGTCGAGGGTAACATGATCATTGTTTTCACCACCCTGGCTGATGCATTTCTAGTAATATTTGGACTGACTGACGTCCTGCACCTAAGCTACCCAAAATGTTTGGCCAACATTTTTGACTTTATTCAGAAAGTTTTGATGGGTCTGAAGGGTGGGAAGTTGAAGCCCAAAGTGCTGAGTCTTAAAAATGATCTTTTGGCAGCAGAATAATGTCCAGGATTCCTACACAGCCCTCAAGTGCCTGTTAAAGCAAGTAATTCAGTTTATCATGTTTCCAAGTCTGGATAAGTTTTTTATAAAAAGAGAGAATAGAATAAAGAAATCTTTGCGGACTCTGTTTCATACTTCATTATCTAAAAGCCACATCCAAAGTAAAAGGGGTGATTTTATTATTTTTATTTATTTTTTTCCCCCCATCATCACTTGTGTTTTAGTTGATTTTGATTGTGTTTTTAGTCAGATAACTGTAAATCTATAGAGAAAATGAAGGACAATCTCATTTCTGGCTTCTAGGTGGGATCTTGAATGTCACTTAAGGAACGTTCCTCCTGAACTACTCATAACTGACATAAGGCGCTAAGGAGGTTTATAACACTTTGTTTATGTCTCTAAAGAAGTATTTTTCTATTAAAAATTTTATTGCTTTGTTGTTGAGACTGTGATTGCACTCTACAAATGTGCATTTTGCATAACCACAGTACTGGCATATTAAAAAGGTTACCAATTATATTTCAGTGTATTAGCTGCACTATACTATTACTTTCATTCGGTTTTCCCACCTAATAATGCAGGATTTTCTTTTCCTTTTGTTTGTTTTTTTAATAAAAAGGCCATACTCATGTGTTAATCAAATTTGAATACTCTTAAAACATGTTGTGAAATTCTTTATTTCTAATATTGTAACCTTGTGCCAAAATTTCTGACATTATTCCCTATAAAATGTGGTGGATTTATGTCTTTGGGCTTTTTGTGTCAAAGTAACTCAATAAATCTGTAACTTGAATTTATATTTTCTGTCTTATGTTTTTACAAGTGTAATTATTTTGGGCACTTTTTTTTTTTTTTTAAATCAAATTCAAAACACAGTAGATTTGGATATTACAAGCATTTGTATTTAAAATTTTTGAGTTGTATTAGCTTAAAATGGTTAACATTTTGAAACTAAAAATTAATTCCTTAAAGTTACTTGAGCTAGATTTGTACTTGAAACTCAAAATATCAAGTAGAGAGTACTAAACCAAAAATGTGGATATAACATAAAAACATTTATCAATGGTACTTAAAAATATTTATCTAAAGCTAATAAATAAAGTGTGTTTATTTAACTTTTATTTTTAAGTTTTAGTTACTTAAAATATTTTATGTAATCAGTTTCACCAAAAGTTTTGAGTAAAATTAACTTATTGGGTTTTACAGTGCACTGAGTAGGAGATGCTCTCTATCTCATTGTACAACTGTATAGTGACAATAAAGGTATTCTATTCTATTCTATTCTATTCTAGTTAATGAGTCTGACATAAGGCTGGAAGAGTCAGCTCACTGCAGTTCAATTCAGTTGGATTTAGTTTTATTTATTTTGCACTGAGCACTTGGCAACTCCAAGCACTTGGAACACTATGCAACAAAAAAATGTACACTAAAATGTACCATGACAGACAGAGGCCAGGGCAAAAACTTCCATACTCATTCTACTGGTGAGAATAATGTAAAGACTGTATTTTTACCGATATATTATAAAACCTCCAGAAGATTTTTTTGTTATTTTTTTCATGTCCCACAACCCTCAGTCAACCTTGTTATAGTGGGGGCTCTGATTGAGGAAACATTAACACGCTCAGATTGTAGGGTCAGAATTTGGAGTAAACAACATGAAACCATGGATCCATGGTATGCATATTAAACTGGGTGATGGGTATACCAGTCAAACCACTCAAATAAGACAGGAACTGGACAGATCTGGCTTGATAATGTGACCTGTTCAGGAAATGAAAGTTCTCTAACTGAGTGTCAGCACAGGGGATTTGGATCACACAGCTGTGGACATGGTCAGGATGCTGGTGTCATCCAGAGAAAACGTAAAATGAGCATTTCAGTAATACCGGAGACTGCAAAGCTGAGTGCAGGATTTATAAAATTAAGATTTGGATAAAGTGATACCCATTTTAATTTTTAGTCATTTTCCATGGTGGAGGGCAAAAGGTTTCAAACTTGTCCAAGCTTTAAAGCTCATGTGTTCTCCTTATTAGTAGTAAATGCATAAAATAAGACTTTTTTTTTTAATGAAAACACTGAATAAAAACCTCTTCTTTGAAAAAGACTAAATTTGAAATGCAAATTTGATTGAATATTACATAATATACAAACTATATACAAAGTGTCTTTGAATGGCAGAGTTGCATGTAGCACAAAGACATGGGTTAGTTACTGAATCAGTCTCACAGGCCCTTAATGTGCGCTTAAAGTTTAAGCTTCAAGCTGTGGCAACAGAAAAATCCCATCTGAGAATTTGCTACCATATTAGGAATGGCAAAATCGTCGTAGGCACCGATCGGTTTTCTATCGCCCATTTGCTGGGAGTAAGGGCGCCCTCCGTTTGCGAGGTGCGCCTGCTGTTTGCGACACAGGGAGGAGAGGACGGGGCAGCGGGGGATTCTCTGGCTGGCTGGAGCAGCATCTAATAACCAGCTCGCAAAATAAAACAAAATTAAAACAAACCAACAAACATGAAAACACCAGACATTATAATACAGACGTATTTGCACCAATGTTTTTTCAAAAAGTGAGTGCGAGAACCCTCGGTGCGCCTGCTTGCTGCTGAAGTCAAAGTAAACTTTATTGTCATCTCCGCTACATACAGTCCAGTATAGAGAGAGAGACGAGACGACGTGGCTCCAGTTACAGCAGTGCAAGTAAACAAACAATAAATATAAGAAGAGTAAGAAAATAAATATACACTTTAGGACTAGTAAATTTATAATTTACAGTTTGATGATTTAAAGTCTCACACACAACCCGTTGAAAGGGGAGGGGGGCTTGCTTCTTCCAAGTAGAGCACATTTCTATGGAACGCCAGGACTGCCATAATGAATTAATTAAATACACCATTAAATAATTAATTAAATGTGGCAATAATTAATTAAAATTGGAATTAATTAATTAAATAAATAGTTATGACACATGTAATTAATTAATTATTGACACATTTAATTAATTATTTATGTATTTCACATTTTAATTAATTATTGACACATTTAATTAATTAATTATTGACACATTTAATTAATTATTTATGTATTTCACATTTTAATTAATTATTGACACATTTCATTAATTATTGACACATTTAATTAATTATTTAATGATATATTTATTTATTTCATTTTGGCAGTCCTGGCGCCTGGCTCTCATCATGAAATAATTTTATCTGTCAGCCTCACCCATCAAACTCAGGGGGCGGGGTTAACGCTGATCGAGTCAAAACCATTGCTTTGGCCTGGTGGCCATTGTTTCTAGCACACAACAACCGGCATGTGGAAGCTAACAGAACTGAGCTTTGAAAAACCCTGTTTGTGTGTTACCAAATACCGTTTTAATATTTTTTTAGCCGAGAATGTAGTGGTTTAATCTTCATGTGTCTGGTCGGTTTGTCAAGATACAGCCTCTTTGCAAAAGTGTTTCGATGATTTCGGAGATGTCTGCCCAGTCTCACGGCAAAGCGTGGGATAGACCCTCTCGCCTCGCAAGCAATCCCACCGACAAAGCGCAGGCCCCGGTACACAGCTGTAGTAACCCCCGCTGACTTCTTTTACTGAGGTTATATTTATCGATGTTTTATTTCCTGATGTTCTTATGTGTCCTACGTGTTTCAGTCGCCAATTCTGAATTATAACTAACATTAAAAACATGTTTAAGGAGGAGAGAGAGCAAATAAATCTGTTTAACATCTGATCTTTGGGTTTTTGTTCAGTAATCAGCGTGACCTGTGTATAAACGCGTAAAAGAGATAACGTTGGTGTTTCCGTCATGTAGTAACTGCTGGCTTTAACTGTACAAAGGTTGTTCGACACTATGAAACACATACAGACTTCATGATGTTCGGCTAATATTTTTATTGTGAATATTAATCATGCTGACCTCGCTCTGTACACCACGCAGCGAGGTCAGCATATCCATGATATCCTCAGCTCCATGAGTTAACACAAAGTTTCCCAGCTGACTATCTAACTGCCAACTATTCCAGAGACGTGAAAATATACAGCATAAAGAAAAGTGTAAGAGACTCAGCAGCAGATTAGAATAACAGTTATACATTTAATAAATCACCAAATGAATCCAAGAAACGAGCAAACCTGTTCCGACAATTTGAATTTGTATTCCCTCAGCTGCAGACTCGCTGCTGTTTAAATGTTTGAAAAGGAAGATTAGATATAAAAAACGTCAAACATAGACTCAGTCTGCCTTCACATTTGATATGAGGCCAGCACGTATAGTGGCCTCAGCAGGCTATTACTGAAATACACGTGCTATATCATAAACTATGATATAAACAGGGAGGTCCTATTAACATGTTTAGTTTTAAAGGACACCTTCCTGCCTTTAGTCTCATTCATGAGCAGTATTAGTTTTCTTCTAACATCCAGAAGTCTGCACAATGTGTTTCATAGTTTGTAACAAGCCTTTGACAGGTAAACATAACATGACCGAAAAAGAAAAAAAAAAGAAAAAAAAAAGAGAGAGAGTGTTGACATAAGAAGAGAAAATGCTCTCAATTATGGAGACAGACAAATGGTTCATTTATGTTTGATGTGTGTTTATTCCTCCCAAAATATCGTCGGTGAAGTTCGCCATGCATGTCAGATTTTCCTGCGCATTTTTATACCTCTGCCAACAGAGAGAGAAAAAAAATCACATTCTAACAGACAGCTGGTGCTTAGAATACAGTTGAATAACTATTAAAAAACAGATGATATTTAGATGATAGTTCAGTCTAACACATGTGCCAGTGAACCATTAAACGTCTGTGAAACTATGCAGTTATGAAACGTAACTTTAACCTCAGCCAAACCGATTTGCTCAGTTGTAAATAAAACAGCGAAGTAAACGTGACCCGACAGACAGAACCTGAGTGAATGAAGTCCAGCGTTTAACCACTGAGAGCTAAAACTCAGCTGAGGTTTCAAAGCTGTGTGCCGGTGATTGGACATCAGCCGCTGATAAAGCTGTTCGCCTATAAAGTGCTCTGTAAGGAAACGAGCTCCAGCAGCTCTGCGCTCGGGGAAAACACTATATTTACTTATCTTGTGCAGAAAAATGCGCTGACATTGCGTTATATCGAGCACCGGCTGCCCAGTTAAACTGTGACTATCACCAGGTAACTAGGCGTGTTTCTTGAATTAGCAGCAGGTGTTAAACAGCTGACAGATGAGGAGGAGGATGCGTGCAGGTAAACTGAGGGTCTGTTGAGCTGATCGCTGGTTTCGTGAGAAAAATGTCAGCTCGTTCTTTATGTTACAGAAGCACAGAGACACAAGACCAGGCGGAAAGAGACGATCGTTCGGTGAAAATGAGAATCTGCGAATGCAACATGTGGAACACGGAGAGTGGAATATGTAAACAAACCGGTTAACGTAACCCCCTCGGTGCACTCTGCATGCTAATTGTTAGCAGAGCTAGTGAAATCTCTGAAAACATCTGAGCACTTTTGCAAACATGTTCTATGTTGACAACCTGACCAGACATACGTCGCGACATTCGCGGCTAAAACACTGTTAAAAGTGTAGCTGGTGACAGAAAAACGGCCTGTGATTTGATCTGCATTCTGGGATAACTGGCTGCCCCAAGTCTACACAAGCAATCGATTATCTAGGATCGACCTGTTTTGACTTACTTTGCACGGCAACCAATCAAATGTTAGAGAAGCTGCATGGGCAGCGTTAACCCCGCCCCCTGAGTTTGATGGGTGAGGCTGACAGATAAAATTATTTCATGACGAGAGCCAGGCGTCAGGACTGCCAAAATGAAATAAATAAATATATCATTAAATAATTAATTAAATGTGTCAATAATTAATTAAATGTGTCAATAATTAATTAAAATGTGAAATACATAAATAATTAATTAAATGTGTCAATAATTAATTAATTACATGTGTCAATAATTAATTAAAATGTGAAATACATAAATAATTAATTAAATGTGTCAATAATTAATTAATTACATGTGTCATAACTATTTATTTAATTAATTAATTCCAATTTTAATTAATTATTGCCACATTTAATTAATTATTTAATGGTGTATTTAATTAATTCATTATGGCAGTCCTGGCATTCCATACATTTCATTGATAATGTTGTAAATCCAAGCCCATTATGTATTCATGATTTGAATCCTGGGTTGTGCGAAATCCCTGAAATAAACCCTAGACTAAGCGAATCTGTGAACTAAGGTGTAGGTCTATTAGGTTATGTTGTGGTAATCCTCGGGTTGGGGGATGGGTGTTCATACTGGAGTGCAAAATTAAAACCAATGGAAGATGAACAAAAAAAGTTCAAAGCCATAAGGTGCTCAGTTTAGAAAAAAGATCAAAGAAGAGGAGGAGAAGTGAGCAAAAGATGCAGGTAAGATGTGTCATTGGGTAATAGCAGGTCATCCTGAAACAATCAGAATCAAAATACTTTATTAATCCCTAAGGAAATAATGTGGGTTACAGTTGCTCCAAGAAGAAATGGTAAAAATAGTAAGAAAATAAATATACACTTTAGGACTAGTAAATTTATAATTTACAGTTTGATGATTTAAAGTCTCACACACAACCCGTCAAAAGGGGAGGGGGGCTTGCTTCTTTCAAGTAGAGCACATTTCATTCATAATGTTGTAAATCCAAGCCCATTATGTATTCATGATTTGAATCCTGGGTTGTGCGAAATCCCTGAAATAAACCCTAGACAAAGCGAATCTGTGAACTAAGGTGTAGGTCTATTAGGTTATGTTGTGGTAATCCTCGGGTTGGGGGATGGGTGTTCATACTGGAGTGCAAAATTAAAACCAATGGAAGATGAACAAAAAAAGTTCAAAGCCATAAGGTCCTCAGTTTAGAAAAAAGATAAAAGAAGAGGAGGAGAAGTGAGCAAAAGATACAGGTAAGAAGATGTGTCGTTGGGTAATAGCAGGTCATCCTGAAACAATCAGAATCAAAATACTTTATTAACCCTTTAAGACCTACCATAGAACCAAGTCCGCCAGAGCTTATATTATATTTTTACATGCTGTGGAGCCATTTTTTGGAGCATTTCAAGTTGCTACACATCAATACAACCATTATAGCCCAAATTTTAATAATATGTCTGCATTAAGTGTATAGTAATTACATAAATTGCAAAAAAGTGCAATAAACTACAAAAAAATTTAAAATCGTTTTTGATTTTTTAACATATATTTCTAGTTAGAGAAATTCAAGAGGCTTATCCCTCAAAACTGTAAATACAAAAAAGTTGCACAAACTAGTTTCCCAACAAAGGAAATTTATTTTAAGTGTCTTCATAGTTTTATTTTTGAAATACACCAATTTTCATATATTGCAGGAAAAACAAAAAAATATATTATAGTGCAAATTTGCAAAAAAGTAGCATATGCATCAAAATAAACTATTTCCAGCAGTGCAATATGAGTCCTCAGCATCCCAGAAACGACACAGAAAGTCATAAAGTCAAACATAACTTTTAAAAACACAAGTATAGGCTCATAAGGCCACAATGGTAAAAAACTACATTTCCGCAAAATGACGTCACTTCCAGTGTTTTGGTGTTTTCACTGTCCTAAGGCATTCTATACCTACGCGGCTTCTCATGTTTTTACATTCTGTGTTAAACCTATAATATAATGACATATAGGTCTCCTCTCTCCAGGAACTCACTCTGCAGGTGGGGGAGATATAGCAGAGGTGGAGGAAGATTGTCTATTGTCTTGTGTAGTCTGGAAGATGAGTGGATGGTGGGGTGGGTGCAGTTTTCTCTGTGGTGGGGTCGGGTGGGCTGTCCCGGGCTCTGTGGGGCCAGGTGGCACTGCTGAACTGGGCCCTGGTCCGGATGGGCCGGGGCCCCTTTGCCCTGGTGGGTTGCAGAGTATGGGGGTGCCTACTGGGGTCAGCGGGGGAGCTTGCCCCTCCCTTCCTTCCCTCCCCATCTCCAGCTGCCTCCCTCTTCCTGCTCCACCACAATCACCCACACACGCAGGGCCTTGGGGTAAAGGTGTGTCACCAGGGTGGAGGGGAGGCATCCCCCCCTCTGTCCCCTTCTGACTGCCTGCGCCTCAATTTTATCTCACAACTTAGACTTAGAATCCAAATTACCATCAGGGTGTACACCCCACCCCTGGCGTCGTTGCCCACCTCTCAATGTTAAATACACGTAGACATTGAGGGCCAGCAGGAGGGACCATGCGCTTACCTGCTGCTCTCTGGCAGGTAGCTCCAAGCCCTCCTGGGTTTTAAATGCACCTTAGAACACACATGCATCAACACTACAATGAGCGGGTGGAGGGAGGTTTGGAGTCTTCTCTCACCCCCATTCTCTGCGACCTGTTGGAGCGGGGGGGCTAGGAGGAGGAGTTGGCCGTCCGACTGCGGTCTGGAGTGTGGGGCCTCCCTGCTGCTGCGGAGTCGGGGCGGTCTGCCTCTCCCCACCGCAGGGAAAAGGGTAACACCACCTGGGTCTGGGTGCAGTTCCCCCCCCTCCAGGGGCAAGGGTACCTAGACCCGGGGCTTAGAGTACGCTTGGGGAGTGTGATCATGTGTACAGCGTCTCTTTATGTCTGTCTTCACGTTGGTTGAGTGTGGAGTAAGTGCATATGAGAGCATGAGGGTGGGAATGGATGTTTGTATATGTGTGTGCCTGTATGTCTGTGTCTATATGTCAGGTTGGGTGTCAGGCGCCACCTCTCTGGGGACATCTCAGACCCTCCAAGGTATGGAGGCCTATCTCCCCCTACCACCACTTCCCCTGCCAGTGGCGGACTCCCTCAGATGTCGGTGCGTTGGTGGTTCTTTGTGTCCGGGGATGGGCGTCCAGGTACACACCGGCTCACTCCTTGGCGGCCGCTTATCGGGGCCTGGAGCCTGGGGCTTGCTCGGGCCACTTCAGAGGTGGGGTGCCCCCGGCCTCTCGGCCTGGGGCTCGGTCACTCAGGCACGGCTGGCTGCCGGCGGAGCTCACGGGCGCGTCACTGCAACTCCCCCTGGCTTCTGCTCCGCGGCTGCTGAGTGAGCCCTCATCTGGGACTCTCCTCAGCTCTTTCTGGGACAGTGGCGCAGCTGCCCCTCTGTTGGTCTTCCTTGGTCTCTTGTGTTCTGGGGGCCTCTGGATGCCTGGAGCCTGAATCTCCTCCATACCTGCTTCATGCCCTGGAGGACGGGGCTGTGGCCCCCCCACACCCTCTAGCAGATCATTACATGAAGGAACCTTTTAAAAAACAAAAAACAAGCGCGTCCATGCTCACAGGTGTACACACGGGTGATCACACCCACAAACTACACCCTTTTTGGCTCCTACCTCAAAGCACACTGTGTTCTGTTGATCTTATGTGCTGCACAATAATGTTTAACATTTAGTATTTACTGTCATATTCCCATATATCATTGTGATGTTGTTTATTCTATTACTCTTGTTCTCTTCTGCTTGTTTTCTTTTTTCTTTCTCAGCAGGTGACCCAGGTGATTGATATATGCATTTTTTTTCTTTTTTTCTTCTTTTTTTTCTTTTTCTGCTCATTCTGTTGGTTTTTGGTTTTTGCCCTTCTCCCCCGTCCCTCTTCTCAGCTGTTTCTCTTTCCCTCTTTCTTTCTCCCCTTCTTTCCCCCAGTCAAGTCTGTCCCATGTTCAGTAAGTGAAAATAAAATAAACAATAAAAGGTGAATCAAATGGACCATTATGGCAAGGCTGGGATGGTCAATTTGGTAAAGTAAATCCGTTGGGCATCTTTCTTTGCCTTTAGATAACAATTCTGATGGCAAAAGAGCCAAACGGGACAGGCCAAAAAAAAAGAAAAAAAAAAAAGAGCATTTCAGTAATACTGGAGACTGCAAAGCTGAGTGCAGGATTTATAAAATTAAGATTTGGATAAAGTGATACCCATTTTAATTTTTAGTCATTTTGCCATGGTGGAGGGCAAAAGGTTTCAAACTTGTCCAAGCTTTAAAGCTCATGTGTTCTCCTTATTAGTAGTAAATGCATAAAATAAGACTTTTTTTTTTAATGAAAACACTGAATAAAAACCTCTTCTTTGAAAAAGACTAAATTTGAAATGCAAATTTGATTGAATATTACATAATATACAAACTATATACAAAGTGTCTTTGAATGGCAGAGTTGCATGTAGCACAAAGACATGGGTTAGTTACTGAATCAGTCTCACAGGCCCTTAATGTGCGCTTAAAGTTTAAGCTTCAAGCTGTGGCAACAGAAAAATCCCATCTGAGAATTTGCTACCATATTAGGAATGGCAAAATCGTCGTAGGCACCGATCGGTTTTCTATCGCCCATTTGCTGGGAGTAAGGGCGCCCTCCGTTTGCGAGGTGCGCCTGCTGTTTGCGACACAGGGAGGAGAGGACGGGGCAGCGGGGGATTCTCTGGCTGGCTGGAGCAGCATCTAATAACCAGCTCGCAAAATAAAACAAAATTAAAACAAACCAACAAACATGAAAACACCAGACATTATAATACAGACGTATTTGCACCAATGTTTTTTCAAAAAGTGAGTGCGAGAACCCTCGGTGCGCCTGCTTGCTGCTGAAGTCAAAGTAAACTTTATTGTCATCTCCGCTACATACAGTCCAGTATAGAGAGAGACGAGACGACGTGGCTCCAGTTACAGCAGTGCAAGTAAACGAACAATAAATATAAGAAGAGTAAGAAAATAAATATACACTTTAGGACTAGTAAATTTATAATTTACAGTTTGATGATTTAAAGTCTCACACACAACCCGTCGAAAGGGGAGGGGGGCTTGCTTCTTCCAAGTAGAGCACATTTCATTCATAATGTTGTAAATCCAAGCCCATTATGTATTCATGATTTGAATCCTGGGTTGTGCGAAATCCCTGAAATAAACCCTAGACAAAGCGAATCTGTGAACTAAGGTGTAGGTCTATTAGGTTATGTTGTGGTAATCCTCGGGTTGGGGGATGGGTGTTCATACTGGAGTGCAAAATTAAAACCAATGGAAGATGAACAAAAAAAGTTCAAAGCCATAAGGTGCTCAGTTTAGAAAAAAGATAAAAGAAGAGGAGGAGAAGTGAGCAAAAGATGCAGGTAAGATGTGTCATTGGGTAATAGCAGGTCATCCTGAAACAATCAGAATCAAAATACTTTATTAATCCCTAAGGAAATAATGTGGGTTACAGTTGCTCCAAGAAGAAATGGTAAAAATAGTAACAGTAACAGACTAAACTCCAAACAATACATTATGTTACAGATTTTACACATTTAAGAAATAGCACTAATTTATATAGATCACTCAATTATAAATATCAAGGATTAACAGAGGTGATTATAAATAAATATCAAGAAAATTAGTGAGAATATTCCAGAGTAGAAAAGAGCATGTGTTCAGCACAATATTAATTAGTCATTGTCAATTCTTTATTTGTCCTGTTCTCATTGTATGCCGAATTATGATGGCTGTTTGGTAGCCGTTTGCATACTATGCATACTCTCTCTCTCTCTCTTCACGTATGTGTGTTTCTCTGGTGAAATTAAGTATGGTTCCAACAAGTTTTATTTTAATGTACAATCCATAATATGTTTTATGTGTGTGTGGGTGGGTGGGTTGGGGGTTGGGTGGCGGGGGGGCGCCAGAGGGAGTGTTCGCCCAGGGTGCCAAACAGGCTAGGACCGCCACTGTCTACAACAGACCTCTGGTAGACAGGCAATCAGTCAAAAACACAATCCCCTCTTTTTAAACCCTTTCCATGCGTAGTATTAGTTCACTTGGCTACACATAGTTCTTTTATGCACTGAAGAAAATATAATCTGATCAAACATTATTCAGCTTTAAATATTGTTCAGCTTTAAAGTTACTGTGCAACTGTGTAATAAAAATGTGCTCACGACTTTGGCCTTGAGAGCGATAAGAAGCGATCGCCTCATCCTGCAGGTGCAAGATATCTGCAAGCGAAGAGACTAGAACACCCAAGGCCGATTTCCTTTTATGGAGTTGTTTTTTCTGCTAATGCAGCACTTTCCTCACAACCCCCTCCTGTAAGTTTTAGAGAATGTATACCCATCCTCACAGCAAATATTAGGAATCTCTTGATGTGAGCTGTGTTGAGAGGTTGTCTCTGTCTCAATAAAAGTTCACTGATTCCCCATCTGCAGCAGGTGTCCGGTTGTCTTCATTCTCCGCCAGCCTGGTTAAGTCAATTCCTCCTTAACATCTAAAAGAACCTATTTAATGAAGGAAGACGGGTTCACTTTGTGTTTAATATTATTCTATTGCTGTTGTTTTTTTTATATCCTTCAATTGGCGTCACGAACAGGATCCGCTCCAGGTCAACTGGAACGGATGGGAGGATTTCGGCCGTGGTCTGAGTGAACGGAGTTTGGACAAAAGCTGTGTGCACACAAAAACAAGGTAAGCAGACCTTTTATTTCTGCTATATTGAACATTATAAAAATACTTAGTGTCCAAACTCCTAGTAATTCATAACCAAAATTGTCTGGCTTACTTAAGGCTTGTTGAGAATCAGACAAGTGAATAAGAGATAAGTGAATAAGAAATAAGTGAATAAGTGAATAAAGATAAGAGTGAACTGAGGTCTGACCACGGTTGCAGCCGACGGGTTGCTCTCCGGTGTCGGATATATACCTCAGTGCAGGTCTGGGACCTTGAAAGGGTTTATTAGTAACGCCTTTCTAAACAAATTAAAAGGTTAAAGGCCTTGAGAATATTTTTTAGTAATATTCTCTAAACTACAGAAGGGTTAGGAAGGCCCAGAGGACTTTATTAGAAAAGATCCTCTAAAACTTAAAAAGGAGAAGTACTGGTTGGAGTCCAAAGGAGGGGTCCCTTTGATCAATAGGAGAAAACGGATCTCTTCTTAAAACCCCGATGATTTTAGTGTTTTAAATGTTTTGATGTTCTGTTTGATATTGGACACACATAAATACACGCTGAATGCTTGCTGTGGAACACTGGGCAGGACAGTTTGGTTCTCCGTTGTTCACAGATTACACAATTAAAGGAACTAGGTTCCTCTTTTGGTTAAAATAATACACCACACATAGAATTTTTTTTTTTTTTTTTTTTACACATTTATTACATACATAAGGAGGGTAATGAGTGACTGCAGGTAATGTATGAAGTGTGAATGAGACGTGTGAACAAGGTGACAACCAACTAGCACCCCTATCAGGAAGCTCTAGGCAAGGCTACCCGCCAGACCCCGGTTTGGTAGAAGCTTGGTAACACCTGAAGGGATATTTCAGTGCTGACTCACCTTTAAAGCAGCGCCCCAGCTGTTAGTGCCTAACAGAGGCAGAAACCCAGCTGGCCCAAATTCTCCTTTAAAATCAATAAAAGAACACTCCTCCATTGACAGTAAAATGGATGGAGAATTAGATCGAGAAACTAATGATGATGGTTGGGGTCCCGGTGTTATTCTTAGCACATTGGGAGAACAATTAACATGTGTTGAGACAGTCATCAACTCCACACACCAGCCTAAAGAAGCAAAAAAGCAGAAAGAGTCATTGAGGAAAACAGCTGAAAGGTTAATGAAAGAAAAGGGAAAGGACGAGGGGAGTAGTGGTAACTGGGGAATAATTTGGCAGAATAAGGCTATGCAGGCAAAAGAGAGAGAGGAAGAAGCCAACTCAGCAGCAGCAGGTGCAGGTGTGATGAGCGGGGTGAGACACAGAAAGGAAGCAGATAAGCACGCAGGCTGCAACCCTCCTCCTGTTTGGCGGACTCTGCTGACATCTACTGGGCATTATTGGAAGTTGAAACACCTGCTGAACCAGGAGTTTGGACTGCTTTTCAGCAATGGCGGCCGTGGCTCTCACTCCTACATCCTTATGTCCCTCCCCCTGACCCACCTCATGTTACACTGTTTTATGACAGGCATGACACCACCTGGTACCAGCACATGTTCCAAGAGCAGTGTGAGGGGCGGGCTTGGTCTCTGAACATGTCGTGCATTTTTGCGGCACCGGAGGGAGTGGCAGCAGCGGTTACTTTTACAACAGATCAATTACAGTGGTACATGATGTCTGATGAGGCAGCTCCCCATGTGTCACTGGCCTTACATCCTGGACACCAGGCTAAGGAGCTGGGTGGAATGGTTAAACGTTCCCTTGCGGCCACTGACTGGACACCTACAAAACTCCCACAGGTTTTGTTTTCTCCATCTACCAAGACATACCAAATTTTAAATGATTGCTTTAATTCCTCAACACTGCAACATGGAGTGGTCAGCGGGTCACATGGAAGAGAACACACAGACCACTGTGATGCTGCGCCTTTACTCGACTCTCTTCCAGATTGTTTGTGGTCCCTTGGACCCACAGATGTAGGTTTAGTTGATGTGGAGCCAGTCTCTTTTCAACTGTCATCTGCTACCCCTTTGTGGCAGCCTCAGTACCCACACAGACCGGAGGCTGAGGCTGGGATTGCAGAAACAATTTCTGGTTTGGTCACTGCCGGTGTCTTGGAGCCCTCCTGCTCTAAGTGGAACACGCCCATCCTACCCGTTGAGAAAAAAGGCACGGGGAAGTTCAGAATGGCACATGATTTGAGAAGGATTAATGCCTTACTTGGCACTCCTACTTTGCCTGTGCCTAATCCTTATGTTGCCTTGACCAACCTCCCACCATCTCATGCCTGGTTCACCTGCATTGACTTGGCTAATGCCTTTTTCTGCCTCCCACTTCGTGAGTCACTGCGTGACATTTTCTCATTTACATTTAGAGGCCGACAATGGCGTTACACTCGCTTACCACAGGGATTTGCCCTCTCCCCAGGACTGTTTAATCAGTGTTTGAAAGAACTTTTACAAACCAGCCCACTACCATCTGACTGTATGTTAATACAATATGTGGATGACCTTTTGCTGTCTGCCCCCACGGCTGACATCTGTTTGGAGGCCACCAGAGTGGTACTTCACCACCTGGCCAACACAGGTTTTAAAGTGAGCAAAAACAAACTACAGATTGCAAGAAAACAGGTTTCTTTTCTAGGCCGCATGGTCTCACAGTCCGGTATTTCCTTGTCCCCAGAACACAGGAACTCCATTTTGCACCATCCAAAACCTCTAACTGTAAAAGACATGTTGTCATTTTTGGGCCTGACTGGTTACAGCAGGACCTATGTCCCAGACTATGTTGGCCTTACTTCCCCTTTGCGCGTTTTGGTAAATGAACAAGGCATGAGAAACCTCTCTGCTCGCCTCTCATGGACTACAGAAACAGAACAGGCGTTTATAAAGTTAAAACAACAGCTTTCTGTCGCCTCTGACCTTGCTGTGCCAGATTATGCTTTGCCTTTTCATCTTGATGTTTCTGGAACTGGAACCCATATCAATGGTATCCTGTTCCAGAAAAAAGGGGGAGAGAGAAAAGTGTTGACATATGTAAGCGTAATGCTTGACAACACTGAAAAACGCCACCCACCGTGCACACAACACGTTTCTGGACTTGCAAAAATCATTCAGAAAACAGCACACATAGTGATGAACCACCCACTAAAAATTTTGACATCACACAGTGTGGTGGCCTACGTCTCCTCACAGGCCTTCACACTCACTTCACTCAGGCAGAGACGCCTCAGTACCATTCTGGAAGCACCACACATCACCTACTCACATGAAGGCATAAACATGGCTGATCACATGGGATCAGGGGAACCACATATGTGTGAAGAGGTTGTGCAGGTACAGGAGAAAATCAGGCCAGATTTGCAGGCAGAACCTCTAATGGATGCAGAAAAAGATTGGTTCACAGATGGATGTTGTTTCAGAACTGAAAGTGGAATGTTGAAGGCTGCATGGGCAATAGTGGAACAGACAGACATGAGATGGAAAACAGTGAAAGCAGAGCAGTTGACAGGACAACAGTCTGCACAGAGAGCTGAACTGAGAGCGGTGATTGAAGCCTTAAGGATGGGAAAGGGACAGAAAGTGAATATATACAGTGATTCAGCTTATGCTGTGGGAGCAGTGCATGTGGAGCTCAAGCAGTGGCTAAGAGCTGGTTTTTTGACAGCCAGCGGAAAGCCTATTAAACATGAGATAGAAATGAGGGAATTAGCGGAAGCACTGTTGTTACCTGTTAAGGTGGCAGTGGTAAAATGCAAAGGACACAGTGCCGGATTGAACTTAGTGGCATTAGGTAACAAACAGGCCGACTTAGTAGCTAAGCAGACAGCTGGTTACTTACCCTCCCTGATTATGGTAATGGACCCAGAAGCCACACCCCCTCCAGAAAGACCACCCATACAACTAGGCCTAGCCACAATCAGAGAGTTACAGGACAAAGCCAGCCCCCAGGAAAAATCATTATGGGTAACAAGAGGGGCCACAAACACAGATGTTTGGCGTGGCCCAGATGGAAGGCCCATTCTACCGCCAGGGGTCAGACAGACAGCAATGGAAGAGGCACATGGAGTGGGGCATGTGGGACCTGCACAAATGATGAGGAACTTAGCCGCCTGGTGGCACCCTTATCTAAAAGACATGACAAAATACATGGTTAAAACCTGTAAGGAGTGCAACCAATTTGGAATCAAGCCCGCCTTCAAGCCAATAGCAGGGTACTTCCCCATCCCACTTTGCCCAGGGAAAGAAATAATCATTGATTACACAGACATGGTGGACAGAGTAGGTAGTTACAGGTACCTGCTGGTGGCTGTGGATGCATTTTCAGGTTGGCCAGAAGCCTGGCCGACAGCAAGTGAAAACAGTAGAACTGTGGTGAAGTGTCTGATTAATCATTATATACCACAGCATGGGTTTCCCGAGGTCATAAGGTCGGACAATGGTTCACATTTCAGGAACCACGATCTGCAGAGGGTTGAAGCCGCATTAGGTTTGAAACATAAGTTTGGCTCAGTTTACCACCCCCAGTCCCAGGGGAAAGTGGAAAGGATGAATCAAACTCTAAAAACTAAATTGGCTAAAATCTGTGCACAGACCAAATTAGATTGGGTTAAGGCATTGCCTCTTGCATTAATGTCCATAAGATGCTCAGTAAATCAAACCTCTGGTTACACTCCATTTGAGTTGGAGCATGGCAGGCCTTTTCCTGGCCCCTCCTCTCGCCTGTTAATGTCGGATGAAGCTGATTCAGACCTCGATCCGAGGACATATTATAACATGCTCCGCAGTTTTGTTGCCCAGTATTCCTCACAGGTCGCTGAAAGAAACCAGCAAGAGCTGAAAGAGGCGGCTACACCTGGAATGGACTACGTCCTCCTGAAAGTCACAAAGAGAAAGTGGGCTGAGCCTCGCTGGACAGGCCCTTACCGCATAACAGAGCGGACCTCCCACGCTGTCAGGCTCGAAGGGAAAGGTGACACCTGGTTTCATTACACACAGTGCGCTGCTGCCACCGAACCAGGAAGAACCTTGAGAGAGGTGCAGAAGGACCTGTCAGAAGGAGCTGCAACAGCATCACCAACCACTTGAGGGAGCCAAAGCTCAACCTACAAGCCGGCTGGTTACAAAAGGGGGTGTTCTTCATACTGAACTAAACATTTTTATTTTTCTATTTTTAACATCTTTTATGACTTTGCTTTTATATTGGCTTGAGTTTTTAAGATTTACATTTTACATTGCAATAGTTTTAACTGCTGAAAGCTCATTTAAAGTTGTGTCACTGATACTTTTTGTTGCTCTTTAACTCCTAGAACACGCCCTTGGCGAGGTGGGGGGAACTGGACCACCTTTCTCTGCCCCATCATCCTCTATTAGAAGACATCCAAGCTAAGTAAACATGTCTTGGCCCTTTCCCCCTGAAATGACAGGCAGGCAAAGATGTTGCGTCTTTGTTTGCTTCCTGGCCCTGGGTCTCATTCCCATTGGCATAATCCTGATCTGTGAAGGGCCCCCGACACTTCTGACACCTTCAAGTTCAAAAGCTTCGCCCCCTTCTGACAGTCCCAATCTGACAAATGTAGCCCCTAGGGTCTTGCCCACCACTTCCTCTCCAGTTTTGCCCACGCCCGATCCATTTAGAAAGAAACGACACACGGTTACCTCCTGCACCCCAAGTACGACTAGAATGATTACTCTCTGTGTCCCCAACAATAAAAGTTGGGTAGTCGAAATAGATTTCGCTAGCTTCCCAGTCACTCCCGTCACCAAAGACCAAGGGGGGGATCTTTTTAACCTTGCAGTACATCTCTCCTCCTCAGTGTGGTATATAACCCTGGGAGGTTGGCATCAGTGGAAGTGGTCCAGTTTAGTGTCAGAAACGGACCTCGATTGGTCCAAGCACTCTAGGGGTCAGGCTTTGCACTGGAGAAACCAAAATATGCTCAGAATAGCAAAAAAACCGGATCTTTCAGGCTTAATTTTTACCCTAAAGGATCTGGCCTTGACCTCCTGTCAACAATTTATACTTGCCCCTTGGACTGATCGCACCGCCCTGTATTGGCAAATGGAAATATGCCCTAGCGTTGGTGCAGCTCCAAGCTCTGTAGTTAAAGATGATAACCCCACCTTTAATGGCCCTCCGGTGACATATACAAACGGGGGGAGAAACGGCCGAATACGCATTGTAGACACAAATAAAATGTCTAAAGATGACCTCTTCCAAATTCTAACCGGTATTTCTGGAGCAACAAACAACTGGTTACTACTAGCTGAACAAGCTGCTGACAAGACGGCTTCCGACTGCATAGTGTGTATGGGAGCCCGCCCCACTTTAAGAGTCGTACCGGCGCCAGTCAATAGTGCATGCCTCCTGCATCTTATGAACAATACAAAACGAGGTCATTGCTCATATCTGGAAAACCACTTTCCTAAAACTCAACGCTCGGTCTCTAATAAACCACCTTTCTTTTCTTCAGATGTAGCTGTGAACAATTTCACTTGTATTAACCTGACTGGCAATGCAGTAAAACTAGGTAGCTTGAACTCTTCTTGGTGCACTGAGATGACGGTTATGAAACCAAACTTCCGACCTACGGCTAGGGCTGATTTGTGGTGGTGGTGTGGCAATAACAAGTTATATGATGGTTTCCCTCGGGATGCGTCAGGTCTTTGCGCTCTCATAACTCTTATTTTACCCGTTTCAGTCACTCCAGTAGATCTCTCTATAGAAGTACACGAAGTTGGCCTCCCATCCTCCTCTGAACGCCGCTCTAAACGTTCTCTAATCCCAGGTTCAGCTCATAATCCAACCTATATTGATGCTGTAGGTATACCCCGTGGGGTCCCCGATGAATATAAACTGCGAGACCAGGTTAAAGCAGGATGGGCCTCGATACTTTGGATGGTTGAAATAAATGCGAATGTAGACAGAATTAACTACATTCACTTTAATGTGCAACTGTTGGCTAATTACACTCGAGATGGTTTTGAAGCTGTGCATGCACAGTTATCTGCCACTTCCCTAATGGCTTTCCAAAACAGGGTCGCAACGGATTTTCTCCTCGCAGAAAGAGGCGGAGTCTGCAGCCTTTTTGGTCAGGAGTGCTGTACCTATATCCCCAATAACACAGCTCCTGATGGTTCCCTCACTAAAGCTATTACTGGTCTCACAGCTCTTACTGTTAAAATGAAGGAACACTCGGGCGTTGATACTGCCATGTGGGACTCTTGGCTTAACATGTTTGGCAAATATAAGGCCCTTGTAGCTTCCATCCTAGTTTCCATCTCAGTTTTTGTTGCTGTCCTAGTCACCTGCGGTTGCTGTTGTATTCCATGCATTCGATCCCTCTTCCAGAGACTGATTGTTACAGCTCTCACTCCTGAGGATAAGGATCTCGCCCGGCAGATGCCTTTATTGGCTAGTCGACTTCCCACCTCCTCGCCAACGGATGATGAAAACTCTGATCGTGAGGGTGACGAACATTATCGTCTTTCTCTTGTTTAAATGCTTCTAGAATGGTTGTTTCTCTGTGGTGTTTTGTATTAGGCTTGTTATTAATTGTTTCCCTCACCCACTTCCTCTTGAAAGATATATCTGGTTGAACTGTGTCTGGTCGGGTTGTGAGGGTTAAGCGATGTTCTCAGGGTCTCCGGACTTAAGCCTGAGCGAATGTGTACTCCCACCACTGGATATAAATTGTTTTATTCCACACCCCTTCCTCACTTTTTAACATATTCACTTTTGAATGTCCTTAGCAGTTACCGTTCTGTGTTTATTTTACGATTGATTTATTCTTTCACATTTTCACGTTTATATCTCTCATTATTATAGTATACTCTGTACTCTCCACATTTTTATCATTACTTATGCTTTTTGGTTGCTAGGTTACAGGAACTGTTAATTTTGTGTCACTACCCTGGTTGCACTAACTCGTTGTATCCTTGGTTGCAGGACAGCTGTTACTGCTTTCGTCGGGAACCGAGACTGCTTGCAGCCGACCCCTGGGCAGGGTGGTGCCTGGACTCTTTTCTCCTCATCTGCAATGACAGATAAAGACAAATGATAAGACCCGAGGAGTTTTTCGAGCCAGGCTTCGACACGTCTCTGTGTTCCTTTGTGTTACTTATTCTTGTGTGTTGACCCATTTAAGATGGGTCAAAAGGGGGATTTGAAGAAAATATAATCTGATCAAACATTATTCAGCTTTAAATATTGTTCAGCTTTAAAGTTACTGTGCAACTGTGTAATAAAAATGTGCTCACGACTTTGGCCTTGAGAGCGATAAGAAGCGATCGCCTCATCCTGCAGGTGCAAGATATCTGCAAGCGAAGAGACTAGAACACCCAAGGCCGATTTCCTTTTATGGAGTTGTTTTTTCTGCTAATGCAGCACTTTCCTCACAACCCCCTCCTGTAAGTTTTAGAGAATGTATACCCATCCTCACAGCAAATATTAGGAATCTCTTGATGTGAGCTGTGTTGAGAGGTTGTCTCTGTCTCAATAAAAGTTCACTGATTCCCCATCTGCAGCAGGTGTCCGGTTGTCTTCATTCTCCGCCAGCCTGGTTAAGTCAATTCCTCCTTAACATCTAAAAGAACCTATTTAATGAAGGAAGACGGGTTCACTTTGTGTTTAATATTATTCTATTGCTGTTGTTTTTTTTATATCCTTCAGCACCTGCACTGAATCTTGTTCATAGTGCTCATAGCCATACTCTCCCTAGTTTCCATAGTTAAGTCATACTGTTCTCCAGTTTAGGTTCTGGTTAAGTTTAGCCTCCGTCCCAGCTATTTTTGTCATGTCATTATATCTGCCATAATAAAGCCTCGTGTTTCGTTTGAGATTCTGTTCCGTCTCCTCATCTGTGTCTGCACCTGGGTCCACCTCACTCTCTCACACAAGGTCTGCCCTGCGGACCATGACACATAGATGATATAAGATCAGATCCAAACTATAAAAGTCACACATTGGCAACATCCACAGCTTATCAAAAAAAGAGGGAAAACTTTAAAAGCAAATAAAAAAAATAAATTAATGATGCATGAAGATTTATTTTATGTTAAAATGAGGAGCTTGGAGCTGCTACTGTGAATTTTTCTTTTTAAATTGCAAACTAAATGTTTAGATTCAGATTTGAAGTCACAGTTTTATTTTTCTTTCTCTCAAAGATATATTTTTAATGAAATCATAAAGACACAGAAGTAACTGACAACACATGGGTCAAGCACATCATCCAAGGGAGATTACTAGAAATATTTTGCTTTTTTAAAATTTAACCTTAATTTATAAGTAAGTAATCCCACAGTGACCTGTTTGATGCTATCCGGTCTTTAAGTCTGACGGCACTAGCCGTGTCTGGCCCTAAACTCTGCTGCAGGTCCATATATCAAACGATCACTATGGCATTACTGAGAATTGAAAAACTGTCTAAAGTCTTTCATCTTTAATAAAATGATCAGCGTTCTGCTCTATCAGGTGTAACAATTGAGTTTAACATCCAGGCATTGATGAAAACGGAATTTATGACATTTAACGGAGTTAGAAGTTAGCAGGGAGTTAGCTCGCTAGCTTCTATCTAAATACAATATAGCATGTCCTGACTGCGGGGTTTTGGAAACAAATTAAAACGTACAGCTCTTCTATCACTTCCAACATAAATGAAGACAGAAAACTAAACAGCAGTGACTGAAGTTACTGAAGTTTGGCTAGCTGGTATATAATGATGTGCTACTTGACCGCTAGCGACACAGCTATGTTAGCATAATATAAACAAGCTAACTTTTTTCCCACTCGATAAAAGTTAACGTGAGTGTTCTCGGTGGTCAGGAACAAATGTAATCGCATGGCAAGATGCTGTAAAAGGACCAAACTTCAGCCAGGAGAACAACTGAGATAATCCATCCACAATACGAGGCTAGTCATTCATATACTGCTGCATGGGCTGGGCTGTAGCTACATCCTAAGGTTTTAAAAACTGAGCTTAAATGTTGTTGTTGTTTTCTCTTTCAAGTGTAAGGCCACTCTTAGATTTAATAAAAGAAAGTCAAATAACTATGGTAGCATAGTGGTTAGCACAGTTTTGTTCTGCTTTGTTTTATTATGTTTTGGTGTTTTCACTGTCCCAAGGCATTCTATACCTACGCGGCTTCTCATGTTTTTACATTCTGTGTTAAACCTATAATATAATGACATATAGGTCTCCTCTCTCCAGGAACTCACTCTGCAGGTGGGGGAGATATAGCAGAGGTGGAGGAAGATTGTCTATTGTCTTGTGTAGTCTGGAAGATGAGTGGATGGTGGGGTGGGTGCAGTTTTCTCTGTGGTGGGGTCGGGTGGGCTGTCCCGGGCTCTGTGGGGCCAGGTGGCACTGCTGAACTGGGCCCTGGTCCGGATGGGCCGGGGCCCCTTTGCCCTGGTGGGTTGCAGAGTATGGGGGTGCCTACTGGGGTCAGCGGGGGAGCTTGCCCCTCCCTTCCTTCCCTCCCCATCTCCAGCTGCCTCCCTCTTCCTGCTCCACCACAATCACCCACACACGCAGGGCCTTGGGGTAAAGGTGTTTCACCAGGGTGGAGGGGAGGCATCCCCCCCTCTGTCCCCTTCTGACTGCCTGCGCCTCAATTTTATCTCACAACTTAGACATTCACATTACTCACACTCTCATTACACATACATATAGGACGTTGGGGGTGGGCACGCTACACGGCATCCAGAACACCATCACCCCTGTACAACCTCACCCCTTGCGTCGTTGCCCACCTCTCAATTTTAAATACACGTATACATTCATAAGACCCTTATGAAAAGGACACCGAGGGAACAGTTTACCCTGCCCGGGATAGGGTTACCGGGGCCCCGCCCTGGAGCCAGGCCCGGGGAGGGTGCCCGAGGGCGAGCGTCTGGTGGCCGGGCCTTAGTCCGGCCACAGCCCGAAGAGGAGACATGGGCCCATCCTCCCGCAGGCCCACCACCCGCAGGAGGCGCCATAGGGGTCGGGTGCATTGTGTGCCGGGTGGCGGCCAGGAGCGGAGGCCCTGGCGGACTGACCCCCGGCTGCCAAGACTGGCAATAGGGACATGGAATGTCACCTCTCTGGTGGGGAAGGAGCCTGAGTTAGTGCGTGAGGTTGAGAGGTACCGGCTAGATATAGTCGGGCTCACCTCTACACATGGCTTGGGCTCTGGAACCAGTCTCCTGGAGAGGGGCTGGACTCTGTCTCAGTCTGGAGTTGCCCCTGATGAGAGGCGGCGGGCTGGGGTGGGTATCCTAATATCCCCTCGGCTTGCTGCCGGTACGTTGGGGTTTTTCCCGGTGGACGAGAGGGTTTGTTCCCTGCGCCTTAGGGTCGGGGAACGGGTCCTGACTGTCATCTGCGCTTATGCGCCGAGTGGCAGTTCAGAGTACCCAGCCTTCTTAGAGTCCCTGGGGGGGGGGGGGGGGGTGCTGGAGGGTGCTCCACCTGGAGACTCTGTTGTCCTGCTGGGAGACTTCAATGCTCACGTGGGTAACGACAGCGAGACCTGGAGGGGCGTGATTGGGAGGAACGGCCTCCCTGATCTGAACCCGAGCGGTGCTCTGTTATTGGACTTCTGTGCTAACCACAGTTTGGCCATAACGAACACCCTGTTCGAACATAAGAGTGTCCATAAGTGCACGTGGCACCAGGACGCTCTAGGCCGTAGGTCGATGATCGATTTTGTAATCGTATCAGCAGACCTGCGACCATATGTTCTGGACACTCGGGTAAAGAGAGGGGCTGAGCTGTCAACTGATCACCACCTGGTGGTGAGTTGGATCAGGTGGCGGGGGAGGACGCTGGACAGACCTGGTGCACCTAAACGCGTAGTGAGGGTGTGCTGGGAACGTCTAGCAGAGGCCCCAGTCCGCGAGATCTTCAACGCACACCTCCGGCAGAGCTTCGACAGCATTCCGAGGGAGACTGGGGACATTGAGTCCGAATGGACCATGTTCAGAGTCTCCATTGCCGAAGCTGCTGCATTGAGCTGCGGCCGCAAGGTGGTGGGTGCCTGCCGTGGTGGTAATCCCCGAACCAAATGGTGGACACCAGAGGTGAAGGGAGCCACCAGGCTGAAGAAGGAGTCCTATCGGGCTTGGTTAGCCTGTGGGACTCCAGAGGCAGCCGACAGGTATCAACAGGCCAAGCGGAATGCGGCTCGGGCAGTGGCTGAAGCAAAAACTCGGGTGTGGAAGGAGTTCGGAGAGGCCATGGAAAAAGACTTTCGGGCTGCCTCGAAGAGATTCTGGCAAACCGTCAGACGTCTCAGGAGGGGAAAGCGGTGCTCTACCTGCACTGTGTATAGTGCTGGCGGAGCGCTGCTGACGTCGACTGAGAAAATTGTCAGGCGGTGGAAGGAATACTTCGAGGACCTCCTTAATCCCACTGACACGTCTTCCGAGGAGGAAGCAGAGTCTGGGGATGAGGGGAATGACCCGCCAATTTCCGGGGGCGAGGTCACTGAGGCAGTTAAACAACTCCTTGGTGGCAGAGCCCCTGGTGTTGATGAGGTCCGCCCCGAGTTCCTGAAGGCTCTGGACGTTGTAGGGCTGTCCTGGTTGACACGCCTCTGCAATGTTGCGTGGAGATCAGGGGCAGTACCTGTGGACTGGCAGACCGGGGTGGTGGTCCCCATCTTTAAGAAAGGGGACCGGAGGGTGTGTTCCAACTACAGGGAGATCACACTCCTCAGCCTCCCTGGGAAAGTCTATGCCAGGGTGCTGGAAAGGAGAGTTCGTCCGTTAGTCGAACCTCGGATACAGGAGGAACAATGCGGTTTTCGTCCTGGTCGCGGAACACTGGACCGGCTCTTTATCCTCTCCAGGATACTTGAGGGTGCATGGGAGTTTGCCCAACCAGTCTACATGTGTTTTGTGGACTTGGAGAAGGCATTCGACCGTGTCCCTCGGGGTGTCCTGTGGGAGGTGTTGCGGGAATATGGGGTGTCTGGCCCATTGCTACGGGCCATTCGATCCCTATACAACCGTTGCAAGAGCTTGGTTCGCATTGCCGGCAATAAGTCGGACTCGTTCCCGGTGGGTGATGGGCTTCGCCAGGGCTGCCCTTTGTCTCCGGTTCTGTTCATAATTTTTATGGACAGGATTTCTAGGCGCAGCCAAGTGGCGGAGGGCTTTCGCTTTGGTGGCCTCAGAATCTCATCTCTGATTTTTGCAGATGATGTGGTTCTGTTGGCTTCATCGGGTGAAGGCCTCCAGCTCGCACTGGAACGGTTCGCAGCCGAGTGTGAAGCAGTGGGAATGAGGATCAGCACCTCCAAATCTGAGGCCATGGTTCTCAGCCGGAAAAGGGTGGAGTGCCCACTCCGGGTCGGGGATGAGTTCCTGCCACAAGTGGAGGAGTTCAAGTATCTCGGGGTCTTGTTCGCGAGTGATGGGAGAAGGGAGCCGGAGATCGACAGACGGATTGGGGCTGCAGCTGCAGTAATGCGGACGCTGCACCGGTCCGTCGTGGTGAAGAGGGAGCTGAGTATAAAAGCGAAGCTCTCAATTTACCGGTCGATCTACGTCCCTACCCTCACCTATGGCCACGAGCTGTGGGTAGTGACCGAAAGAACGAGATCGCGGATACAAGCGGCAGAAATGAGGTTCCTCCGAAGGGTGGCTGGCCTCTCCCTTAGAGATAGGGTGAGAAGTTCGGCCATCCGGGAGGGGCTCAGAGTAGAGCAGCTGCTGCTCCACATCGAAAGGAGCCAGCTGAGGTGGTTCGGGCATCTGACAAGGATGCCCCCTGGGCGCCTCCTGGGTGAGGTGTTCCAGGCATGTCCCACCGGGAGGAGGCCCCGGGGCAGACCCAGGACACGCTGGAGAGATTATATCTCTCGGCTGGCCTGGGAACGCCTTGGTATTCCCCCGGACAAGCTGGAGGAGGTGGCTGGGGAGAGGGAGGTCTGGGCCTCTTTGCTTAGGCTGCTGCCCCCGCGACCCGGCCCCGGACAAAGCGGATGAAGATGGATGGATGGATGGATGGTATACATTGAGGGCTATCAGGAGGAGCTATGCACTGACCTGCTGCTCTCTGGCAGGTGGCTCCATGCCCTCCTGGGTTTTAAATGCACCTTAGAACACACATGCATCAACACTACATATGACCGGGCAGAGGGAGGTTTGGAGTCTTCACACACCCCCATTCTCTGTTGCCTGTTGGGGCGGGGGGCAGGGAGGAGGAGTTGGCCGTCCGACTGGGGTCTTAAATGTGGGGCCTCCCTGCTGCTGCGGAGTCAGGGCGGTCTGCTTCTCTCCACCGCAGGGAAAAGGGTAACACCACCTGGGTCTGGGTGCAGTTCCCCCCTCCAGGGGCAAGGGTACCTAGACCCGGTTCGTAGAGTACGCTTGGAGAGTGTGATCATGTGTACAGCGTCTCTTTATGTCTGTCTCCACGTTGGTTGAGTGTGGAGTAAGTGCATATGAGAGCATGAGGGTGTGAATGGATGTTTGTATATGTGTGTGCCTGTATGTCTGTGTCTATATGTCAGGTTGGGTATCAGACGCCACCTCTCTGGGGACATCTCAGGCCCTCCAAGGTTTGGAGGCCTATCTCCCCCCACCACTCCTCCTGCCAGTGGCAGACACCCTCAGACATCGGTGCGTTGGTGGTTCTTTGTGTCTGGGGATGGGCGTCCAGGTACACACCGGCTCACTCCTGGTGGCTGCTTGTCTGGGCCTGGAGCCTGGGGCTCACTCGGGCCCCTTTGGGGGTGGGGTGCCCCCGGCCTCTCGGCCTGAGGCTCGGTCGCTCTGGCACAGCTGGCTGCCGGCGGAGCTCACAGGCGCGTCACTGCAACTCCCCCTGGCTTCTGCTCCGTGGCTGCTGAGTGAGCCCTCATCTGGGACTCTCCTCAGCTCTTACTGGGACAGTGGCGCGGCTGCCCCTCTGTTGGTCTTCCTTGGTCTCTTGTGCCCTGGGGGCCTCTGGATGCCTGGAGCCTGAATCTCCTCCATACCTGCTTCATGCCCAGGAGGACGGGGCTGTGGCCCCCCCCACACCCTCTAGCAGATCATTACATGAAGGAACCTTTTAAGTACAAGCGCGCTCATGCTCACAGGTGTACACACGGGTGCTCACCAGAGGTGGGTCGAGTATCCAAAAATTGTACTCAAGTAAGAGTAGCATTACTTTAAAATATTATTACTCAAGTAAAAGTGAAAAGTAGTCGTCAAAAAAGTTACTCGAGTAAGAGTAAAAAAGTACTTGGTGAAAAGACTACTCAAGTAGCAAGTAACTGTTTGAAATGTCCGATTTATTCTATAAATAAATGTTATCAGACAAACAAAAATAAATAAATATACAAATTTTACCATTTTCAAAAGGAATATATGTAAAAACATTAACAAAATAAGTCACAATTCTGATTTCCAGATTTCAGTTTTCACAACATAAAGCTTTTTTCACCAATACCTACAGTAAATAATATAAACATATAAACAGTGCAAACAATTTCCAGTGACAAGATATGCTGTAAACTTTATATTCATTTTTGCTCCAAATGGCACAGCAGCCTCAGAGAAAACAGAACGAGGCAGCTTCAACATATGTTCATACAAGGCAGCTCAGTTTACCATAAGTTGTATGGGTGTGCATCTATTTCTGCATATTTAGCAAAAATGTGCCATTTCTTCACTCAGTGAGGTGATGGTTAAGCTTCAGCAGCAGTTTGCTCTCAAGGTTCTTGCTGTGAAGCTCTAACTGTTTAGCAGTGAACAGGAGTCCTGCATGACTGAGAAGTCCTTCACAAGCTCCAGATGCAGGAAGAGCTGTATTGACTTTGATCGACAGCTTCTTGATGTGAGGAACGCCATGCAATAGATCATGCAATAGTTAGGCTGCTGTTTGCGCTGGCATCATCCAGCTCTGAGTCCAGGTGATGTCTGATGAAGTTGAGACCTGTGGAAAGATGCATGGTTTCCAAAAGAATTAGGTCTGGTCATTATAGTGCTGTATACACTGCTAAGCTGCGGATGTTTGGCAAGAAGATTTGATCACACTGGAGAGGTTTTGAACTCTTGTTGAAAAACAAAATCTTGTCATTCATATTCCGCACAAACAGTTTGCAATAAATTCCATATTAAGTTTAAAACAAGAATGCGTGCAAGGCTAAGCAGTGCTAGCCAATAGATCCTCCTGTTTGGCTGTTACTCTGGGAAAAGACGAGAAAGACGGTGATGGAAGCCGTGACTGGAGCTGCATGTAGCCTATATAATATTTATATTGTACGAAAGTGATAATTCTGTATATTGTAATAACGTGATATTATATTGTTCAAACGTGAAAGGTACATTGTGGCGGAGGCGTGGCCCCGGGCGCAGCTGCAGGGGAGGAGTGGAGCAGAAGGCTCAACAGGGCGGCGCTGCGAGGCCGTAAGAACAGCTGATGGTGTTTATGTACTGATGATGGTCTCCCTCCGCTGTGTTTATAGTGAGACGGGGAGGAGCGGCGGAAAGAAGATCAGCTGGGCTCGTGAGCTGTCAGGCTGTGCGACCGATTCAGCTGTCAAAACAAAAACACGTCAATAAATGTGGATGGGCCGGGGCCCCTTTGCCCTGGTGGGTTGCAGAGTATGGGGGTGCCTACTGGGGTCAGCGGGGGAGCTTGCCCCTCCCTTCCTTCCCTCCCCATCTCCAGCTGCCTCCCTCTTCCTGCTCCACGACAATCACCCACACACGCAGGGCCTTGGGGTAAAGGTGTGTCACCAGGGTGGAGGGGAGGCATCCCCCCCTCTGTCCCCTTCTGACTGCCTGCGCCTCAATTTTATCTCACAACTTAGACATTCACATTACTCACACTCTCATTACACATACATATAGGACGTTGGGGGTGGGCACGCTACACGGCATCCAGAACACCATCACCCCTGTACAACCTCACCCCTTGCGTCGTTGCCCACCTCTCAATTTTAAATACACGTATACATTCATAAGACCCTTATGAAAAGGACACCGAGGGAACAGTTTACCCTGCCCGGGATAGGGTTACCGGGGCCCCGCCCTGGAGCCAGGCCCGGGGAGGGTGCCCGAGGGCGAGCGTCTGGTGGCCGGGCCTTAGTCCGGCCACAGCCCGAAGAGGAGACATGGGCCCATCCTCCCGCAGGACCACCACCCGCAGGAGGCGCCATAGGGGTCGGGTGCATTGTGTGCCGGGTGGCGGCCAGGAGCGGAGGCCCTGGCGGACTGACCCCCGGCTGCCAAGACTGGCAATAGGGACATGGAATGTCACCTCTCTGGTGGGGAAGGAGCCTGAGTTAGTGCGTGAGGTTGAGAGGTACCGGCTAGATATAGTCGGGCTCACCTCTACACATGGCTTGGGCTCTGGAACCAGTCTCCTGGAGAGGGGCTGGACTCTGTCTCAGTCTGGAGTTGCCCCTGATGAGAGGCGGCGGGCTGGGGTGGGTATCCTAATATCCCCTCGGCTTGCTGCCGGTACGTTGGGGTTTTTCCCGGTGGACGAGAGGGTTTGTTCCCTGCGCCTTAGGGTCGGGGAACGGGTCCTGACTGTCATCTGCGCTTATGCGCCGAGTGGCAGTTCAGAGTACCCAGCCTTCTTAGAGTCCCTGGGGGGGGGGGGGGGGGGGTGCTGGAGACTCTGTTGTCCTGCTGGGAGACTTCAATGCTCACGTGGGTAACGACAGCGAGACCTGGAGGGGCGTGATTGGGAGGAACGGCCTCCCTGATCTGAACTCTGTTATTGGACTTCTGTGCTAACCACAGTTTGGCCATAACGAACACCCTGTTCGAACATAAGAGTGTCCATAAGTGCACGTGGCACCAGGACGCTCTAGGCCGTAGGTCGATGATCGATTTTGTAATCGTATCAGCAGACCTGCGACCATATGTTCTGGACACTCGGGTAAAGAGAGGGGCTGAGCTGTCAACTGATCACCACCTGGTGGTGAGTTGGATCAGGTGGCGGGGGAGGACGCTGGACAGACCTGGTGCACCTAAACGCGTAGTGAGGGTGTGCTGGGAACGTCTAGCAGAGGCCCCAGTCCGCGAGATCTTCAACGCACACCTCTGGCAGAGCTTCGACAGCATTCCGAGGGAGACTGGGGATATTGAGTCCGAATGGACAATGTTCAGAGTCTCCATTGCCGAAGCTGCTGCATTGAGCTGCGGCCGCAAGGTGGTGGGTGCCTGCCGTGGTGGTAATCCCCGAACCAAATGGTGGACACCAGAGGTGAAGGGAGCCACCAGGCTGAAGAAGGAGTCCTATCGGGCTTGGTTAGCCTGTGGGACTCCGGAGGCAGCCGACAGGTATCAACAGGCCAAGCGGAATGCGGCTCGGGCAGTGGCTGAAGCAAAAACTCGGGTGTGGGAGGAGTTCGGAGAGGCCATGGAAAAAGACTTTCGGGCTGCCTCGAAGAGATTCTGGCAAACCGTCAGACGTCTCAGGAGGGGAAAGCGGTGCTCTACCTGCACTGTGTATAGTGCTGGCGGAGCGCTGCTGACGTCGACTGAGAAAATTGTCAGGCGGTGGAAGGAATACTTCGAGGACCTCCTTAATCCCACTGACACGTCTTCCGAGGAGGAAGCAGAGTCTGGGGATGAGGGGAATGACCCGCCAATTTCCGGGGGCGAGGTCACTGAGGCAGTTAAACAACTCCTTGGTGGCAGAGCCCCTGGTGTTGATGAGGTCCGCCCCGAGTTCCTGAAGGCTCTGGACGTTGTAGGGCTGTCCTGGTTGACACGCCTCTGCAATGTTGCGTGGAGATCAGGGGCAGTACCTGTGGACTGGCAGACCGGGGTGGTGGTCCCCATCTTTAAGAAAGGGGACCGGAGGGTGTGTTCCAACTACAGGGGGATCACACTCCTCAGCCTCCCTGGGAAAGTCTATGCCAGGGTGCTGGAAAGGAGAGTTCGTCCGTTAGTCGAACCTCGGATACAGGAGGAACAATGCGGTTTTCGTCCTGGTCGCGGAACACTGGACCGGCTCTTTATCCTCTCCAGGATACTTGAGGGTGCATGGGAGTTTGCCCAACCAGTCTACATGTGTTTTGTGGACTTGGAGAAGGCATTCGACCGTGTCCCTCGGGGTGTCCTGTGGGAGGTGTTGCGGGAATATGGGGTGTCTGGCCCATTGCTACGGGCCATTCGATCCCTATACAACCGTTGCAAGAGCTTGGTTCGCATTGCCGGCAATAAGTCGGACTCGTTCTCGGTGGGAGATGGGCTTCGCCAGGGCTGCCCTTTGTCTCCGGTTCTGTTCATAATTTTTATGGACAGGATTTCTAGGCGCAGCCAAGTGGCGGAGGGCTTTCGCTTTGGTGGCCTCAGAATCTCATCTCTGATTTTTGCAGATGATGTGGTTCTGTTGGCTTCATCGGGTGAAGGCCTCCAGCTCGCACTGGAACGGTTCGCAGCCGAGTGTGAAGCAGCGGGAATGAGGATCAGCACCTCCAAATCTGAGGCCATGGTTCTCAGCCGGAAAAGGGTGGAGTGCCCACTCCGGGTCGGGGATGAGTTCCTGCCACAAGTGGAGGAGTTCAAGTATCTCGGGGTCTTGTTCGCGAGTGATGGGAGAAGGGAGCCGGAGATCGACAGACGGATTGGGGCTGCAGCTGCAGTAATGCGGACGCTGCACCGGTCCGTCGTGGTGAAGAGGGAGCTGAGTATAAAAGCGAAGCTCTCAATTTACCGGTCGATCTACGTCCCTACCCTCACCTATGGCCACGAGCTGTGGGTAGTGACCGAAAGAACGAGATCGCGGATACAAGCGGCAGAAATGAGGTTCCTCCGAAGGGTGGCTGGCCTCTCCCTTAGAGATAGGGTGAGAAGTTCGGCCATCCGGGAGGGGCTCAGAGTAGAGCAGCTGCTGCTCCACATCGAAAGGAGCCAGCTGAGGTGGTTCGGGCATCTGACAAGGATGCCCCCTGGGCGCCTCCTGGGTGAGGTGTTCCAGGCATGTCCCACCGGGAGGAGGCCCCGGGGCAGACCCAGGACACGCTGGAGAGATTATATCTCTCGGCTGGCCTGGGAACGCCTTGGTATTCCCCCGGACAAGCTGGAGGAGGTGGCTGGGGAGAGGGAGGTCTGGGCCTCTTTGCTTAGGCTGCTGCCCCCGCGACCCGGCCCCGGACAAAGCGGATGAAGATGGATGGATGGATGGATGGTATACATTGAGGGCTATCAGGAGGAGCTATGCACTGACCTGCTGCTCTCTGGCAGGTGGCTCCATGCCCTCCTGGGTTTTAAATGCACCTTAGAACACACATGCATCAACACTACATATGACCGGGCAGAGGGAGGTTTGGAGTCTTCACACACCCCCATTCTCTGTTGCCTGTTGGGGCGGGGGGCAGGGAGGAGGAGTTGGCCGTCCGACTGGGGTCTTAAATGTGGGGCCTCCCTGCTGCTGCGGAGTCAGGGCGGTCTGCTTCTCTCCACCGCAGGGAAAAGGGTAACACCACCTGGGTCTGGGTGCAGTTCCCCCCTCCAGGGGCAAGGGTACCTAGACCCGGTTCGTAGAGTACGCTTGGGGAGTGTGATCATGTGTACAGCGTCTCTTTATGTCTGTCTCCACGTTGGTTGAGTGTGGAGTAAGTGCATATGAGAGCATGAGGGTGTGAATGGATGTTTGTATATGTGTGTGCCTGTATGTCTGTGTCTATATGTCAGGTTGGGTATCAGACGCCACCTCTCTGGGGACATCTCAGGCCCTCCAAGGTATGGAGGCCTATCTCCCCCCACCACTCCTCCTGCCAGTGGCAGACACCCTCAGACATCGGTGCGTTGGTGGTTCTTTGTGTCTGGGGATGGGCGTCCAGGTACACACCGGCTCACTCCTTGGCGGCTGCTTGTCTGGGCCTGGAGCCTGGGGCTCACTCGGGCCCCTTTGGGGGTGGGGTGCCCCCGGCCTCTCGGCCTGGGGCTCGGTCGCTCTGGCACAGCTGGCTGCCGGCGGAGCTCACAGGCGCGTCACTGCAACTCCCCCTGGCTTCTGCTCCGTGGCTGCTGAGTGACCCCTCATCTGGGACTCTCCTCAGCTCTTACTGGGACAGTGGTGCGGCTGCCCCTCTGTTGGTCTTCCTTGGTCTCTTGTGCCCTGGGGGCCTCTGGATGCCTGGAGCCTGAATCTCCTCCATACCTGCTTCATGCCCAGGAGGACGGGGCTGTGCCCCCCCCACACCCTCTAGCAGATCATTACGTGAAGGAACCTTTTAAGTACAAGCGCGCTCATGCTCACAGGTGTACACACGGGTGCTCACCAGAGGTGGGTCGAGTATCCAAAAATTGTACTCAAGTAAGAGTAGCATTACTTTAAAATATTATTACTCAAGTAAAAGTGAAAAGTAGTCGTCAAAAAAGTTACTCGAGTAAGAGTAAAAAAGTACTTGGTGAAAAGACTACTCAAGTAGCGAGTAACTGTTTGAAATGTCCGATTTATTCTATAAATAAATGTTATCAGACAAACAAAAATAAATAAATATACAAATTTTACCATTTTCAAAAGGAATATATGTAAAAACATCAACAAAATAAGTCACAATTCTGATTTCCAGATTTCAGTTTTCACAACATAAAGCTTTTTTCACCAATACCTACGGTAAATAATATAAACATATAAACAGTGCAAACAATTTCCAGTGACAAGATATGCTGTAAACTTTATATTCATTTTTGCTCCAAATGGCACAGCAGCCTCAGAGAAAACAGAACGAGGCAGCTTCAACATATGTTCATACAAGGCAGCTCAGTTTACCATAAGTTGTATGGGTGTGCATCTATTTCTGCATATTTAGCAAAAATGTGCCATTTCTTCACTCAGTGAGGTGATGGTTAAGCTTCAGCAGCAGTTTGCTCTCAAGGTTCTTGCTGTGAAGCTCTAACTGTTTAGCAGTGAACAGGAGTCCTGCATGACTGAGAAGTCCTTCACAAGCTCCAGATGCAGGAAGAGCTGTATTGACTTTGATCGACAGCTTCTTGATGTGAGGAACGCCATGCAATAGATCATGCAATAGTTAGGCTGCTGTTTGCGCTGGCATCATCCAGCTCTGAGTCCAGGTGATGTCTGATGAAGTTGAGACCTGTGGAAAGATGCATGGTTTCCAAAAGAATTAGGTCTGGTCATTATAGTGCTGTATACACTGCTAAGCTGCGGATGTTTGGCAAGAAGATTTGATCACACTGGAGAGGTTTTGAACTCTTGTTGAAAAACAAAATCTTGTCATTCATATTCCGCACAAACAGTTTGCAATAAATTCCATATTAAGTTTAAAACAAGAATGCGTGCAAGGCTAAGCAGTGCTAGCCAATAGATCCTCCTGTTTGGCTGTTACTCTGGGAAAAGACGAGAAAGACGGTGATGGAAGCCGTGACTGGAGCTGCATGTAGCCTATATAATATTTATATTGTACGAAAGTGATAATTCTGTATATTGTAATAACGTGATATTATATTGTTCAAACGTGAAAGGTACATTGTGGCGGAGGCGTGGCCCCGGGCGCAGCTGCAGGGGAGGAGTGGAGCAGAAGGCTCAACAGGGCGGCGCTGCGAGGCCGTAAGAACAGCTGATGGTGTTTATGTACTGATGATGGTCTCCCTCCGCTGTGTTTATAGTGAGACGGGGAGGAGCGGCGGAAAGAAGATCAGCTGGGCTCGTGAGCTGTCAGGCTGTGCGACCGATTCAGCTGTCAAAACAAAAACACGTCAATAAATGTGGAAATTGGCAGTACATACTTGTGCGTGCGTGTATTTGTGCCTGGTGTATTCCACATACATGATAGTATATTGTTAGAACAATAAACTTTTCACTTTTCTATTTTTCTTTTGCCTGGGTGGCAGCTCTGCGCTTTCGTATCCGAGGCTTTTCAATGTGGCCTCACAAAATTATCACGACTACAACAACCATGAAAAGAGTTGGATGGACATTGCTGCTCAATCACAGCTGCCTGGTCAATGTTTTTCATTGGTAATTTAGCAAAGTTGACGGTGGTGGTGTGTGTGCCTGTGTGAGTGAGTGAGGGACAGATTTTGTATGATAAGCTTCATGTTATGGACGCACAGTTTGAGCACTCAGGTCGCATCAGAGCATCAGGCCATATAGTGTGAGACCCTGCATCGTGACCTATGAACTTCTAACCCCTGAGATTCAATTGTGCAGTTTGAGCAGGAGCTGAATAACGTGACTGAAAAAAATCACTGTTCTTCTGTACTGCTTTTAAGCGAAACATTCTTTGTATGTGAGGAAAATGCTGTTCATCCTCTTCAGCTCTAGCGTAGACTCTGCCATGTTTTTAATATTTCTTCTTTCCGTGTGTCCGCTACTTTGAAACGCTTGGGCCGCTCTGCCCGCCACAGTTTCAAACTGGTCATGTGACTGCATGGCCACATCTGATTGGTAAAAAAGTTACCGGAAACTCCACTGGCGGCATGTTATCTAATGTGTTAAACTAATTTTTTTTTTAAAAAAGTAACGAGTCGAATTTTGGAAATGTAGCGGAGTAAAAGTACCGTTTCTTCTTCATAAATGTAAATGTCAAGTAAAAGTAAAAAGTATCGTGCAAAAAAGGTACTTTAAAAGTACATTTATTTCAAAAACTTACTCAAGTAAATGTAACGGAGTAAATGTAACTCGTTACTACCCACCTCTGGTGCTCACACACACAAACTACACCCTTTTTGGCTGCTACCTCAAAGCACACTGTGCGCTGTCGATCTTACGTGCTGCACAATAATGTTTAATATTTAATACTTACTGTTATATTCACATATATGATCGTGATGTTGTTTATTCTATTGCTCTCTTTTTCTTCTGCTTGTTTTCTTTTTTCTTTCTCAACAGGTGATCCAGGTGATTGATATATGTATTTTTTGTCTGTTTGTTTTGTTGGTTTTGGGTTTTTTTGCCCTTTATCACTGTTCCTCTTCCCCACTGTTTTTCTTTCCCTCTTTCTTTCTCTCTTTTCTTTTCCCCAGTCAGGTCTGTCCCGTGTTTAGCAAGTGAAAATAAAATAAAATAAACAATAAAAGCAAAGGTAACTCAAATATACCAATACGGCAAGGCTGCGATGGTCCATTTGGTAAAGTAAATCCGTTGGGCATCTTTCTTTGCCTTTAGACAATAATTCTGATGGCAAAAGAACCAAACGGGACAGGAGAAAAAAAAATGACATATAGCATATCAATAATTTTTCCATTGCCATTCTGTGACCCCCGAGGAAACTTTTGTAGAATGGTGAGTGATCATTTCGCTTTATTTTTTACTGTCTGTTTAAGTTTGTGGTCATAGTGTCCCAGACCTCTTAAAGATACAAATTTGCAATAGGTTCATTTGAGTTTTCGGTGGAAAGTCACACATGATTTCTTGTTCAACAGTACAACACTGAGTAATTTGCATTTGACAGGTCAATCGGGATGTTGATGTTGTAAACATACGAAGAGGAAGGAAAATATGCAAACTGGCAGCAGATGTAGTCCAGGAGGACAGAGTTAAAGGACGCAGCACCTCGACATTTTATGACTCTCAGGACTGCTGAGACTGCTGTCTGTCTGAATGCTATTACTGGGACTTTCATAGTGTCATGGTCCCGGGTTTGTGACCCAGCATTTTGTTGTGGTTTCTTTACTTTGCATTTTTGTTTTTTAGCCATGAGTTTAGTTTTTTCAGGTTTATCAGTATTTCTAGTTTGTTTCGTGTCTGCATCTTGTCCTCCAGTGGAAGTCAGTATTGTCTCCTCCTTCACCACAACGGCATTGAGTGACAAGGCTCTGGTTTGGGAACTTTAAAGATCTAGGGCAGGGGTGCCCAATCCCGGTCCTCGAGAGCTACCGTCCTGCAGCTTTTAGATGCATCCTTGTTCCCACACACCTGAATCAAATGAATGGCTTGTTATCAGGCCTTTGCCAAACATGATGGCATGCTGAAGAGATCAAACCATTTGATTCAGCTGTGTTGGAGCAGGGATGCATCTAAAAGCTGCAGGATAGTAGCTCCCGAGGATCGGGATTGGGCAGCCCTGATCTAGGGACTACAAGAGGTCTGTCCAAAATAGGTCTCCAACCTGGCTGACTGTGATCTACTAATTGTGATCACCAAAGCATGACAAGGAGAAAAGAAAAGAGATGAAAACATTGATTGTTTAACTGAGAAATGTTTGAATGTTTGAGGATTTGATGCCCAGTCTGAATTTTGTCCAACAGTTTACATTTAAAATGTTTGTAGAAATAAAAATTAAATAAGAATCATCCTTGGGCAGGATACTGAACTTTAAATTGTGAATATTTGCAAACACATTAATGTATAGACAAAAGTGTAACATGAATGTGTGTGATTTGATGAATGAGACTGGAGGAGGGAGCACTTTGTGTCAGTCGATGTAAGTAAAAAAGGTGTTAAGTAAGTACCAGTCAGTTTACTTTTTGTTGGACTTCTGTAGTTTTGAATTTCTTCTAGGATACATCCATCCATCCATCCATTCGCATCCGCTTATCCTTTACAGGGTCACGGGGGGCGCTGGCGCCTATCCCAGCTGTCATAGGGCGAGAGGCGGGGTACACCCTGGACAGGTCGCCAGTCTGTCGCAGGGCTAACACACAGAGACACCATTTGCACTCACATTCATTCGCACATTCACACCTAGAGGCAATTTGGATTAACCAATTAACCTATCCCCACTAAGATACTGATACCTCTAGCATTTATTTTCAAACTGTAGTTTTTTTCCTCTCTTTTTATGTTTACATAGATTTTAAAAAGAGGTGATAGTGTTTCATTTGTTTTGTTTTCCTGCCAGGAAAAAACATGCAAATTCATCTACGCCTCTGAAAGTGTACAAATGGTCTGGTATGCCCTTGCTGCCTCCACATTATTGTTATGGTGCTAGTGCTGGATAAAAATCAACAAACTTTCCACACTCATATGTGACTTCATGACATGAAGTGCTAACAGAGGTTTTTTGTTTGTCTCGTGAATGACAGTTTGAATGATTTAAATTCAGGGCCACACAGGTTTTAGCTGTACACAGGATGCAAGTCTTCAAAGAAAGAAGGGGGATTTCCCCTTTTTCTGATTTTATGTGACTCCTGAAAAATTATTTTTATTCTCCCTGTTAGCAATGAAAAGAAAAAAAATCTTCCCCAATTCTGCACTGAAAACCCCCCCACCATGTTGGATTTACTTAATTCAGCTATGATGCACACACGCTTTGCTTTGGCAGCAGCTTAAACATTTGAGTTAAATTAACACTTTGTCAGGGGCTGGGTCTGAGACCCACTGTTGTGTTTTTTGTGATTTCATTTTGGTTTATCACTGCTAGTGTTCTGGTTTCTGTTTTGTATTTCTAGCTTTCTCAGTTCTCTAGTATTACCCTTTTATTTTGGATTTACATGACTGAATTTATTTTGGATTGGCTCTAACACACACAGGGTCAAAAGTATGTATGCAGCCTCAGATATATACATGCAAATACTGTATACGCATACACCCCAAGAAATATTTTGCTGGCTGCACCTCAACCAGAGTTTTTTTCTATCCATCAACGAGGTTTTGCCATAATTCTGGCTGAATATTTTACTACTCTTCTTGGCAGAAATTCTGCTTCCTTTAAAAGTTCATTTAAATTGCGCAGTCCATAAATTTTCAACAAGGTTAATCTTGAGACGTTGGCAAGGTCATTCCAGAAACCTAATGTTTCTGATTCAGATGATTGTCCTGCTGGAACAACCAATTGCGTACAGTTTTCTACCGTCTAGCTATTGGTTTGAAGTTGAAGAATTGGAGGTAGTCCTCCTTCATTACATCAACATTGTGCAATCTACCCATACTACTTGTTTGAACTGATGGTCTTGGAATTGTCAGTAGGTTAGAATTGGCTACAACAGACATTTCGCTGAGTTCCACTGTTCAGAGTATCATACCGAGCGTGTCATGGTCCTGGGTCGTTGACCCAGCGTTTTGTGATTATTTTCCTCTGTTCTAGTTATTCTGTGTCCTCCCCCTTTGTGTCCGGTTCGGGTTCTAGTTTTCCTGTTTTGTTCTGAAGGTCTCTGTCTGTCTGTCATTGTGTTCAGCTTGTCTCCTCCACTCATCATGTATTGGGTTCAGCTGTTCTTCCCTCCTGTGTGTGATTACCCGATTACCTTGTGTGTGTGTGTGTGTGTGTGTGTGTGTGTGTGTGTGTGTGTGTGTGTGTGTGTGTATATTTAGTGGGTGTTGGTCTGTGTTCGTTGTTGGCTCGTCTGCGTTCATCTGTGTTTCTTGGTATCCTGTTCCTTAGTCTGCGTCTCTCTGCTCCGTTATGATTTCAGGTTTGCTCTTTAGTTTTTCCCAGTTTAGGTTTCCATTAGTAATTTCTCATGCTTCGTTGCCTGTTTCTGCCACTGCCACTTTGTAAATAAACGGCACTCTCATCACCAGTCGCTTGCCTGCATTTTGGGTCCTTTTCCTCCTACACCACACGGCTCACCCCGCCCAGCCGTGACAGAGCGACTGCTGTCAAACAATCTTTTTTATGCTGCGAAGAGAAACTACTAGATATCATGACCTCTAACAAGAAATTAAAAGGCTTTGTCATCTTCTAAACATTGTATAGAACCTTGCTCTTGCTACACTACGTAGGTTAGTGTATGTATATATTTGAGTCTGTAGGGATACTTTAGACCAGGGATGTTAAATTTATTTTACAATGAGGCCCACATACAGCCCACTTTAAACTTAAGTGGCCACATGAATGAAACTCCCTTTCTGTCAGTGTAAAAAACATTTAACTACACATCAATCCCTGAAATATCTTATATCTAAAATGCGGTTTCAACAACATATCACAGCATTCCTACATGATAAATACACAAAAATGCAGATGTGTTCTGGCAGCTCACTGTGCAGACTGTCCCAGATTTATAAAACAAAGTTTTTCTTTTTTTTTTTCTGCTTATTTTTATTAAATTCACACATCTGATTACTGGCTAAAGAAAGTGTTCGTGGAAAATTCAGTCTCAGGAATTTGGTCATGTATATGCTGTTCTGTTATTTTGTATTTGTGTGTATATGCTATATATTTTATATTACACTGTATATTTATACAGGAAAACTTTGCTGTCTTGTTTTTGTTGCTCATGTTAGTTCTGTAGTCAGTGAGAGGAAAGCTGAGTTAGGACACATGAGCCTGTGGGTGGGGTGGAGCAAATTTCAGTATTTAATAGCTGAAGTCAAATTAAAACAGCTATACTTAACTATGGCTCTCCAACAGTTTGTCTACTGTGTCTCTGTGATGACAATTCTCTTATGTAAAGGTGAGAAAGTCTGATTTTTATTTGGAGTACACATTTTCTTGTTACCAAGCTCTTACAAACTACTGTAAATTATTTTTAAAACTCTATCTGGAAACTGTGAAATGACTGGAGGTCAAGTAGAAGTACAGATACTTGTGTTAAAAATGTACTTAGAGTAGAAAGTAGAAAGTAGCTCATTGGAAGACAATTCTACTCATTGTTTGAGGCACAGGTAACTGAACCTTCTGCTATATTAATATAATAGAAAAAATATGAGTACATTAGAACATACATGTTATTCAAATCTAAATTAAAATTCTAATGAATGCACTCAGCTTGAATCGGACACAAGCAGTCAAAGAGGATAAAATAAATAAATAACTATTTTCTGTTGCATACATGTTAGAGAGTCACTTTGCCTCCACACCTGGACAACGTGTAAAACAGGGGTTAAAGTGAGATTCAGCAAGCAGGGAACACTAAGATCTGTTAGGAAAAATACTAACAACTCCCTTTTTAGAGCTCAACTAGGCTTTCTTAGCACGCAAGCTGTGATCAGCTCACCTGCTGCTCTTTGTTGATTTATAGAACTGAATTTAAAAAATGTGGCATTTTCACAGTGATTGTGGCTGGTTTCCATTTCCTACGCTAGCAGTATGTTGTCTTTAAACTAGACTGTATAAAGTTATTATAATGATTGAATTCACTGAATGACTATAAGGGTCTTCAAATTTAAAGTAATCTCTGCTTCACTTGATGTGATCCAACACTGACCACTAAAGCCACAGTTCAACACAGAGTTGGGAATTCCCCATATTAATGCAAACTAACCTGTTTTTCCTGGAAAGAAGTACCCAGAATTTTCATACAACATTTGAAAAGCACAAAATTTGTATATTTAGTTTGTTTTAAAGAATGTTTCATAAAATTAAAATATGTAATTCATCAAACACATCATATACAGATCCAATACTTGATTAAAACTTATGACTTTATATACGATCTTTAAATAGTTCTTTACTAACTGTCACTGTAACTGAGCTACATGCTAGGTGAAGATAGAGTTACATTTGATTTCTTAATGTGATCAAAAGGAAATCAGTGAGTAGACTGTTGTGACCCACACTGCATTACTTGAAACTGATTAGTATACGGTTATTTGCTAATGTTCAGGGTTTTTTACTTGCTATTTAATTAGCAAGCCAGTAAAAAGGATTTGTAATTCTTTACATTCAGATTTTTGACATAGTCAGCATCACTACAACCTGGACTGAATTTGTCCATTTTGTTTAGCCATTTTGTAAGTTTGAAGAAAAAATCTTATACATGGGACTAGGCCCTGATTGAATTTCCTTTCTCTAACACACATGTTGAGAAATGTGAATCATAATGTGCAATAAACTCATTTGACCTGTTTATCTCTATGATCCACTTTCAGGTGGTCATTCACAGACACCCGGTAAGCATCCAAGAGCAACTTTGCAAATGCTTCAAGTTCAAACAATTGACACGTGTATGTTACTTAACAAGCTAGCAAAAGAAGTACCATGGACCATTTTCTACTCTATTGCTAACAACATCAACAACAAAACTGTATATTACAACAATATCCAACTATAGAGCACCAAAGAGGAAGATCAAGCAACAGTCTGAGGACATTTGAAAACCTACAAAGCAGCCAAAGTAGCTACTATGTTGTAGGAACTTATAGGATTACACATTAACATGTTAAGCATTTTGTAAGACGTTTTGACCTCTAAGATTATTTTTACTACATGATTTCACAGCAAAATTAAGAAAACATTAAACATACTGTATGTTTTATTCACAATGTGTGTTCTCTGTATTTTGTTTTTAGGTGTGTCCATCAGGTTAGCTGGGTCTGGAGCAACACAGTGTTCTGGCAGAGTTGAAATTTATTACAATAACATCTGGGGAACAGTCTACGGTAATGGCTGGGACTTAAACGAGGCTGAGGTTGTTTGCAGACAGTTAAACTGTGGAACAGCAATACAGGCTCCTCTATCATCTTACTATAGTCCAGAAGCTAAACAAATTTGGCTTTATAATGTGGCCTGTTCGGGAAGTGAAAGTTCTTTAACTCAGTGTCATTACTCTGGATGGGGAATGCGCAATAATTATTATTATTATTATAATTATTATTATTATTATGATGCTGGTGTCATCTGTTCAGGTAAGAAAATATTTTAAATACTGAACACAGCATATTTCGCTCTATGTCATAAATGATTTATATTTTGTCAGGAAAGTATTAAAATATTTTTCATTTCAGATCTGATCAGATTAACTGGATCTGGATTGACTCGATGTTCTGGTAGAGTTGAAGTTTACCACAATAACAGCTGGGGAACAGTCTGTGATAATGGCTGGGACTTAAATGATGCTGAGGTGGTTTGCAGAGAATTAAACTGTGGGTCGGCACTAGAGGCTCCTCAATCAGCTCACTTTGGTGAAGGAACTGGACAGATTTGGCTTGATGATGTGGGCTGTTCAGGAAATGAAAGTTCTCTAATTGAATGTAACGGCAGTGGATTTGGGACATACAGTTGTGGAAATCACCATGATGCTGATGTCATCTGTTCAGGTAAGAAAGCTTTTAAGTACCAATGACATTTCAGGTCAGTCTGCTATTGTGTGTCATACATGAAATATTTTGTTTATGTCTTTTGCATCATAGATCGGATCAGATTAGCCGGGTCTGGATCGACTCGATGCTCTGGAAGAGTTGAAATTTATTACAATAACATCTGGGGAACAGTCTGTGATGATTACTGGGACTTAAAAGACGCTCAGGTTGTTTGCAGACAGATAAACTGTGGGACGGCACTAGAGGCTCCTCGATCAGCTCTCTTTGGTGCAGGAACTGGACAGATTTGGCTTGATAATGTGGGCTGTTCAGGAAATGAAAGTTCTCTAATTGAATGTAAATACAACCAATTTGGAACAAATAACTGTGGGCATCAACAAGACGCTGGTGTCATCTGTTCAGGTGAGGCACATTTTGAATACTGAACACATTGCACGTCAGTCTGTTCTTATTTGTTATACTTTGTTGTTTTTATTGCAAATAACATTAAAATATTGTCCATATCTTTTGTCTCATAGGTCCAATCAGATTAGTTGGATCTGGATCGACTCGATGCTCTGGAAGAGTTGAAGTTTATCACAATAACAGCTGGGGAACAGTCTGTGATGATGGCTGGGACTTAAATGATGCTGAGGTGGTTTGCAGACAGTTAAACTGTGGGTCGGCACTAGAAGCTCCTCATTCAGCTTACTATGGTGCAGGAACTGGACAGATTTGGCTTGATCATGTGACCTGTTCAGGAGGTGAAAGTTCTCTTACTGAGTGTCAACACAGTGGATTTGGAACAAACAACTGTGTACATGGTCAGGATGCTGGTGTCATCTGTTCAGGTGAGAAAATGTTTAGGTACCAAAGACACATGAATCATTCAGAAATTGTCTGTCATCAGTGAAACCATTTTCTTTCAAGGTCAAGAACATATTATCAAGTTCTTCACATCTTTTAACTAATAGATCTGATCAGATTAGCTGGCTCTGGATCGACTCGATGTTCTGGCAGAGTTGAAGTTTATCACAATAACAGCTTTGGAACAGTCTGTGATGATGGCTGGGACTTAAATGATGCTGAGATCGTTTGTAGACAGTTAAACTGTGGGACCGCAAGGGGGGCTCCTCGATCAGCTCACTTTGGTGCAGGAACTGGACAGATTTGGCTTGATCGTGTGACCTGCTCAGGAAGTGAAGGCTCATTAACTCAGTGTCAACATGGTGGTTTTGGAACAAACAACTGTGTACATAATCAAGATGCTGGTGTCGTCTGTTCTGGTGAGAAAGATTTTTGATTCTGAAAGCATTTCAACCAAATCTTTTCTTGGGTGCAATATACTATCGGTCAAAGTTTTAGAACACCCCAATTTCTCCAGTTCTTTTTAATAATGATTTTATTTATGCAGTGTAATGTGTCATTGAACTCTGAAATTAAAGCATAGTAAAAATAAGTAATTAAAATTAAAATTAAACCATGGACTAAATTTACAGACCAAAATGTATTCTAACCCTCTACTGCATAGCGTTGCCCTGAGGCAACAAACCACATTTTCATGCCTTATGGTGGCCCTTCAAAAAAAAACAAAAACTTTTTTTTTTCAAACAATGCTACCAGGCACATCTCTTTCAAATAAAATGATGAGTTGAAGGTGGTGTGACTTTGATTTGGGGGGGGGGGGCAGGGCCCCTTTCTGCAAGCTGCACTACATCAGAGACATCTCCATCAGGAGGCAAGATAAAGATCACTATTTTACATGTTTATAGTGAAGTAAATGTATATTAAAAAATACTTGTATGTGCATGAATATACACTCAACAAAAATATAAACGCAACACCTTTGTTACTGCTCCCATTCCCCATGGGATGGACGTAGAGACCTAAAATTCATTCCTAAAATTCATTCCAGATACACAATATGGGAGCAGTAACAAAGGTGTTGCGTTTATATTTTTGTTGAGTGTATATAGTGTAAAACTGTTCATTTTCATTCGTTGCCTCAAGGCAACACTGCGCAGTTAGCCCAATTTTTTTCAGGCAATATAATGCATTTGGATATGTGTGTAGAGATGTGTTTGTGTGCTTTTATATGATCATAGTCAATGTTTTTTACTTTACAATCTACTCATAATTACAGGACATGGATGTAAAAACTTTTTATGCAAGGAAACCAAGGGAATGTGCACTTTCTGTCCTCAGAAAGTGAGGACAGTGAGCTTTCAGGGAGTGACAGTGAAGTTGACGAGTGGATCCCTGAATGAGGTTTGAGGGACACTTAGGAGCTCAGGGGTCCGGGGTCAGTTGGTAAAGTAACTGTGTCTGTGTGTGTGTTAGTGCCCACATAGCAAGCAGGTCTGGCCAGGATCTGGTATCAAGCCGGCACTCTGAGTAATCTGGGAGAGTAGAAAAGCGCTACATAAAAATCAGTCCATTCACTGTCTGAACAGAGTTTCGGCATGTTACTTTTGCACTGTTTTGCATGTTCTGGCACATGTTGTTATTGCATGGCTTGATTAAGGTACACATTATGCTGACATCTGGGGCTAGAGCTGGAACCGTTCTGGGCCAGCACAGGGCCAGCAGTGTGTCTACAACTCGCCCGTGGCTGCACACCACCTACAGATGGCCCACATACCACAATGAATAACGGCCCTTTGGTGGCCCAGATCAGGTTTGCCAAAGGTAATCCACACATGGGCCAGCACAGGACGACCAGGGTGTCTGAAACTGGCCTTGTGCTGGCCCATGTGTGGGCCACCTCTGGCAAACCAGGTCTGGGCCACCAAAGGGCCGTTATTCATTGTGGTATGTGGGCCATGTGTAAGCACATTGTGTGGGCAAGGTAAATCATTCAATTTTAGGGTGAAGGCTAGAGTCAGGGTTAGGGTAAGGTTCAGGCAGGGACTTGTGATGGATAGAGTCAGGATAAGTCGCCAGGAAATTAATGTAAGTTAATGTAATGTCCCCAAAAGTGATGGAAACACAACGTGTCTGTGTGTGTGCGTGTGTGTGTGTGCGCGCGCACGTGCATGGGGTTAGGGTCAAATGTTGGATGTATTTTGGTGTTTTATTGTTTTGTGAAATGTTTACATTGTTTGTTTGTTGTTTATTTATTTGTTCATCCTTGTTGTACTAATACAGCTTATTATAGAATTACTTGGCATTTTACTACCCTTGTTGCACAGTGTTGCCTTGAAGCAACAAGCCAATATCTGTTTGGGGGGGGGGCAGGGTGTCAAATTTTATGATTGATATATTATTAGGGACCCTAAAGCTCCCCCAAAAAAGGGAGAAATATATTTTTCCCCCAAAATTAAAAAGTCATGCAGTAGAGGGCTAATCTTTTGACACATCGAAGTAAGCACCTTTGGTACATATAACAGCTAAACACACCATTCTATCTGCAATAGAAATAAAATATTCTTCAGAAAATTCTTCCCATATTTGTTGCAGAAGTTCCCATAAATGCATGATTGCTTTGCTTTCACTCTTTTATCCAGTTCATCCTAAACCACCGTGATGGGGCTAATTAAGACTGGAGACTGTGCTGTCCGTTCCATGTTTTCAAGCTTACGGTTTTGTTCTCTTTTTCCTGAGGTAGTTCTGGCATAGCTTGGACTTAGTTTTGGGTCATTATATTGCCGTAGGATGAACCTCTTACCAATTAGACACATACCAGAGGGAACTGCATGGTGCTGCAGAATGCTGCAGTTGTAAAGGTTCTGGGTCCTTTTGAGCCAGCATTTTTTATTTTGTTGTATTCTAATAATATTTTGTATTATGGTTTATGTTAAGGTTCATTTATAGTCTTAGTTATTGTATTGTGAGTTTCTTTTATTCCCTGTTTATATTCTTAATTATTAGTTGCCCTCTATGTCTCTATCCGTCTGTTTTTATATATGTTATATGAGCCCCTTGTCATGGCTCTGCGTGCGGGCAGGTGGAAATGTGGATCCAAATGCAGGACTCCGAGACGAAATGTAACTAAAACCACAGCTTTTATTGCTGGCATGAAACAAAAACCCAAACCAAACCATGAAACCAAGCAGGAACACACAGGCAGGGTCTGAGGGTACGACGCGACACTGAGCACAGGAAAACACAGGGCTAATATACACAGGGTGGTAATCAGCGAATGGGCAACAGGAGGGAGACACAGCTGGGAGAGATCAGGGTTAACGAGACGGGGGGAACCAAGCTGCCCACACTAACATAAGATGCAGACCTTCACAATAAAACAGGAACAAGAAACCATCACACTAAGACACAGACTTGACATTTGAGAGACAGACAGAAAATGACACATGGAACTAGACATATACTAAGCAGACCCAACCGAAGAACAAATCCTAAACACAAACATGAAACTCTAATAATAAACATCATAATCATCATCATCATTAACACAACAAGAGAACAAGAAAACAATCCCTGATGCAAAATTACACCAAAACATAATAAACTCAAAATACTGGGTCCAACGGACCCAGAACCGTGACACCCCTTGCGTCTTGTTTCCCTTCCTGTGTTCCATTCTGTTTCCAGGGGTCGTCATCTCTCCTCTCTCTCCCTCATGTTCCCTTGCTCTTCTCGTCTGCCTCTCCTCCACTCCTGCATCATGTTCCTGCGTTTCCTGTTTTATTGTGAAGCTCTTGTGTTTCCATGTTCGGTGTTTCTAGTTGTGCTTCCTCTGTGACGTCATGTTGTGTCAGCTGTGTTCCCTGTGTGTTCTCACTGCACTCGTTATCCTCCTGTGTATTTATGTCAGCATCTCCCTCATAGCTGTGTGCCTCCCTGTGTGTTTAGGTCTTCTAATTTCCCAGTTTGGGTTGTATTATTTTCCATTCAGCAACTAAAGCTGTGTTTTGAGTCCATATCCCGCTTACGAGTCTGCATTTGGGTCCCTTCCTGCCTGCTCCGCACAGTCAAATTGTGACAGAGGAAGCCATTTTGGTTCAGAGTGCATCTCACTTTTCTTTACAAGTCACTGACACTGGATCCAGCTAAACAGCCCCAGACCATCACACTTCCTCGTCAATGTTTGACAGTTGTTACCACACAGCGTGGAACCATCCTTTCACCTACTTACAACATACAAAGATCCTGTGTGATGAAGTGAAAATTTCAAATTTTGATTCTGTCAATAATACCTTCTTCCACTCTTCAGTAGTCCATTGGTGGCGTTTCATGACCTAGGCAAACCTCTTTGAGTTGCAGGTTTGACAAGATGAGTTAAAGCAAGAAAACCATTGCCAAGATATCAGAACAAGGCAAAGTCTTCTTTTCACAGTTGAAACTAAGACTTGCTTACTATGACCACTAATAATAATAATAATAATAATAATAATAATAATAATAATAATAGTAATAATAATAATAATACATTTTATTTATAGGCCCCTTTAAGACTCTCAAGGTCACCTTACCAAAGTACAGAAATATAGCAACAATACAATATAAGAAAACATGGCAAAATACAAATTTAGGCATAAGGTAAATAAGAAATAAAAGCATGAAATTCAAGTGGAAAAATTGGGGTGTTTTAAAACGTTCAACTGGTATATACTACCATAATTTTTCTTTGTTAATTTAAGACACATTAAAAATTTGCTTCACATCCTTTGCCTGATAGATCTGATCAGATTAGTTGGATCTGGATCGACTCGATGTTCTGGAAGAGTTGAAATATTTCACAATAACAGCTGGGGAACAGTCTGTGATGATAGCTGGGACTTGAACGATGCTCAGGTGGTTTGCAGAGAGTTAAACTGTGGGACGGCACTAGGAGCTCCTCCATTCGCTCAGTTTGGTGCAGGAACTGGACAGATTTGGCTTGATAATGTGACCTGTTCAGGAAATGAAGAATCTTTAGCTCAGTGTCAACACAATGGATTTGGATCAAACAAATGTGGACATGATCACGATGCTGGTGCCATCTGTTCAGGTGAGAATTTTTTTTTTCCGATCATCTATACCATGTCAGACACTGTAAATACAACAGTTTCCCTTTACAGATTTTTTGTCCATTCGTTGATGTGTTTCATACTGAAATTAAGCGTTAGCCATCAAATTAAGCTGCACAGTAACCATTCAATGCAGCATTTCAATGGTAAAATCTTTATCTGCAAACGGGGAAACTTTATTTCATGATTAATTTTTCGTATTTTGGGTGTTATATAGTTGTCATAAACTCAGATTTGGAAGTCTTATGCCTTTCTGAGTTAGGATGAAATTCTATTTTTGGTTGGTTGATGTTTATTAAGTTATTTTTGTAGTTAACACAATTCTTGTGTCAAGAGTGTTGGTTTGCTTCAAAATTCCTAAATATATGGCTCAATGGATTCTAATATATAAGACGCCTCAACACAGTTGCAGTTGAAGAGACCAAAGAGGACGATGAACAGGAACCAACCATACAATGGGGAAGCAGATTCAGGCTTAGTCACTCAACATTAACAAAACTGAACTAACAGAAATCAATCAGAAAATGAGACTGACAGTAACTTCCAACTTGACTAATTGTCACCTCTGGCGATGATGATATCAAAAGGCTCGCCTTTTGTTAGGGCTATACAAATCTTAGAAAACACAAATAAACAAAGACACACACACACAAAGGCAATGACAACTAGAAAACTAACTAACAAAACCTATACTGGGAAAGCTAAACAGGAAACATAACTGGAAAACCTGAGACCTGGAAACACAGGGGAAAGACCAGCAAAGGCGCAGACGATCCGACATAAAACCAAAAGGGAAGCACAGACTATAATTAAAATTATTTATATATAGATATATCTCTATACACACTACACTACACCACACACATAAAGCAGAAAAGGGGACTGTCAAAGTAAAACATGAAATAACACGAATATTGACACATTGAAATATTGACACTAGACACAACACCAGGAACACAAGGCAGGCACAGAAAACACTTAAACGCTGGAAATAATTAACAAACAACAAGGATAGCTAAATAAAATCACTGTATATTAATAAACAAACTATGACCCTAAAATTTAATATGTAAGGGAGAAAGACAGAAATCTGACCCCCAGAAATCTTCTCCAACTTTAAATGCCTGCCTGTGAGCTTTCTTGTCCTCTATTGGCACTATTGGCATGCTGTATCTCACTTTGACAGATTTGTGGTCTAGTTTATATTAGAGATGGCACGATACCACTTTTTTATGGTCGATACCGATATCATAAATTTGGATATCTGCCGATACCGATATGAATCCGATATAGTGTGTTTTTTAATCAATAAAACTGTTTTTTTTAAATATCTTGCTACATTTTGAATAGGTTCATACTCAATTAAAAAAAAACAACAACAATACTAAAGCTATTCTGTTATACCTGTATGCAAAAAAATATTTCATAGTTCAGAAATACTGATCAATCTAATAAACTTAAACCTACACCATCCTCCCTATTCTGGTATTTTATAGAGTACTTAGCGTAAATATTAAGCAGCCTAACTAATAGGGTTCCAACTCCTAGCAACAAAAAATAAATAAAAAATAGGGAACCACCCCTCACCCTCCACCTCATGATGCTTAATCAACGTAATCAACCTTAATTTGATCCAGTGTGAAAGAAAATGCACAGAAATAAATTATTTTTCAAGAAATATTAAATAGATTCAACATCTTTCTTTAACAGAACTGCAGACTCCACAGATGGTATCTTCCCAAAGGAAAAAGTAGTATAGCTTACTAGGGTATATTAGACTTAATAGTTACTATATACAGTAATGGACTTCTATTCATTTTACGTCAAATTAAAACTTTGGGTGTCAGATAGTTATTTAATAAAAGCGAGACATTTTAAATGAGAATAAGAAAGTATTTCTTTGTGCCCCCTTTTCCCTGTTAATGCCCTATCGGCCCCCCTGGCTAAACTTTGCTAGATCTACCCCTGCACAGTTACCAGCCATCAGCCACATTCACGATTTTTCTGCCAATCTCGCCGGAACGTTGATTTTTTCTAAAATTGACTTGGTGCGGGGGTATCACCAAGTTCCTGTGTGTTCCTAAAACCGCTGTCATTACCCCCTGAAGGTGTGGTTCCGTTGCCCGACAGAGTCCAGGCCGTTTCGGCTTTTCCACGTCCCACGTCGGTTAAAGTGTTGCAGGAGTTCTTGGGGATGATAAATTTTTGCAACCGCTTTCTCCCCAGAGCTGCCCACCTGCTACAGCCACTCTATGCTGCCTTAAAAGGTAAAACAGCCAAAGATCCGGTTGACTGGCTGCCGGAACACGTCCATGCGTTTTCCGCAGCCATGTCTGCGCTGGCTGACACCGTCCTGCTGGCACACCCGCTTCCGTCGGCGGAGATTGCGTTGACCACCGACGCGTCCGACGTGGCAGTGGGTGGGGTGTTGGAACAGCGGGTTCCAGGTCTCTGGCAACCACTTGCCTTTTTCAGTCGTACGCTCCGGGATGCTGAACGCAAATACAGTGTTTTTTACAGGGAGTTGCTGGCCCTGCACCTCGCGACACGACATTTTCGTTTTTTCCTCGAGGGTTGCAACTTTACTGCGTACGTTGACCACAAACCTTTGACGTTTGCGATGTCCAATATCTCTGACCCATGGAGCGCATGCCAGCAGCGCCAGTTGGCGGCCATTTCAGAGTCAGCATTTTTGTCAACGTGGGTTCCACGTTTCGGCCCCCCTGCTGACATTACCTCGGACAGGGGCCCCCAGTTTGTTTCTGAGCTTTGGTCTGCTATGGCTGACGGCCTGGGGGTCAAGGTCCACCGCACCACAGCATACCACCCGCAAGCTAACGGGATGTGCGAACGGTTTCACCGGTCACTTAAGGCCGCGCTCCGGGCTTCCTTAACAGGTGGCGACTGGGTCGACCGTCTTCCGTGGGTTTTGCTGGGATTGCGTAGCACGGTTAAAGAAGACCTCGGGGTTTCCCCGGCTGAACTGGTCCTCGGCCAGCCCCTCCGGGTCCCCGGGGAATTCTTACCTGAGAGCCCTCCCCCATGTTTCGATACCTCTTTGTTGCCTTTTCGCCCCCCAAGAGTCTCATTTCCTGTTCCTGGTCCTGTGCACCACTGCCTACCTGACACTTTTGTCCCGAGTTCGTTGGACTCTGCTCGTTTTGTTTTCATCAGGCACGATGCCCATAGGACTCCGCTGCGTCCACCATATGACGGGCCATACAGGGTTCTTAAACCAGGCAACAAACATTTCATTTTGGACTTTGGTGGTCGCCAGGAGGTTGTCTCTGTTGACAGACTTAAGCCTGCACATGTTATGCAAGAGGATCAGGTGGTCCCGGCCCAGGCCCCTCGCTGCGGTCGCCCACCTGCCACCGGGCTGATGGATTCTGTTTTTTCCGCCAGGAGCGACCCACAATCAACGGAGTCCGAGTCATCTGCAGCTTTTTCTGACCGCCAGTGCCAGCCTCGCTCCCGGGCTGGGTTGCCCTCTGTCAGTTCCACACACCCCCCGGTTCACCCGTTCCGGTCGTTTGCTTAAGCCCAGGGTCCTGGACTAGTTCTGCTGGGTATTCGGGGGGGGGGGGGGGGGGAGGACCACTAGAGGGCTCCACTCACACCCAGTGTTGAAGAAGTGTGTTCCTGTGTTTTGTGGCGCGATCTGTGCAGTTGATGTTGGAGACGAATAAAGAAGGAGTGAGAACTGAGAGCTCTGTGTCGTTGATGCTTACCTCCGCAGAATGATACTTTTTATGTCCAATATTGATATCATAAATTTGGATATTCGATACCAATAGGAATTTTTAAAAAATGTTTTCTTGCTGCATTTTGTACAAGTTCATACTAAAATATAAAAAAAACTCAACACTAAAGCTATTCTATTATACTTGTATGCCAAAAAAATTATGCAGATTTTAAAAACTCTTTAGTTCTGAAAAAAGTGGAATATCAGCACAAAATAATGTTTATATTAAACAACTTAAAAATACACAAACAAACAGGTAGAATGGACCCTTTTATACTTAAAGCTTAACATAAGACATCCAGAGTGGAAAGTAGTGCAAATAAATGTAAACACGGCTTCATAACACTCATCTTTTATCAAGATGGATGTCAGTGTAAGCTGTTTCTATCACACTTAACGTGAGACGGAATTTTGTGTAATTTCTGAACAAAACTTAACAAAATTACGAAGAAAAAGTATTTTTCATAGTATTTTTGGAACCTTGAAACTGTTTGGCCATGTGTCGTGTCGGGGTGGGTGTCCCTGGTGGAATAGGACTGTAACTCTCCTTCATGATGTTTTCGTGTGTTTAATAAATTCCTACATCTAAAGTGGGATGGATGCCAGTTTTTTGAACAGGACCAGGATTTCCCCAGAATTGTTTATATTACCCAAGAATCCCACATAATTCTGTGGACAACCCTGAGTCAGTCAGCAGTTTAAGAAGAACATATGGCTTACATGTCACATCTGGCTGATAGGGCAAAGGACGAGAGAAAACTACAGAGTCCATCATTGTTTTAGTAAAACTGCACACTGATTCAATATCAGTTTGATGCAACCGAGTGTCATCACAGCAACATGACTCTTACCAAATATACCTTCATCCTTAGTCAGCAATTTCAAATTTCCTTCAATTTTACCTGCTCTTTTCCTTCAACAATGGAAAAAGAGCAGGAAAGATTCTTGTTTATAAGAATGATTATTTGATTAGTAATAATTAAACATATCTGCTAGAAGCAACTGAAAACTAGTAGCAAAGTTTATGGTGGTGAGGGAGAAAGCAAGAAGGAGAGACCCACATGCTCCTCGTGCTCAGTTTACATGCATGTAGGAGAGCCATTTGCATCCAAACAGCATTAGGAATTACTACGAGAAGAAAACAGGGTTAATAATGATGATAGATGGGCAATAGAAAAATAGGATGTGTGATGGCACGCTAAGACTTTTTAGAATATATGTTGAACATAGTTAACTAGTCATGAAAATTAAACATAATACCATTTACAATGAATGTTCCCTGTTTTGTTTTCAGGTGTTCCCATCAGATTAATTGGATCTGGATTGACTCGATGTTCTGGCAGAGTTGAAGTTTATTACAATAACATCTGGGGAACAGTCTGTGATAATGGCTGGGATGTAAATGATGCTCAGGTGGTTTGCAGAGAGTTAAACTGTGGGACAGCACTACAGGCTCTTCCATCAGCTTACTTTGGTGCAGGAACTGGACAGATTTGGTTTTCGTATATGGCCTGTTCAGGAAATGAAAATTCTTTAACAGAGTGTCAACACAGTGGATTTGGAACAAACTACTGTGGACATCAACAAGATGCTGGTGTCTTCTGTTCAGGTGCAAAAGATTTATAAACTAAAGAAAATGAAAGTCTGTCTGTTCCTTTGTATCATCTACAAAATCTTTATTTTTATGTAATTTAACCAACATTTTAAAGATTTATTTATTTATTTATTTATTTTTTTGCCAAATAGGTCTGGTCAGATTAGCCGGGTCTGGATCGACTCGATGCTCTGGCAGAGTTGAAATTTATCACAGTAACACCTGGGGAACAGTCTGTGATGATAACTGGGACTTAAATGATTCTCAGGTTGTTTGCAGACAGTTAAACTGTGGGACAGCACTGCAGGCTCCTCGATCAGCTCGCTTTGGTGCAGGAACTGGACAGATTTGGCTTGATAATGTGACCTGTTCAGGAAATGAAAGTTCTCTGACTGAGTGCCAACACAGTGGATTTGGATCAAACAGCTGTGGACATGGTCAGGATGCGGGTGTGATCTGTTCAGGTGAGAAAGATTAGTCTGGTATTGTGTGTCATATATGAAATACTTTTTCAACTTCTTTGCCTGATAGGTACAGTTAGAGTAGTTGGATCTGGATCAACTCGATGTTCTGGTAGAGTTGAAGTTTATCACAATAACAGCTGGGGAACAGTCTGTGATAATGGCTGGGATGTAAATGATGCTCACGTGGTTTGCAGACAGTTAAACTGTGGGACAGCACTACAGGCTCCTCGATCAGCTTACTTTGGTGCAGGAACTGGACAAATTTGGCTTGATAACATGGGCTGTTCATGGTATGAAAGTTCTTTAATTGAGTGTCAACACAGTGGATTTGGAACAAACTACTGTGGACATCAACAAGATGCTGGTGTCATCTGTTCAGGTGAGAAACATTTTAGATACTCATGTCATTGTTGGTCAGCCTGGTCTAGTCTGTCATACATTAAATGTTTTCACAGCATCTGTTCAGCCCTGCTGTTGTTTTTAAAAGTGCTTTATAAATTTATAAAAGTGTTGGGGTTTTTCTAGTGCAAAGAGGAATTGAAATATAAATAACTTCTATTGCCTGGCAGGTCCAGTCCGGTTAGTTGGGTCTGGATCGACTCGATGCTCTGGAAGAGTTGAATTCTATTATGGCAACACCTGGGGAACAGTCTGTGACAACGGCTGGGACTTAAATGATGCAGAGGTGGTGTGCAGAGAGTTAAACTGTGGGACGGCACTGCAGGCTCCTCGATCAGCTTACTTTGGGGCAGTAGGTGGACAGATTTGGCTTGATAATGTGACCTGTTCAGGAAATGAAAGTTCTCTAACTCAGTGTCAACATCTTGGATTTGGAACATACACCTGTGGATATTATCAGACTGCTGGTGTCATTTGTTCAGGTGAGATAACTTTCAGATACTCAAGAGACTGAAGATCACTTTGTTCTTGGATGTTGTGTCTGAAATACTTTTGTTAATGTGAGGAAGAATAATATTAACAATCTCAGAATATTCTTCATTATTTCTCCTGACAGGCCTGATCAGATTAGTTGGATCTGGATCGACTCCATGCTCTGAATTTTGTGTAATTTCTATACAAAACTTAAAAAAAAAAAAGTATTTTTCATATCTGCCGCTTGTATCCGCGATCTCGTTCTTTTGGTCACTACCCACAGCTCGTGACCATAGGTGAGGGTAGGGACGTAGATCGACTAGTAAATTGAGAGCTTCGCTTTTACAATCAGCTCTTTCAAGATGCAGTAAATAATAATCCAAAAACAAATCCTCAGTGCATTCCAGACTCCTGCTCTGTGTATTCTCTCCATCCCAGTGCTCCATGTCTCCACTCCTTGAGCTGACTGTCCTCTAGTTCCTGCAATCCTCCTGGGAAAAACACAGGCAGCCATTAGTAAATTCCACAATCGTGGCAGACTAAGGCTGTATCCCAATTCAGGGTCTGCATGCTTGAAGTACGCACACTACGCGTACTACGTACGGTGCGTACTATAAGTACGAGAAGTGCGGAAGTGAGAGGCCTGTGAAATAGACGGTCTAGGCTTTGTTGCGCTGCAGGTTGCCTAGCAACCATGATACTAACCGTGAGAAACGTTACATACAGCATTGTGTGACAGAAATGAAGGAGAAAAATGTTTTGTTAGTCATTCATTTTTGTGATGACATCACTTTGATTAGTTGAGTATCTGAGGCTGAGACCACAGGACTGTAAAACATGATTGTTGGGCTTCATTTCTGTGCTGAAAAGTCATTTTCAGCACTTGGTTGGCTTTACAACCAAGTTAACGCTGAAAGTACAGACATCACTAATGTCACACAACTTTGCCGACATGTGGCCAACAGTTTTAATGTTCTTCATTATTAAACATTCGCACATAAATAAGTGACATCATATTCAGTACTTACTTTTGACAGTTCACTCTTCGGCTGCTCCCTTCTGCCGTATTTTGCGGCAAAATTATCCACACCCACCGCTGTGCTATGAATTTTGGGGTAAATGGGACCACGAAGCGTGCACTGGACCACGCTTGATATTTGGGGAAATCGATGGCGCATTTGGAGTATAAATTTGAAGTACATTTCGAATTGGGACAGCCTTCGTCGCGTGGTGGTGACGTAATTACACTTAAAATGCGTACTTCAAGCGTGCAGACCCTGAATTGGGACACAGACTAACACTTACTGGCTTGCTGGGGAACTAACAGGAAGTCACACAACAATCCCACTTCGATGGGTATGGTGTTATTTTTGTGCCACTATTCTGAGCACACGTAAAAAAAAAAACCAATTGAGCACACGTAAAAAAAATTTGCAGGTGCAAGTGTTGCATTTTGACGAGAAATTTATTTTGAGTGAAGAAAACCTAAATTTGTGCAAACAAAATTCATTGCTGCGTGCAAAAAATGTATTTCAGTGTTTGCTATCATCCATATAAACACACAATAACAGGCCCTCTCGCTCAGTTTTTGCATTTGCTCTTGCTAAGATCTCTGTGGACCCGCTGGCAATGTGTTGCTTGCGCTCTCAACGTCTCTGCCCCTGCGCGTTCAACTCTTTCTGTACACCGTTATATTTGTGCCACAAAACCAACCAGTGACAGACTTGGATGCAAAAATTCTGATTGGTTTTTTTGGTCTTCAATCAGCTTGCTAGCTACTATAGCCAAACCCAGGCAAATATCCCAGAATGCATTTCATCCGAAACTCAAACGAGGCAGTTGCAGAGGAACGCAGAGTGGCGGAGTTTGAAATATTACTCTTTCTAGATCACAAAATAAACTTTTAAGATGTTTTGAGGTGAGAATGTTGCTGTGTAAACTTCAAGATATCCTTGCTTTTTTATAGCACAAAAAATAGCACTATTAATGGAATAACTGACCTCTGAAGGAGAAAGGTTTAGGTAACCGGCAGGTAGCATTTAAGAAGATAAAAGTGGATGAATCACTGCCTTAAACTTACAGGACTTTCAGCATTACACCTACGATAACAAAAATTTAACCACCACTGCTGTGTACTTCATTGTAAATTTAAATGTTGGTAAATGATCAGACAAAAGAGGGTTTTCAGGGAATATTGTTAAATGCTTGGTTTCTGACCAATATTTCGGGACAAGATCCAAAGTGAGAGAAGCCAACTGAGTCTAATAATAAATTAATTATTGGGGCCGTTGTTTTCACCAAGTACATGAATGTTAAAATCACCTGCCATAATTATTTAATCAGTACTGAGCAACAAATACAAAAGTCAGCTAGATAATTCAGATAGAAACTATAATGGTCTGGTAGATGATGGATTAAAACAAATAAAGCTGTTTTTTTTAGTTTTCCAATTAAGTGGACAAGGCCAAGAGTCATATTGAAACTCTGTCTGGGTCTATGGTTGAATAATATGTGGAAGTGAAAGACTGCTGCCACTCGACCTCCTCGGCCTGTGCTTTGAGTTTTCTGGCAGTATGGCTCATATAAACTAACATATTCATCTAGCTCCAACCAGGTGTCTGTCAGGCCGAATAAATCACTATCTTGATCAACAATTAATTTATTTACTAACAAGGAAGAAAAGCCAACTCCAGACATCGAGGGCCGGTGTCCTGCAGGTTTTAGAGCTCACCCTGAGTCAAAACACCTGAATCAAATGATTAGTTCATTACCAGCCTCTGGAGAACTTCAAGACAAATTGAGGAAGTAATCTACCTATTTTAATCAGCTGTGTTGGATCAAGGACATCTAAAACCTGCAGGACACCGCCTCTCAAGGCCTGGAGATGGCCACCCCTGATCAATGAGAATAAGGTCTTTGGTGGATGGAAGATGCAAGGAGGCAAATAGGACTGTAACTCTCCTTTATGATGTTTTCGGGTGTTTAATAAATTCCTACATCTAAAGTGGGATGGATGCCAGTTTTTTTAACAGGACCAGGATTTCCCCAGAATTGTTTATATTACCTAAGAATCCCACATAATTCTGTGGACAACCCTGAGTCAGTCAGCAGTTTAAGAAGAACATATGGCCAGTGTTGGGAAGGTTACTTTTAAAATGTATTCCATTACAGAATACAGAATACATGCCCCAAAATGTATTCTGTAACGTATTCCATTACGTTACTCAATGACAGTAACGTATTCTGAATACTTTGGATTACTTAATATATTATCATGGTTTTTACAACAACGTGAATGTACTATTGCCGTGTGATTTATTACTATTACTGAAGGTCCGCGACTCCGAACTGTAGTAAAGGGACCTCTGACTAATACGGCGGGGTCCCTGTCGGCTCGTAGCCGAAAAATAGCTTTACTTTGTTGTCTGGGTCAACTTTTCTTGCGAGAGACAGAGACCCGCGACTATATGAAACAGGAAAGTACCGCAGTGTAATCCATTTATTTCAACAAAGTAACTGTATTCTGAATACCACCCTTTTAAACGGTAACTGTAACGGAATACAGTTACTCATATTTTGTATTTTAAATACGTAGCGGCGGTACATGTATTCCGTTACTCCCCAACACTGCATATGGCTTACATGTCACATCTGGCTGATAGGGCAAAGGACGAGAGAAAACTATAGAGTCCATCATTGTTTTAGTAAAACTGCACACTGATTCAATATCAGTTTGATGCAACCGAGTGTCATCACAGCAACATGACTCTTACCAAATATACCTTCATCCTTAGTCAGCAATTTCAAATTTCAAATTTCCTTCAATTTTACCTGCTCTTTTCCTTCAACAATGGAAAAAGAGCAGGAAAGATTCTTGTTTATAAGAATGATTATTTGATTAGTAATAATTAAACATATCTGCTAGAAGCAACTAAAAACTAGTAGCAAAGTTTATGGTGGTGAGGGAGAAAGCAAGAAGGAGAGACCCACATGCTCCTTGTGCTCAGTTTACATGCATGTAGGAGAGCCATTTGCATCCAAACAGCATTAGGAATTACTACGAGAAGAAAACAGGGTTAATAATGATGATAGATGGGCAATAGAAAAATGGGATGTGTGATGGCACGCTAAGACTTTTTAGAATATATGTTGAACATAGTTAACTAGTCGTGAAAATTAAACATAATACCATTTACAATGAATCAAATCAAATCAAATCAAATCACTTTTATTGTCACATCACATGTGCAGGCACACTGGCACAGCACATGCGAGTGAAATTCTTGTGTGCGAGCCCCACAAGCAACAGAGATGTGCAAAACACAACAACACAAACGAGCAAAATACAAGAATGGCCAACCTGACACTAATAAATATATGTACAATATATAATAGTGTATGCATTTCTGGATGTGTATACTAAATGTTTTTCTACGTGTGTGTGTGTGTGTGTGTGTGTGTGTGTGTGTGTGTGTGTGTGTGTGTGTGTGTGGGTGTGTGTGTGTATACACATTTTTACAAATTAAATAGTAAAGAATAATAAAATAAAATATATAAAAATATAAAAATATACAGAGTTGAATATGTGCAAAACAGTGGCATTACTGTACAGTATGGAGTGCATAATGTTGAAGTTCCAGTAGTGAAGCTGAGGTGTCTATGAAGTGTTCAGCAGTCTGATGGCCTGGTGGAAGAAGCTGTCTCTCAGTCTGCTGGTACGGGACCGGATGCTGCAGAACCTCCTTCCTGATGGAAGTAGTCTGAACAGTTTATGGCTGGGGTGACTGGAGTCCTTGATGATCCTCCCCGCTTTCCTCAGGCACCGCTTCCTGTAGATGTCTTGGAGGGAGGGAAGCTCACCTCCAATTATCCGTTCAGAGCACCGCACTACTCGCTGGAGAGCTTTGCAGTTGTAGGTGGTGCTGTTGCCATACCAGGTGGTGATGCATCCAGTGAGGATGCTCTCAATGGCACAGTGATAGAAGGTCCTGAGGATGCGGGGGCTCATGCCGAATCTTTTCAGTCTCCTGAGAAAGAAGAGGCGCTGCTGCGCCTTCTTCACTGTTTTGTTTGTGTGTACTGACCACGTAAGATCCTCAGCCAGATGTACGCCAAGGAACCGGAAGCTGCTCACTCTCTCCACAGCAGCGCCGTTGATGGTGATGGGGGGGGTGTACTTCTCTGCACCTCCGGAAGTCCACTATCAACTCCTTTGTCTTTGCGACGTTGAGGGTGAGATGGTTGTCTTGACACCAGTGGGTCAGGGCGCTGACCTCCTCCCTGTAAGCCGTCTCATCACTGTTGGTGATAAGACCCACCACTGTAGTGTCGTCCGCAAACTTCACAATGATGTTGGAGTTGTTAGATGAATGTTCCCTGTTTTGTTTTCAGGTGTTCCCATCAGATTAATTGGATCTGGATTGACTCGATGTTCTGGCAGAGTTGAAGTTTATTACAATAACATCTGGGGAACAGTCTGTGATAATGGCTGGGATGTAAATGATGCTCAGGTGGTTTGCAGACAGTTAAACTGTGGGACAGCACTACAGGCTCTTCCATCAGCTTACTTTGGTGCAGGAACTGGACAGATTTGGTTTTCGTATATGGCCTGTTCAGGAAATGAAAATTCTTTAACAGAGTGTCAACACAGTGGATTTGGAACAAACTACTGTGGACATCAACAAGATGCTGGTGTCTTCTGTTCAGGTGCAAAAAATTTATAAACTAAAGAAAATGAAAGTCTGTCTGTTCCTTTGTATCATCTACAAAATCTTTATTTTTATGTAATTTAACCAACATTTTAAAGATTTATTTATTTATTTATTTATTTATTTGCCAAATAGGTCTCGTCAGATTAGCCGGGTCTGGATCGACTCGATGCTCTGGCAGAGTTGAAATTTATCACAGTAACACCTGGGGAACAGTCTGTGATGATAACTGGGACTTAAATGATTCTCAGGTTGTTTGCAGACAGTTAAACTGTGGGACAGCACTGCAGGCTCCTCGATCAGCTCGCTTTGGTGCAGGAACTGGACAGATTTGGCTTGATAATGTGACCTGTTCAGGAAATGAAAGTTCTCTGACTGAGTGCCAACACAGTGGATTTGGATCAAACAGCTGTGGACATGGTCAGGATGCAGGTGTGATCTGTTCAGGTGAGAAAAATTGTAGCCATTGCAGATTAGTCTGGTATTGTGTGTCATATATGAAATACTTTTTCAACTTCTTTGCCTGATAGGTACAGTTAGAGTAGTTGGATCTGGATCAACTCGATGTTCTGGTAGAGTTGAAGTTTATCACAATAACAGCTGGGGAACAGTCTGTGATAATGGCTGGGATGTAAATGATGCTCACGTGGTTTGCAGACAGTTAAACTGTGGGACAGCACTACAGGCTCCTCGATCAGCTTACTTTGGTGCAGGAACTGGACAAATTTGGCTTGATAACATGGGCTGTTCATGGTATGAAAGTTCTTTAATTGAGTGTCAACACAGTGGATTTGGAACAAACTACTGTGGACATCAACAAGATGCTGGTGTCATCTGTTCAGGTGAGAAACATTTTAGATACTCATGTCATTGTTGGTCAGCCTGGTCTAGTCTGTCATACATTAAATGTTTTCACAGCATCTGTTCAGCCCTGCTGTTGTTTTTAAAAGTGCTTTATAAATTTATAAAAGTGTTGGGGTTTTTCTAGTGCAAAGAGGAATTGAAATATAAATAACTTCTATTGCCTGGCAGGTCCAGTCCGGTTAGTTGGGTCTGGATCGACTCGATGCTCTGGAAGAGTTGAATTCTATTATGGCAACACCTGGGGAACAGTCTGTGACAACGGCTGGGACTTAAATGATGCAGAGGTGGTGTGCAGAGAGTTAAACTGTGGGACGGCACTGCAGGCTCCTCGATCAGCTTACTTTGGGGCAGTAGGTGGACAGATTTGGCTTGATAATGTGAGCTGTTCAGGAAATGAAAGTTCTCTAACTCAGTGTCAACATCTTGGATTTGGAACATACACCTGTGGATATTATCAGACTGCTGGTGTCATTTGTTCAGGTGAGATAACTTTCAGATACTCAAGAGAATGAAGATCACTTTGTTCTTGGATGTTGTGTCTGAAATACTTTTGTTAATGTGAGGAAGAATAATATTAACAATCTCAGAATATTCTTCATTATTTTTCCTGACAGGTCCAATCAGATTAGTTGGATCTGGATCGACTCCATGCTCCGGAAGAGTTGAAATCTATCACAATAACAGCTGGGGAACAGTCTGTGATGATTACTGGGACTTAAACGATGCTGCGGTGCTTTGCAGGCAGTTAAACTGTGGACCGGCACTTCAGGCTCCTCGATCAGCTCACTTTGGTGCAGGAACTGGACAGATTTGGTTTGACAATGTGACCTGTTCAGGAAATGAAAATTTTCTAACTGAGTGTCAGCACAGTGCATTTCTATCAAAAAAGTGTGGACATGATAAAGATGCTGGTGTGATCTGTTCAGGTGAGATAACATTTAGATAATAAACACATTGAAATGTAATCTGTCCTTGTGTCTCATACAATAAAAAAAATCAATATTTATTTATCAGGAACAAATTCCAATATTGATCAAATCTATTGTCTCATAGGTCCGATCAGATTAGTTGGATCTGGATCAACTCGATGCTCTGGCAGAGTTGAAATCTATCACAATAACATCTGGGGAACAGTCTCTGATTTTAACTGGGACTTAAATGATGCTGAGGTGGTTTGTAGACAGTTAAACTGTGGACCGGCACTACAGGCTCCTCGGTTTTCTTACTTTGGTGCAGGAACTGGACAGATTTGGCTTTATAATGTTGCCTGTTCAGGAAGTGAAAGCTCTCTGACTGAGTGTCAAAACAGTGGATGGGGAACATACATCTATGGACATGGCAATGACGCAGGTGTTATCTGTTCAGGTGAGAAATTTTAGATATTCAATACAGGGCAAGCCAGTCTGTTCTTGTGCATCATACATGAAATTTTTCTCTTTTTTACTTTAAGGAATATTTCAAAATACTCTTCATATCTTTTTGCCTCACAGGTCCAGTCAGATTAACTGGGTCTGGATCGACTCGATGTTCTGGCAGAGTTGAAGTTTACTACAATAACATCTGGGGAACAGTCTGTGTTGACGGCTGGGACTTAAATGATGCCGCGGTGGTTTGCAGAGAGCTGAACTGTGGGACGGCAGTAAAGACTCCTCAATCGGCTCAGTTTGGTCCAGGAACTGGACAGATTTGGCTTGATAATGTGAGCTGTTCAGGAAATGAAAGTTCTCTAACTGAGTGTAAACACAGTGGATTTGGAATAAAAAAATGTGAACGTGGTCAGAGCGCTACTGTCATCTGTTCAGGTGAGAAAAATTTTGGATCATCCACAGAATGTTAAAAATGGTAATTATAACTATTTCATTGCTTCATCATATATCTCATTGGGAAAATCATTTTGTCTATAATGCACCTCTATCCACAGAGAAAGAGAAATAATACAATCAGCTTTGACACAGACTTTACTACAGTTATGTTCAATCACCTCTCAGCTCATTCCTTTCACATCCCATCGGGTCATCATTACAATCAATTACACTGTAATGTAGTTGTTCAGTAACTTGTATAGAACAAGAACATGCTGCCAGTTTGACATAAAAATGAGTGCAAACCAGTTTTGAACCTGGGACACCCACATAAACACCATTGTTAGAAATATTGACAATGTTGGTGGTAACTGTAATTATATAAACTGTATAGATATGAACTAAAATTAAAGAGAATTTTATGATCTCACCAGCTTCACGGAAAAAGTTCTCGGTGAAACTGAATCTGGCTGATGTCAACTCCCAAGTGGACATGACAGACCCCGCTGTGAGGGAGGGCATCTTGAAATGGGTAACGTGTATAGAATACTTAAATGCAGAGTAAAGTTTCATCTTCAAGATGTTCGTATTTGTTGATGGAGATTTCTCTGTACTGTTCAAGTAAGGTAATTTACTTGCCTAATTCCCAGACAGACATGCTTTCTCTAAACAGTCAAATTTTTAAACACACAGCTTACTTTTACACTGAGACAACTTTCTAATCTTTACCCAGAGAATCTGTAAAATACAGGCAACAATTAAATCCTCGTTTCTGTTACACAGGTTGAAAAGAAGTTGGGAGGTTCATCTGATGACGTAAAAGTGAGCTGGCAGAAACTTCCAGAAAAGAAAAGGCTCAAAAAGCAAGAGACGTGTCCTCCATAGTTCAGTCTGTTTGTTTCCAAAACTGTATAAAAAAAGACCTAATGTTATATAAAACCTTTAAAAAGCACCTTATTGATTCATTCCATATTTTTATAAAGTATATCTGCTTTTTGTGCTTGTTTACTGTTGTGCTGCATTTAGTTGTAAGCCAAACGTAACCTGTTAAAGAGTGCTAACTTCAATGGATTTAGCAAATATTTTCTGTGATGAATTTTCAACAGTGATGAGTTTGGTTTGTCTCAGCAAAGAGACTATCAAATTTAGATTTTACTTGACTTTACTTTATAATTGAAGTCTATATATTAGACACAACAGGAAGATCATTCTGTTAGGATCCATTTCAATATAAACCTGCATATAAATTCAAGAAGCCTTAAATTATTTTGTCTTTACTAATGAAAAACGCTTCTTTTTATGAGACCAATACTTAAATAGGACACACATAGCAGGAGACCTTTGGCTTCTTCAATAATGTGTTTAAGTTAGATAATGATTTCTCTTCCCTTTGTGTTTGTTTTTCATGAGAGTGTGTAGTTCTGCTTTGTTTTTTGCTCTTATTTTACTTACTTGGATTCAGTAATGATCAATTAATAATTATTATGAATTCATATAAATTATGTATTGTACTGCATTTTATGAATTATTAAAGATGAATTAATTGATAGATTGACTATTTTATTTTGAACTTGAAATAAAAAATATAACAAAATACACTGTAAACAGTTTAGGAAAAAAAAAGTTAAAAAATAATACAGTTGCAACAAATATCTTTAAATATTCTCAAAAAGCAGAAGGATGAAGTTTACAGTTGTTTAGTTTTACCCATTTTAACAGTAATAATTTACAAATCATGGTTTTCGTGTAACACCGAATCAGATAATTTATTTATATAACTAGTTGTGTCGACACACACAACCAGTGCTGCAAGAATAAGTGCATTACTGCTTAAAATCTTATAGTCCTATTTTGCAATAAATACAGAGCCTGTAATGAGCTACAGCATTTACTAAGACCTTCGCATAGGAACTTGGATACAGTAACGCCAAAGAACAGTAAAGACTGAAAAAAGATTTTTAATTTATCTTGTGCTTTGCTTGAGCAAAACTGAAATGCTGCAGGGTGCCATGAATATGACTAAAGTGCTACCAGCAAATTTTGGTATCTATGGAGATTGACAGACCACGTGACTTTCGCGCATTGCATTGTGGGTACGAGTGGCAACAAAATCAAAACACTGCAAGCGCTAGAATTTCCAGCACTGGTAATAATCAATTCTGCTGTTTTAATCACTACCTGCATTTTATTTGCCCCAAAAACAATTATGTACAAAATGACGGAAAACACGGCAGCATTTCTATGAACAAAGACAGACTTGACGAAAAGGCAAAAAACCCCCAAAAAAACAAATACGAGGAAAAAAATCAAAGGAGTGTGGGTGAGACCCATACGAGCATACAGAGTGGAGTAAGGATGTTAGCGTGCTGCCCAACTTTCATCACGCACATATTTATTATTATATGGTTCTAAGTTTTAGTGCATACACTCACAAAATGTTAATTAACTTCAGATCCCTGCAACAAGCCCAGGTCCAGTTTACTTTGGTGATTTGGACTATTCCATTTCACAGCTGTTGTTGATTTTTTTCCCTTTATCTCCTGTACAGGCCAATGCAATCCATTTGTCGTTTCAGGTTGTAGTATTACACAACATTTTCAGATCTAATAGAAAAAAAAAATTGTGTTTCGTAATTCATTCAATTTTTTGTATTTATCTATAACTGGCATTATTGTTTCATTCTCATATAGAATCTTACAAGAAAGAGGCAAAATTGGATTCCATTATGCTTTATTAGCTGCTTCAGTGAAAAACAAATCAATAATGCAACAAAAAAAAAAAACATATCAAAACAACATACTGGAAAACATTTATTCATCACTTCATTGCTTCAATACAACCCTTCGGCACATATTGTAACCTACATCAACAATTATGTTATGATAACTACAACGGAAGACGTACCTTTGTGGGAATGCTTGGAGCAGACTAACCTGTGAGCTGGAGTGTTCTGGGACGTTATATTTGGTCTTCGAATGGCTGCAATCCAGACCATCCGTCGGCTCTTTGTTACTTCGGAAAAATGGCTTAGAGTCTAAGCCATTCTCTTCCACATTTTTACATTGTGGAAGAGAAATTGTCTAAGCCTTAGACAATTTCTCTTCCACAATGTAATCCAATAACAACCGATCTCTTTACCCGATCTCTTTAATACTGCCTGTTTGAGGGCTATGGGGTGAAACAAAATGTGCTACATGCTCCTCATTCATACATATGAATAAAAATAGAAGATTTTTTACAATTTTACAGAGAAGCTGGAGACTTCAAAAAACAAATCCATAACCTTGAATGATTGTTGCAAAGAAGAGTGGGGGTCCTGAAGCAGCAATAACACATCATCTTTATAAAGAAGAATTTTGTGTTCTGTATTAGACCTTTAATATTGCTGTTTTGTCTTATAGCTGCAGCTATTGGTTCTATGAGTAATGGAAATAGCGATGGAGAGAGCGAACATCCTTGCCCGGTACCATTATGAAGAGTAAAGTTTTGTGTAACTGATCCATTGGTGGTGACTGTGGCGATTGACAATGTGTAAAATGCTCTTATCCAGTTGAAAAACGATTCTCCAAATCCAAATTTCTTAAAATATTACAAACAGGAAGTTCCAGCTTATTTTGTCAAATGCTTTTTCTGCATCAATTAGACTGTTACTTTTTTTGGTAGTGTGAAAGCTGCATTAAGCTAATTAGTTTAGGAGTATTGATAGCTGAATGTCTGCCTATAATAAAACCCATCTAGTCAGCATGAAAAAGTGCTGGAATTACTTTTGGGATGCAAGGACTCTCTGTATTTACCAGAGACAGTGGGCAATCACTGCAGTATTCGTGGTAGGAGAAATTCTAGAGGTAATCATAAATTCTTCAATCATTCTTACAAATGGTGTGGACAGAGTTCACCAGAAATGTTTGTATAACTCAGCAGGGAAGCCATCTGGAGCAGGTGTCTTATTATTGAGAGTGCAGAATAATTCTTCTAGAGCTGTAGGCTTATCCAACACCCTAACTTGAGCTTGTGTTAAATGAGGTTGATCTAAAGCACTAGGAAATTTGTGAATATCGTCCATATTTGAGTCATGGTCAGAGGTGTATAGATTCATGTAAAACTTCCTAAAAACCTTATTTATATCTGTAAAATTATGAAATGTTTTCCCTGCTGAGTCCTTGATAACTGTAAATGTTGTTTTATCTTTATTTTACTTACGTAAATGTGCCTGATATTTACCTGATTTATTATTGTATTCGATTTTGTCATGTCTCCACCGCTGTATAAGAAACTACGTCTTTGTATTTATTAAATCATATGACTCAAGTCTGAGTTTGCCCCAGACCAATGGGCAAGCTCAGGAAGACAACAAGAAGCAAGAGGTCACTTTTTGGTGTTTTGCCTCTTCCAACCAGCCAACCTGGAGTTCTCAACAGTGATTGAATCCAAACCGAGTCGTTTTATTTTTATCTAGTAAAAGGTTTTACTTTAGAGAGCTGCCTCAGCTGAAAAAAAGCTTTTTCTCACCGCTGTATTTACCTGTTTGTCCATTTTAAGAGCTGTGTCAATTTTTACTCCAAGATTGGTGACAATGAGTGTGACACAGGATGTAAGAGGACCCAAGTCAGATGGTGGGACACCAGGTCCACTCGGCCCAAATATAATAACCTTTAACATAAAATAAAGTTTTAAACGTAAAGTCCAAAGAGGAACACACAGAAAGGTGAACAGGATACTAGGACCAGGAGTAAGGTAAAGGCAGTGTTATTTATACAAAAAAAGGGTAATCAGGGAGTTGGACACAGGAGGGCAGCAAGATGTAGCTCAAGACAGTCACAAATGACTACCAATGTAAAACAGCAAATTAATAGCAACCACACTGACAGGCAGAACCTAACTGAACATAGGGGAGGAATGAGGAATACCAGCTGTGTCAGCCATCCTCCACTGGCACTCACCCCCTGAACCCATTGCACCACCCTTCCCCCGCAGCCAAGCTGCAGACCACACCCTGACACAAACTTTAGCAGGAAAAGTTTGGTCAACTGAAGTGTGTAATAATACCCTCCACCCAATTTATGTCCAATGTAGCACTTTCCCTCAATACTGAAGTGCTTTGAATCTTACTAAATCCAACTACACTGACTTTAAAAAAAAATTTTGTTGAGCATTTTGTAAACTTCCAAACCAGCAGCATTTTGTCTCATCCATTACAGTGATATAATTTTCTACCAATGGACTTTTTACCTGATGGATATTTAGCTAAAAAAAAAACCAAAACATTCAAGAATTGACAGAAAATGTCAAAATTATATTGTAACACTCAGGGTTACAAAGTGTGGGGATCAGGGAAATTATTTTACTGCTACTATTCATAACTATCATCATTACCATTGCATTAATAAGATATTCTACAGCATTGATATTGCATTCAGATGTTTAAACATATTGGCACCCAATTAGCCTTTATTACGGGTGCAGTTATAACCACTTTAAACTGTTGAGTTAAATCTATAATCTTAAATGCTTATATGCTGATTATATTGGGTTATAAAAGGAAGGCTCAACTCTGAGTACACTCTGTGCCAAAGTAGACAGGAAACTGCATGCTTTTGCAGAGCGTGCTTGCAAAAGTGAAACTAAGAAGAGTATGAGTGACGTGGAGCTTAGAAGGTTAATCTTACAGTAAAATAGTAGCTGAGCAGAGGCCTGAGTGTATTCGGCAACATGCTGCGTTTGAGTTTGCTTGGTAACAGATGACTCAGAATAAGTCAGGAAGTGTACTTCTAAAATGTCTTTGTTTCCTCTGTAAAGTGTGCATTTTTTGGTGGTTATTTTGAGGAGCTGTCTGGACGAGGCTATTTAAATAACCAGGATATTCATTATTGTCCGTTATTCGTTTATATTCTTTTTATTATTTTATATTATTAACTTTGTTTGCCTACTGGTGGTGGTCAGAGGGCCCGGTGGCGCCAGTGTCCGGCAGCCTCGCCTCTGTCAGTGCGCCCCAGGGCAGCTGTGGCTACAATGTAACTTGCCATTGCCAGTGTGTGAATGTGTGTGTGAATGGGTGGATGACTGAATGTAGTGTAAAGCGCTTTGAGGTCCTTAGAGACTAAGTAAAGCACTATACAAATGCAGGCCATTTACCATTTTTTACCATTTATTAAGCTTTGAGTAGTGGCATTTAATTAAAGCATTTATTCAACATATACATATATAGTTTTAGTCAGATTGTTACACATATGAGAGTGGCCTCTGTCTGGTTGTGAGTTTTAGTAGGCGAGGTGAGAGGTGAAACAGTGCAATTGAGGTCGGGAGACACATACACACACATCTTAGGTAGATTCATTTCTAGGTAAGAGTTCAGACATATTTTGCAAGCTTGCAACTGCATTTTTGGCCTGCAGAATTGACAGTTTTGTTGCAGAGCATGCATCTGAGGTTTTGGAGAAGCAAGAGCGAGACGAGCTACAGGAAGCACCTGGCTTGGAGGCGAAGAAAATGTTCTTTTCAAACTGTGTCAAAAGTCGTTACCAGAAAGTTATGCATGTATTGTATCTGCTTTGACACATGAGGGGGCGTCATAAATAATACCCTGATGCTATAAAAACAACTGCTTGTGTATTATTGGGCGGAGATCTACAGCTGATATTTTGCAGTGTTCATCTCCCCACACGTGTGTTCATTAAAATCATCGTTTGACCTAACTCTTCTGGACCTTCGTTGTTTTGTTCTCATCCTCAATATTCCGAACACGCGACAAAAGACATCCAGCACAACTCACATACACAGGACTCAGACTGCAATTCAGTACTCTTTGTTTTCATTGCTTTTCTTTTTTTGCCTCCTCTGCCAGACACCGGGACTCAATCAGCCACCCAACCAGCCTCCTCTGACACTGCCCTGCAAAGCCACTGCAATACCCTCTCCCTGCAGCTGAGCCATGGGCCCCACCCACCACAGAAACCATGTTAATGTGTCACAGCAATAAGCCATGCATATTGTTAAGTAAATAGTTTGTTTTTTTATTCAGACCAACAGCAAACTGTTAGATGAAGAAAGCAACCCTGGAAGATTTTGTTTCAGAATTGTGGTCTGTATCTGTGTTTAATTTTCTTTCATCTTTAACAGGTTTTTAAATGCATTCTTTGCATGCAAACTGTATGCAATTTTTGTATAAATATGCAATGTCCTCAAATTCAAGTATCAAGTCCTTTGATTTGTTACCTTGTTTTATATGTATGTTCATTCATTGCTTAGTGATGGGAAGGCCATTTGGGACAGCCTGTGTCCAACAGTAAATGGTCTGTGGGAGGGGCTCAGCATACATATTTAAAAGTCAAAAAGTCAAATTCAGACTGGTGTGGCTAACAATGGCTCTCCAACAGTTTGTCGGCTGTTTCTTTGTGACGATCATTCTCTCATGCAAAGGTGAGAAAGAAATTCGATTTTGTTTCTCATGACCTATTTTATATGAAGACTGGACAGAGTACAATGTTAATTTAAGGTTCAGCTGTACAGATTTTAAGAACTGTTGTAATTAAAAGTACTCTACTATACTTCAAAGCAGCCCACTTGGTAGCCTGCTTGTAGATGGATCCAAGATAAGAAAGAGAGTCAAAAAATCCACCTGGTAAAAAAGCAAATACCTAGAGGTGAAAGCAGGACTATGTTTCACTTTATAATGTAGATCAGATCAGTAAAGTCCCTGTATCTGATGTGATCCACAGCACTTTATTTATCATTTTGTCAATTTTCTGCTAATGCATTTTCTGTCCAGCCAGCAGTTCGTGTCCCCTTTTCTTTCCAAAACTTTTTCTGTTTGAAATATTTAAGCAATAGTAATGTAAACATTTCAAGTTAATTCGGTTATTTATTATATTTTTTGTACTGACAAATAGAAATGTAGTAGAGAGTAACTATGTGCTCACTGAGAGGGCCGGGTTCAGTGACATGATGTTAACTACTACTGATAAAGTACAACTTGATCATTAAACATCAAACAGGTTTTAGCTTAGTGTTAACAATGTTTACTAACTGGTTAATTACATGGTTTGTTAACTCTCAAGTTGCTGTTGGTCTTTATAAATGGGTATTGTTCCCAAATGGTTAACAATGTGCTGTACAGCTGTAACATTATTATAATACCCGTTAAGATGTTGAAACTGATCATTGTAACCCTGCATATTCATAGAGAGAACGCACAGGGAAAAGTGTGCAAAACAAAAGTCTTCACTAAATGTTTGTTTTCACTTGATGTTTGGGTAGTGAGCAAGCAAAGTTCATATATACTTTATATATAGCACTTATGACAGTGCATTTTTGACCAATTCAACATCATTATAATTTGGACTGCCCCTTTTCCCAAAATGTTCAGGTAAACAATTCTGAAAGTTTGAGGAAATAAGCAAAGGCAGTGTAGATCCAAGTTGACTTTTCAGGTATTTACTTTCTGTCTGACTAATGCTTCAAAATGTAAATCATGATGTGCAGTACACTGGTTTAACTTTTTTTTTAATAATCATTTTCTCCTTTATTTTTCAGATGGCCATGCACAGATGTCTGGTAAGGATATTTGTATTTATAATATCTAAGAGCAAGTTTCAAGTTTAGTTTCAACCTTAGCTGTTTTCTCTGCTGAGCTAAAAAAAAAAAAAAAAAGAAAAAGAAAATAAAAAGGGAGGCAGTACTAATCTCATTGGTTTGAGCAAAAGAAAACTGGGGATTAAATGTCTTTATTCCTTCATTTGCTATCTTTAACACCTATACTACTACTTAAGGACACTTTGGAGATTGTGTCCCCCTTTTCTAAGAAGCAGGGGATCACTGTTTATCACTGTCAGTAACAATCTAAAGTTAACTAATTGGAGCAATTAACCATAACAAGTGAAGAGCACCAGCACAGTCTAAAGATTTTTGAAAGCTACAGTGTAGCCATAGAGCTTGCCATATAGAGAATAGGAACTTTTAATATAAGAGATACCTGTTGTGTGTATGTCTGTGTTTGCATGTAAAGATGAAAATGATTTTCTTTTAGTTCTTTTCAGGTCTTGTAGTTAAATCATGGGTCATTTGTCTCATAGTGGATGTTCTGCAGTCCTCACAAACTCTGTTATAATTCAGATGAGGGAGTTGGATAGCCTAGACTAGATGAAAATTGTCTTTTGGCTCTAGCTCTACAGCTGATTATGTAGATTATGGGATTATTTATATGGTTTAGTAGTAGTAGTTAACATGGAACAGAGTGCTGCAAAAAATAGAAATCTTGTAAAATATAAAATTTTTTAAAAACAACTAAATTTGGCAAAAAGCTATCATCTCTGATAATATTTATATTCATAAACTTATCCATTTACACTGAAATAACATAAAGAATCAAACAACAAAATACCAATGAAAATATGTAAAACAATTTAAAACGAATAACAAGAAAAAAGCAGGATCCAGTTTGAGTTAGTTATTGTGTTGTAACATATTTGACAGGTACCTTTTTCAGAATATGTCTATGAAGGTTTTCAGTCATCCAGGTCATCTTTGTGTCCAGACGCTTTTCTTTCCAAGCCCCTTATACTTTTTCAAGATACCTTTTTCTGTTGTTTCATTTCATACGCTGAAATGAAAGAATAGACTTAATAAACCACTGAAGTTTTTTTTTTAAATGTATTCTATTGACTCATCAAAGTACCTACCTTTGTGTGTGAATGTGTGTGAATGTGTGGATGACTGGATATGTAAAGCGCTTTGGGATCCTTAGGGACTAGTAAAGCGCTATATAAATACAGGCCATTTACCATTTGGCAGATATAACAGCTGAACACACCCATGGCATTCTTTCTACAATGTAAACCAAATGTATGCCTGCACCAATTATATGTTGGCTAAAATAACACAAACACATTATTTTCTTTTAGAATTAGTGAAAGCTAACTAATACTGGGAAATTTAAGCAGCTTCTATTGACTTTGGAATTAGTTTAATTTCCATCTGTTAACTTTTCTTTTTTAAACTTCACTGTTAACGGAGCCATCCTACCACTTTAAAATTTACAGTTACAATTTACAATATTACAACTTCTGAATCTTATATTCACAACATATCTTTTCTGTGTTTTGTTTGCAGGTGTGCCCATTTTATTGGCTGGGTCTGGATCGACTCGATGCTCTGGCAGAGTTGAAGTTTATCACAATAACATCTGGGGAACAGTCTGTGATGATGGCTGGGACTTAAATGCTGCTGAGGTGGTTTGCAGACAGTTAAACTGTGGGTCTGCACTACAAGCTCCTCAATTAGCTTACTTTGGTCAAGGAACTGGACAAATTTGGCTTGATGACGTGGTCTGTTCAGGAAGTGAAAGTTCTTTAACTGAGTGTCAACACCGTGGATTTGGATCACACAACTGTGTACATGGTGAGGATGCTGGTGTCATTTGTTCAGGTGAGAAAACGTTTTTAGGTCATTATCCTCTTGTGTGACATACATGAGTTGTGTCACACATAACTGTGGGCACAATAATAATGCTGGCGTCATCTGTTCTGTTAAGATATATTTTTCTCATCCAAGGCATGCCAAATACTAGAAATATATAAAAGGCAATTGAGTTAAAACAGATAAGGTAACCTGAGACCAGGAGGACACACAATATGTGTAAAATTTTCAAGGTTTATATCTCGTAAATACACATGATTTTATGCAAAATCACATCTGATCAGTCAGTTTGTACTTTATATTTACATACAACTATAGATGAACATTACAAGTCCTTTATGTTCCTATCTTTTCTGTTTTTGGTTTTTTTTTTCAGGTGTGCCCATCCGATTAGGTGGGTCTGGATCGACTCGGTGCTCTGGAAGAGTTGAAGTTTATCACAATAACATCTGGGGAACAGTCTGTGATGATGGCTGGGACTTAAATGATGCTGAGGTGGTTTGCAGACAGTTAAACTGTGGGTCTGCACTACAAGCTCCTCATTTAGCTTACTTTGGTCAAGGAACTGGACAGATTTGGCTTGATGACGTGGTCTGTTCAGGAAGTGAAAGTTCTCTAACTCAGTGTCAGCACAGTGGATTTGGATCACACAACTGTGGACATGGTGAGGATGCTGGTGTCATTTGTTCAGGTGAGAAAACGTTTAGATACTAACCCTAATCCTATTTTAAGTAATACTGTTCAAACAACTATGGGCACTATCACAACACTGGTGGCATCTGTTTAGGTGAGATATATCCACAGAATGCCAAATATTGTAAAAAATAATTTCTTGTTTTCACAATTATTTGTATAGTCATAGTCAGTGCTTTAAGTGGGCCGGTACGCGCCGGTACTCAGTACCGCCACTTCTAAATATAGCTCTTGAGAGTACCGCCACCTCTCCATGCGCCCAGAACGTGCTTTTAGCGTACCGGTACTCTCATTTGCACATCTGTTATAATCGTTTGGCTGCGCTGCCGCTTTTCAGAGCGCCCTTCACAAGCACGCTTCCTAATTCGTCCCACCGAGAGCAGAGACTACATTACCCATACACCAATGTGTTTTACAAGTGAAAAGCGCATGCGTCGCTTTTGCCGTTGTCATGTCAACAACTCAACGTGGTCCGGAGAGGGTGTGTAAAACGCGCAAACAGCTGCTCGGTTAAAATACAAAAACAATGAACACTTAATATGCTCTCCTGGCTTCAGACTCTGAGTAGTAAAAGAACAAGGTCAGAATCAGAGGACTCGCTGGCTGACACCCCACCGAGCCAGAATGATATCGCTGCAGGTCAGACGCAAGCTAATGAAAGCTGCACTAGTGCCGCAGCCGCGGACGACGGCACTTTTTGCGACGACGAGGACGAGAATGACACCATTTCTACCGATGACAACAGCCGCGTTAGCGAGCATGAGTGGCCAGAATGTTGGTCCCAAGCACAAGTCCGGTATTTCTCCACAAATTACAAGTGGCTGATCAGCAGAAATCAAAAGTTGGGTTGTAGTGTGTGTAGTCAAGTTTGTGCTCGCGTGGACATGCAGCAAGGGCAGAGAGTGTCGCAGGAGTGGAGTGGGTGCTTAATCTCGTCTTTTGGAAGGGACAAGGCTGCACAACAAAACTCACTACGAAAGAAAATAAAAGAGCACAGAGACTCAATTTATCACAAGAAAGCAGTTGAAATAAAAGAGAAGGCAACACAAAATACAATGCAAAAACACATTGAAGATATGAGAAAGGCTGACTACGCTTCAACTTCAATGTGTTTAGAACAGCTTATAAGATTGGCAAGCATGGGCGTCCCTTTACAGACATGCCAATAGATGTCCAGTTGCAAGTCTTAAATGGTGTCAAGATGGGCAGAGTTTTGTACTCTAATAACTCATGTGCAAATATACTGGATCACATTGCAGCTGAAATGAAAAAGAAGGTAGTCAATGACATAGTGATGAATGAAAGAAAATTGCGTGTGCTCATTGATGAATCCACTACAGTAAGTGGAAAGTCTGTGCTTGTCGTGTGCCTGCGGTCAGCTATTTCCACTGAAAATCCAGACACAATATTTTTTGAACTGATTGAGCTGCAGGGGACCACAGCAAAGGACATCACTGAAGCACTGTTAGGATGTCTTCATAATAATGGCTTTGACCCTCACTACCTACAGGAACATTTGTTGGCATTTGCTTGTGATGGAGCCTCAGTGATGCTTGGGAGGAAAGCAGGAGTTGCTGCGCAGCTTTGTTCCAAATTCCCTTACCTGTTTGTCTGGCATTGTTCCAATCACAGACTGGAACTGGCAGTTTGTGATGTTTTGAAGGAGGTAGGAGGAATCAACCACTTTAAAATATTCTTAGATCAGCTTTACTCCCTCTACCATGCATCACCAAAAAACCAAAGGGAGTTAACCGAGAGTGCTCACAATGTTGGACAACGTCTCCTTGTGATAGGCCGTGTTTTATCAGTGCGTTGGGTTGCTTCAAGTGAGAGAACAGTGAAAGCAGTATGGGAGAACTACCAAGCTCTGCAGGTACACTTTACAAGTGCTGCTGCTGATACCAGCAGGGACTCAAGAGAGAGAGCAAAATACAAATTAGTTTATAATTTATTTTATGTACATTTTGTTAAAAAAAAACTTTACAATTGCTGCTGCTGATAGCAGCAGTGACTCAAGAGAGAGCAAAATACAAATTAGTTTATAATTTATTTTATGTACATTTTGTTAAAAAAAAATTTCAATACCTTTTTGCACATTTTATTTATGTTCAGTAGCTCTTTCTAGCTCAAGCAAATCCACAAACTAATAAAATGATTTATTATTTTGTATAAGGTTGTCTGTTGACTGTTGTATATAAAACCCATTCAATATAGTTGTTGTTACCTCAGGGGAGGCGGAAAAAGAATAGAGTACCGGCACCTCTTTTGGGCCACTTAAAGCACTGGTCATAGTCTTCAAAGGCAAATGAGTTAAAACACTGGCAGGGCATGCAAATCCAGCTTCAGGTTGTGTGGAGGAGATCAGGATGGAGGGACCTCCCAAATGAAAAACATGGAGGTGAAAAGGCACCACAAGAGCTTTGACCAGAGGCTAACTGTCACGGTCCTGTGTTTTTGGTTTTTGTACTTTTACTTTGGATTTTATTATGAATTATGACTATTTGTGTCTTGGTTTCCCAGTGTTTATTCAGTGCTCCCTCTGTTTTGTGTCATCCCTGCCTGTATATCGCTTCTAGTGTCGTCAGGTCTCTGTGTTAAGCCCACGTCTCTGAGTCTGTGTCTTTGCGTGTGTGTGTTTTGTGTTTTACTTTGAAGGTCAGTGTGTTCAGTGTTTTTTCGTTTCGCTTCCCCTGTCCCGTCCTGTCTAATTACTGTCTAATTACTCCCAGCTGTGCCCTCCTTCTGTGTCTCATTCCCTCGTTATCCTTCTGTGTATTTAAGCCTTGTGTCTGCCTCTGATTGCAGTTGCTGGTTCGTCTGCGTTATATGGTGTTTTGTTTTCTAGTCTGCGTTATCTCCCTGCATCTCTATTCTGGTTTCAGGTTAGTTTTGCCAGTTTAGGTTTGTCAGTTCTGTTCTCGCCAGCCTCACCCTTTTGTCGTTGTTTGCCATCCACTTCAATAAAGCTCACTCTCATCAGAAGCAGTGCTTGCATTTTGGGTCCTTTAATAATTTTCAAACGGCTTGCCCGCTGGCCGTGACAGTACAAACCAGCCATCCATGGACCCAGCAGCATTTGAATCGCCCAAGGAGCTCCGTGAGGATATTGTGTACTCTGTGGACAAATTGATTAATTTGTGGCTGGAGCATGAGGGGAAAGAACTTCGGCAAGCTGTGGCTAACCGGCTACAGCGATTGGTTTCCGGTCTCCCCAGGCTGTTCAGCTCACTTCACCTGCTCGCACAGAATTTCATTCTGAACGAGCTTCGCTTTCAACCCGCAGCTGCTACCACCAGTGTTGGGAAGGTTACTTTTAAAATGTATTCCATTACAGATTACAGAATACATGCCCCAAAATGTATTCTGTAACGTATTCCGTTACGTTACTCAATGACAGTAACGTATTCTGAATACTTTGGATTACTTAATATATTATCATGCTGTTTACAACTACGTGAATGTACTATTGCTGTGTGATTTATTACTGTTACTGAAGGTCCGCGGCTCCGAACTGTAGTAAAGGGACCTCTGACTAATACGGCGGGGTCCCTGTCGGCTCGTAGCCGAAAAATAGCTTTACTTTGTTGTGTGGGTCAACTTTTCTTGTGAGAGACAGAGAGAGGCGTTGAAAGGCTGCTCCAACGGAACTTATTGTTTTCGGAGGAAAACACGAACACAGTGTACAGTCGAGTCTTAATAGCTTACTTACAACTGGACTCGTCAGGCACTCCTCTTGGCTGCAGTCGTTATTATTATATTTACATGCTTCCAGCTCCCGTTTTTGCTTGATGACTGCTAGTACTTTTCCACTATCCTTTTTCTCCCTCCTCGCGCTCACAGACCCATAACGTGTATGGCAGTCCATTCTCCCTGCAACACGGACTACACTGCCCATGATGCTACATTCTTTAGAGCTATGCTTGTAGCATTCTGCCTGTTAGCTTAGCACAACAACAACAACAAAAAGGCATTCACTCACCCAGGAAACACACAGTCGCAGAGAGAGAGAGAGTGTCGCCCTGTAACCATGGCAACCGTAACGCTGCCGCCTGGAACAAAAGAACGTAGCTGTCAAACAAAACCCAAACAGTCCTGACCCGCGACAATATGAAACAGGAAAGTACCGCAGTGTAATCCATTTATTTCAACAAAGTAACTGTATTCTAAATGGTAACTGTAACGGAATACAGTTAGTCATATTTTGTATTTTAAATACGTAACGGCGGTACATGTATTCCATTACTCCCCAACACTGGCTACCACCCACCCAGCAACTAATGCTTCGCTGCCTGGCCCGATGGAGGTTGTTCGGCCCGGCCCGTCGGCCGAGCCTTCGAAAGGGAAACGACACTCACGCCGTCAACACCCCTCACCACAGTCGGACCTCGGGATATCAGAGCAGCCGACTGTGGTGAGTAAAAAGGACAATATTACTGGTTTGAACTTCAGGACTTTTTCTTCTGGAGTTGTTCGGGGTGTGTTGATGAGACCTAATACACGTAGCTTACCTGCCTTCGTAGTAACTGACCTCTCCCAGGTTGGTATTTTTAAGACTTCTGAGGAAACAAAGGGCTGTGTTTCTTTTGCTTCTTCTGAGCCTGGATTAACTCTCTCTGAGCCTGTTAACGCCGTATCAGCTATCCCAGAGTCTGCTAAAGCTGTGGCTTTCACCCCAGAAACAACCCCAGCTCTGATGATACTAAGCCATTGTCCATTGTCCCCTGCTCTGCTACCTGAAGCTCAGTCTCCAGTTTCCCCGCTACCTGTAGCTCAGACTCCAGTGTCCCCGCTAAGGGGCCCGTTCAGCAGTCTGTCTCCGCTGGAGGGTCCGAGGGGCCCGTTCAACAGTCTGTCTCCGCTGGAGGGTCCGAAGGGCCCGTTCAACAGTCTGTCTCCGCTGGAGGGTCCGAGGGGCCCGTTCAGCAGTCTGTCTCCGCTGGAGGGTCCGAGGGGCCCGTTCAGCAGTCTGTCTCCGCTGGAGGGTCCGAGGGGCCCGTTCAGCAGCCTGCTTCTGTTGGAAGGTCCGAGGGGCCCGTCCAGCCATCACCGCCGCCTGCAGCTCCATCATCTATGGCTTCCATGCCATCGCCTGCAGCTCCATCACCTATTGCTTCCACATCCTCACCTGGTCCAGCACCATCCCCGCCTGGTCCAGCCTCTGTCTCGCCATCAAATCCGGCTTGGCCTGGACGACCTCACCTTTGCCGGCCACTTTCCAGGCCTCTAGCTGCACATTATCGCTGTCGAGGGCAGCCCCCTGAACGAGGTCACCTCTGTCACCACTGCCTGCCGCGTGGCCGGCCTCCGGACTGCTCTGTCACTGCCACTGCCTTCCGCATGGTCGGCCTCCGGATTTCCTATAATGGTGTCACCATCGCTGCTTTTCACACAGTCGGCCTCCTGAACTGAACTGTTTTGAACTCTTGTGCTGTTGGCCTCTGGGCCGGCCCCCTGAACTGGTTTTGGGACTCTGTTTTCTTGGGCTCAAGTATTTTTTATTTTTTTTAGTTTTGGACCCATGTTTTGTTTTGGGACCTTCTGGTGCTCCTGTTCTGTTTCCCTGACCATGTGACACTAACGGCAACAACGATAGAGTTATAGATACCTTCAGGCAGCTCAGGACCCGCGGGGTCAGGGAGTGTAGGACTTCAGCACAGGGCATGCAGTCCCATCTGACTGGGAGTGCTCAACAGGACAAGCAAAGTCTACTGGCGCTAGAACTAAGGCAGCTGGTCAAAGATGATTGCAACTCCTGGCTTGCAGTTGTGAGTCCATCAGAGGAGCCTTGCTTCATCTTTCAGAGGGCTGTCCAGGTGCTCACTGCTCCAGTGACTGGGTTGCTGCAGCAATAATAAAGTGAGGAATAGAATAGGAATGGAGGAGTGTATGGGGCCAAAAAAAAAAAGGATGCTCACCACATAGTGGTGGTAGACAAACAGAAGACGGGCATAGTAATCGATGTAGCGGTTCCCAATGACAACAACATCAGAAAGAAGGAACACGAGCAGCTCGAGAAATACCAATGGCTCAGAGAAGAGCTCGAGAAAATTTTGAGGGTGAAGGTAACAGTGGTGCAATGACTCCCAAACTAGGCAAGTGTCTCCAGCAGATCCCAGGAACAACATCTGAGATCTCTGTCCAGAAGATCGCAGTCCTAGGAACAACTAAGATACTGCGCCAGACCCTCAAGCTCCCAGGCCTTTGGTAGAGGACCCGAGCTTGAAGGATTGACCGCCAGCAGGGGCGAGCGGGGAATTTATAAACACACACACACACACACACACACACACACACACACACACACACACACACATATAAGTGTATATATATATATATATATATAAGTGCATATATATATATATATATATATATATATATATATATATATATATATATATATATATATATATATATATATATAGCCCCAACTGACCGAGTGCTCAGTGAATACCTCAGGCAGCAGAAACCCAAGAAAGAGGAGGGAGACGAGGAACCATAATGGAAGGACAGGCCCCTGCACGGTATGTACCACCGGCAGATAGAGGAGGTGTCTGATATCCAGAAATCCTACCAGTGGCTGGACAAAGCTGGACTGAAAGACAGCACAGAAGCACTAATCATGGCAGCACAAGAACAAGCTCTGAGTACAAGATCCATAGAGGCTGGGGTCTATCACACCAGGCAAGACCCCAGGTGCAGGCTGTGTAAAGATGCCCCAGAGACAATCCAGCACATAACAGCAGGGTGCAAGATGCTAGCAGGCAAGGCATACATGGAACGCCATAACCAAGTGGCCGGCATAGTGTACAGGAACATCTGTGCCGAGTATAACCTGGAAGTCCCGAGGTCAAAATGGGAGATGCCCCCAAGGGTGGTGGAGAATGACCGAGCTAAGATCCTGTGGGACTTCCAGATACAGACGGACAAAATGGTGGTGGCTAACCAACCGGACATAGTGGTGGTAGACAAACAGAAGAAGACGGCCGTAGTGATCGATGTAGCGGTTCCGAATGACAGCAATATCAGGAAGAAGGAACACGAGAAGCTGGAGAAATACCAAGGGCTCAGAGAAGAGCTCAAGAGGATGTGGAGGGTGAAGGTAATGGTGGTCCCCGTGGTAATCGGAGCACTAGGTGCGGTGACTCCCAAGCTAGGCGAGTGGCTCCAGCAGATCCCGGGAATAACATCGGAGATCTCTGTCCAGAAGAGCGCAGTCCTGGGAACAGCTAAGATACTGCGCAGGACCCTCAAGCTCCCAGGCCTCTGGTAGAGGACCCGAGCTTGAAGGATAAACCGCCCGTAGGGGCGTGCTGGGTGTTTTTATATATATATATATATATATATATATATATATATTAGGGGTGCAACAATATTCGTATCGATATTGAACCGTTCGATACAGTGCTTTCGGTTCGGTACGCATATGTATCGAACAATACAACATTTGTAATTTATTTTATCAATTTTCCTTCTGACGATGCTGTCTGTGTTGAGCGCTCAGTGAATCTGTGTTCGACTACTCCGCCTAGGCTGCACTGTCGAGCGCAGATCCACTGAGCGCTCAACACAGACAGCATAGTCAGAAGGAAGAGAGCAGGGCAAGCTAGCGAGACAGAAGTTAAGCTCTACTTGCAACAGGCAAATTGAACCTCATTCAGATCTGGCGTTTGGAATTATTTTGGTTTTCATGTGACGTATGACCCTGAAGGTAAGCGAGTCATGGACTAAAGTAAAACAGTATGTTGGATGTGCCATGCAATGCTCAATTACATTGGTGTGAACTAGTGTGTTAGCGCAGTTAGCTCGTTAACGTGTTTGCTGTCTAGCCCCATGCACGGAGCGATCGGCGGTAGCTCGTTAACGGAGATTTGCCGTGTTGTGGCGTTAAGGTCATTTCAACGAGATTAACCTGAAAGCACTAGTGGGAACACAACGAATATGACTGCACATTTACGCCGACATCATCCTAGTGCAAAGACAAAAACAACAAGCATGCTACTAACTTTAGCCGAGTCATTTAGACAGCTGTTAGCACATGATTCTCCTTATGCTGCTGAGAATATAGCCCAGAAGAAGCGGATAGTATAGCTTTTATTTTGGAAAGAGCCATTTCTCTGTAATAAACTCTCTTTTCCAAAGATGAGTGATTCCTCAATCAGATACAGGGCTTGCAATATCGCTAGCCCGACGTCCCGGAGCTAGCGATTTTTTCAGTCGGGCTACCAAAATCTATCTCTGCCCTGCCCGTCGGGCTATTGTAGGAAAAATATATGTCAATGCTTTTGCATTCTTTCAGAAATGTAGCTGGGTAATTATGTCATTGGCATCGGTGAGCCACTGTCAATATGTGACATATTGAAGTTGCGTTTGAATTTGCGCTTGTTTTTTTGCTTTCACTTTGCAATCGTGCGAACTGTGTATAGAGAGCGACAGCACTGATCTGTGAGTGATGATAATTTGTGCACCAATTCCTCTGACATCGTCTTATTAATCGTTAGCTTACTATGCAAACATGACAAGTGAAATCTCCCGCAGCTTAAACATGTGAGAGGTTGATCGCGCAGAGAATCGCTGAGCTTATGTGAGTGAGCGTGTAAAAGCATTTCAGTTCTGCTGAGCCAAATAAGACAGGTCAGGGTGAAGAAGTGACAGCCAAAGAAAAGCTTACCACAAAATGGAGAAGTTATGACAAATCAGACTATAAGGCAAAAAGAAAGTGCAGCTTTATGGTTTCATGGACAAAAGAATTTCTGTGGCTGCAATATGATGAGCTAAATAACCAGGGCTGCACATAAGTGGTCCGCAGGTGCGCATTCGCTGTCAAAATAAAAAACACGCACAAGGGTTAGGGTTAAATTTAAAAACTGTACTTTTGAGTTAAAATATATATTTATAATTTTAATAAATGACAAATTAAAAATGCATGAACATTTTTTGTATCGAAAAAATATCGAACCGTGACACCAAAGTATCGAACCGAACCGTGAATTTTGTGTATCGTTGCACCCCTAATATATATATATATATATATATATATATATATATATATATATATATATATATACCTAGAACTAAGAAAACTCAAGAATAGAATGATATAAGACAAAATGAGACAAACTATAATACAAACAAACATAAAACCCAGGACTAGTACACAAATTTCAAGTTTTGTTATCAAGAGTATTGACATTGCTTTCTGTTAACAGAATTAAATGTTGACGACAGGAATTAAGTGTGTTATAATTTGTTATTCAACCACAGTGTAAAATAACAAATATTTCTCTGTAGTTTAGTGACAATTTATATGAAGCCTCATATGTATACAAAGTGAAATGTCTTATAGTGGCAGTACAGTGATGCTTACAGCAATATCATGCAAATAAAGAGATCAAAGATTAACAGTGTTTGAGCATCTTAACGTTAAATTTAATAGGCTTTCTTAAAATATTTTATTTAATATGAAATACAATAACTTTAAACAAAAAGATTTAATGTAAATATAGAACTACAAACTGTATTTTAATTATGGAAAACTTCTCCATTTTAACTATTGATTGCCATTACAATATTTTTTTGTCCTTAAGTCCTTTTCTGCATTTTCAGGTTCACCCATCAGATTAGCTGGGCCTGAATCAACTCAATGCTCTGGCAGAGTTGAAGTTTATCACAATAACATCTGGGGAACAGTCTGTGATGATGGCTGGGACTTAAATGATGCTGAGGTGGTTTGCAGAGAGTTAAAATGTGGACCGGCATTACAGGCTCCCCAGTTTGCTTACTTTGGTCAAGGAACCGGACAGATTTGGCTTGATGAAGTGACCTGTTCAGGAAATGAAAACTTTCTAACTGGGTGTCAGTTCAGTGGATTTGGAGCACACAACTGTACACATTCTGAGGACGCTGGTGTCATCTGTTTAGGTAAGATATATTTTTTTGGTCATTCACAAGATGTCAAATACAGCAAATAAAACTTATTTTTACAACTACTGAAACCAGTGTTCAAATGTAAAGCGCAAATGAGTTAAAACAAATATGAACAGAAGGTGAATGCTTTGCGTTTGAGCTTATCAAAAGCTAGTATACTCCTATGGCAGTCCAGAGAAATGAAAGGGTTGCATTAATAATTAATAATCTTACCAGCTCCATGGAGGAAGTTCTTGGTGAATGTGAATCTGGCTGCTGTCAACTCTTCTGTGGACATGAAAGACCCGGCTGTGATGGAGTCCATCATGAATCTGGTAATTTGTGCGATCCCAAAATCTTAGTGAAACAACTATACTTTTATTTTAATAACAAAACCTCCGAGGTGTTTTAAAAAAAAGTCTTGGATAATGAGCAATCCCAAAAAATTGCTTTATTAGCATTAGTGTCTTGAGTCTCTTTCATGTCAAATTTCATTTAAAATGTAACAATAACAGTCTATAATTTGTGGTGTAATCATTAAATTTTCTTTTTTCTGTTGTGCAGGTCAAAAATGAGCTGGGAGGTACGACTGGTGACCTAAAAGTGAGCTGGTGGAAACTTCCAGAAAAGAAAGATATCAAAAACGTGACAGAGACGTGTACTCCATAGTTCACACTGTTTGTTTCAATAGCTGGATGAAGGCAGCTTACAGCCTGTAAAAGTGATGTGATTGATTTAATCTTTACTTTTCACATGATATCTGTGTTTGCTTGCTTTCTGTTGTGTTACATTTAGTTGTAAAACAAACATAATGCCATGGTCCTGAGTCTGATCATTCACTGTTTTGTGTTTATTAATATTGACTTATGTTCTTGTTTATTTTGGTTATGTATTCTGTTAAGATTTGCTAATTGTTAGGGTTTGGTTCTGTACTCCCCCTGTTCCAGTTCCATCAGGTCTCAGTGTAAAGCCTGTGTCTCTGCATTTGTGTTGAGTTTCCTGTTTTACTTTGAAAGTCTGTGTCTTATGTCAGTGCCTTCAGTTTTGAAGGCTCCCCATCTCGTTTGTGTAATCAGTGTCAGGCATATCTCCCAGCTTTTTCCTCTTGGTCCTGTTCACCTTTTGTATCTAGTGTCTGCGTCTTCCCCTGCTCGTTGTTGCTCCATCCCTCATTCTACACTGTGTGTTCTGTCTGTCAGCCTGCCTGCATAGTTTATTTATATTTTCAATTTAATTATTTTGGTATCCATCAATAAAGCTGTTTGAGTGCACTTTTTCGTCTCCTGGAGTCTGCACTTTGGGTCCACTATTTCTGCCTCCCGCACACAGTACATGACACATAATCTCTTTGACTCCAAACTTTACTTTAATGCGTTTGATGACTTATTTCTGTGATGCATTTCCAAAGAAGACGAGTTCTGTTGGTGCCAGCAGAAAAATATTACTTTCAAATCTGAAACTTAGCATCTGCTTTGAATTGAGATAAAGGAAAGTGACCTTAAAGGAAGGAAATTATATTTCCATGTGGTTTGCATAATGGAACACAAACCATATGGAAATATACAATACCCAACCTTTCTTGTCCTCAGAGATTTTTTCTTTATCTCTCCCAAAGTTAGAAATTAAGTTTAAACTACAGGGTGGGCCATTTATATGGATACACCGTAATAACATGGGAATGGTTGGTGATATTAAAGTCCTGTTTGTGGCACATTAGTATATGTGAGGGGGCAAACTCCTCAAGATGGGTGGTGACCATGGTGGCCATTTAGAAGTCGGCCATCTTGGATACAACTTTTGTTTTTCCAATAGGAAGAGGGCCATGTGACACATCAAACTTATTGGTAATGTCACAAGAAAAACAATGGTGTGCTTGGTTTCAACGTAACTTTATTCTTTCATGAGTTATTTACAAGTTTCTAACCACTTATAACATGTGTTCAATGTACTTGTTGGACACATGTTGGATTGTCAATGCAACCCTCTTCTCCCACTCTTCGCACACTGATAGCAACACCGCAGGAGAAATGCCAGCACAGGCATCCAGTATCCGTAGTTTCAGGTGCTGCACATCTCGTATCTTCAAACCATAGACAATTGCCTTCAGATGACCCCAAAGATAAAAGTCTAAGGGGGTCAGATCGGGAGACCTTGGGGGCCATTCAACTGGGCCACGACGACCAATCCACTTTCCAGGAAACTTTTCATCTAGGAATGCTCGGACCTGGCACCCATAATGTGGTGGTGCACCATCTTGCTGGAAAAGCTCAGGGAATGTGCCAGCTTCAGTGCATAAATCAGCAACGCACAGCAATTCTGGATGAATAATCCGGTTAAAAGTAGATAAAAAAACCCACTAAATAGCAGATTCTGGAGAGACACTGAGCCTCGCGTTGTTCACGCGCTGCCATCTTGGTCAATATATAGGAAGAACATAATAATCCCTCACTAAGTAAAAAATTAGAGATCAAAGTAGAAGTTTAACAAGGGCTGGAAACAGACCTGACTGAATACATATAAATACAAGAGGAATAAAGTAAAATAAACAAAAGGCTAAATTGAATTAGAACTTAACTGTAATGTATTCAAGCTGATAATAGCAAGGATAACAACCTGTAAACTGGTATTAACAATGACACATAGTTGGGATGAAGACCATGCCCAGAATGCATAGAATGAAAGAAAATACATGATTCACACAAACACATATTAAATGAAATAGAGAGATGCATAAGGTATATTAAGGTTGTGTCATTGTTCAGCCAAGGAAAGTGTGTGAAAAGGAAAATGTCTCCACCTTGGGAGGGGGTGAAACTGCAGATCACCCGCAGCCCTTGGTGGATACAAAATAAAATATAAATAAAATATTGTAATATACTATATGTAACATTAATGATGACATAATATTAATATGAAGAGGCACCTTAGTCAGTTATGATGTGAGGTGGATAATTGTTAGAAGTAGTCTGCATCAAGCTCAAGGTTTGCTCAAATTCAGTACAATGATATATGAGATGAAGAAAATAAAGAAAATATCTAAACTAATTAAGTGCATAAGAGGCACTTGACCTGCTTGAAAACCTGTCATCCTAGATGAGACATTGCTGAAATATAGAGCACACCTATACTAACAACTAATAAGCTATACCCTGTATACAACAGCTAAAGCTACAAAATTGAGAAGCTGAATTAAATATGTGGTCACTGTAAGCTGATGAGCAAGTACTATGGGTTTTTTTTTTACAGCAGGAGCTGCATGAGGGTTCAAACATGCAGCTGTCTGTGAGCTCAGTTTTTTTCCCCTCACACTTCTGATTTGCCTTTGGCAGCATCCTGACACATGTGTGTAAAGCATTCATGCTATCAGCGACTTGTTTTGTTTTGTTGTTTTGAAAAATAAATAAATTTGTGACCATACTTGTAGATCACAGTGACACATAATGATTAGGCATATGATTTACTAATGCAGATGAAGTTTATTCTAAAATTTAAGGAGAACAAAGAAGAACAGCATCTTCAGTTGTGTCTTGGCTGTTGTTCTCTGTGTAGTGTGCTGAGTTTTGTTTTTTGTTTTTTGACGTGTTGCTTGAGTGAGGAGTACTGTGACTTCTGAAGTAGCTCTCACCATGCGACCTTGATGATGATAAGTTCAGAGACAGCTGAGAGCTGGGTTGTCTGCTTTGCTTTAGGTGATAAGGCAGAAAAGTTAAAACTTAGTTTCTTGTCTTGAAGGGAAAAAAAGAAAGAACGAGGTTTTGTGTTTCTCAGCCAAGAACAACTACGATTTCATTTTCTGTTTTTGAGAAAGGAGAATTTAAAATAATAATAATAATAATAATAATAATAATAATAATAATAATAATAATAATAATAATAATAATAAAACAAAGAGTGATGTTTTGTTTAAGTGGTGAAGAAAGCTAATACTGCAAAATACCGACTAGTGCATGATCTGCGAGCAATAAATGAAATCACTGAAATGATACTACCAGTAGTAGCAAATCCCCGCTCTCTATGCTGAAGCTTTAAAGAAATCAATGATGTCCTGCCTCTTGCCAGCAGCAGAGACAGTTTTCTACTCTACGTAGATGACATTTTAGTGACTGGCCACACAGAGGAAGGGTGTAAGCAAAATACTATGGCTGTGTTACGTCACTTGGCTGAGTTAAGGCCACAAGGTATCTTTAAATAAACTCTAATTATGAAGTCACATACTTAGGGCACACCCTCTCAGGTGAAGGCAGAAAGCTACTAAACAAAGGAACAGAAGCTATACAAAATGCGCCACAGCCACAAAACTAAGAATTCACATTCTTTCTGTCAGTGAGCCTGAGTTAAGACCTTGGCTCCCTGTTTTTCTGCTCCCGTGCAATGTGCTATGTTGTCTCTACAATGGAAAAAAAAAAAGAGAGAGGCCCTGACTCTCTGAACATAATATTCTCTTCATAACTCAGCAGTATGAAATGTCATGAAACAGTGGAACTCACTCACAGTAAATCAGCAGTATAGGATAATACAAACCTATCTAATAAATCTAATGATTTTCACATTCTTTTAACTCAGAAGTATGATGCAAACTAAAACTACATACTGATTACACAAGAAGTATGATGTGGCCTACAGCAGTATCATGATTCACTCCTTTTGATTACAGGTACAATGTAATATATAACAGCATAATAATCTCAAGCACATTCACCTTTCTTAACACACGTGAGTAGTGTACAGTCAACAGGATTCGCAGGGAAATTCCTCAATCCACTAGACAGACAGATTGCAATGAATTCACCACTCAGGTATGTTGCAGGTCTTTTGTGGTTCTATGTTTATGTGTTTCATTGTGTGCTATGGAAATAACAATTTATCTTATTTCTTAGGTGTTTTCAACCTCTGCTGCCATGCTGACGGCGTATGCGGCCAAACGGAAGAAGACAGTCTATATTCTTAGCAGCATGCACAGCGTGGTTCAGACTGATAACACCACCAAAAGGAAGCCAAACACTGTCACCCTTTACAACAAAACAAAGTGTGGCGTGGATGTGATGGACCAGATGGTTCGGGAGTACACTGTCCGCAAAGGAACACGGCGCTGGCCAGTTGCCGTGTTTTATAACATGATTGACATGGCAGCACTGAATGCACATGTGCTGTATCAAGCATGCACCGGGACGAAGGAAAGACGGGTGGACTTCCTGGTGGCGCTTGCAACAGAGTTGGCTCACTCTCATGTAACTGCGAAGAAGGCAAGAAAAGAACAGTTGCTTCGGAAACAACCCTCCACACCTTACTCTGGAAAAAGAGCCATGTGTCAGGTCAAACACAAATGCAAGAACAATCATGCCACTGTGCGATGTGTTCACTGCAACAGATACACATGTGGTAAATGCAGACTACAAATACCATGGCAGTGCCAGAATTGTGAGTGATTGCTGAGAATGTTGTAATATACTCACTCGCTTTTTATTATTATTTGTAAATATGTGTACAAATGGTTGGTTTTTTGTACTGTTTTTATCAATAAATCTCAGCAACAAAGGACATACACCCATGTGTGTTGATTTCTCCCTAAGATGGCAAACTGAAACACTCCAAGTTGGTGACTTTTGGAGATTTATTTCCCCCACTCCCCTCCCTCCAGAATTCCCAGGTAACAACCCAATATACATATGAATGACTAGCCAATTTAGCTTCCACTTGGCTGAAGCTAAAGCCTAGCTAAAAGCCATTTGGCTGCTCTCCCGGGTTTTTAAAGGTAGAAAAGCCAAATGACTAATCTCTGGGGGTTAATTAATAACCAACGGTGCAATAGACTTCAATGCTTGAAATACTTGAAATACTTGCAATTCCCTTGTATTCTTATTTATTCTATTTATCCCTTTTGTATACTCTTATTTATATATGTCTCTGTATTTATATAGTATTCTGCTCACATTCTGTAACTTCTGTCGGTGCTGTGCTATTTGGGAACCGAATTTTACAGTTAATAGGATTAATACAGTTCTATCTTATCTTATCTTACTCATCGGAGTTGGAGTATTCTTACTTTTATGTATCCTGCCATGTCTAAAACTCATGATTAACCGCATAATCGTTTCCACTGTAGCTGCATACGTAGCCGTGACAAATGATGATGATGATGACCCCGACCTTTTGGGATGTGAAGACTTTGTGTGATTAATGATGATGTGACAGAAAATGTACAACAAGATGTTACATACTGATATCTCACTTAAAAGTTATACTGACAACAGGAGGGAATGTTAAGGGAAAATTGTACTTAGTAGTCAGTATAAGCTTTTAATGATATAAGTTTACATGTGATAGAATACTGCATGATGACCTTTTCCCTGCTTAGAACTGATTGTCCTTTTCATTGTTCAGAACTGATTGTTCTTTATAAAACGTGTTCTGATATTTCTATCTGAATCTTCCCACAGCGATAGTAAGAAGTTGAACAAGCAGTTCTGACCTCACACACACACACGCACAATCACATACGCACATGCTCACGTATCAACATTCCACTGAACAAATGTTTTCATTTTCCTTCTGTATAAATAAAGGACAAGTGCAAGAACAGGGCGCTGATCACAGGGCCCCACTCTCTGATGTGAGCGCTCTGTGAAACGCCCTTGCAAGTTAAAACTGCAGCGTCTGTGTGTGTCTTCACTCTTAGACTCTAAGCTGAAGAAGTGTCATTTAGAATAAATCTCTTGACAATGACCAAAAGGGGTGTTAGTATTACTGTAATGTGAACTGGATAGACTTTCCATCGAGGAAAAAAAAAAGGTAAAATTATGTGTAAAATATATCTGTATCTCTATAAACAGAAATATCTGTTTGCTAAATGAAGCTAGCTAATTTAAATCATGTTTTTATTTTAACTCTGATAAAAGTACTAGAACTGTGACTTTTGTTTGTTACAGTGGCGGTAAGGAAGAGGTTCCCCAATGTATCCAGAGGGGCTTTGGGGATTGCAGTCAGTTCATAGCTGGGGGAACTCAGACTGTTGGAGAAGGAAAAAAAGTTACATTTTAAGTATGTTTTATGTTCATACACACCCACATATATATATATATATATATATATATATATATATATATATATATATATATATATATGTATATGTGTGTGTGTATTCCTCTGCTTGTTATTGATCAGTAAACATCTTTGAGTGATCACATCTTTATTGTGTTAATAGCAGTTCACATCAAATTCACAGTATCGTTACTTATAAGTGTTTGTTGGAGTTGCATTTTGTATAGCAAAATGTATATGTACATATATATATATGTGTGTGTGCATATATATATATATATTAGGGGTGCAACAATACACAAAATTCACGGTTCGGTTCGGTTCGATACTTTAGTGTCACGGTTCGATATTTTTTCGATACAAAAAAAAATGTTCATGCCTTTTTAATTTGTCATTTATTAAATTTTCACGGCACATTCTGCACCACATCTCTGTGCGTTCATAATTTGTTTGAAGCCAGCTCACCTCCTGCAACTACTTTTCCGAGAATACGCGCTTCTTTTGTGGTTCGGACTCCTGACAGTTCTTTGGAGGTGGAGGAACATCACAGTAATTGCTTAAAGGAGCTTCTTCGACATCTTTAAGAGTTCTAAACAAATGTCTGTCCTCCTCCTGAAAATCTTATGTACGCAAACACGTGTTGCAATTTCTTATCTTGTGCGCGTTTTTTATTTTGACAGTGAATGCGCACCTGCGGACCACTTATGTGCAGCCCCGGTTATTTAGCTCGTCATATTGCAGCCACAGAAATTCTTTTGTCCATAAAACCATATAGCTGCACTTTCTTTTTGCCTTATAGTCTGATTTGTCATAACTTTTCCGTTTTGTGGTAAGCCTTTCTTTGTCTGTCACTTCTTCACCCTGACCTGTCTTATTTGGCTCAGCAGAACTGAAATATATATCCTGCTGCTTTTACACAGGCACTCACTCACATAAGCTCAGCGATTCTCTGCGCGATCAACCTCTCACATGTTTAAGCTTGCTGCGGGAGATTTCACTTGTCATGTTTGCATAGTAAGCTAACGATTGATAAGACGATGTCAGAGGAATTGGTGCGCAACTTATCATCACTCACCAATCAGTGACATGCTCAGGAAATGAAAGTTAGTTCCGTGTTCAAACAGTGGATTTGGAGTAAATGCATGTAACCATTCTGAGGACACTTGTGTCATCTGTTCAGGTGAGATGGAGAGCCAGTGACAGACCAGCTAGTTTTGCTGTTTTCGATCAATATCCTCCTGAGACCCAAGGGGAAAAAAGTATTTTGATTTTGATTTTTCTCAGATAAATCAAGTGTTGGGATGGTAAAAAACACATTACAAAAACAAAATTGTTTTTAACTAATTTTATTTAAATTTTACAACATGTGCACTTCAGTGCACAAGGGGAGTTCATTGATCACGAATGTGAAACTAACAAAATTCAGGAGCTATTTAAGAAAATTAAATGCTCCATTGAAATTTTTGTAAGCAGGATATTAAAACTTATTTATATAACAATATCATAAAAATCAACTTAGGTCAACTTAGAAGTCACTGACACTTCACTAGCTGTAAGCCATTGGTTCAGGAATAAGTGATTGCACTGGGCTTTCTATTTCACAAAAGTCAGTTCATTTATGATATCTGAGGAAGTACTGTGATTTTTTTTATTTGGAGACACAAAGGAACATTTGGCACTTCCCACATCTCACATATGTTTTACTGTGGCACCCAACCATTCTACAACTGAAATGCCTTGGACTGTTAACCATTTCAGGCAAGTGGAGTGAACCATATTTTGTTACACTCTCATCTGATTGGGGCTTCCTTTTCTTGATTTTTGGAGAGAACTCTTCATTACTGGTATTATTCAGGTCTTGTTCACGTTTGTCCCTGGTTTCTCAGCCAAGAGGAGCTTGAACTCCAGATACTGTGAGTTCTTTTGGCACATTGAGATCATTGACAACTTTCAGCAAAGACGTGATCTTGTAGAAACAATCAGGTGTCATGGATTCAGCTATAATTGCGACTCTTGTTTTTTTACTTTAGTGGAAAACATTTCTGCATTTTACCCATATTTTATTTTTAACTCAAAATCAAAAATTCCAGATTCTCCTACATGTTGGTTTTGGACCAAATAGGATGACAGATTTCAGGTGGCCCTGTGTTTTTCTCTATCACATCTGCCACTGCATCTTGATAATCTTTGTGTGGCTCCTCCTGGGTTCTCACCCTCTCCTATCTGGCTCACATGACTCTCATCTTCTGAAAAATCTATGTTTGAATCTCCCTCAATGATTGTGTTAAGAATTCTCTCTGCCTTTGTCAAAGAGTTGTCTACTAGGAAAAAGTGAAATAAATATAAGTACAAAGTCCCGACGTGCACTAAAGTACACATTAATAAATTAGTCATTTCCTCTGTGAAACTAAATAAGCTTAATTCTTAAAAAACCCTCAAATTATTTACTAGATGTGTATTTTTGAAAATGAATCAAAATCTGATTTTAAAAAACATTTTAAATGTAAATATCATGCTTACCTTTCTTTCTTCCATTCCATTTTAATACGCTATGGTATTTCTTTTATTTAACATGAAATATCCCCCAAATCCCCAAGATCTCATGCCAATTCAAGGCAACAAAAATAATATTTTATTTTTAATTTCTATGATTTTTTTTTACAAATTAGGTCACTTTTTCCAGCTAGTAGGATATTGCTAATGTTTCAAATTTGTTTTAGAAATCTATTGTTTCCTTTTCCTTTCTATAATTCTGCTTTATGTGTTTAACTAGTGATCAATATTACAAGTCCTGTATGTTCTCTCAACAATCTGTGGTCTCTGTGTTTTGTTTTCAGACATCATACTGGCCGGATCTGGATCGACTCGATGCTCTGGCAGAGTTGAAGTCTATCACAATAACACCTGGGGAACAGTCTGTGATGATGGCTGGGACCTAAAAGATGCTCAGGTGGTTTGCAGACAGTTAAACTGTGGAGCGGCACTAGAAGCTCCTCGGATGGCTTACTTTGGTGCAGGAAGTGGACAGATATGGCTTGATAATGTGACCTGTTCAGGAAATGAAAGTTCTCTAGCTCAGTGTTCAAACAGTGGATTTGGAGTACATAGATGTAACCATTCTGAGGATGCTGGTGTCATCTGTTCAGGTGAGATATATTTTTAGTCATTGTAAAAACTACTCGTACAGTCTTCAAATGTGGAGGGTTAACTAGTTAAACAGGTACAAACAGAAGGTAAATAGTTTAATCTTAGTTTGAGTACCTGTCCAACCTGAACTGCCTGCTTGTACCGTCTCATCAGTAGAAAGGTCTTCTGCCACCTTTCCATGTGATGGGTAAGTGTTTCATTCTGCCTTGGGAAGACCGGTCTTCCCAAGGTGTTTCAAGCACCACGAGGACTTGCTGTGTTCACTGTAGTTCACATTTTTCTCTAAGCTTGGTTTAATTGTTGGATGTTAAAAAGTTTGTACTTTCTTTCTTTTGTGTGGCCTTAAATAATGTTTGGCTATGTTTTACATGAAAATACTGCACATTGTAATGTAGTTATGCTGTATTACAGCAGCATTAAGACATTTTAAAACACACCAACCTAATATCTTAATAAGTGCACATGTTTCACGGTTTATAGTAATCAAACATACAGGATTTCACCTGAAATGACATTTGATCATTCATGATACATTCAATAAGACCTGTCTGGAGATTTTTGAAAAGGTAAATCAATTAGTTTCATATGTGAGAATGACATTTTAACAGCATCTAGTATGTAAATCTACACAAAGAATGTCTATTTACACTTTATGTGATCAAAAATCAACAGTAGACTGTTAAAATTATAAATCTAGTCACTAGTTTCACTTATGGTTGCTTTATTATTTGACATTAAATATTTATTAAACTTTCAAGGTTCTTCACATGCTATTACAAAATTAAGCCAAAGTGACAATACTCTGCAGTTCAAGCCTGATTAATTGTATTGCAGCACTAAATTGATGTCTTTGAGCTAAGTTCAGATTTTTTTTACATGTAAATTTCTTATATTTAATGTAAAACATGCCAAAGATGTCATGCAATTTAAAGCTGCACAAAGTATTTTAGTTTTTGAAAATTCTTTATTTTTTACCAATTGGCTTCCTCCCACCGTCCAAAGACATGCAGCTTGTGGGGATAGGTTGATTGGATAATCCAAAATTGTCACTAGGTGTGAATGAATGTGAGTGCGAATGGTTGTCTGTCCCTGTGTGTTGGCCCTGCGACAGACTGGCGACCTGTCCAGGGTGTACCCCGCCTCTCGCCCTATGACAGCTGGGATAGGCTCCAGCGCCCCCCGCGACCCTGAATAGGATAAGTGGAAGCGAATGGATGGATTTTTTCCTGTTTTGTTGTTATTATTTTACCTTGAAATTTTCTGATTTCTTTTACATTGTAAGTTTTTAGAATTCTGCTATATGTGGGCAACTAGTGATGAAGATTACAAATCATGTATGTTGTATGCACAACGTAGCTTCTCTGTGTTTTGTTTTCAGCCACCAGATTAGCCGGGTCTGGATCGACTCGATGCTCTGGTAGAGTTGAAATCTATCACAATAACATCTGGGGAACAGTCTGTGGTGATGGCTGGGACTTAAATGATGCTGGGGTGGTTTGCAGAGAGTTAAACTGTGGACCGGCACTAGAAGCTCCTCGGATGGCTTACTTTGGTGCAGGAAGTGGACAGATATGGCTGGATAATGTGACCTGTTCAGGAAATGAAAGTTCACTAACTGAGTGTCAGCACAGTGGATGGGGAACAAACAACTGTGCACACGATCAGGATGCTGGTGTCATCTGTTCAGGTGAGAAATATTTTTGGTCATCAACAAGATGTCAGATACTGTAAACAAAACCTTTTTTTTCTTTTTCTTTTTGATGCAGTGTTTACAACAGGGCTGGACTGGAACAAAAAATTGGTCCTGGCATTTTTGGTCCAGGCAGCCCATTGTGATCACTCAAAAACAAATAAAACCACACGCACACTTTCTTCTGTCTCTTCTTTACTCTCTTGTTTGGGCTGCTGTCCCTCCTCCTGCACTACTCCACAGCTGGTGCTAACAGCAGCCTCCTGTGACTGTTTGCTGCTGTTGATGGTGCAGCAGCATCATTTCTGACAGCTAACATGTTGATTAATTTGTATCTATTTATGAGTTTCTTTTTTCTTTTCTCCGTTAGCTTTCTGTGCCAAATTTTCGCCACTTCTTCTAAAATTTGTTCTATAAGGTGCATGAGTGCACAGCGAAGGTAGGAGAGGGCCTGGTTGTGTTAAGCACAGAGAAATGGCAGGTTGCCATCCTCCCACTTCACTTTCATTTGTATAACAAATTGTAGGAATCTTCACATAATTTTGAGTTTTCTCATCAAAAATGTTGATAAAGGGGCCGTTGTTTTCTGTTGTGATCTGTTCGTTAACAGAATTAAATGTTGACATCAAGAAGTAAGTGTGTCCTAATTATTTAAGAGCTGTCATTGAAAAACTCAATCTCATCATTGTATACCTTTGTTACTGAACCACAGTGTAAGAGGACTAACATTTCCCTGTAGTTTAAAATAAATAACAGTTTTCATGAAGTGATGAAATGGTCTCACGGTGCCAGTAGATCATTTACATTTTGAAATTTTGAAATGCTACTATTAAAAAAATTATTTTAAACTGAGATGTAGTAATGCTGTATTACAGCAGTATTATGACATTTAAAAAATATTAAACCTATTATCTTAATAAGGGCACCCTTTCAAGTTTTATGTGCATTAATTACTCCGGATTTCATGTAAAATCATATCTGATCAATCAGTTTGTATTTTAAACCATCTAACATTATCAGAATAGTACATTAGGATTTTTTGGAGGTTTTTGAAAAAGTAAATCCATTATTGTTATATAAAAATAACATTTTAGCTGCAAAGGTCTGCCTAATATACATGTTTGTTTTTTTTAATGTAAATTAATACATAAAAAAGCATGTGATCAAAAATCAACAGTAGTTGTAATTGTCTACCCAGGTACAAGTTCTACAATAGTATTTCAAATTCCTATCAAATATTGCCATTTGTGCACTGAACCTTTTACCTTCTCTATTTTGCTCTCAGGTTTCCCCAATTGTTCTCTCAACAATCTGTGGTCTCTATGTTTTGTTTTCAGACATCAGATTAGTTGGCTCTGGATTGACAACGTGCTCTGGCAGAGTAGAAATCTATCACAATAACATCTGGGGAACAGTCTGTGGTGATAGCTGGGACTTAAATGATGCTCAGGTGGTTTGCAGACAGTTTAACTGTTGGACAGCACTAGAAGCTCCTCAGAACGCTCACTTTGGTGCAGGAACTGGAGAAATATGGCTTGATGAAGTGACCTGTTCAGGAAATGAAAGCTTTCTAACTGAGTGTCAACACAGTGGATTTGGAGTACATGATTGTGACCATTCTAAAGACGCTAGTGTCATCTGTTCAGGTGAGATATATATATTTTTTGGTCATCCACAAGATGTCAAACACTGTAAATGAAGCATTTATTTACAACTACTCTTACAGTCTTCAAATGCAAAAGATGAATCAGTTAAACTGGTACAAAAAGAAGGTTAAGTGTTATCTGTCTGAGAATGAGAGAACTGACAACTGAAATTAAGAAGGAATTTATAATCTTACCAGCTCCGTGGGCAGATGTCATCTCAGAAGGTGTGACACCCAGTGAGAAAATAGCAAGTTCAAAGAAGTTCTTGGTGAAAGTGAATCTGGCTGCTGTCGACTCCTCCGTGGACATGAAAGACCCAGCTGTGATGGAGTCCATCATGAATTCGGTAACTTATGTTAAGAAATCTTAGTAAAGTGTCTATACTTGTTTTTTAATGAAAAAACCTTCCAGATGTTTTTAAGACAGTCTTGGGTAATGAACGATCCCAGAAAAACTGCTTTATTAGCAGTTTTTGTGTCTCTTTCATGTCAAATTTCATTTAAAATGTAACAATAACAGTCTATAATTTGTGGTGTAATCATTAAATTCTCTTTTCTGTTGTGCAGATCAAAAATGAGCTGGGAGGTACGACTGGTGACCTAAAAGTGAGCTGGTGGAAACTTCCAGAAAAGAAAGATATCAAAAAACAAGAGATGTGTACTCCATAGTTCACACTGTTTGTTTGAATAGATGGATGAAGGCAGCTTACAGCCTGTAATACTGATGTGATTCATTTAATCTTTACTTTTCACATGATATCTGCATGTTTACTTGTTTTTTGTTGTGGTACATTTAGTTGTTAAACAAACATAATCTCTCTCGTTTGATGACTTATTTCTGTGATGATTTTCCAAAGGACACAAGTTCAGTTGGTGTCTTCAGAGAAATATTACAGTCAAATATGAAATTTAACATCTGCTTTGAATTGAGGTCAAGTGAAGTGATTTTCAATGTAAGGAAGTTATATTTCCATTTGGTTTGCATCATGAAAAACAAAACATATGGAAATATATCTTCCTTGACCTTCCTTGTCCGTAAATAATTTTTCTCTGTCTGTCACAAAGTCAGAATTGAAAGTCAAACCACTTTATTTGAGAATTGACTGAAAAACTATCAAATAAAATGCATCTGTATGTTTTACTAGGACCCATTTCAGTTCAAACCTGTATATTAATTAAAGCTTTGAATATTTTTCTCTTTATTAGTGGAAAAAAAGCATGTTACATTTGTTACACCCCAGCCCAGGGGAAATCAGTGTGCGACACAAGGAAAATAAAAAATAATAAAAAAAGGAAAATGCCCCCACACTCTCTGCTCTCAAGGAAGACGAACCAAAAACTGCCACAGATTTACAATATCCAGTCAGTTTATTAAGTCCCAAAAGGTAGCGGGCGTCAGGGTGAGCATGGCCAAAACAACAAACAAAACCCCCAAAAGAAAATACAGGTTTCTTACCTGCCTCCCTAACCAAAAGCAGGAGAAAAGGCTCCAAAAGAAAATGGCTTCTCACAACAAAACTATTTACAACACAGCAAAAGCTTCGCATTCCAGAATTCATACTCATACAGATTCATACGCAGCCCTTTGTCTGATACTCACTGTGTCTGTCTTAGCCTTTCTGTGTGTAATCTCAGAGCTTCAGTAGCTCTGTTCATAAAGAATAGCCTAACCAAAAAGTACAATCTCACTCATCACTGTTTTTCACATAGAAAATCCCGCCATGGCCACTGGCCACAAGGCAGAGAAGTTTTAAGAATAGCACTCACTGTAAAATCTTGGACAAATCAAATATGCGGATCATAATCACGGACACTTTTACACTGGATCAGTTAAGACCAGGGTTGACAGAGACCACCTCCAGTTAGCTACAAGGGTGCTGATGGAAACCCTCTACTGTTGGCCAAAGATAAAGAGAGTGAGGGAAGGTATGTTAAAAAGGAAAGATGGGAATGTGGAGGTGAGCGTAGGGACTTTAAATGTAGGAATTATGACTGCTATAGTGGTGGTCAGCAGGGCACTCTTACGGAGTGGCACAAATTTCCATGTCATGCCATTTTTTATGTTCATGGAATTTTGGCTGTGCTGAATGAATAGAGTTCATATTTACCAGATAATATATATTTTTTTTTAAATAGAATTTTTGTCTCAATTTCAGAAATTAGCTTCAAATGGCTAAGCTACAGAGAAGTCGCCACATTTTATCCTAAAATGACCAAAAGGCCAAAAAAGGCCCAAATAAAAAACCTTAAAAATGACATTTTTGATCCCACATTTAATAGTATTTAATTTTATTTAGGACTACTCACCTTAAAGTTTGAGTTTTTATATTTGGCCACCAGGTGGTGCTACCGTTCAGAGCATGAAGCAAAATGTAACACTTTTTTGCTACAAGAGTGCCATGCTACTAAACTAAGTGTGTTTTGCTATTGATGGGGGATAATGGTGTGAGAGAGAAGAAACAATGAAAATCAGCTTCAACAACTGCTGAAAACAACACAGCAGAGAAACCAAGGCAACAACCAAAATATGAATTAATAACAGTAAATAATAAATAATAAACATTACTGAATAGCACTAGGTACTAATAATACAAGATAGTGAGTGATAGTGATCGTGTTTGTGTGTACCTGTTTGTATACCTGTCCGTGTGAGCACGCTTTTATTCATAAGGTTTCTCCATGTAAGCGTCTAGTGTGGGAAGCCAAAGCCCTGCCCCCCAGGACATGAAGCCAACAGACCCAGGGGGCCCAGTTCAGCAGACAGAACTGGACCCTGGGTCTGTTGGCAGACAGAAATGAATGCAGTAGACACACTGACACTCCCCCATACATACTTTATACTCCCAGGTGCCAACATGGTGCCAACAGCCCAGATAACAGCAGGTGTCAGCACGGCCCCTCCTGAAAACCCTCAGTGTCTACATGGATTTAAAATTAAGAGGTGGGCATCAGCACCAGAGGTGAGGCTGAATAAACATTTCGTCCCCTGGATGCCATTTAGTGTCCCCACCCCCAAGTCCCTATATGTATGTTTCATGAGAGTGTGAGTAATGTGAGTGTCTAAGTTGTGGAATAATACTGAGGCACAGGTGACCAGCAGAAATAAGAGATCACCGAGACACTGAGAATAAATACTTGATTCTTGGCAAAAAATAAATAAAAAGAAAATACTACTACATCGGGGGGGTTTTATAGCAGTTGCAGGGAAGGGGGCATTTTTTTGTCTTACAGGAAAAAAGAGAGACAGGATTTTAAATGGGTTATTTTTATATTTAATTTCACTGAGCTCTATGAAGTACACACTCCGTGGTCTTCCAAGTCATGTCGAAACTTGTATATGAATGCAGCTGCCTTCCCCCGGCTCCCCTCTGTCAAACATGATGGTGATTTCACATGGCCCAGTCTCATTGTGACACCGACTCGTCTTCACTGCATTATACAACTAAGTTCACACGTCTGCGGCATCTTCTTTCATCTCCTTTATTGTAATTTCCAGAGTAAAACATTCACCTTCACCATGAAACACAGCTCTGTATTTCTATGACAGCAGTCTGTATGTTTTTGTTAATGGTATTTATATAAACAAGTTATATATGTGAGAATATTGTGTCATAAAACAAAACTGGTACAGCAACAGGTTTTATATGTGAAGGATTATATGGAGACAGAGTAAGACAATATGAAGTCTTCCATTCAGTAGGGTCAGCTTGACACTGAGAAGTAGCAGAATCTTAAGAATTGCATTGCACAGAACAGCACAGAGATTTGCATTGGGAAATTAAATCAGGATGTTGCTGTTGAGAGTAAAAGACAAAGGAAAAAAATATGCAAACTGTTAGAGGACGTAACTCAGCACTGAAGGATGATGGTTGCTAAAGGTAAGGACTCTTTAAGAACAAGGAGATGTGTTTGTTTAACACAACTCGATGCTCAGTTATGATGAGTCCAGTGAGGTGTATACTTGCAAGACAGTTCAGGGGGAGAGTGAAATAAACTGGAATACAAAAGAATTAATTCTAAGCATTATTAGCTTAACTCATTCACTGCCAGCCATTGGCAGTGAATGAGTTAAACCCATTGACTCATTCACTGCCATTGACGGCTATAGACGTCAATGGCAGTGAATGAGTTAACTTAAGGGTTGTTGTTTGTTTTGTTTTTTACTAAAAAGCAGCTGTTAAAAACTTCCAGACAAGCATTCAGCAAAACTCATATTTGATATTTAGTTATACACACACATCAGCCACTTTATAAGGTACTTTATTGCTAGTAGTGGTGCAAAAATAATGAAGTACATGATATATGCTTACAAATACACCTCTGAGGAATATCTCGATTTGTCACTATATGCAGGGATTAAAGACTGTGTGGAAAATGTAGAGGCTTTTGACTGTTGCCAAGTTACTAAAAGCAAAATAACAAACTGTATGAACAGATGGAAATTACCCAAAAGAGCCTGAAGAACGCAAAGAGGACGAGACAGGAAAATAAACAGGATACTAAGGCAAGGACTGAGGGAAAGACGTCATTATTCATACAAAAAACAGTAATCATGGAGACAACAACAATGGGATAGAAGGAGAAGTAAAATTAAATGCAAAAGACAGGAAACAAATGTCTACCCATGTAAATCGGGGAATGAATAACAACCGCACTGAAAAAGAGACAGACAGGACATAAGTGAACTTAGCAGAGGGGAAGACAGAAGGATGAGATGGGGGGAGCTCTGTTAATGCTAATTAAACTCTATAAACACAACTGGTAACTAGTAACAAAGTATAATAAGAACTGATACTACAGAATACATCACAATCAAATCTATATATTAAACAAAAGGAGAGGCTAATGATAAACAAGAATTCAAACTGAACAGCAACAAGCAAGCTTTATTGTCACATATGTAACCCGTTCATGTGTTACGCCCGTCAATGCGTTGTGTTCTGGCGTGAAAGTAAGAGGCAGGAGACAGTACTGGGTCTTTGGCTCTTTACTGCACATCTGCAACACAGAAATATGTGTCTGTTCTGTGTGTGTCACGCGACTGCCAGTACACCTCTCCTCCGGCCATGCTGAAAGGAGCTGTGCCTGCAGCTTCATTAACACTACAATAATATAATAAATAAAATACAACAAATTGTTTTAAAACATTAACTTAAGCTCTCAAAAACAAAAAGCACAAAATAAATAATATGTCACTAAAAAAACATCAAAAACAACTTATAAGAACAATAAACAAAATAATTCAAAAACAAATAAACAGTCAGATAAATACAATTCAATAACCAGGACCCAATATTCTGGTACTTATAGTTCAAACATTATACTTCAGTACAATTATATTAATAACCGCCATCTAACAGGCAATACAACACTGTACTTATAAAAATAATGAATGAAAGACTGCATCTCCAAAACATGAGAACATCTCCATACCTGCAACACAGAAATATGTGTCTGTTCTGTGTGTCACGCGACTGCCAGTACACCTCTCCTGACGAAGGAAAAAAAGAGTGCACGCTGTTAAAAAAAAGACTGCCGCGAGTACACTCACAAGCCTCTAGCGATCAGGCTAACTTAGCATGCTAGCATTTCAGCTGCGTTCTCGGCTAAAACTCATTATAAGCGTATATTAGTGAACTCCGCCCTCCACAAAACTTATCCCGAATGAGTCTCTTAATGACAAACAAAAACGCGGCGGTTCGGCTGTATTCACATGGCAGCTTGGGATCTGAACAAACTTTAATTAGCTGAGAGCAACGTGGCAGTGACTTACCTCCGGCCATGCTGAAAGGAGCTGTGACCGGGGCACACATGCACGCGCCTACGTCACCACGCAGCGCACACACACACACACGAACGCACACAGACTCAGATCACACAGGTAGGAGATTGAGATGCAAAATCACATATTTAATCCAAAAAAAATGTGTTTTGGGTGAAATTCAAAAGTATTTAACACATATGTCACACATACACAGTCATACAGTGTACAACATGTAGTGAAATGCTTGTGTCCAAGCTGCACACGTAGCCGCACCGTTCCAGAGTTGGGCTTTTAGCATGGGGGGGGGGGGGGGGGGGGGTGGTGGTCAAGCCAGCACCCTTATTGGATACCGGGCGGGAATCGAACTTGCGACAAAGGTGTGTAGTCTTTTCATTACACTATCCAGTTCCGACCACCCACCAGTCATGACAGGGTTGGCCTAACTTCCAAATGAGCAAGTAAATTTTAATTATTTTACTTACCACATGATATGACTGTGTGATTAACCATGAACCCTTATACATTAACCTTGTAATAGGTGGAAATTGAATGTGTTTTAAAATGTGATTTTGTCACGGTTCTGGGTCGGTTCGACCCAGTAGTTTGAGTTCTGATGTTTTGGTTTATTTTTGTATGATTGTTGTGTTTTCGGGTGCTATTATTATTATTGTTATTAGAATTCTTTGTGTCTGTTTGTTCTTGTTTAAGGATTTGTTCTTCGGTCGTGTCTGCTTAGTATAGGTCTAGTTCCATGTGTCATTTTTTTAAGTCGTGTCTTCTGTCTTTGTAGTTGCTGGTCCGTCTGTGTATCTACCATGTTCCTTTCGTGTGTTCTCCCTGCTGTCACCGTCATATACCATCTTCCGTCTTCCTTCATGTTCAGGTTCGTGTTCTTGTTCAGGTTCAGTAGTTTAGTTGTCCCAGTATAGTTTAGTTCTCCGTTTGCCGTTTGCCCATTCTTATTTTTGTGTTCAATAAACCACCTTCACACCTTCACTACTGCCTGCGATTGGATCCTCCTTTATTATTTCCACACGGCTCATCTCACTTTTCTGTTAGCGTATTTACATATTTACATAGCTGCAGGGAGACAAATTGCAAACAAGAAAAAAATATAAAGACGGTGTATGTTTTTGTGTTCTGCCAACACTTCCCCTACATTTTTCACTTATATTTGAATACCCTATAGATACTGACAGTTAACCATATTACACAATGTTCAACTTTTTTAATTCAGCTGATGTTTGCTGTTAATATTTTATGCACATTAGTCCAATAATATTTTTACGCGTGCTGAGGTGTTTTCATAGTGTTTTATTGTTTCTTTTCTAAAGGGGATGGTTTGAAAATGCTTCCACCACTTGTTATTTTCAGCTCTGTGTTTGCGTGTGTACTGGGAAAATTCACCGCATGTCACTGTGTCAATTTCCAATATCCACTGTCAATGTCCACGCACAGCCAATCACATAGTTTTCCTTTTTGAGTCATTTAGTTAATCAGTAATCAAAAACAGTAATTTAATTTTCTACTGATGCTTTTTACCTGATGGAGAGCTTTTATTTAAAAAGTCAGTGTCCTCAAAGACTGATACGTTCTTTGATTTGGTATATTGTTTGTGATGGGAAGGTCACACATCAGCCTGTGGGTGTCACAAACAAGGATGCAGTGGACTCAAGAGCAGACTCAATTGCTCGTACTATGTACAATTTATTGAAAGGAAAAGGAACTTAAACAAGACTGGGTCTAACAGAAATCATTCGCAGGAACTGAGGGAGGCCCGAGGGCGGAGAAACGGACGTAGAACACAGGGAGAACACGGGCGGGAACTTCTGCAAACACAGGAGAGGGGTTTTACTGAATGGGAACCAATTAAAGGGCAGAGGTGAGTGGTACTAGAGGAGAGTCTTGTGCTTACTTGAAAACACTGGCTATTAGGCGGGGAAGGGGTTGCCGTGGGAGCGTTCCAGGGATGGTGGAGAGTGTGGGGAGGCTGGTCCAGGTTCCAAGGTGTCCAGGGAAGTTGAAGTATGGGCTGGAGGGCAGGCTGAGAAGAAGATGTGGTCCTAGGGTTCTGGGCAGACTGTACAACGGGACGGAAACAGAACCAGCGCTGCTGGTGAGTACGACGGGTGATGAATCTGGAGAATACAGGAGACGGAGAACACATTAACCCACGATCCAGGCACACAGAGTCCGAGCACAGAGGAGGCCAAGTTTACCACGGGTGGTAGCAGGACAAACTGGCGAGGAGTGGCAGGCAGTGCTGGCTTAAAAACCCTCTAGATGGAGCCCTGGAAATTGGAAGCAGGTGATGAGCAGGCCAACTCCACCCCAGGGGACGGACAACAGGAACCTGGACCACACCCGACCCGACACTCCCACAGCATATGACAGTGGGTGGAGCTTGGCATGTGGTTATTTGAATTTAATAAGTCAAATTAAATCAGGTGTGGTTAGAAATGGCTCTCCAACTGTTTGTCTCCTGTTTCTCTGTGGTAACTATTCTTTTATGCAAAGGTGAGAAAGAAGTTTTATTTTTATTTAATATTTTCTCATTGTGTCGTTTATTACAAGTTCAACTGCACCTCTTTAAAGACTATTGCAGATAAAAATGTGTTCTTTAGATACAAACAAACTTGTGAACCTGCTTGTAGGCTGACACAACATGGGAATGTGAGTCAAAATGGATCAAAGAAGGAACTCTCATTTAAATCCACCTGACCAGGTCAAAGAATTAAATACATTATTATTACAATGCATTAATTTTCTTTTACGTAGTCTAAGTTAAAGTCAAATTTATTTATATAGCTCATTTAAAACAACTATTGACCAAGGTGCAGTACATTTAAGATAACAAAAAGAGGAAGGAAGACATGATTTAAAAAAAAACATTGAAATTTGAAAAATTAAGAAAAATAAGCATTAAATGAGAAGATTTGAGTAGGAAATAAGACAAATAAAAGCGGTACAAGCTCATTGTGATTTAAAGGCCAAGGAAAAAAAGTAATACATATTACTTTAAAAAGACAAAATAAAACAAGTAATAGTGTTTTTATACTGACAAATAGAAAGTCAGTAGAAAGCAACTACCTTGTGACTGGCAGTGCTGAATTCAATAACACTTTATTAATCAATAGTAACAATAACGAGGACGTTTTAGTTTACCTTTAACAATATCTACTAAACTGGTTAATAACAGGTTTGTTGGCCAGTGAAATTATCTGGATCATAACTGTAAAGTTGTCCCTGGTGTTTATAAAACTTTCTCAATGGTTACTAATGTTCACTGCAGCTATAATATTGTTATAATGTTGAAACTGGTCATTATAGTACTACATGTTTTAAACTTAGTGTACACAGTCAGGTGGTGTAAATCATAAAACTCCTTTTTCACTAAATGTTTAGATTTGTTTCCCCTTGCTGTTTGGTTAGTAAGAAACCAAAATGTGTTGACAAATTCCACATCACTATAATCTGAACCTTTCACCAAAATGTTCACATCAGCAATTCTGAAAGTGCCGAGACATAAATGATTAGAGAACAGATCCAAGTTGAACTTTCACATATTTCCGTTCTCTTTGAAACACGCTTCCTAATGCAAACCAGTCCCTGGTTTAACATATTTATTTTATGTTCCACTTTGCAGATGGTCATTCACAGCTGTTTGGTAAGTATCCAAGAACAATTTAACAACTTCAAGTTTCAAGTTTGATTTCAACCCTGTTTGTTTCCTCTGAGCTACACAATAAATAGATTCAGTTTGACTCAATTCTATTTTATTCATATAGTGCTAAATCCCAACAACAGTTGGCTCGAGACACTTTTATATATAAGCTATATATAAAAAAGCTATTATAAAGGTAATAGATAGCACTGTCCTCATTTGTGCCACGCATTGCTTATTTAAATTTCTGTACTACTTGGAAAAGAAGAAAACTTTTCTCTCCTCCTTTTGTGTTTCTCTCTCACACACACACACACGTTTTCTTAGTTCTCTCCAGGTTTGCATTTAAGCATGCAATTAAAGTACACATGAAAAACTTATAAGCTAATTTACATCATGGACCCTTGTAACACTGTCTGCATAAATGGATTTAAGAAATAAGTCCTTAAACTTGAAGTTTTTAGAACATGTTCGGCACCATCTTCTGTCAGTGCAGAATGTAACGTCACCATATTCGTTGGTCAGCTGTGGTCAATAGGTCTACATTTGTTTATGATAGCTAATAGCAGAACCAATAACTCCAAAATAAGAGAGTGAAAGTAGACACTACATCCTTGTTTTTTGACAGAAAAACTGTTATGTCTTAAATCCAGGTTCACAGACAGAATTGCATCCATGTCAGTTTTTGAGGGCAGGGCTCAATGGCGTAAATTAGCCTTTATACATGTAGTGTTTTAAGTCCACTTTGAATCATCTGTCATAATTCAGATTTAGAAGTTTTCGGTTTTGTGATTCAGAATTAAACTCTTTTTCTGTCTGACTTAGTTTTTAGGGCTATTTTTAAAATGTTGCTTTTAAATAAAAAATATCAATAAAATTACTTTTAATTTTATGATAAAACAAATAAATAATTTGTAAATCTAATACACCCAAATTGTATTTACAATAGAATGTAGAAAACGCATGAGTGGTGTGATTTGGCCCTAACATTGCATTAAATTGAATTGAAGTGTGGATTCGTCTCTGATTCATACAGCTTTAACTCGCATTTGTGGATGGAGAACTCTGTTCACAGAGAAAGATGTCAAAGTTCAAATATTTCTGAGCTCATGAAGTGTTTTCCATGATCCCTGCTTTTAATGAAGCGCTGCCTGAAGGACCTAAGATTACAGGCATTGTTAAATTGCATTTTCATTTACATTTTACACAGGATCTTTGCTGGAATTGGATTAGCAACAAGTATTAATAATCTGTCAGACTATAGTTTTTATCAGTCATCACCAGCCACAATTACTGTAAATCTTCTCCTTTTCATAGATGTTATAGTAGGGACATGTTTAAATTACCAAACATTACAGAAAAATCATGTAAAGTTACCTGATAGTGATGGGTGACGTTTGTAGCTAAACAGGTCCTGTAGCAGCACCGTTTCCAAAACACTAGTTTTGGGAGTGTCACCTGCAGAGATGGGCAGTAACGCGTTACTTGTAATGCATTACTGTAATCTGATTACTTTTTTCAAGTAACGAGTAAAGTAAGGGATTACTATTGCAAAATCGGTAATTAGATTACCGTTACTTTCCCGTAGGAACGCTGCGTTACTGCGTTACTAAAACTGTGATTTTTTGCGAGAATGTCTCATGACAGTGATGTAACCGAGTGCGCCGTTGGTGACAACAGCTGTGTGCAGATCAACAATGGATCATATATCGATTGTGGGAGAGAGTATGAGCGTGCAGCGTTTAAAGCGTGGAAGTACTGACCTTACTTTGAGTTTGATTCCATAAAAAGTGACAAAAACATTAGCGTCCGTTGTGCGTGGGAAGAAAACTTCTTTTTATAGCGAAAAAAAACCCTAAACGTCCAAGCAAGCACCGAGTGCGCAACGACGTAATGGGAAATTCACAGACAAACTCGTGGATTCTTCAACTGACCGCGGCACACCTGCACCAGGGTAAACCTCCGCCTACTCCAGTCCTGCTTTACAGGTGAAAATAGAGCAACAGGACCGCTAGTCTGTGACTTTATTTATTTTCTGCTGTGTTTTACTTGCATCTATTTGAAAGAGTGAGTGTAAACACAAAAAATATTTTATTTTATGTGCTGGAATGTGCAGAAAATAAGTTTAAATGTTAAACTAATTTATTCAAGTCAGAGAGTGTTGCATATAATTAAATTTTTGCTTGATGCATAAAGTTAAAAGATTAAAACTGATAAAACAAGTTAAAAAAAGAGACTTTTCCATTTGATTACATTTTGTATGATGGATTATGCAGAAAAAGTAGAATTGGGCTGAAAGATCTATCGCTTTATCACCTCTTCAGATTGTAAATCGTGTTTTTAAAAAGTAACTAAGTAATTAATTACTTTTGAAAATAAGTAATCAGTAAAGTAACAGGATTACTTTTTTGGGGAAGTAATCAGTAATTAGTTACTGATTACTTTTTTCAAGTAACTTGACCAACACTGGTCACCTGTACCGAAGTTTAGGTGTTGCATTATTATTTAGTTTTGCTTTGTGATCTATGGCTCCTTAAAAAAATCTTCAACACAGGACACTTTCATTTGTATAACAAATTGTTAGAAAATGCATACAAATTTAGTTTTGTCATCAAGGATGCTGAGAAGCAAATGTTTTCTTTCTTTTTTTTCTAATTGTGTGGTTGTGGTTTGTTAACAGAATTAAATGTTGACAACAGGAAATTAGGGTGTCCTGATTGTTTAAGAGTTGTCATTGTGAAATTTTAAGTCTTAACATTTTATCATTTGTATGATATAAACATAGTTACAGAGGACAAATAATTCCCAGTGTAATCCTGTGTTAAAGCTGTTTGTAACATGTTTTTTAAAGAAAAAGCTAATATCTCAATGAGTGTAAATGTTTCGATGTTTCTATTCATAAAAATGTGTGATTTAACATTAAATCACATCTGAATCCTCAGTTTGTACTTGACAGAATTTATGATACATGCAATAAGGATTGTCTGGAGATTGTTTTACCACTTTAACAATAAAGGCGTGTTAGCTATACAAAATATGCACATTAAACAAAATGCCATCAAAATTATGGGTAGACTGTTGTACTTTTAAAAACTTCATACTGTTAGAAACGTTCGCTTTTAGAGTGTGATTTTCCTTTTCTATAATTCAGTTATGTGTCCTGTATGTTCTCTCAACAATCTGTGGTCTCTGTGTTTTGTTTTCAGACATCAGATTAGCCGGGTCTGGATTGACTCAGTGCTCTGGCAGAGTAGAAATCTATCACAATAACAGCTGGGGAACAGTCTGTGATGATCGCTGGGACTTAAATGATACTGAGGTGGTTTGCAGACAGTTAAACTGTGGACCGGCACTAGCAGCTCCTCGGAAGGCTTACTTTGGTGCAGGAAGTGGACAGATTTGGCTTGATGAAGTGACCTGTTCAGGCAGTGAAGACTTTCTGACTGACTGTCCCAACAGTGGATTTGGCAACCACGACTGTGACCATTCTGAGGACGCTAGTGTCATCTGTTCAGGTGAGATATATTCTTGGTCATTCACAAGATGTCAAATACTGTAAAGAAAACTTATTTTTACATCAAACGATACAGACTTAAAATGTAAAAGGCAAATGAGTTAAAACAGGTACAAACAGAAGGTTAAATAGTTTGTGTTAAATAGCCAAGAACGGCATCTAACTTTAAATCTGTGACAAATCAATTACATGCATGTCTGTCTTCGGTGGAAACTCTTTGAGTCGTTAAAAGTAGCTGCAGTTATATTATAATATACTATAGTAGTGCAACCAATATATATGTAGCCTGGCTAAATTAACCAGCCCAGAACACAGATTATCTTTTAATCTGAATGATAAAGTAAGCGCTCAGAAGAAAATAAAAAAGGTTGTAAAAATAAAGAAATAAAATTGTTACAGACAGTTCTTATCCAGTAACAGCTTTGTGCACTGGTAACCCACTGCTACTGCAGGTTATTTCCCCAACTTTATCAGCATCTGGAACTCAAGGACGTCTAGCGTCATTTTGTGTCTGATATAAACCCATACATAAATAAAACAAACTTAGCAGTGCAAAAATAACTGTAGTGGCTTCTCAGTGCATTAATTCAGCAGAAAGCGGAATATAGATCCCTCTGAGATGAACGGCGAAGTTGGTTGCAGCAACTCCTGGTGTCTTAACTGTTCCACACTTTGCATTTAAAACAGATCACGCAGCGAAAAAAGGCATTGCACACCCACATAAAACCAATGCAAGCTAGCACTCCCGTGAATGTCTCTGTAGATCCCCATGATCCCTTGAGCTCTCAGGGGTACCCCAAAAGAAACAGCGCCATCCAGTGGCATGTCCCACAATATCGACCTTCCACCTGGCTACATTCTCCCCTGCTTAAGAGTCAACGTCCCCGGTGACTCAATTGGTATATCTCAACTAATGCACTGCTTCTTTAAAGAGGGCAGTACCCATATTAGTCAATAACTGAGACAGTATCTCCGGGCTCAAAGTGATGGCATGACATGCTGATACAGGGACATGTTAAGGGTTTGAATGCACTCCAGCATTAGCTCTTTGACTCCGACGGGGCACTGGTGTTGGTGTAATGACCCCAATATCCCTGTTGGTTTCAGTAGCAACTGTCTCTGGTGTGGACACCTGCTCAGAGGCAGACGGTGCAGTAACACGAGCATCATCAGTGTTTACAGACTCTGAAATGCCACTGCTTTGAACTGCTTCCCTGTCTTCATCAGACCCCTGCTCTGCAATTGGGTATGAGGTTTCTTCGAACAACACATACTCAGGATCTGAATCTGAACAGCCTGTTTTCTCTTCTGTCATAGGACCCGCTACCACAGGGGATTCATTATTTTTCTTTTTCCTGGGTGCAGGAATTGGGCCAATACAAGGTCTAAGGTTAGCTCTGTGAACCCGTTTTACTGGCCCACCCTCCACAGGCTCCACCGCATGTGTGCTGCCCTGGACTTCGACAACCCTATAAACCCCAGGGCTCCAGGCGTCTTGAATTTTGTTCCTGCCTTGGGGCCAGTGTTGCAGATAAACTAACTGACCTACTTCAACAGGGGGGCAATAGACCCGGGTTTTGTCCAGCTCAAGCCTTTCTGCTGCTTTCTGCTCCGTGTACTGCCTTGCTCTGTTATGTGCTTCATTTAAGCGCTGCTGATGCACAACCAGCCAGTCATGTCTCTCATCAAGCACCTGCTCCTGACCTAGTAAAGCATCTACAGGAAGGTGGGGGTGCACTCCAAACATGAGGTAATACGGCGAGTGACCTGTGGTGGCATGGGGAGTCACATTGTATGCATAGACCAACTCTGCCAAATACTCAGGCCAACGGCGTTTCTTGTCTGGTGGGAGGGTACGCAATAGGTCATGAAGTGTCCTATTGAAACGTTCACATTGTGCATTACCTTGGGGATGATGTGGTGTAGTACGGCTTTTTTAACCCCATATAACTTGCACAGTTCATGAATCACATCACTTTCAAAATTTCTGCCCTGATCAGAATGTAACCTCTCTGGTACACCATACCTCATGAACCACTCTCTGAGCAAAATCTTAGCAGTTGTATCAGCTTTCTGGTCGCGTGTGGGGAAAGCTTGTGTGAACTTGGTGAAAACATCTGTAACCACCAACACATTTTCCCGTCCATCTGAGGCTGGCTCCAACACGCTAAAATCTACTGCAACCACTTCAAGAGGTCTAGTGGCCAGAAAGGACTTGACAGGGGCATGAATCTTGGGCTGTGGCAACTTAGTAAGCACACATCTGTAGCATTTCTTAATCCACTGCTACACTTCTTCATACATACCAACCCAAAAACATCTCTGTCATAACAGATTCTGGGTCCGCTCCACCCCCTGATGCCCCATCTGATCATGCACACTCCCCAGTACAGCTTCTCTTAAACAAGCTGGCAAAAGGAGCTGCTGACACCTCCCCAAATGTCCATCCTCAATGACCCGATACAACAATCCAATAAACTCTATGATACGTGACCACTGCCGGAGCAGAGAAATCACAGACTTAGCCAAACCTTTCCTCTGCTGGTGTGTGGGTTTCTTCTTTTTGTCCCAAAACTGCCTAAAGGACTTGATAGTAGGGTCAGAGCTCTGAAACTGTCGCAACTCTTCCTTAGAATACCCTGGCAGAGTGGGTGTATTCCCTTGGGAATCAGTAAAATGGGTGTCTTGCTCAATTGCTGTGACCCGGGCCTGCCTCACCTGACAACATTTTACACCTGCACTTACTAAGTCCAGGCCTAGCGTTGTCCCTCTGATGACTAGGTTACAGATGCATATGCATCCATCAAACTCCTCCTCACCTCCTGCAGGCTGGGGCTCCCCTGCTAATGGCTGTCTAGAGAGGGTATCGGCTGCTGTGTTACACCGACCAGGACGATACTGCACCTCAAAGTCAAATGGCGCTAACTGGGCAACCCAGCGCTGTTCGATGGCTCCCAGCTTTGCTGAGTTCAGGTGGCAGAGGGGGTTGTTATCTGTCACAACTGTGAATTTGGAGCCTAAGAGATACCCCCTAAACTTCTCAGACAAAGCCCATTTAAGGGCGAGGAGCTCTAATTTCATACTACTATAATTTCTGTCATTTCTCTCTGCATTTCTCAACCTTCGGCTGGCGTATGCTATAACACGTTTCCTGCCACCCTGCACCTGATAAAGAACTACTCCCAGTCCTAAACTGCTGGCATCTGTCTCAACAACAAATGGCAGTGAGAAATCAGCATAAGCAAGTAGGGGGGCACTTGTGAGCTTCTCTTTCAGCTGTTCAAATGACTCTTGACAAGATGGCGTCCACACACTTTCAAGCAATTTTTTATATTTAGCTAGACTGTCCTCCTTGGCCCATGCATTAATCAGATCGTGCAAAGGACCTGCCAGCTGCGAAAATCCATGGAGAAATCTCCTGTAATAACTGCAAAATCCCAGGAAGGATCTCAGCTCTTTAACTGTGGTGGGTACTGGCCACTGCCTCACTGCAGCTATCTTGTCTGGGTCCGTACCGATCCCTTCAGCTGAGATCTGGTGACCCAAAAAGCGTACACTAGATTGGAGAAAACGACATTTCTCCACCTTAACCTTCAGCCCAGTTTCCCTGAGTCTCTGCAACAGTGTCTGAAGATGTGCCAAATGGTCTTCAAAAGTTGATGAGTAGACTAATATGTCATCTAGGTACACAAACATAATCTGAAGGATTAAGTCACTCATAGTGGCCTGCATGAGTCTTTGGAAAGTGGCTGGACCATTACACACACCAAAGGGCAATCTGGTATATTCAAACAACCCAAATGGTGTTGTAAAAGCAGTCTTGTGCCTCTTCCTTTCGTGAACTGCCACTTGATGATAGCCACATGCCAGGTCGATAGTCGAGAAAAACCTTGCACCATGTAATGCATCAAAGGATTAATCTCTTTAGAGTGTGATTTTCCTTTTCTATAATTCAGTTATGTGTCCTGTATGTTCTCTCAACAATCTGTGGTCTCTGTGTTTTGTTTTCAGACATCAGATTAGCCGGGTCTGGATTGACTCAGTGCTCTGGCAGAGTAGAAATCTATCACAATAACATCTGGGGAACAATCTGCGGTGATGGCTGGGACTTAAATGATGCTGAGGTGGTTTGCAGACAGTTAAACTGTGGACCGGCACTAGGAGCTCCTCAGATGGCTTACTTTGGTGCAGGAAGTGGACAGATTTGGCTTGATAATGTGGGCTGTTCAGGAAGTGAAAGTTCTCTAACTGAGTGTCAAAACAGTGGATGGGGAACAAACACCTGTGCACACGATCAGGATGCTGGTGTCATCTGTACAGGTGAGAAACTTTTAGATGCTGAAGATATTTTAGGTCATTATGTTTTTGTGTCTCATGCAAGAGTTATATGCCGCACAACACTGTGAACATAATCAGGATATTTTTGGTCATCAACAAGATGTCAGATACTGTAAATAAAACTTCTTTTTACAACTACTGATACAGTCTTCAAATGCAAAGGCCAAATGAGTTCAAAAAGATAAAACAGAAGTTAAATGGTTTGTGTTTGAGACTGGGAGGGCAGATAAATCCATGTTTGTAGTCCTGGTGTCCACTCCAAGCCCAGAGAAAAAGGGCAGGTTGAAATCCTCCCACTTTACTACAACAACCTCACATAATTTGAAGTTTTGTCATTAAAAATGTTGATAAAAGGGGGCCATTGTTTTCTGTTGTTGTCTGTTTATTAACTTAATCCAGCGTTAACAAAAGGAAGGAAGCGTGTCAACCATAGTGTAAGAGGACAAACATTTCCTTGTAGTTTTACATTTTTGGAGGAATGCTAGCTGATAAGTATTGCCAGACAGGTAAATCATACCTGTCTGATCGCACTCAGTTTATTCAACTCAAATCCTTTACTTCTCAGCCCTTTCCTCTGACCAGGCGTGCCCCAGGGATCTGTCCTGGGGCCCCTTCTTTTCATTATCTACCTTCTTCCGCTTGGACACATTTTCCATAAATACAATATCCAGTTTCACTGTTATGCCGATGACACCCAGCTTTATCTGTCCACTAAACCTGATTCTGCTCTTCCCCCATCCTCCCTCACCCTCTGCTTAGCCAAACTAAATTCATGGTTCTCTTCTAATTTTCTCAAACTCAACAGTAACAAATCCGAGCTCCTCATGGTAGGCACTAAGTCAACATTATCCAGAAACCAACAGTTTCTCTGTTACTATCAATAACTCGCCGGTCTTCGTTTCTTCCTCTGTGAAAAGTTTGGGTGTCATCCTCCACAGTACTCTATCTTTCAATTCACACATTAATAATGTCACTCGGTCTGCATATTTTTAATTGTGCAACATTAATCGTCTCCGTCCTTTTCTCACCCCACATGCCACTGCCATTCTTGTCCACAGCCTTGTTACGTCCCGGATCGATTACTGTAATTCACTTCTTTTTGGTCTTACTCAAAAGTCCATCCACAAGCTTCAACGCGTCCAGAACTCTGCGGCCTGTATCATCTCCAGGACCCCTTCTATCCACCACATCACTCCTGTCTTGCAGCAGCTTCATTGGCTCCCGGTCGAATATCGTATCAATTTCAAAATACTCTTGTACACATTTAAGGCTATTCATCATCTCTCTCCTCCATATCTCTCTCATCTGGTTCAGATCACCAGCCCATCTCGGTGTCTCAGATCTTCTTCTTCCCTTTCTCTCTTTGTCCCCTCCCCCTGTCTTGCCACCATGGGGAGCAGGGCTTTCAGCTGCTCTGCTCCTCGACTCTGGAATTCCCTACCTCCTGATTTAAGAAATATCACTTCCTTCTCTCTCTTTAAGTCCCAACTCAGAACTCACTTGTTCAAAATGGCTTATCCCACATAACCTCTCCACTCTGCTATTTTAAATTTGTTTTATGTCTTATGCTTTTATGATTGTGTAAACTGTTTGTTTTTATGTTGCTTTTATTTTTCTACTGTGTACAGTGTCCTTGAGTGTTCTGAAAGGCGTGATTTAACATTAAATCACATCTGAATCCTCAGTTTGTACTTGACAGAATTTATGATACATGCAATAAGGATTGTCTGGAGATTGTTTTACCACTTTAACAATAAAGGCGTGTTAGCTATACAAAATATGCACATTAAACAAAATGCCATCAAAATTATGGGTAGACTGTTGTACTTTTAAAAACTTCATACTGTTAGAAACGTTCGCTTTTAGAGTGTGATTTTCCTTTTCTATAATTCAGTTATGTGTCCTGTATGTTCTCTCAACAATCTGTGGTCTCTATGTTTTGTTTTCAGACATCAGATTAGCCGGGTCTGGATTGACTCAGTGCTCTGGCAGAGTTGAAATCTATCACAATAACATCTGGGGAACAGTCTGTGATGATGGCTGGGACTTAAATGCTGCTGAGGTGGTTTGCAGACAGTTAAACTGTGGACCGGCACTGGAAGCTCCTCAGAACGCTTCCTTTGGTGAAGGAACTGGAGAAATATGGCTTGATGAAGTGACCTGTTCAGGCAGTGAAGACTTTCTGACTGACTGTCCCAACAGTGGATTTGGCAACCACGACTGTGACCATTCTGAGGACGCTAGTGTCATCTGTTCAGGTGAGATATATTCTTGGTCATTCACAAGATGTCAAATACTGTAAAGAAAACTTATTTTTACATCAAACGATACAGACTTAAAATGTAAAGGGCAAATGAGTTAAAACAGGTACAACCAGAAGGTTAAATAGTTTGTATTAAATAGCCAAGAACGGCATCTAACTTTAAATCTGTGACAAATCAATTACATGCATATCTGTCTTCGGTGGAAACTCTTTGAGTCGTTAAAAGTAGCTGCAGTTATATTACAATATACTATAGTAGTGCAACCAAATATATAGAACAAGTGCAAAACAAAATGCACACACTTTATTGTTATTTTAAAATGACTGGTTGCTAGTTTTGAGTCTGAGGCATCCACATTTATGATCATCGCTGTTAGAACTCGAAGTGGCCATGTTTTGGTGTTCATGATGATGATGGGAATGTTTACTAAAATTAAAGAGGACTCCATAATATTACCAGCTCTGTCGGAAAGTAAAGTAAATTAAGGTTCGAATGTGATGGAATTTTCTACGTTAGGATTAACACAGAAAAGAAAATGTAACGAAGTGATTTTGAAGTTTAAAGTTTGTTTTAAATTATGGATGTGGAAAAGTCAGACAGCTAGAGAGAGGAGGATAAAGTGTGAGAGGGCATGGGCTGATTAGATGTTAACAGTGTGATTGGATGTCCCCATGTTTGAGGCCAGATGCCCTCTCCGAAGGTGTGACACCCAGTGAGAAAGTAGGAAGTTGGAGGAAGCTCTTGGTGAAAGTGAATCTGGCTGCTGTCGACTCCTCCGTGGACATGAAAGACCCAGCTGTGATGGAGTCCATCATGAATTCGGTAACTTATGTTAAGAAATCTTAGTAAAGTGTCTTTACTGTTTTTTAAGGAAAAAACCTTCCAGATGTTTTTAAGACAGTCTTAGATGATTAATATTCCCAGAAAAAAATGCTTTATTTGCATTTTTCTGTGTCTCTTTCATGTCAAATTTCATTTAAAATGTAACTATAACAGACTATAATTTGTGGTGTAATCAGTAAATTCTCTTTTCTGTTGTGCAGATCAAAAATGAGTTGGGAAGTACGGCTGACGACCTAAAAATGAGCTGGTGGAAACGTCCAGAAAAGAAAGATATCAAAAAACAAGAGGCGTGTACTCCATAGTTCACACTGTTTGTTTCAATAGCTGGATAAAGGCGGCTTACGGCCTGTAAAACTGATGTGATTCATTTAATCTTTACTTTTCACATGATATCTGTGTGACTGCTTGCTTTCTGTTGTGGTTCATAATCTCTCTCGTTTGATGACTTATTTCTCTGATGATTTTCCAAAGAAGACGAGCTCTGTTGGTGCCTTCAGAGAAATATTACAGACAAATATGAAATTTAACATTTGCTTTGAATTGAGGTCAAGTGAAGTGATTTTCAAGGTAAGGAAGTTATATTTCCCTGTGGTTTGCATCATGAAAAACAATATGGAAATATATCTTCCTTGACCTTCCTTGCCCATAATGAATTGTTCTTTGTCTCTCACAAAGTTAAATTCAAACCAATTTATCTGAGATGTTTTGAAGTGATTGATAAATTTCATCCGTGTGTTTTACCAGGACGCATTTCACATCAAACCTGCATATTAACTGAAGCTTCAAATATTTTTGTCTATGTTAGTGAAAAAAGCATTTCTTTTTAATTCTTGGTTTTATTGCATAATGAATTTACATTGCATGATCGCTTGAGTTAACCTACTCTTCCCTTTTCCGTGGTTTTATTTCATGAGTGTTCTGAGATGTGCATTACTGCGCAAAAGTCTTTGGCCATCCCTTCTTTTTTATATTTTGTGTGAGAAATGGAAGATAGAATCATTTAATTAAAACGTGCAAAACTCTATATATAGATGCATTTTTGCTTGAATAATTCATACCAGTGTTATGTGGCTTATCAAATACAAAAATCAAAAGCATTCCACTGGAAATGGTCTGGTTGAAGGGCTGGATTGAAAATAAATGAAAAAGCAGCCAATTTCCAGAGAATAACTCAGAAAGCCTGGAAAACTGTTGCTCAAGAGCACTTTAAAAATTAGAAGAAAGTCTGTTTCCTTGGAAGTAATATATAGAGAAATGAGGGATGACTACACTTTTTTCACAGTACTGTAATTATGTTTTGTTTAGTTGGTTGAATTTATATGTGTCTTGAATGCTGTAGCCATGTTACTAACACTATTATAAATCATCAATAATGTATCATTATTATGTGTGAGAATAAAGGGTTCTTGATTCAAAAATACTCGGTGAGCCTTTTGTGTTACTCCAGTTGCAGCCTGCGACCACTAGAAGCAACAGAGTCTTGTTTCCCCGCTTAAGACGGTTGTACGCATGCTCGTACGTCAGGAAGGAAGGAGTATCCTCTCTCCAAGATGGCAGCGATCATAGACAACAGCAATGCCGTAGGGGCGACAAAGAGAAAGCACCTCGGTATCCCAGAAGCGGTTTTTGTGGTGGGTAAACCCGGACATTTCTCGCTGTGTCGCTGGTTTGACTTGTTATTACTCCGCTGAAGACACACTTGTAGCTGTAGCTTCCGGTGTGCGGGTGCAGCATGCTGGCTAACAGCTAAGCTAACAGATAATCCTGCTGTGTGTGCAGGCTGGGCGGCAGCTCGTCTCCATCTATGGACATCACTGCATTATTGTCACTATGCCTCGTTTCCTCTTTAGGCTTTAGGTCAGTTCATCCAGCCACACATCAGTCTAACTGGAGGCTGCTTTGGTGACATTAGCCTCATCCGTGCATAATCAGGCAGTAAGATGAGCACATTTAGATTTAAGGTGTATAGTGAATACGTCCGAACATGTATGAGCTACTGCTCTCAGGTGTCCTGTCTCCTGACAGTTGCAAATACAGCAGAAAGTTAAGCGTCACGTGATCTGCAGGTTATTTTTCTCCTTTAGGATGGGCATTATATCACAGGGCCCACTGCCGTGTCTTCAACGTGTTTGTTTCATGAGGTCAGCAGTTCAAAGCTCCACCGAAACTAGAAAATATTGATCTTCATTTACTTAGAAGCACCTTAGGTGATTCGTTTTCAGTAATTCATCACTTATTTCACTGCTAATCTTCACTCATGTATGTCCTTTGGCCTTTGCTGAGCAAATACATACAATTAAAACTAGAGTTGGTCTGTCGCTTACAGGTTGAGTCACACATATACCTACATGCATGTGCATGTCAGAGCACAGTGCAGATTAATGTAGTCTCCATCGCCACCTGTCAGCCACCACGTCCAGCTTTGCTTCCTGGATGTGTAATCTCTCTGTTTCTGCTCCCTCTATCCCTCACTCACCTGTAAGGAGCACATGTACATTTCTAATCAAAAGCTGAACATCAGATTCACAGATATTATAAATGTGATTTTAAAATGTGTTTGTTTCAGATTTTTATGGTAGAAACAGTTTGAGCTGTTGCAAGTCCCAACAGATCTTTGACAATAAAAGCCTCGTCAAGAAATGAAGTGTTTCTGACCAGTAAGAGTCTAAGAGGCCTTTAATTTGAAAGATATGGTACTATGAGATCTTTAAGATACATGGGCCCCGATTATTAAACATCTTGACAGTGTAATAAAGTAATTTCTAAAGTTATAATGTTGTTCTTTCTGTAGAGTTGCCTTTTATTTGTCCTCATTGACGTCCAAATCACCAGCTATTCCATAACGTACAATGTTTTTTGTTACAGAAGAGTTGACGTCATAAGTTTCTTAACATTAACTTACTGAAAACGTGGCACGAAGATGCCGTTCGAAAAATTTATTCTGAAATGATTCTGCAATTTGTAGACTGTTGAGCCTCTGCCTGTATTTAACCCTGAGGAAATCTGCCTCTCCAAAATGCTTCTTTTATACCCAATCTTGTGACTGACGTGTTGCCAGTAAACCTAATTAGTTGGAAAACTTTCTTTCTAGTAGAGCAGGGCGATATGGCCAAAAATATTTATCACGATATATATTTGAAAATTTGCGATAACGATATAACCGACGATATAATTGATGCGAGACAAAATACAACTCCACAACATTACTAGTGCAAAAAGACAACCTTCCATTTATTTTCACATAAACAAGAAGCTGGTTTTTATGTACATTAAAGCTTTATAAAAATTTAACAGTGCAAATGCAAATTCCTTGCTGAAAGTTTAACCAAAAGGCATTTCCAGTAGAAATGGGCTGACATATCCTGAGCATAACCATGTATAATATCCACTGAAGTTAAAAAGAGGTGCTTTGCAACATTAAACTGCAGTGTGCAGTATGCATTTTTCGGACCATACATTAAGCGAAACAAAGCAGTCAGATAAATCAAACTTTATTAAACTCATTCTTCTTGCTTCCTCCACTTCTGTACCATTGATTCATTAATGTTGAATTCTCTGGCAGCTGCTCTATTCCCATGTTGTTGCAGTATATTAATGACTAACCTCGTATTGTGGATGGATTATCTCAGTTGTTCTCCTGACTGAAGTTTGGTCCGTTTACAGCATCCTGCCATGCGATTGCATTTGTCTCTAACCATGAAGAACCTTCACGTTAACTTTTATAAGTGGAAAAGTGTTAGTGTTCGTCCTCCAGCTTCACTGTTTATGTTATGCTAAAATAGCTGAGTCGCTAGCGATCACGTAGCACATCATTATATACCAGCTAGCCCAACTTCAGTAACCCTACAAACATCACTGCTGTTTAGTTTCCTGTCTTCATTTATGTTGGAAGTGATAGCAGAGCTGTACGTTTGATTTTTTTCAGAAATCTCTCAGTCAGAACATGCAAGATCATGCTTAGGTAACTAGCGAAACTAGCGAGCTAACTTCCGCTAGCTTCCTGCTAACTTCTAACTCCGTTAAATGTAATAACTTTTGTTTTCATGGATGCCTGGAAGTTAAACTTTATAGTTACACCTGGTAAAGCAGCAATGCTGATCGTTTTATTAAAGATGAAAGAATTTAGACAGTTTTTAACTCTAAGTGATGCTGCAGTGTTGTTTGACCTGAAGCATACGGAGTTTAGGACCCAGATTACTCCCAGATTTAAGAGCATCTTAGTCCGACAAATATGACAATAACGACGGCCGCTTGCATGTTCTGCAAAAAAATGTGCTTTGTTGTGTATCTGACGGACAAACACCAAACCAGTTCCACATCACGGAAGTTGCACCATTTTTACAAACCAATTCTGGTTCATCTGTTTCACTCAACAATCGGCCATGTGCGTATGAAAACAAAGGCACTGCGCATGTGCGTTTTACTCCCATTCTATCGCGATATTTCATTTTCCTATTGTTGCCTAACATTATACCGGTATTACCGTGAACAGTATAATATGGCCCAGCCCTACTTTCTAGTACCACTATTGTTGCCCTCATCCCAACTGTTTTGGAATTGAGGTAGTACATAATCTCTCCAGCGTGTGCTGGTGCCCAAATCACCTCGCTAATGAGGCATCCCAATCTGATGCCTAAACCAGCTCAACTATTTGCTTTCTGGTTTATTGTTATAGTTTAGTTCATTGTTAGTTAATCTTGCTTAATGCTTTCTTTCTCTCTTGCCTGGATTTTCAGGAGGATGTCGACTCTTTTATGAAGCAACCCGGCAATGAGACGGCGGACGCGGTGCTGAGGAGGCTGGACGAACAGTACCAGAAATATAAATACATGGAGCTCAACCTGTCTCAGAAGAAACTCAGGTGACACCAGTGAAGGAACACTTAACCTTGTTGTTATTGGCTTATACAGAGTTTGACAGAGGTCATTAGAGTTTGGTGCTAATATGGGACATCATCAGCTGGTGGACATAATTTCTGAGTGATAATCAAAGATTTGGACAGATATCCGGTCGTTAAGTAATGACGTGACGAATCCTACTTCCGGGCCTAAAGTAGTCTGCGTTTAATATGGCTTTTGTGTTGTTAACATGTTTAATGTTTTGTGTTTTCTTCTATTTGATCTCAAAAAGCTCCTAAAACAGTCAGTGATCACTGTTGACCTCCCTCGGCTTTTATTACCGCTAATCATTTATTTAAGCTCAGTTTTTAAAACCTTAGGATGTAACTACAGCCCAGCCCATGCAGCAGTATATGAATGACTAACCTCGTATTGTGGATGGATTATCTCAGTTGTTCTCCTGGCTGAAGTTTGGTCCTTTTACAGCATCCTGCCATGCGATTACATTTGTTCCTGACCACCGAGAACACTCACGTTAACTTTTATCGAGTGGAAAAAAGTTAGCTTGTTTATATTATGCTAACATAGCTGTGTCGCTAGCGGTCACGTAGCACATCATTATATACCAGCTAGCCCAACTTCAGTAACCCTACAAACGTCACTGCTGTTTAGTTTTCTGTCTTCATTTATGTTGGAAGTGATAGCAGAGCTGTACGTTTTAATTTGTTTCCAAAACTCCGCAGTCAGGACATGCTATATTGTATTTAGATAGAAGCTAGCGAGCTAACTCCCTGCTAACTTCTAACTCCGTTAAATGTCATAAATTCCGTTTTCATGGATGCCTGGATGTTAAACTCAATTGTTACACCTGGTAGAGCAGAACGCTGATCATTTTATTAAAGATGAAAGACTTTAGACAGTTTTTCAACTCTCAGTAATACCATAGTGATTGTTTGATATATGGACCTGCAGCGGAGTTTAGGCCCAGACACGGCTAGTGACGTCAGACTTAACGACGGATTAAAGAAATGTAGTGAGCTATTTAAAGGAGAGCATCAGCAGAATTTAGAAGAATAAGGACACACTCCACGCATGCTTCATAATAACATCCAAATCACATCTCTTTGCTCGCAGGTTGAAAAACCAGATCCCTCAAATCAGACAAACGCTAGAAATCCTACGACACATGCAGAAGAAGAAGGTGCGTACGGTTGTTGTGAACAACTTTAAAATGTTACCATTGTGTGACACCAGTGTAATTATGTGTTGAGCCTGTTGTAATTTGACTTGATGTTAAGTGAATCAAACAAATAATGGTTTGAATTCATTTATAGGGATGCCTGTCAGGTCAAAGGTTATTTCTGTAGCACATTTTAAACAACCTCAGTTGACCAAAGTGCTGTACAATTTATATAAAATGTACACTGTATACAACAGTCGCAAAATCAACAATAAGTATACACAGAAAAAATCTAAAACAAGTAAATTAGACTGCGTTTGCATGATTAAAGACGGAGTACTCTGCTCAACTAGACTCAAAAGCAAGTGAGAACAAATGGGTTTTTAAAAATGATGGGCAGCTAAAAGTTCTGTATCCACTGAGACTCTTAAAGCAACTGGATACTGAAATCGACTGGAAGCCGGTTTAAGGCGGCTAGTACAGGTGTAATGTGATCGATCAAAGTGAGCTGCTGCATTTTGTACAGCTTGTTTGATCAGAGCTAACATATAAGAGTTACAACAGTCTAGACGAGAGGTAATAGAAATGTCAAATATCACACCAAGGTTCCTTACAGGTTAGAGGTTAAGAGACCAATGGCACTGTCATACCCATCTTACAGGTTGGACTGTCCAATTAAAATAATTTCTGTTTCGCTTTTGTTCAGATTAATGAAGTTTATCTCCAACCATGATTGTATAGCTGAGACAGTTCACCAGTGCCTGAATAGAAGCGTAGCTGCTGGTTTGTATAGGCGATGACCTACATAGCTGTAGGTTATCTGCAAAGCAATGAATAGAGATGTGGAAATGAAAGAAGATAGTGGGCCCCAGCACAGAACCCTGAGGTACCCGACAACTAAGTGTGGACACAGAGGAAACTCCCGTGTTGCAGATGTGACTGTATCCATTTAAGGGCTGTACGTTTAATACCAACACACAATTCAAGCCGTGACAGAAGAAATGCCATCATCTACAGAGACTCATCATATCGTCCATGATAACAACAGCATAGATTTTTATGCAATACAAAAATATTATCCTAGGATATCGTTGCTATAGCAACGCAATGCTTTTAAGTCCCCTAGTGAAAACGAGAACTGAGTGTCAGCATATATAAATTTTAAAAAGATCTACTTCAACAATAGAATAAAATAGAATAGCCCTTTATTGTATGTGTACAACGAAACTGTGGAAACCTCAAACAAAGCACAATACTGTGCAGAGTACGCAAGAAAACTGTCGCTGCTGAAGGTGGAAACCACAAACATGTTTCATCACTTCATGCAAAATCATACTATTGAGTACAGACATGTTACAAAGAAGGAGATACTATATATAAACAAATGGCTCAACCAAGTGTTGCTAACTGCTCTCCATATGAAAAAGGCAGAGGAAGCAGTGGCTGGAAATGACTGATGTTGTAACTTTGTGGAAAAGCAGAGCTTTAAGCAGCTGGTGAAAACGCTTGATCCAAGTCAAAAAGTCCCATGTAGAAAGTATTTTTAGCTTTACTGTGTGACAATGTTGTGCAGCTGCTGGAAATATTACACGGCTAAGTTACTTTAATTATTGTTAAACTAAAGATTGAAGCAATCATACTGCACTTTACATCCTTACATCACACATCAGCTCTACTGTTTACAAATGATCCAACGTGGTATTGATTATGTAAATTTCAAAGCCAAAATCTTAGCTGTTTAAAACATGACTTCATCAGTTCAAAAATTATGTAATTCAGTGTATAAAAATGTATCTTGTTAAAAAAATAATACTGTTTTTTTTTTTAAAGGACCAATCTGCACATATTTTATTACACTTGGTTAAATAATGAGCCAATAACTTAATATTTTATCACATTATCAATCAGGCCACTTAACACAGAAATAACTAAATCTTTTAGTGTTTGTCTGACTAAACCACAGAGACTTCTTCATTTAACTGTGAGATTGTCGAGTTCAAAGCGGTGGTGATGCTTGAAGGTCGGCCAAAGTTAAAGTGTGTGGCAGAGAAATTGATAGTGAAGCACCTTTAACCAGGTTTGCTTTCCTTCAGGAAACCACAGAGCCAATGGAGACACACTTCCTGTTGGCTGACAATGTTTACTGCAAGGCGTCAGTGCCACCCACTGACAAAGTCTGCCTATGGTTAGGGGTAAGTATTCTCAGTGAGCATTTTATTTCAAGGATAAAGCCAAAAAGTAATGAATCAAAAAGGGCTGTCTTGTGGACCTTATTCATAGAAGAGTTAATTAGATGAAGCTTAGCGTTTTCTTCCCACCCTGACGTTTTCTCCTCACAGGCAAACGTCATGTTAGAGTACGACATCGATGAAGCTCAGGCTCTGCTAGAGAAGAACCTCTCCACGGCGTCTCGCAACCTGGAGACGCTCGAGGAGGATCTGGACTTCCTGCGAGACCAGTTCACCACCACTGAAGTCAGTATCCTTCCGCAGTGTAGCCCGCCCAGGCGGAGGTTACACCACTGATGGCACTGACAAAGCTCTCTGAAGCAAATATGGTTCACTTTTCAGTGAAAAACAGCGACATCTAGTGGCCAAACTACTGGTTTTCCATTTGTGTGAGTGGAGGGCATGACCTCACACTGTACTGCTGGTGTTGTTTCAGTGCAGCTTATTACACACAGGATTTCAGTTGTTATTTGGAAATGACTTAATGAGTAAAAATGATTCACTGTTTAGAAGAAAAAGCATCGATTCTTGAGGTGCATTCACCATAAAGTGAAAGTAAGTTGCCTCTGTCAGCTTTCACTTAAAAAATAATGTCCAGACTTAAGACGGAGTGTAACAAACAAATCAACCCAGAGGTTTATTTGTTTGTTACACCAGAGCTGCAAAGATAATTGAATAAACAGCTTAGGCTGCTCAGGCATGAGGCACTGCTCTCCGGTGTTTTTTAGACCAGACGATTCATTGAGTAACTTGTTTGAGTGATAAACCAATGATTTAAAAAAGGAAAATAAATATTGGTTGATAAGAAACACAGCATGAAGTGGACCATGATAGATGATAAACTGCAGTTTTGCCCATTAAAAACTGAAAATAACCTTCAAGATGATCCTTTAAGGGAGTAAACCCATATGAATCGCTCCCTGGAAGTCCCTGCTGGTCACCAGCATCACTTCACTGGGTTCACTGATTTCTCTATCAAACTTTAATGAGAGGATAATGAGAGCTGGGTCTCTGGTTATAACCTTCAGTACACTTGAAGGAAGATCATCAGCTCATGAGTGTGACTGGAAGCTCCAGCTGTGTGAGTCAGACCAAAAAATGTATCCGGTTATTCGAGGTCTAACAGAAGTGTACAACACGACTGTTTACTGCTACTTGTAGTGATGGAAAACCCTGTTTGGTGCTGGGCCAGTCCCAGAGTCACAGCCTCTGAGACACAATCATAGTGAGTCTGTGCGTCTGGACGTTCCTGATGTTGCACTGTAAAGTGCACGGCCGACAGACGTTTAGATCTGCATCTCTGCAGACTTCGCCAAAGGCAATCAGCCACAGTTCATAGAGTGGAAGTTAAACGCCGTTATAGAGGACGCCTGCGATAAATATTACAAAATAATATTGTTCAAAATGAGCAACCAACCAAGCGGTAATAATTACATGAAGTCGAATGAGGGCAAGATGTACCTCTCATCTCCTCAGTTTACAGTCGACCTGACACAGCAGGTAAGGGTGACAATGTTTTGTAATGTTGGTTAACTATTTCACGACTCCAGATCAAAACATCAATCCAGACGAGCCCTCTGTTGCTCCTTAACTCGCTGCTCCCTCCAGATATGGCGCGAGTCTACAACTGGGACGTGAAGAGAAGGAGCAAAGAAAACCTCCTCAAATCAGCAGACAAGTCTTAATATCGACGGGACGGCGTCCACACCACCTTCTGCTGAATATCTCTCCTTAGTCAGTACTAAAAAGAAAAAAACTTTAAAAAAAACAAACCCCGTCCCCCAGACTCACGTGTATGTTCACCCCGGAGCTCGGCGCGTAGAGGGCGTGTTGGAAATCTTTCCTCGAGCTGCGGCTTTGAGTTGATTTCTGTGCCCTCTATGCAGCCAGCCTCCAACTTCCACCAGTACTGTTTTCTGTTGATTTGTTACTTTTTAAAGTATTTTTTCAAGTAAAAACTAACAAAAGCAACGAGGCAATTTTTGTATTCTTTTTAAAGATTTGAGTATGTTCCTGTCATTTTATTTGATTGTTTTTGGCAGATTGTGAGCGAGGGCTCTCTCACGTCATCTTCTCTTTGCATTTTCCCTCCTTACTGACCGGACTCTCCTGTTTTTTAGTTATTCTTTTTTGTTCCTCCTTCAGCAACATCTACATGCAGGACTTTAAGTTTCTAAAACCATGCTGTGAGTAGAATAAAGCTCTAAGAAAACCATCATCTCCACAGGAGACGAACAACACAATAAAGTTAGTTTGGACTGTAGTCCTGCTTCACACCCACCACTGCTCCTCCTCCGTCCTTTGACCTTCCACACTCACCCATCTCCTCCTCCTCCTTTTTACCACTGTTCTGTCTGTATTTATTTGTCTCTCACTGTATTCATTAAACGATGAATGAAGTAAAAGGAGAACACTTGGGCAAAGAGATGAGACCTTGACCTGGTGCTGTGTGTATTTTTTCAGCAGAGAAAGAAAGTGTGTAAATAAGTGCAGTGAAACATGTACGGAGGCCAGCAGGAAGTGATGCAGGGAAACAAATGAGTGTCTGCGTTTATTATAGTGAGCTGCTTCTGTTAAAAGAAGCTTCAGGTAGACAATAGCTGCTCAAATAGTAGAGATCTTTTTAAATGGGGCTCATGTTGAATATGCGATAAACCTATAAGAAAGAACTCGAACAAAAACTAGTTGAAAATTGAGTTTTATGGATTTTTAGTGTGTGTAAACTTCCTGCATTGATATACCAGCATAAGTAGCCCCTCCCCCAAAATAATGTAGCATCTGCGCTGAAGCACAAGATTTAATGGAAAGGAAACAGAGCTGATAACATGCAGTCTGCTTACAACAAAAATATTTCACGTCACTGTTGGAATAAATAAGCTCTCACATAAATTGTTTACACTTCTCGAAGTACAGGACTGAGAGCAGTAGATGGTGGACGAATCCACAATGAGATACATGAGGGAGTCTTTGTTTTCTGTCTGTAGATAAACCAGTAGCTTACACTGCTGTATACCAGTGCATAGTCTTTCAGCCTCATCCACAAGACAAGGCAGGTAAGGCTTTCCAAGTTCCAAAATTATTTACCTCAGATGAATGAAAACAGATGACACGTTACATGGTGTAATCACAAATAGTCTATTAAAGTATTTAACAACTAAGAACTCTTCGCTCCCTCTATAGGCGTTGAGAGGTAGGTGCTGCTAAATTAAATACACTTTATAAATGCAGATGTCTCAGCAGGTTGCTGGTCTGGAGCATTATTCCTGACAATGAAACGCGTCAATAATCTTTAAAAAAGCAAATGTTGCTGCCCATCAGTCTGGTAAAGCTTTTAAGGCCAATTCCAAACTGTTTGAAGTTCATCATTCTGCAGTGAGAAAGGTTATTCACAAATGCAAAACATTAAAGAGTTGCCACAATCATTCAGGAGTGGACATCCGTGCAGTTTCACCTCAAAGTTAGACCGTGCAATGCTCAGAGAAACTGCAGAAAACACCAGCCCTACATTTCAGTCTCTAAATTTCATGACAGCACAATTAGAAAAAGACTGACAGAGAATGGCTTGTTTGGAAGGGTCTTCTCTCTGAAAAGAAGCAGCACACCTGCTAGTGGACAGATGAGCCCAAGGTGGAGATGTCTGGCTCTAAAGCACAGCTACATGTGAGTCAACCGTGAACTTTTGTGTACAAAGTGTTCGAGAGTCAAATGTGAGGCCATCCGTCTGAGTGATGCAACACGGCAATGATCCCGAGCACAGCAGCAAACAGATGAATGCCTGCAAACCTCAATGGACTGAAGCAGCAGTGCAAAGAAGAGTGGCTTAAAAGTCCCACAATGATGTGAGACACAGACAAAGTCATACTTCAAGTTACTGCTACCAAAGGTGGTTTTACTACTGTATCAAAGGGTTTATGTAGTATATCACACTGATTAGGTTTTGTGACATAAACGATGATATGCCGTGTTAATCTTAAGACCTCAATGTTTTTTAATGTCCTGATATATTATTTTTTAGAATTAAAAGATGGTGTGTTTTGTTTTTAAGACTGTAGTTTCATAAGTGCACAGATACACTGAAGGGGTTAAACCAGTTTTTCACTGATTTGTATCGACGTCATCGCCATCGATTATATGTTGCTGACAGAAATCAGTTACCATCCTCATCCTTGTAGTAATAAAATAAAACATTGTAGAAAGATCTGACTTTTAGGTGTAACTGTTCAAACCCTGTAAAATAAACCCTGTTAAAAAATTCAAAGTCAGGCCAAATTTAATCTTAAGCGGTCCAGACAGCTAAAACTATGTCTAATAAGTTTACTGGGAAGAAGTTCAGCTGTACATTAAATATAATAAACCACCTATTTAAAAACTGATTGTGAACAGCATGAAGCTTCTTAAGAAAAATGTGCACAGCTTCAAAAATGCATCACAGTTGTTCCACAGTTATAACGCTGCTGTAGTAAAAGTCAGTCCCACTCTTTTGGCTTAATTGTAGAAAAAGTGCAGGCAGCTCTTACCCAGACTTTGTCCTATAATTACAAAATATAAAATTTATTTTATTTTGCAAAATAACTTGTGCTGTGAATCTACAGAAAACCGTAATAAAATTCAATAGTATATAGTGAAAAAACTGGATGTTTTTTGTTATATAACAGAATAGTGTTTTTTCTTCAATAAGAACTGCAAAACTGAGGAAAATACAGCTAAAAGTCCAAAATGTATGCTCTCTCTCTTTTTTCTTTCTTTCTTTGGAAATTTTCACAAAGCTTGGGCTCTTTTTGGCTCCCAGGCTATCAGACATTATTCAGTAAAGCCCAGCAACATTTGTATTATATATAATTGATTTAATTGACATGTTTCATCTTCATGAAGATCATCGTGAGAGTATAAGACAAACTGTGCTGGAGCTGTAACCTGCAGACTTTATGCTCTTCTTCATGTGGAAGTAGATGAAAACCTGTACTCTGTCTCTCCAGTCATGCCGGTCTAAAAGCTAGAAAGCATCTGCTGACGAAGCTTTCGGCACCCATGAGGAGGAGCAGCACACACAGGAGACTAAAACCCACGAAAACCTTCTAAACTGTCGACTCAATGAAATCCTCTTGGGAACTTTGAGCATAATACAACACAAACTCTCGTAGAGGATACAAAGGCAGAGCGATACATGTTTTGAAATGACAAGTAGCGGGCGTATCTAGTACACGCAGAGCCTCCACAAAAAAATACATACAAACAAAGCACAGCGGCCAGTGCCACGCTAATTTTGGCGCAGTGCATGCGTGTCCGATGTGAAAGGGCCTTTACTCTGTAAAGAGTAAAGGTCTTAATGATGATGTAATAACATAAGAGTAGACCCCACATACCAACACAAATCCCTAATGAGGACACACATCTCTAAGATCTTTCTCTTAGTAGAAGAGAAAAGATTTGCGAACTGGAATCAGCTGATCATGGCAAGAGTGCAAGAACCAATATGTGGGAACGATAGAAAGGCAGACTTGGACTACTGGGAACCAGTTTTCTACAAGAACCGGTTCTCAATTCCAGTCCCTAATGATTCAGCAAGGCAGAGGAAGGAAACACTTCTTAAAGCGGTTGTGAGATGAAACATTTCAAAAACAGGAGGACATCAGGGAGAGAGCGCTCAGGCGTTTTTTATTATTCCTGTAAGGACTTTTCTGAAGATCGATCTTTTCCGTCTGGCGACAGCTTTTCACTCACTTCAATGAGGAATAATGCAGTGTGTATAGCTGTGGAAATGGGTTATTATAATTAGAATAGTTTCTCATAAACTCTCAAAACATGTACATCACTTTTCAAAGCTTTCAGAGGAGTGTTTTGCTTTGACTTGAAATTATTACTCTAATAGGACAACTCAGTGTAAAATCCCCCTTAACGATACATTCATGTAAAAATAAAATGACAGACACAAAACTCTTTGGAAACACTTAAAAAGAAGGCATACAATGTGAGAAAATGAAGACATATACTTATCCTCACTGGCCGACAGAGGACTGTAATGCTCATTCATTTAAAAAACAAAAGAAAAAGAATAATCAGTGCTGTGATCATAGCAGGAATGTATATCTGGTTAACAGACAACCAGAGTAAAACATTTAATCAAACCATAAGTTTCCTACATCTACAGCAGCATCCTAGTTACACAGAAGAGACAGAGAGGGGAAAAAATGGAAATTTTTCAAAATGATATATAGATATCTACATGTACACCAAACAATCCAGGTTCTTTAGATGAGTATTTTAAGGTACATTTAATTGCTAAGAACCCTATAACCGTCTATATGTTCCTTCTCCGTGTTTAAAATGGCTTTAGTTACACTCATATACACTCACCAGCCACTTTATTGGGTACACCTTCCTAGTTTTAATTCTTCGTGGCATAGATTCAACAAGGTGCTGGAAACAGTACTCAGAGATTTTGGTTCATATTAACATGACAGCATCACACAGTTGCTGCAGATTTGTCGTCTGCAAATCCATAATGAGAATCTCCCGTTCCACCACATCCCAAAGGAGCTCTGTTGGGCTGAAATCTGGAGACTATGGAGGCCATTTGAGTGCAGTGAACTCATTGAAATGTTCAAGAAACCAGTTTGAGATGAACTGATCTTTGTGACATGGTGTGTTATCCTGTTGGAAGCAGCCATCAGAAGATGGGACATAAAGAGATGGTCGTGGTCAGTAACAGTATTCAGGTGGGCCGTGGTGTTCCATCCCCCCTACTACTACTTCCCTCTGTTAATACTATCCATATGTATATAGCGCTGCAGAACTGTGTCGCCCCCCCCCCAGCATGTTTGCACTGAGTAGGAGATGCTCTGTATCTCATTGTACAACTCTAAGAAAATATCCCCCACACCATTACACGACGACCAGTCTGAACCGTTAAAACAAGGCAGGGTGGATCCATGCTTTCCTGTCATTTATGGCAAATTGGGACCCTAACATACGGATCTCACAAAAGATATAAAGACTCATCAGACCAGGTAGCAGTTTTCGAATTTTCCATCATCTAACTTTGCCTGTGTGGATTGTAACCTTATCTTACTGTTCTTAGTCTACAAAAATGGCAGCCAGTGTGGTCTTCTGCTGCTGTACTCCACACTGATCATTTAGAGATGGTCTTCTGCATCCTTTGGTTGTACCGGGTGGTTTACTGTTGAATTCCTGTGAGCTCGAAGCAGTCTGTCCATTTTCCTCTGAGCTCTGACTTCAACAAGGCATTTTCACTCAAGCTCACTGGATATTTTCTCTTTTTCTCATTGTGGCGGTGCGTCCGCCTCCTCTGCACGGCACCGCAGGCCACGCCCCGCCACACTCATCAATCTCTATAAACTCAGTAGAGCAACAGAAATAATCAGATGGTCTACATGGCAGCAACAACTATGCCATGTTCAAAGTCAAATTAACTTTCTCTCCCATTCTCATAGTGCACACTAAAGGCAGTCTAACATGTAACTCCAACCCTATGTTGGGATCAGATATCTTTATTTTATTAACACACTCAGTTTATACTTTAGCAGGTTGTCTTGACCGTGTCTACACACCTAAAATGGATTGCATTTTTGCAACACAATTGGCTGGTTAAATATTTTCATTAACGGGTATCTGAACAAGTGTACCTAACAAAGTGACTGGTGTGGGTATGTAGGTCAGGGTAAGCAGAGTATTATATTTAGTCCAGTGCTGATTTCTGCAGAACATGTCATATAAATGGCAAAAAGGTTACCTGCTGATTTTCTCTACTCACTGTTTTGTTTGTTGTCTGGTATTTTAAAAAAAAACTAATAGTGTAAAATAATAATATTAATTTAAGAGTAAAATTACTTTAAAAGCAATCGGTTTTTTTGCAGAATATGTTCAGTCAAAGGACCGATGAGGCTAGCAGCTGTTAGCTTAGCTTAGCAGTCAAAATAGGGTGAAAGCTAGTCTCTGTGCAAAACGTTAACATCTTATTTCTCGCTTAAGTTGTACAAAAATGTGCAGAAATAAAAATTTGTTATTGTAGCTAGGTCAGTATTTCCATTCATGGCAAAGTAGCTGTACCTCTGGTCTTAATGATGATGTAATTATTTCTTATTTAAGCCTTTTAAAGAAATTTACTAAAGGTATCCCTCAAAAATAAATATAACATAAAGCAGACAGCTGTGATTTAATCATTCAAGTAACCCACAAATACTGAATTTTGCATCAAGATTAAAATTATAGTAAAATTGGGCTAAATGTGGCTAAAACTTCACGTTCTTAAACCTCTAGGTCACACATAAACATATTTTAACAACATTTGAATGATTATATATCCACATTCAAATTCAGACTGTTTGAAATATAGTCATTTGAGATCTCAAATGTTCCCCTTTGTTTTAAATCTACCCTCATGGCCATCTTATAAATAGTATAACTCAAGTAATCATGGCAGTGACATCCACTTGAAGCTTTGTGTTAAATTAAAAACAAAAGTTAGATATGATACACTTACCCACACACATTAAAAAAATTGTATACTACTTGCTCAGAAAAAAAAATAGTATCCCCTGTATTAGAAGCTTCAGTTCTGTCTGTCTCGTCTTGCATTGTGGGTAATGTGGTTCTTTTGTGGAGTCCATTTCCCTTCAATGCATCTCTTTCCAATGTATCTGTTTCTTTTGCCTAGGTCGCTTGTTTTCCTTCTTCAAATGCCCCAAATGGTACCACATTTAAGACGAACTTGGTTACTAAGGTGCTGTTTGGCTCCATTTCACTCCTGTTAATCCACCTTAAAAAGTGTCTCATTGAAAGGTAAACCAGCACAAAATTTTTACAAGAATCCACCTGGGTTACACAGCTGTACACGTTGACTTTTCTTGCTTGAGGAGTCCATTAGAAACTGGATGTGCAGTATGGTGTTTAGCAAAATGATAGTGGATGTAACCATGTAGTCAATGTCACTGAGCTTACAGGAGGCCTAAACTGCTTCAAAGTCAAATAAAATAGCAACAAAATCACGTTTTATATATTTAGGACCTCCAGGACGTCTCCATTGAGCTTTGATGGTTGAAAGTGGAGATAGAGTAATGTGCAGAAATCTTGAGTAGCCTCTCATTTCTCTATGTTTTGCTTTCATGGAGCCAGATTTTCTTGTCATTTTTTTATGTGGTCTCGAGCAATAGTTGTCCAGCCTTTCTGAAGGTCTTTCAGGGGTGGGGGGGGGGTTGTTGTTAAGCCACTGAACTATTGACCATTGAATCCAAATTTCACATTTTTGGTTCAAATTCTCACATGTGCAAAGGACATCAGTAGAGAAGTACAACAGTGAGTGCCAAGAGCCATCAGTAAAACATGATGGAGGCTCTGCCATGGTTTGGGGCGCATTCCAGCCAGTGGTGTTGGAGATTTTGTCAAAATAAATGCTATGATCCACCACTCAATATCATCTGGAAAGCATCTGCATTTTCAGCATGACAATGATCCCAAAAGCACTTCCTATGCAGTACAAATATACCCGGATAGAAAAGTACACAGTGGAGCAATATCAGTCATGGACTGGCCTCCCCAGAGCACGGATCTTAACATAACTGAAGCAGAGTGGGATAGTCTTGGGATTGTGTATTTGCACATTTTAGGACATTATTGCAACTATTTCCTATTTTCCAAACACAATATTTAAAACATTAGGCTGACTCAAGATTTTGGCACAGTACTGTAGATGCTAATCAAATAATCAATGAGGTTGAATCTAAGTACACTACACTGAAAATGCTGAAAAAGATGTTGGACACTAACGTAGGAGTGATAGCTTTCAGTGCGATCGTGTAATTGCATATTGAGAGGAGAAGGCTAGGGAGCAGAGAGGTGACCGAAGACTTAAACGGAGGAAGAAACATGAAATGGATCATCTTTCTAAGGCTTTTGCAAGGGAGGTTTATTCAGGAAAGAAGCCCAAAACAAAAGAAAAGGGAGCCCTCAAATGAGCATCTTTAATGGGCGCAACCATTTTTAGTCTTACACCCACATTCAAGGTGTTCTTCTCCATGATCTACCAGCCTTTTTGTTAAAATATGCCAAACATCCCTTTCTGTGTCTTTTCTAAGAAAGAACAACGAGGGTTACCACCAGTTTTCAGTCAGAGGGCTGACACCTCAGTCCGTCAGCTACCCCTCTCTGATCCACTTCACTCCCCTATCTTCAGTCTTCCCAGATCAACAGAGACAGCGGCGGTCACTCTTGGTCACTTCCTCGGATGAGTGAACCACATTGGGCACAAACCCACTCTTCACACCCTCCCAGCCCTCCTGGATGGTGATGTCACCAGACCGAACCAGGGCGAAGATGTCTCTGGTCAGCTCAGTGAAGGCGTGTTCCACATTGATGGCGTCACGGGCTGACGTCTCAACATAGCGCATCCCATACGCCCCAGCCAGTTTCTCTGCTTCTTGGCGGGTCACCTACAAGATCAAATGAGCTAAGTGAGTTAATGACGCTATCTCCTGTAGTGGCTGTAAAACACATTTGAGTGCCACGACAGCAATTCAACAACAAATGGTCTTATCAGGAAGTGCAAGGACTAAGAAGACAAGCTGTAGGTTTTTATTGGATTGGACTGCCATTCGCACACAAAGTCAAATTTGAGTGACTACTTCAGCTGCATATTTCCACATCAAGACATTATTATGCATCATATTGTGACATGCCCTAAGCTAACCCAGCACAACTAAAAATCCCAAACCAATAAGAGGCTAAAACACTCCTTGAACTTGAGCGCACTGATATTGCATATTGCACAGAACAGTTTAAATTTTTAATTTTACATGTAACATCTATTTCACTCCAAAGGTCACAGAGTCTCCAGTTACTCTGAAGTGTGTTATTCTGCTGATAGGCCTGATTCCACACTCACAGATAATGACTGTTCAGTCCTGTTACAAAATAAAGCTGAAGCATTATTGACCAATTTATGATGGCAACTGAAAAGCTGGTAAACGAGCCCTCTAACACAAAGTTATGAAAGTGGGCAGATCAAGATAGGGGTAAGTGGCTAATATGGGAAATGTTGCATAATTTCCTCGTTCATTTCATTTTATTCCTGCTCTCACGATGGTGGGATATTAATGTAGATGTGGTGTTATGCTGTCTAATTTTCAGAGGGGATATATTTTTATTTCTGTCTGCCTACTGACCCAAGACAATAAACTGTGCCTCTGAACAAAATAAGTGCAAACAAAAACAAATAAATAAATGTGAACAAAAAAGTTATTTTCAAAACTGTGACTTTGTTGTATTGCATAGTGCGTAACCTTTCACAACAGGGGAAAGTGCTTGTTTTGATCCAGTTTTAATCTACTTTACAGTGTACACACCTGCCGCTGTGCCTCCAGATCACACTTGTGGCCCACCAATAGAAATACGATGCTATGTGGCTGGACATGACTACGAGCCTCCTCCAGCCAGTCATGGACATTCTGGAAAGATCGGCGATTGGTGATGTCAAAGAGGAGAAGCCCACCCACAGAGTTACGGTAGTAAGCCCTGGTAATAGACCTGGAAAGGACATAAAATAGAGGGAAGCATTTAACATAATCCTACATGCAGTTATTTCACCAACTATAATAAACGCACAAGAATTTGATTATATGAAGTTAAACAGATAAAGCAGTGGCCAGTGGATATACTTTCTGTTTGCAAAGAACATGTATGAAGTTCACAAAGAAAATAAATCGAGTTCTGTTGGTCAAGCAAAGCAAGTTCTGCTTGTCCAGCAAAATTTACAAATAAATAAAAATGTAAAAATCTATTTTCATCTCTGTGTTTTCTCATAAGTCTTGTATTCAACTGTATCCAATCCTAAAATCACTGCGATCTTGTGGTCGAAGCTGGTAATCATCTCTGGAAGCAGGATTAACTCTGCTTGCAGTCAAGCTATTGTAGTCAGTAGCAGCTTACAGTTGCATATTGTGGATAAACCTCTGGTCTTCGACAGGAAAGTGACAGGAGTTCTTAGAGCAGTTACAATCTGCTTTGCATGGAAACAGAGCTAGCATTAGCATGCAAACAAGCCATTTATAATCACTTTAACAGATAAGTTTTCTCTTGCTAACCATTTTGATCACATGTGTGATGCAGATGAGTTAAGAGTAAAATGAGAAATAGTCTTAATAACTACATTTATTACATTCACAAAGCCTTGATGATGGAGAGGAGACATCAAATCTGGTTTCAACAGCATTTAACTTTCTTAGTGCAAAAAATATATGTAATTTTTTATTAGACTCTGAGTCAGGATCATTGTTGTGTACAGAAATCACTTCAACACCAGTTGTGACCGAGGGTGTAACATCACTGTTTCAGCAAATTGTTTTAAACACTGATTGTAATTTTAATAAATGAGGCTAAATTTAGAAACTGTAGCAAGTTAGTTATTTAAGCACCTTTTAGCTCCGTGGATTTATTTAACACTAAATTACATTTTAATGTTTTCAGCAGATTTATTTTAAAACAGCTTTGTAGGTACAGAAGACTGCTGTATCCTGGCTCGCCTGTTAGCTAACATGGTTGCCTGTAGTTTTGCTCGAAGGTACCAATTTGTTTGCAAACGTTCACCATTTACTCCCCAAGCTGTAGTGAAACTTAGAAATTTATCATTCAAATAAAAGTTTTTCCTTCAAATTTACTGCAGCACACTTTTCACAGTTTCCCCTGCATGGTGAGTAGAGTCTTCCATGCAAACTACAGGTAACCACAGCAATCAGGTGGTGACCAAAGCAGCTGCAAGGAGGATTTCGGTGCAGCACTACATACCAATTTTGCACTACTGTACCTGCAAAACAACCTCCAACAACTACTCACAGCCGGTCGGGGAATCTCTGGGTCTGTGTAAGCAACTAAAGTATTAATATATTGTTAAACTATTTTTATTAAAAAGTTTCAACAGAAAAAAACTAATAACAGACAGGACATATTGGATAACTCATCTTGGGTAACACTGTCCTTAGTTTGGATTGTATAAACATTTGTAGTGAACTGCTAAAAATCCAGAACTACTGTGTGAAATACATTAATTACAAATTATTCCTGCAGCGATTTTTCGTCTACCTCAAAAAACATTAAGTCTTTGATGCAGCAGTTAAGCTGGTTAGCCAGACACGCAGCTTGTACATCACAAACACCCTGCACTTTATACATTTTTCTCTTGATTTTAAAAATAAACATACCCATTATATGTTCAGGATGAATAGAAAAATAAGCCATATTAGTAATAAAACAGATAAACCTAACGAAAGGAGGTGTGAACGCAGAGGAAGATGGAGGTGTCATTAGGGTATCATTTTAATACCAAGTGGAAACTGGATTTGTGGTTTATATAACTGTAACTCCTCTACGCAATCTGACAGGGAGGAAAAGTGCTGCTAGATTTTGACGAGATGCGACAACCTGCATGCACGCAGGGACACATCGACTGCCTCATGACGTCTCTCTCTCTTCCTCACAGACTGCATGCGAATATAAATATAACTGGAAGGACAATTAGAGGCTTAAGCTGGAGACGGAAAGAGAGACGTGTCTTGAAAGAGGAAGAAGGGAGGAGTTGCTGACAGAGAGGAGACAGTAAGAGAGGAGGAGTGGATAGCAGAAAAACCTGAGCCGGAGAGTGATTCATTTGATCGGACACACACATAGTTTATATGTATTTTTAGAAGCAAGAACCACGCAGATGAAACAACAATGACTAAGAGATCTGCATCGCTGGTGGAGAAGAAGTGAACAGAGGACTGTGTGGTGGATTAAAACAAGCAAGGACTGCTGCGTCACAAGTTCCCAAAATAGTGGCTTTTAAATATTTTCCTAAAACAGCTACTTTAGTCAACCATAGTGTAATAACTGAAGGATTATCTGGGTGCAGTCTGTGCCACTGATAACCAGACAAACAAGTGACAAATGAATAAATTTATGATTAAATTCTTGTTTGCTGCATGTAGATAAATTATTAGGCTGATAATGTCCTCTATTTCTGTTATTACCAACAATTATAGGGGAAAAACAAAGGAAACAGTTCATCTGTCCATCTCCTCTGTTCATAGTTTTCAGCCTCAAGCCTCTTTGTACCTACTGATTTTATAAATGTTGGCAGATACACAGTGCTATAAAATTAATATTACCAGCTGATTAATACACCTTTAGTAAGTACAGTATGCATGTGGGCTCATGTGGGTGACTTGTTCCAATGTAATGACATTTTCCATACTTAAAGAGAGAGATAAAGAGTGAGTGATAAGGTGGGGCTGAAGATCAGTGAATCTTATGTAAACACCTGATTGGTTGACTAGTTATTATAGAGAGAAGTGGAGTGAGTGGGCACTTGACAAAGAATAAACTGGGATGCCAGGAGGCGTTCTGGGTCCGTCTCTGGCGCCCTGCGAGATGAGCAGTTCCAGAAGTTCACCGTTGGAAATTCCAGCAGAAGCGCTATGGTGGACTGGACTTACAGATCGGACTTGGATTTGGCTTTATTTCTGCTCATCATCATCTTTGCCATGTTGGATTATAATTCTGTGAAGGATTTGGACTTTAATCATTTTCCAAGTGGATTGCAGATTCTCAAGACTTTCAAGGTTTCCTCTGTGAAGATGTGGGACTTATCAAGGAATCCTGCATTCCTGATTATTACCATTAACAGAGCACTAAGCACATCTTCAGTGCTGGAAGTGTCCATCTCACCACCAACCTCTGTTCCAAAGATAGGAACAACATGAACATTAGCTTAGAGTGAGTTACTTCAATAAGTAGAATTCATGTAATCTGATTATTCTCTTTTTTGTGTGCTTATCCTTTGCCAAGACTCAAAGGAAATTCCTGATAAATTTGACCTGCAAGGCTACTTGAGTTTTTTCATACCAGGACAAGCAGGGAAGACACCTGCTTGTTCAAGGCAGTCAGGCTGGACGAGTCCCTTCATCCACATCAGCTGAAGAACCCTGCATTATCTACTGGGAAAGACTCACAGGATCCGGGATCAAGACTTTTCTTTATCAGAGCGCCGGAATCAACTTCCTGTATAGGGGTTTTGTGGGTCTACCAATTGACAGGCTTCAACAAGTGCATTAAAGTCAGGTTCAATATCTGAGTTGGATCCTTGTGGGAAAACATCACTGAGAGAGGATCTATATCTCAATTTATAAAACTTCTTCAAGGAGAACATGAAGCATCTTCACTGTTGGCATGTGAATAAAAATGCTGTTCTCCAACTAGCTTTGAAGAAGCTACAACCTCGTCATGAGCATTTCAAATGCAAATATGGTTTTTAGGTCTTTAGTCTTTCCATTCTGCATTTGAGCTCTAGGATGTCTTTGACTTTCTTCTTCTCAACAAACTCTTGAAATTCTGCTCTCAGTTTCCACACTCTTTGCTCAGGCTGAGCCACCTGACAGCTGTGTGGCAGCCTATGTCACCATGTTCAGTCTCCTCCCCCATCAAAAGTGTAACAAACTATCTTTTATTCAGTGCCGTATTCAGTTGTTAATCACTTTATCTTGCACCCAACTCAAATTGTTGGACATTTTTCCCAGATTTATAGACATATTGATCATAACACCTGCCAGTTATCCTATTGCAGCCCAAGCCTATCTAAGCCTGGACTTAGCCCCATTAACAAATCACTTCCTGTTGTTGTCTCTTTCACTGAGTGCACTGCTGCCAGCTCCTCCACGACTTTAAAGTTTTTCAATATCCTAAGTTGAAAGATAATCAACTAGGTTGTGTCACGGACATCACAGCTCTCATCCAAAAACCAATAACACAAAGTCAAAATTGTCCATATTCTCAAATGCTGTTCTTTTTTCTCACCAAACACACTTTCATAAACCTGTCAGAGAATGGCTTACTGTTTTTTATTATATTATATTATATTATATTATATTATATTATATTATATTATATTATATTATATTATATTATATTATATTATATTAGAGAAAATCTGATTGCTAGCATACGAAACTAAAAAATGATTTCATGATACATAAATTCAAAGGAAATCATCTGAGAAGTGAAGTGCTACTTATCTGTGTGAAGTGCTTCTAAGAAAAGTCACTGTATCACAGATTTATTTCTAGGAAAAGGCCTCGTGGTGTTCGGGCTGAAAAAGGTCTGAGACATCCTTCGTTCTCGGAGGGACTTGCTGCGGTTGCTATAGAGATTTTCATCATGGTGACAGGTGAGACCGGTCCTCTTCTGTTAGGATGATGAGCTGTGCTGTGTGTGTGCGTGCATGTGTGAAAGTGCTTTCCCGCTATGAGGCATACATTATTATAGCTATGCGTTACCCTTTTTTACCCTTCATGTACTCTAGGTTCTGTTCTGATGGAGAAACATCTTTAATCTAACATATTAAATCAGCATTTTGATCAATTAGCTTGGCACACAGACATTTGAAAGATGATGTGACAGTTCAAATGAACACTAGAAAACTTCAGAGTGTGCATGAGAAATAAAAACACTTAAAAATATAAAGATTTTAATAAAATGAGTAAATTGAAATGATTGAAATAAAAATTTAAATTGGTCATCGCATTTCAGCTACAACAGACTTGCTGATCGCTTGATTCCTTAAATAAAATAAATAAGTGCATACTTGTTTACAAATTGACTTAATAACCCAAAGCTCCCTGGTTCACTTTGGGCTTGTGTCAGGACATTCAGCATGAAAATCTCAGCTTTAATCGCAGGATGCATATTAAACGCTAGCTTCCTAGTCAGTTACATATTTTTACATGTACATTTTACATGACATACTTGGCATTTCAAAGACTCCCATTTAATAAAATGTGTGTTTAACTCTTTCATTAGTTAAAAATAATTTCCCTATCTCAATCAGTCTGAGAGAGGTTTAATACTTTGGTGTTAAATCTAGGTCATAACTGCAAACCCCTACACTGGCATGCTCTCTGAAAATACGCAGCAAAGTACAGTTATGCAGTCTGCAACTACTGTGATTGACCTGTTCAGTCCTGTTGATTCCTCCTGTGCATTTCTGGGTATTTTCTCATCACAGTTTTTGAACTTATCAGTGAAAGAATAACAACAGCAGCCTCGCTGTTGTCAGCAATTTCCTGGAAGGGGATTGTCGAAACTATTGGACGTGCGGGAATGTAAAAAAGAAATCGACAAATGTGTTTTTCTGGAAAAAAATGACCACAACAGGGATTGGGAACTAAGGAGGGGATACTGGGACACGACAACAACAGCCACTATTTGCATTTCTGTATGTGATTGCACCTCTGGAAGTAGTTTGCAGCACTGTGGGACCTGTGTTAACTACTAAACTACTCTTTGTTCTTTCTCCTTTATTACACCTTTATTACACCATATTACACACCATAGGTTTGTGTAATCTGACTATGACCATGTAAACACACCATCTGAAAAAAAACTGAGAGCTTTTTTTCTCTGTAAAGGCAGTTCACTTCACTTCAGAGTCGCCTGGAGCACCAAAATGACGACTATCAGGTTTTAGCAACACCTGCAACTGTTTTCTTTTTAGAAACAAACGCTCTGGTTGTTTTCTCTGAGCACATGACCCTGGAGCTCATTTGAATGCCAGCTTTCTTTGTGCAAATTATTGCTGGTTCACGTTCTGAGACATCCAGGCTGTGTTTGTCTAGTTCTGAGCGCTTACATGGTTCTTAATTACCCAAAACGACACAAACCACAACACTGATAGCTCCTGACACACCCTGCACACATGTCACTATTTCTGCTGCATATAAACACATCCTCTCCTGCTAAACAAATATTCTTAAATTACCATGCGTCACCTCCAGTAAATTTAAATAATATTTCCATAAAGATGTAAAGGAAATAACACCACATTAAACGCAGACTCGTTGTAAAGCTCCAGACACACACTTACCTGAAGCGCTCCTGACCAGCGGTGTCCCAGATCTGCAGCTTGATCCTCTTGCCCGGCTCGATCTCCACCAGGCGGGAGAAGAAGTCCACCCCGACGGTCGGGTCGGACACTTGGGCGAAGCGACCCTCCGTGAACCGCCGGATCAGACATGACTTTCCCACCGTGGAGTCCCCGATGACGATCAGCCGGAACTGATAGAGCCATATTGCCTCCATGACTTAGCTTGGTCTGCAGCTCTCCCCGGTGCGCTTGTAAGTGTTGGTCTACTTGCTGTGGTACGAGCTGTTGGTGCACAAACATGTGAGAGAGACAGAGGGAGGGAGAGAGAGAGAGAGGGAGGGAGGGAGGAGGCGAGGGAAGAGAGGAATCAACAAACAACATTAGATTGTTTGTTTAAGTGCACATCTTACTGTTCTTCTTGGTTTAAGCGTGGTTGTTTCTTTGCAAACCAAATGCTACCATCTGACCCTTCACTTCCTGTTCTTTGAGCTGCAATGTCCAAGCTCCCACAGGGTGACAAAATAATGAGTTTTGGAGGGTTTTTGCAGACCAGCCTGGATACTTAGAAATACCCGGGCTCCCTTGATGAAAAGTCGATGGGATTTTTGGGGATAATCACAAGAAATAATCACTAAAATTAATAAAAGGTTGCGATATTTACAAGTCTCATTCTGCAGGATTATCTTCACAAACTCACACAGCTATAATTTTTGAAGCCTTAATCCAAGCGCAGGAAGTAAGATGACTTTTACTTTTACTTCTGTGGCCACATATGATGTAAATGGACGTCCAGTGGTGTTTTTTTTAATTGTTCATTTGTAGACTTTTTATATTATAACCTGGTATTTTTCACTTTCCACGGTTAATATGAACAAACTCAAGAGGATTGTAAACATCTGTTTTAAGATTGCAGGCCCAGAAACATGTTTCTGGGCTTTAGGGCTCATTTCTGCAGCACTGAGTGAGAGGCAATGAGCACATAAGATAAGATTAGATGAGAAACAGCAGAGTGGACAGAGCAGGAATAAACAAATAGAAACATAAGCTAACAATATCAATACTGTTGATATTGTTAGCTATTGTCGCTACCTTCGACTGGTAATTTGCTCACATGCCTGTGTGATATGATTAACACCACAGGGTATAAGGAGGAATCCTCTTACGCTTCTTTAGTCACTTGATGGCATCAACTGTTGATTTAATCAAAGCCTGCTTTTTTCAGAGGGGGGGGGGGGGGGGGATATAATTACAAATATAACCAACTGCTTTGATTGGACTGATTTTTCTTGCAGCTATAATTAAACCAGTCACAGGTAACTAACTACATTTAAGTTCTTCAGTTATAGATGGGGTTTTGAAATGTGCCCAATGTTTCCAATAGTTCGTGTGACTTTATTTTGACTCCTCTACCTTTCAAATGTAATTATCTGCTCTTTGCTCCATGCCACTTCTCATACAAAATAATTCTTCGATCCAAATTCGATTCTGATTGCTACACAATAACAAATACCACTCTAAACAGGTGGTGACATGTTAAAGCATGTCTTAAAATAATATAATAAATATATTAATGTAACAATCTGACTACTAAAGGGACCAAAGGGTGTCAAGAAAACATCCAGCACACCATTACATCACCATCATCCAAAACTGGTGATCCAAGCTGTGATGGATCCATACTTTCATGTTGTCTGCACCAAATTCTGACCTTATTATTTGAATGTCAAAGCATAAAAATGAAGACACAAAGCAGAGAACATCTTTTCAATCTTCTATTGTCCCTGTCTTCTGTTGTTTGTGTGACTGTGTGGATTTCAGCCTCAGTTTTCTGCTCTTAGCTGTAAGGAGTGACATCCAATGTGGTCTTCTGCTGCTGTAGACCATTCAGAGAAGCTTTTCTGCTCGCAACGTGTGGTTATTTGAGCATTCTGATCATTCTCCTCTGACCAACAAGGCATTTTCACGCAGACAACTGCCGCTGCTCTGTAAACCCTAAAGATGGCTGTGTGGGAAAATCCCAGCAGTTTCTGAAATACTCAAACATCAGGCACGAGCAACACCACCATGTTCAAAGTCGCTTAAATCCCCTTTCTTTCTCTTTCTGATGCTCAGTCTGACCTTCGGCCGGTTGTCTTGACCACGTCTACATGCTTGAATGCACTGAGCTGCTGCTGGTTAGATATTCTTGTTAATGTGCCAGTTGAACAGGTATATATTTACTCATGCATATTCTGCACATGGTATACGACATTAAATATATCAGATCATTAAGGGTTTGCAGAAAAATGTAAACTGAAATAGTAATTCAATCCTGAACTATGTTTATTTAGTCCATTCAGCTCTGTTTTCTCTTTTAAGAGGCAAAACGTCTCCTGAAATATGTGACTTAAGGGATTTGATAACATAAGCTATGCTGCTCTCTGTACAGCAGCCCTGTCCCCTACAGATCCTCACAATACAGCTGTTCCCGACCAGGCCATCAGGCGAGCACGCGGCCTCCCATCACCCCATGCGCGTCTCTGTGGAGTCAGGTTGCGTAGCTCGGGAGGTATGCAAACATTAGAGGCTGAATCCCTGCTGAATAGCAGCCTGATGGGCTCTCGCGCCGGGATGGGCAGCTCGTGGGTTCGACACGACACGCAGGGTTTCACATATCCGGCATTTACAGATGGCTGCGGTTCAGACTGACATGATTACATGCGTAGGGGGGTGGGGGTTGTTATTGATCCCATTGCTTCATTTATTTATTTGCGTAAATTTATCCGTGTTTGAGGTGAGTTTGTGCGCAAAATCACGACTTATCATCGATTTGATGTTGTTTATCAAACAACAGACAACGATGTTTCTTCCAAAGGCGACTTTTCTTGCTATTATGAATTTCAATCACATCCATGCAAAGCAATCTAAAGGCCTGGAAATAGTCATTTCGGTTTAATCAGCCATCGCTTTTATCGCGACACCACAAAGACACGGAGATAAAACAGTAGAGGAAAACAGCCTACTTGGAGCAGCAGTGGAGTGCTTCGGGACAGAATGGTCGCTCTTGTCACGCTGTTCAGGCTGCTGAGGGCTCCATGATACAGGCTAGTCCGGGGGATCGATGCTCAGGGAGCCGCAAAAACAACCCAAAAGCGGCGAAACCTCGATGTTTGTGTGGAAGCTGGATCACAGAGGCTGGTGAGCGGCAGGCCCCTGAGGACTCAGGGCTGACTTCCTCCTTAATGTCAGGCCCGATTGAATGCTGAAAGGAGAAAAACGCATCCAAGTGCAGGTGCGACCAGAAAAAAGGGATCTTGCGCTTTCGCTCGGAGCCGCGAATAAACTGCGAGCAGGCCTCTGTACTCTGTTTCGAGCCTCCGAGCTGAGAGGATGTCTACGAGGCTGTGAGAGGGAAATCCCGCGGTATCGTTTCTGTGTTTGCTCGGGGTTTGGAGGCTTTCGCTGCTGATGAAATGGCAGCAGCATCATATAGCCTGACTCATCCCGCATCAGTACCACTACCGTAAAGGAGCGCGCAGAGGCGCAACACCGGGAGGCGGCACGGCTTTTAGAGGGGAGGGCACATAACAGTAAACCTCCATGTATCATAATATTAACGCCCAGAAGCTGCATTATGCCTCTGTAAGAGAGCATCCTACTTATATGTAGGGAAAACTGGATTTATGTACTGTAACAGTCTGCTGACGTCATCAAAGTAACGGATAATAAAACACACAAAGACTAATTTTATTTGCACAGTTTAAAGACCAAAAAAAAAAAAAAAACCCTGAATATTGAAAAAACTTACAGAAGTTAGTTTCTCTAACAACATTTTGACCAAAAAGTCAAAATGTTTGGTTGTTAGATCGTAATTGTGAGGAAACTAACTGAAAATATGACTTATGGATGAGGAAAAACAAACAATACTGTGAGTATTTTCATTATTATTATTAAGAATTTATTTGTTTATTGAAGAATATTGCCACCAGATGGAAGCTGCACACTCACTGCGCTGTCTATGTGCCACTGCGCAGTCACGGAACAGCCTGTGAGAAGCTCCAGCACCTGGGAGTTGTAGTTTTAAGCAATAACAAATAGAACGCCCTCTCTCTCGGTGTGTGTGTGTGTGTGTGTGTGTGTGTGTGTGTGTGTGTGTGTGTGTGTGTGTGTGTGTGTTACTCATGGGGACATAAATAAATAATAAACAAACAATAAAAATAAACCTGTTATAAAGTCAGATATCACTCAGAGAATCCACAATGTAACTCATTCACATGAAATGTTCTCTGTATTACTTTTTTAAATCTGTGCTTAAGCACTTTCACCTAACCCTCACACACTTACACTCCAATGGACATTCAGTATTTTGTCCAACGATACTTCGGCGTGTAGACTAGAGGAGTTGAGGCTCAAACCATGGAGCTTCGAGTTAGCAGGCGACCTGCTGAGCCACAGCAGCTGATTTAAAGAGTGATTGTGCTGCGTGGGTCAGGTGCTTTTTAAATGTGGGCACAGAAAACAAAAGGGAAAATGTGATAGAGGTCTGACTGAAATGTCACAGAGCTGATGTGGGATTGTAAAGACGGGAGTCCTCGTGGCTAGGAGATGTAAACAACAGCTCACCTGCTGACTGTAGAGAGACGCAGCTTGACTGGATAGTTACTCACACACTGCCTTTCTACTCAGTTGGGTGCAAAGTGATTTCTACTGCAAGTCCCATTCATACAGAGTTTTTAATCCATGGCTTTATCCAACATTCACACACACACTCAAACTCTGATTGATGCTTCAGGGGAAACTCGGGGTTCAGTATCTTTCCCAAGAATTCTTCAATGTGACCATCAGTCATCAGGGATCCGCTGACCTTCTGCTTGTTAGATGATCGGCTCTTCCACCCGAGGCACAGCTGACCGGTGATCAAGCAGAATAAACTGAGACAGGCTGAGCCTCCAGTTATCTGGGATCCTTAAACTAACTACCTGCTAAACACAGAAAATACTGTAAGTGTTTCCCAAATCTGTGTGACAAATCAGCCCAGTCACCCAATCAGCCCCCAGAAACCCAGAGCTGCTGTCCCATGGTAGACTCCAGTCAGCAGAGGGAGCACAGCATGTTAAGTAACGCGCTGGTTTGTGTTTGGCTTGGAGGATTTATAATTTATTTCAAACATGTTTCCGTGCAAAAAAGGATCTAAGTGATCTGCAAGCACAAAAAGAATTCAGCCTGAAGCGACACTAAAACAGGAGAACGATGCACCTGTAACCCCGGACTCTGCTGACTTAAAGCCAAACCTACTCATAGAAAACAAAGTCAAGCTGATGAAAACCCTCAGCCCTGGATCTGAAAGTTCCCTCTGCTCACTCCTCGTCTCATACTTTTGCACTGTCCCATCCACCAAGCTTTTAACACACTGCCTGCACCTTCTGAACTTGTTCGCTGTATTTTCTGCTGGTTTACTGAGTCATTTTAAGTAAATAGCACTTCATGTAAAACCACTGAGCTCCCCTGAGCAAAGACCAACAGATAGGGCGAGTACAATGACAGCAGAGGAAACTAAACTTAGACCGAAGAAGGTGTCAGAGTGCCTCAGAACTGTTCCTGTTTGTGTGTCCAACCTCTGCACATCACAGCGTTTAATATGCGCGCTGTGCGTTTGAAAAGTACACACACACACACACACACACACACACACACACTGGCAGTATGTGGGCGTGACTTTATAAGACAGTGAGCTGCTGTCAGAAACGCAGTTTGTTCTCTGAAGTCGTGGCAGTAGAGCAAACTGCTGCAGAAGCGCGCACAGACCGCAGACTCATCAGATAACAGCGCCTCGTTTTTTCTCGTCCTTATCTCATCAGAGTTTTACGTAAAGCGTGATCTTCTTCTTTTCCATTTCACTGTTTAAATTGTGAAACAGCTCGTGGGTGTTTGGCCGGGACATAGAGCGGCCACGGAGATGTGAGCACCAGCGTCCCGGGACGTCATCGAGGTCAGCAGTCATCAGCTGTGGACTGTTACATGAGATCACTCCTGTGCCGCCTCCCCTTGTGCATCTGCGGCTCTCGGGCACACTCGCTTTCATTTATAACTTTTAACATGAACATTAAGATATGCGCACTTGTTGTCATTTGCGCCTGATCTACTTTAATAGCGCGTTCTGTTTTATTTATTTGCGAAAACCTGTTTTAAAAACCTTATTGCGCTTCAAAGTTGCTCTCGGGGAGTTCTCGATGGTGTTTGTTTTTATGCGAGAATCCACTATTTAAAAGCGTGACACTCTTCGCAGTTTTTGCACGTCTCGTTCACGCGGAATTCGTAACCGGGGTCTTCAGTAATCATGCAGCGCGAACGCCTGCTCAAAGTTTTGGTGATCGGCGACCTGGGAGTTGGCAAAACGTCCATCATAAAGCGTTACGTCCACCAGGTGTTCTCCCAGCATTACCGGGCCACCATCGGAGTGGACTTCGCACTCAAAGTGCTCAACTGGGACCACAAAACAGTGGTGAGGCTGCAGCTGTGGGACATCGCCGGTACGTGAATCATACTGTTATTGTTTTGTGATTGGAATGACACACCGCTGTACAGGTTAATGCTCACTCACTCACCCACTCAAGAAACACTATCACGAAAGGTTTTTAGTAGTAGATGCAGATGACAACTCTCCACTCAACCAAACCCAACGTAAATATCTGGATATTTTTCCAAAACACGTCAGATCCACACCAAATTTTATCGAGCTGTTCCTTTGCGCATGCACCATGTTGCTACAAAGTTGCATGAAAATCGGCTCCTAATGACCTCAGCAAACCAATAAAAAGTTAACTCCACCTTGTGGCGTTGTGTTTTTAAAAAAAAAAGGGGGGGGGGGGGGGACTCTGTGTCCCTCAGAATTATGCAAGCTTCAAACGTCCATCGAGGCTCAAAGGTCAAAGCTCTATATCAGTAATGCCAAAGTGAACTCTACTGTCAACTCAACCACATACAAGTACACAGAGAGACGAAAGTATGAAGCTCAGGGTCCGTGGTGCACACAAAGTGCAGTTAGAACAAGAAATAGAGACCAGTGCAAGTACGGACAACAAGTAAGGAGGTAATAAGAGAGTTGGGCTGCATGCATTATCTGTAATATAGCGTTGCTCGACCTACAGCGACTATAGAAAGATGTAACCAGTAATGTGCAACGTATACAGGACCCGCATTTCATAAGGACTTCCTTTACAAATCCTCCGAAGAACCTGTTGCTCCACAGGCATGCAGACAAATAGCACTGAAAACATGACCTTGGCCGAGTTCCCCTTTCACCAGCTGCAACAGCAGACTGATGTTTACTCAGAACTGCATAAGTACTTGTAACCCAATAATACGAGCCCACGAATCTGAAGGCGTACTGCTGCAGTGAAAGCAAAGGGACTGACCACGTCACGTCATCCACCACTGACTAAACATGACATAGAGATAGAGAGAGCAGTGTGAGGGTCATAGTCACGTGCAGCCGTCTTCATCCATAAGCTTGGGGGTCATTTTGGGACAGTCGGGTCAGGATTACTTACAGTAGAGTGTCTTGAACACAGCACACGGCAGGACACACAAGACATTAGTTGCTGCCGTCGCACCCAAGAAGAGTCTGGTACACAGATTCTTCAACCTGCCAGCTTGCTCACCTCTTCCTGTTCCTCATCCTCGTGTGGATGTGAGGAAGTTGGCAGGTTAAAGATGTCTAATAGAACTGCAATGGATACGTGCACCTGTTCTGGGTAAATTCTAGGGAAAAAAACATCTTTAGGAAAGTTCAAGCCTGTAAACAATGTGTATAAGACAGAGACACAGTTAGAGAGACAAGACCGAGATGGTTTGGACATGTGCAGGAGAGGGACACTGGATATACTGGACAAAGCAGGAGGGCCACAGAGGAGCTTCATGGATGTGATGAAGGAGGATCATTGTAATAGATGAGGATGCAGATTATCTATTGTAACAACAGAAGAAGAAGATGGGTTTTGTTACTTAATCAATAATCTTAGAATATTTCCGAACTTGCAGTGTGCATTTTTTTTGTCCTGCATGATTATCACGCAGTCAGACTCTTTCTTTTAAAATGGCACAAATGTCAAAACGTACTCCCGTACAAAGATGCACTCTTTATAAGCAGACGTCTTCCATTCATAATAAGTACAGATATCTTCAACGAGTCCCTCAAACACATTTATTAGGTGAATTACATGTTTCACTTCTGGTTCTGCAACATGTCATGTTGTAGATGGCTGAGGGGGAGATAACTGTGTTTACTTCCCCTGTGAATTTAGAGACACTTTCCTCTGACATCAGAAGCATAATGCAGCATAAAAGCAACAGAATCTTAAAGTCAAGTTGAGTAAATTCCCAGAAGCTCGGAGATCACAGAGTGGTCAGTGGTATGCTGCTCCTGGAGCTGTGGCGTATGCCGATGCTGCAAGAGTAAGCCAACATGTGACAGCGTCAGGCATCTGTTAGAAAGTACTTTGTAAAAGTTAAGTACCACTATACATATAAACAAACTCGCTCAAAGTTAAGCAAATGCATCTGTACTGTGCTCAATGCAAGTAAGCAGTAAACCCCAGAACAAACGTGCAGTAATCTGCATTTTCACACTCTTCAGCTGCTTTTTGCTGATGCATCTAACAATTATGTTGCACAATTTGAGAAGTGGCCTTGAAAAAAAAATGTGGTCAGCCATCATTCCTGCAGAGGCACATAACAAGCTCTCTGTATTCAGCTTATAAAACCCTCCCATGTGTCTCTTTAATTGCATGTAATTAGATTTTTTGGGAACTCCTTTCTTTCCGGTCTCACTGCTGTCTCCCTCTCACACACACAGACACACAAAGACACACACACTGTGTGTGCTGAGTGACGTGCCAGCTGATAAGAGTTATCATTTAAATGAAAAGGTCCGGCTGAGGCTGTTTTCTAGGCGGACTTTAGCAGCGAGGCAGGTCACGACTTGCTGCTAAACGACAATGAAGCTGCTGCGGTCACACAAACAGCCGGCATGTTGTCCTCACGGTGTGGATGTGGTGACCGTACAGCTGTTCTGTGCTGGCTTTTCTTAATATAGGGAAGCCGGTTGTTCAGGGTCACGAGGAGCATTTTCAAGTCACAAAGTTTTTGCATTTTCCCATTTGAATGTTTTATAGTTACAAATGTCAAGATAAAAAAATGTGAGTTGGTGTACGTTCTTTTTAGGTCAGCCTTCACAGAGTGCTTTTACATAGATGTTCTCTCTGTATAGTCATTTTTTTATAAGTTATAATGTCTTCTTTTTGTGTTTTCGTTTCTGATATGGTGACATCACGACTTTCCTCACCCACAAAAAAACATGGTGTTTATTACTTTAACATAGTAGGCGTTGTGTGTGATAGACAGATGTTATTATTGTTGTTGTCTTTGTTTTGTTTTTAGTTGTCATGTTTGCTTTCCATGCTGGTTCCAATCCATAGGAGCCAACAATCAGATGACACCCCCATGATCTAGCATTTTGGCAACAGAAGGAAAGAAAAACTCCCTTTTAACAAGAAGAAATGTCCAGCAGAACCAGACTCAGGGACCGGCGGCCATCTGCTGGGGGTGAGGGGGAAGGCGGGGAAAAGACACGCTGTGGAAGAGATTTAGATATTAATGATAACGCTGATTAAATGCAGAGGGGCGTATGAGCTGCCTGTTGGGTGGAGCTCTCACGTGGTGTTGACTCTGCCTGTCGCATTATACACATAGGATGCAAGAGCGATGTCAGTCTCGTAGGAGCACAACAACAAAAAATAAAAGGATATTACACATGTTCTGGTCTATTTACATAAACTGTTATATACAAAAAATAATGATCATGTGTACATTTACCTTTGAGTGAACACGGTCTCCTGGTTTTTAGATTGCCGGACTTGCTTATTTTAAATTCTGAAAACATTGGTCATTGGTGGTGTTGACCTTTGACCTCATACTATTAGTACTGATCAGATGGTGTGCAGAAAAAAAGGGAAAGGTACCATCTGCTTTTAGGAGACAGTTTGTGTGCTCGGTGTTTGGGCGCATGCGCAGGGTTGTGTGTCTGTGTGTGTCAGATGCTCCACTGCTGATTCACTGGTATATTGGGATCATGTGGAGCAAGTTAGTTTCCAGGATAGAGACTTAAATGTTCACACACATGCTTCTCTCATTTGCAACATTTTTTTAACAAGTGTGTGTGTCTGTCAGCAGTGAGAAGAACATATGCAGTTCCTGTATACAAAAAAAGTGTCTTATTGTGCTGGGAAACTAGGGTTAAATGTTTGATACTGGCAAAGATGTTAGTTATTATTATGAAAAGTGACCAGTTTTGGTATTAATGGTGTGACCCTCAGAAACTGATGTGATCACCCAAGCTATCATCACTTTAGATGGCTTGGTGCTGTGGCGTATGTCAGACTCTGGCTGGTCTGTTGTGCTTTTTTGTCTTCATTGTTGGTTGAGTGAGGTGCTCGTGCTGGGCTTTGAGAAATCCAGCTGGACTACTCTTTGCAGTGGGGGCTGCTGTGTGGGGTTCCAGTCAACATGAGTCCCGGATCTGCTGTTCCTCGCCTCCTCGAAATGGGGGGTGCTTTGCTGGCTCTCTCCTCCAGGCCTAGTCCTCTCCTTCCCCCGCTTCCTCTGACAACACATCACTCACACAAATAGGACGGGTTGGACCATTCAAGTGGCTTTGCTGGGTGTGGTGTGCGGTCATCTGTTTCTCCCTTTTTAATGACACCATAGTCACATCTCACCACACATCACCGTACATGTAGGATCTTTGGAGGCAGGAGCACTACCCAGAGGTAGGTAGGCGGGGCTGCGTGGCAGCGCAGACTGCCTTTCAATTTTACGTAAAACTTAGAGACCAAGGCTTTTAGGGATAAGCATTGATAAGCACGGTCTCTGGCTCATGTCACATTTCTCCCCTCTAGTTTTACTCACTTTCTACCTCTCTGCTAGGTGCGGGTCTGTAACATTGCGATCTCTCAAACTCATTTTTCAAGTATGGTCTGTGTCAAACACACAGTCACTCATATCCTATCATATGCTGCGAACACATAGCAAAATTGTATATTTGTTTATGTACCTCCCTCTGCTTTGTCTTTTTTGGCGCTGTGTGCTTTCTTACAGAAGCAGCGTTGTCTGTTCACCGTTGCTCCCGTTCTTCTCTCCTTTTTTTTCTATTTTTCTGCTTTAAATTTTTTTTTTTAAAAAGTCTCGTCTGTAAATTAACATTGGCCTGGGTTTGTCTTCTGTTTTCTTTAAAAAGGGCAGGAACGATATGGCAACATGACCCGTGTGTACTACAGAGAGGCCGTGGGTGCGCTCGTCGTCTTCGACATGACCCGGCTGTCCACGTTTCAGGCCATCCTTAAATGGAAAGGAGACCTGGACTCAAAGGTAAAAAATCAGAGATGAAGGAGGTGGAGAATTGAGAAGAGGAGTGTGGTGGGAATTAGGGCTGCCACAAACGATTATTTTGATAGTCGACTAGTCACCGATTATTTTTGCGATTAGTCGACTAATCAGATCATGCGTCTATTGGACGTAAAACTACAGCTTATTGCACCAGCAGCATCTGCTCTTAGATAACTATCATTAGCTTACAGCTTTAAGTGTTTAAGGTACAGTATGTGCTAACTAAAAATAAAGACAAGATGATAGTTTATTAAAGTTTAACGAAATTTGCAGATTGTCTCGGTGGAGTTTAATAAACTCGGCCGTCTGTTCTTTCCATGTAAAGTATAACAGGACACTGGAGTAAATTCTCTCCCATCTCACACTTCTGTTTAATCAGTTCTCTGTTTGACGTTTATTCAGCTGTGTAAAACTATAACTTTAATCTCAGCCAAACCGATTTACTGAGGAACAAATAAAACACTGAAAAAAGCCAAACAATAACATTTTTAAATTATCTGAGTGCATATCATGTTCAACCTGAGTAGCGAAACACCGCGGGGGGGTTGAAAATGATGTGCTGGGAGTCCGGTGTTCTCACCGGCTCTAGTGACCCTTGAACCCTCTAGCTGTCGAGCTGGTGGGTAACAGACGTCTCTGAAAACGTCGGAGCGCTTTTGCAGATATGTGGTGTCTTGATAAACCGAGCAGATATTTGAAGTTTGCACAGCTACATTCTCGCCTGAAAATATGTTAAAAGTTTATTTTGTGAAGCAGAAAGAATAATAGGGCTTAGGAGTTGACGTCACGTCGCAATGTATTGTGGGAGCGCGGTGCCATTTTCCGGGTCCATAAATCAAAACAAACACAGTGTGTTGGAACAACGACGACAAGAAACATGCTTAAAAGCAGCTCAAAAGAAAACGGATGGTATAGAGACCTATTACGTCCAGAGTGCATCGCAAATGTGGACCCATATGAAATATGGCAGTGGAATAAAGACCCAGACGACTTACCGCCACTGTCCTACCCCGATATCTTCACATATCTTGTTTGTGGAGTAAGCGCTTACACTGCGAACCAGTTTTGTAATTACAAATCGCTGGAGTGCATCGAGTGTAATGGCCATGGTTCACCCCCTACCACAGTTGATGTTATACATTTATCAATGAACTGCTAAAATCTCGTTGTCATATTATGTGCCCACAATTGTAAAGTTGATGCAAACGACCACATTGATAATCGGGCAAGATATTACAGCCATTTCATAGGCAGGCTTCCCAAAAGTTGTGAGAAAGAATTAGCAAATCGTTACATAGCACGTATGTCTGCAAAGTCACTCCATTCGATGTTTGTTCGCAATTTCTATAACCTCCGAGACCACCAACGATCATATTATTAAGCTATAAAGAGTGATATGAACATATATAGAACTTACCGGAATGAAATTGTCCGGTAAGTTAAGTGATATCTGGACATGGAAGCGAACTGGATACCAGCTCGTCTCACGGCTGCTATCCAGGCTAGATGCCTTCGTTTGGTAAGGTCCGCTATATGAGCTGCCTCATGTTGCTTCCAGGTTGGGAAAGAATAAAAAGACAAACCCTTTTTAAGCTTATTCTCTTGCCGGTTGTGCGATCGAACATTGCAGCTGACCACGCAGCAAGTACGAACCATGGCTGTTGTGTGTGCTTTCGCTCCTTTGTCGCTTGCGCTTTGTTTGGACCGGGAAAATGGCGCATCAGGCCAAAATCCTTTCCACGCCCACCCCCATGACATCACGCTCCAAAGCCCTATAAGAGTAATATTAAAACTAACTAAACTTGTTAGTTATCTTAGCTAAATTTTATTTTCACAAATGCAAATACAGTAACAAAAAACCTAATTTTAAACATTACTATAATGATGTTTTATGTTACATAAAATTGATTAGTGGATCACTTAACAAAAAGGCTATGAAAACTATTACTATTTGTAGTAATTACAAATTATTTGAATGTATGTAATTCTTTGTATTACACCCCCTGGCATATGTTAATTTTGTTCTGATTGTATACATGTTCTGTATACGGTTTCTTAATAAAGTTTAACATTTAAAAAAAAAAAGAGAAAAAAAAATATATTAAAACTAACTAGCTGCCGCCATTGTTGAAAACTGGAATTGGCTGGGCCGCGCTATGAATTCTGGGATTGTTTGGGCCACGAAGCATACACCCGACCCATCCTTCATAACTGGAGAAATGAAGGACGCATTTTTGGGCCGTGTTTGGGGGAGTCTTCGAATTTGGGCATGCTTCGCCGTGTTGCTGTAACGTAATTGGCCTACAAATGCGGCCTCCGAAGGATGCGGCCGCTAAATTTGGACACAGCTATGAAACCGGACACTGCTTCTTCTTCTTTGGGGTTTAATGGCAGCGGGCATCCCTGGACATGCAGTGCTGCCATCTTCTTTTTCAGTCCATTATTACATTCTTAAATCCTACTACTTATCCCTGCATCTTTTGGGATCTTACAAAGCTTCAAACGACGTGTCGACTATTAAATTAGTCGTAATCGTGACTAATCGACTAATCGTGGCAGCCCTAGTGGGAATAAGGCACGTTGAGTCCACAGGTCATAGTTTTGAGCCATCTTTATTGACCGCGGCTGCAGCTCTCAGCTGTCAGCCGCAGATGCATCACACCACAATACACCACCACTCGCACTTGTTGTAGTCAGCGGGCATGTTTGCGGATGCCACGCAGGTGCGTCCGCCCTCCCTGCATGGCACAGCAAGCCACGCCCCACCACAAGGATTTTGTGAAGGAGGAAATGAGTGCAGTTTAAAAAGTTTTAAGAAATGTATTTCTTTGCTCTGAATAAAAATCTACAAACTTGGGGCTGGGGCAAATAAATTTGCATGAATCAGGGTGAAAAATCTAATATTGTTGTAGGATTGAAGTAAATCAGACTTTCTGAAAAAGTTGGAACATTTTAAAATGTTAATAAAAACAACAGCAAAACAAAGAAAAACCCATGAACCTCTGCTCATATTTACTTCTGAAAAACTCTGCCTCTTTTTTCTACTCAATCATGTGACCAACCTGTTGGCAGCAAACCTAATTAGCTGCAAAATATTCCTTCAGCTCTTCCTTTCTAGTCTTTTGCTGCACACATCCCAACTTTTTCGAGACATGTTGCTGCCACCGGATTCACAATAAGCAAATCTTGTTACACAGCATCCCTACTTTTTGGAATTTGGGTTGTACATAATCTTAATGTAGTTTATTAACCAGAGTCTAGCATAACTAATGGTTTGTTTGGGGGCTCATGCTCAACAGGTTAAACGGACAAGCCCAGATCAAGTCACTAGGCTTTGTTTCCTCTTTCTCTAATAATTAAACATGTGATACTGGAATGCGCACAATCATGCACACTGGAGAGACCTTACTTAAAAAAAGGCACCTTATAGCTTTCACTAGAAGCTTATATTATATGAAAAATAAATAAGAAAAATTTTTTTTTCATGTTTTTCTTTTAACTTAAGATGATAAATCACAGAAGCTTGTTTACTTGCTAGTCTTGGTTCTATTTCACTTTGCAGATTGTAACTGATCTTAGATCAGTGAAAGCAGAGTTAGAGGCAGCATATCAGGTCAAAGTGAAAGACCAACATTTCTCCACAGTATGCATGTGCTTTGTCTCGCAGCTTGAAAACCTCTAGCCATTGTTGGCAGGATACCTATGCCTGTAAAACTGATGCACTGCATATTTCATATTTCAGTGGAACCTAAGCCAAGCAGAGTTGAGCCTGCTTCCAGAGACTGTGGTCAACTGTGTCAACAAGATGTCAACAATTTAAACGATAGATGCAAACAAGCGACAGGAGAAGCTTTATGACAGAGCACTGTCTGAGATAGAAGAGTGGTCACTTTACTTTGGCTTTAATTGATGTCTATTTTTATATTTTACTGAACAATTGCCTGCCTTGTTTGCGTTGGTGGAAAGCCACTGCTTAAAGTTAAATGTTGTGTTTTCATCCTGATTTAGCCAAAAAAAAAAAAAAAAGTGGTTTCTCAATAGTTGTGCATCCCCTTTTCTGTTTTCCTGTTGTTGGTGGTGGAGGTTTTTTTTGTTTTGTTTTTTACCTCACTTTTCCTTGTTTAATTCATTTTGGAAGTACTGTATTCAGGATAGCTAGCCTAGTTTGTGACTCAGCAATGTCAGGGAGAACGCAGCAGGTGGGATAAAGACAGTTGTATTCTACACATATCATTTTGTTACGATATATATGTTTTGATAATATATGTATTCAAGATCTAAAAATAATGGGAAATAAACTTTTGTACATTTTTGTGTGTTCATTTTTTATTTAGTTTTTTCTTGATTTCCTCTAATCCCCAGAATCCCCGTTTGCTAATCTGGGCTATTTTCCAGTTTGGTCATGAGGAAGCAGTCCTCAAATGACCAGCTTACTGTCAGCTTAGTATCAAATGACAGACAGCTGACTGACTGACTGATTTCATTTGCCACTTCAAAGCAGTAGAAGTACTTTACACAAAAGTGAAGTTGTTTTGTTTTCTTTTACACATCCAGCAGTTAAAGAGTTATATTTGGAGGTGTATTTCTTTTTTTTTTCACTGAAAAAGAAGAGACCTCAATAAAGACATTAAGGAGAAGAAAAACAAGTATAAAACAAAGACCACAAGTCAAGGCTATATATAGTGTGTGCATATGTGTGTTTCCTTGTGAGAAATGTCTCCTTTATTACCGACAGTGTTTTTCCAGCTTGATGCTAACTATGTTCAAAGATCTTCGGTGAGGCTTAGAGCTTCTTCTTAACAAATACAAATTATGCTTTGAGGGCTGTAAGATTGACGAAAAGCACATTTGCATACATTACAGCTTAACATTGAAACATTGAGCTGAAACTGTAATGCTCAGCAGGGGCTGCAGACAGAGGCCCATCCCTGCAAGCAATCCGTTTTATATTGTCATCTTACTCTCAGTGCCCTCTGCCTATCAACTATGTAATAGATAGCCAAATCAGTATTTATTTTTTTTATCACTGTATTACAAGCCTGATGCCTCTCTGATATCAATATAGATAAATAAATAGGCATAACATAACAGACAGATGCCATCACTTGATGCTGCTGTATCCCTTCACAAACTGCAGATTACAGTGAAGCACTTCAAATTGAGGCTCATCTACTGGAAGCTTCGACAGGTCTTTGTTGCTTCATCATGAATTATTTTCGTAAATTTTCATTGCATTTCTTTTTCCATCTTCCTCTGGGATTCATTAGGTTGCCCTCAGCAATGGGAGGCCAGTTCCAGCTGTTCTGTTGGCCAACAAATGTGACCAGCGGCGTCATGGTTTGTGCCCCAAGCTGCCCAAACTGGAGAACTTCTCCAAAGAGTACGGATTTGTCGACTGGTATGAAACCTCTGCCAAGGCAAGATGAGATTATTTTCTGTTTCTGTCTTCCTGTCAGCATTTAATGGGTGTTAGATTTGGTCACAATAAACAAGCCACACCCCCTGTCTTACTGTAAAGCTTATAGTTTAGCATGTGTATATATGTCTGTGTGTATCGCTTCCACAACTGGTGTGCCAATCTTAACAAAACTTTGTATGATTATCATCACATATACAGTTATTATTCTCATTATCATTCTGATGATTATGATCAAGTTTTTTTTAAAAAGAAAGGAAAAAAATGTTTTCTTATATCCCAATTCTTCAGATTTCCACGATCAGCGTATGTCCCCATTTGTAACTTAACGGTCACCAAAGTTTGTATCCAGGGGAAAATTTTGTTTTTTGACCAATAAATACTGAATGAGAAATTTAAAAAATGTTGTAGGCAGCTAGTAATGTAAGGCTGTAAAAATGTTTATTTCTGCTGCACGCATGTGCATTTTACCATGGGAGTCAATGGGGACCGACTCGCTTTTAGAGGCAGCCTCAAGTGGCCACTACAGGAACTGCAGCATATAGCACGCCTGCGATGGCTTCATTTTTTCTTAGCCCTGGTGTCATGAATCAAATGAGTGTTTGGAACCCAAATGGAGGTTGGTTTTAGGTAAAGCTTTATTTTGCATTGTTGAATTTCCACCAGAAAAGTCCACCAGAAACACAAACACGATCCAAAACTTAGTGGAAAATGCGCATAGAGGAAGCTAACAAAGACTAAGAGGAAGACTGTTATGTATTCGCAAGGGTGACAAGAGGCAGGTGACAGTAATCTAAGACAATGAGACAGAAGGGGAAGTAAAACTAAACACACTCTAGAGACAAGACAACTATTAATATAAAACAAGAAGTGAGAACTGTAACTAAACGGAGAACCACCGACAATTAGAAGAACTTCGCTGTGTTATCCAGGAAACATTCAGAATGAATAAAACTGAGGAATATATTTAATTAATTAAGAAAAAACAAAATACTAAAATACTCTAGAAAATATTAAGCTTAATACGCATGTGCTGCTGTAACAATTGAACAATTGGGATTAAAAAATTATCTATCAACCAAAGAAACAATTCAACCCCAAAGCTTCAAAAGCCCACAGTCTGACCTGGGGTGATGACACCCAGAGGGTACAGGGTTGAAAACAGTGTTGTCAGCACCGTCTCATTTACATACTGGCCCCTTACAAATATAAAGCATGTCTTCTTCTAGGCTGTTAGAAGAAAAGAAGTTAGGTACATCAGGTTATAGTGAATGCCATGTTCACATAATATCCAGTTATATAAGTTTTCATGATTCAGTCACAGCTGGCTCTCGTAGCTGCCAACTCGCAGAATTCAATTAGTTCGTATCGGCTAAAAGTACCAACAGAAAAACTTGGAATTCAGTTAAATCTTAAAAGGAAAAAAAAGTGAGAACACGGCGCTTACTGTGGCTCATCTGTTGATCCAATTTATTTAAATTAAAGGTGGAAGGCTGGAAGCACAGCTTTTCATTCTTCACCTTACAGAACCTTCAAAGCCTCATGTCCTCTTTTTACCCGTTACATAACAGAAACAAGTTGAGACACACACACACACACCACCTCAGGAAATGAGGAGTGCTCTAGTAGACTTTAGTGAGTTTCCTTTTTTAGTAGATGTTGTAGACAAAAAGAATATTTGATCAGTTATTTAAAGACGTTAATATTTGAAATATTTCACCTTTACGATGGAAAAATGATTAATATAGATGTTCAGCTGTAGCTGCTCCCATTAAAGATTATCAGAGTTTCAGGTAATGAAGTTTCAGTGTACGTGCCAAAAGCTCAGGATTCAGACAACCGTGAATGCTCCATTTTAATGTTTGTTTACTCTTTTACTCAACATCAGCAATAGCTGAAATCCCTAATACGGTCATCACAGGCACACATAAGCTCCACCCCCTGCTGTTCAAACCCTTTGTTTCCAGTGGGCACCCAATCAGAAAAAAGTTGCCTTAAAGAGACGGTGGTCTGAAAGAGAAAGGAGTTAAATGATTAGAACGAGAAGATCTTTATTGCCATTAAATGAACGAGCATACAGAAATATTTCATCCCCCTACAGTTCACAACACGCACAAGAAAATAGGAATTGCTGCTAAAGGGCTGCAATACAAACTCAAAAAAAGCAAATTGGTAATAAATAATAACAAAATGAGTTGGCATAAGAGGAACAGTGTGGCAACTTGTTAAAGCAATCACATGATTTTGTGTAGACTGATTTAACCCACAATAGTGTTAGGATTTTGTACTGTTAGAGGGAAAGTTGTGAACAGAGAACGTACTGGGTAAGCGGTATCTCTCGAACTCAAGAAAGCTGCGTTTTAAAAAAAGAAGCCACGTGGTGATGGCTTAAATGAACACGTTCTCTATTGCACATCTTTGCATTGTTTGTTGTTGTTGTTGTTCGGGTCTGCAGGAAGTATATCTGTGTTTTCTTTGTGACTGCTAATGTGTCTCTTCCTTGTTAGATAATCTTTGCTGCACCAAGGCAACTGTAAATCATGCAAAGCAAATTTAGGACAAAATGAAGTTGAAGCTGTGGTTCCCAGTAGGTCACCATTCTATTGAAAATGCACCCTTTTCCAGCTGTTCTGGACTCTGCAGACATGTGCGCAGAGATGCCCAAACCTCCCTGTCCTCAGCCACCTCCTCCAGCTCTTAGAGACAAAGCACTGAGACATTCCCAAGCCGGTCCTGGGGTAGACCTAGGACACCAGTGTGTCCTAAGTCTACCCCGGGACATACAGGAAGTGGCTCACTTAGCTGGCTCCCTTTGACCAAAATGAAATGACCAAGTTCCTAACTCTATCAATAAGCTGAGCCCAGCCACCCTTCAGAGAAAGCTTGTTCCTGCTGCTTGTGTCCATTATCTCTTTCTTTGGGTCATTACCCAGAGCTCTTTTAAATCCAAACAAGACGAGTTTTAGTCATTCGTCCAAGTTTTTCCTGAGTGATTAAGCGCCTAAAGACAACCCTTAAATACTTAAATGGACAATATGGTGGATTTTACTGTTAAGACATTTCACTATTTCTACCTCCATCGAAACTTCTTCAACCCTTCAGCTTCATCCTATCTCTCTCTCTTTCTCTCCCCAGGACAACACCAACATCGACGCTGCCATCACATGCTTGGTGAAAAGCATCATGTCTGTGGAAGAGGAGAGAGCGCTGGCTGAAGCCACCAGTGGCGCCTGTAAGGGCGATCCAGATGGCAGCGTTCTTGTTCTGCCTCGCTTTGACTACAACACAAAGGAGAAGGGACTCGGTGGATGTTCGGGGTGCCTGTCAATTAAACCAAAACAAGACCAGGACTGAAGGACTGTCTGAACCAAAAGACTGCAGGAACATGCAGAGGATGGTGTGGATGACTCTACTCTCCATCACTTTCTCCTCACTGACCTTTCCTGAGAGAATTTAATAGAATTGATGTTTCTGGGTTTTTGGGTTTTTTTTTTTAGATTTTTCAGGAAAAAAAATCCATCTAATATTTTTAACCAAATAATTAAGTTGTTGTGTTTTTATATCGGACTCTGATTCAAAATGAGTTCAGTCATTGCAGCAATCTCTTATTTGGAGAATGTGACCAATAGCACTTTTTATGGCTTTTAAAGGAAATTTGTCAAAATAATGTTTTCCCAAAATTTGTATTTATCTTATCTGCTATTTTTAAGGTTTGTTTTTTTTGTTTGTTTGTTTGTTTGGGGTTTTTTTGCATTGATGCTTCTATTGTAGCAGAGACAGTAGGTGTGTGAAATTTGCAACTTTGTCCAACAAGTGTTTTTTAGTTTTTAGTCTTTAAATTGCTTTGAGTTATGACTGCTTTGTAAGTTACTACTGTTTGCCTTAGAGCAGCGGTCCCCAACCCCCGGGCCTCGGACACGTGAGTCGTTTGGTACCGGGCCGCGAGAGTTGAGGCTCAGGTGTGAAATGTATGGTTTTCAGGGTTTTTATCGGTTTTCAGCGTTATTTTGTTATCATTTTTATCGTTAACTCGGTTTTCCTGGGTCTTTTCACGTGTGTTATGAATAAATCTTCTTTTTTTCGGTACCGGTACTAGTTTTATTTCGTTGTATTTATCCGCGACACCTTAAAGGCCGGTCCGTGAAAATATTGTCGGGCATAAACCGGTCCGTGGTGCAAAAAAGGTTGGGGACCGCTGCCTTAGAGCAGTGCCAAGTAGCTCCTTATTGTTCATTTTTAATATTTAATTAAAAAGATTTGTTGTTCTGTATTTGATCTTTATTTGTTAAAAAAACAACTTTATGTATAAGATGGAGTATTTCTTAATGTTTATAGGGGGAAGTTGTGTTCAGCTAAAGGAGAGGAGTTTAAAGGCCGTTGTATATGCTTTTGACCACTAGTGGTGCTATAGATCAGTGGTTTTCTTTCTTTTTATATCTCAAGATCCTGTCTGTCTGAGATTGAGGAGGGTTATTTGAAGTGTGCTTTTCATGTAAGCTGTAATGTATAGCATATTATTAGCCAAGAAATATACCAAACTGTGACTTTTTATGGAGCTTAAGGAGCCACAGACATATTAGGAGTGGAATAGGGTTCATCTGTACTGACAATTTTTCTGCCATGATCGTCCACAATACTGCAACAAAATAGCATTTTCCATGTCAAACACCAGACTGTTGATAATTATTATTGATGGTGTGAATTTTGAATCTTTGAGTTGTCAGACCTCCCCAGCTCGTCTGAGACCAGCAAGGAAGCATAATGTTTATATATGTGCAACATGAATGCAAACCTGGAGCCCAAAAACTGAAATAGACTGGCAGTTTTTGAGTTTGGTGTCCACTTCACTTTAATACTAATGATCTATGCAGGTTTGAATTTGTTTGATGAGAAATAAACTGCACTGTTTTATACATCATACACAAGAAAGTATCGTGTCCCTGCAACACGGTTGTGTTTGTCTAAGGCAAAAGGTACAAGTCTTACCAAGGTTTTAATCCCTAACACTGTTCCATTCTAAAGATTTTCCCTTGTTTGCATCCATCCTTTAAATTACTGCTATCTTGTGGCTTCAGTGGCTGTTCTCTGCAGAAGCACGCTGGACTCTGCTTGACTTGAACCCCACTGAAATATGTAGCACCCGTTAATTTCATGGGGATGTGGGTTGGCAAGCTGAGAGACCGACAAATGTTTCTGGTTGTGTATTGTTGATAAATCAGACAAGCTGCTGCTGGCTGGCTCAGGTTCCACTGCTCTGAGATCAGTTACCATCTGCGCTTTGTGTGGAGACAGAGCACTGGCGAGTAATCAAGCCCTCTGGGATTCATCCTCGTAACAGATAAGTTTCCTCTTGCTAAACATCATGCAGTGTGGAAACATTTTCAATATCTCCTTTAGTACATAAGCAAAGAAAGCTTTGCTGGTGCAGGGGAGACATCGGCTCTTGCAGCAGGTCTTGTGAGCGCTCAATTATCCAATTAAGGAAAGTCCACAAAGTTGATTCGTAGCATTTTCAGTGTGAGAAACGTCGCTCATCCAAGTGATTTCTTCAGGTGTCGGCGTCTCTGCTCGTCTGTCTGCTAAAGTCACCACAAACTACTGCATCACTGCCATGGTCGCCACATTTTTATTTATTTTCTTTGGTTTAATTTAAGCAAAGTTGGGTTATTTAACCTAGGGTGGCCATATTTTGGTTTCCAAAAAAAGAGGACACTTGTGCCAGTCATAAAGAACTTTAATAATACTGTTTACTTAAAGAAAACTTTAACATATTTAAACTATGCCTTCTCTGTGTGGTTAATGAACGGTAAAATAAAAACTGTCATATAGGTTTTACAAGTCAACAAGTGCACAAAAAAAAGAGGACGGTTGGTCACCCTATTTAATCTCCATTGTCTCTGGGGTCTCACCATTTTCCCTAAAATACTATAAACCAAAGGCAATCCAACCAAATGTTCATATTTGATGAGCCGTTTTTAATTTTCCACCGAATTAAAATGTAATTGTGCTACATGACACTGTAAACGGATAGTGAGCATTGGTATGTAAACAAAGGAGAACCACCGGCGTTGCTGTCAACTGTCCCTGTTTCTTCTTCTGTTTCTTCTTTACTAACAATAAACGTTTTTTTTACATTTGTGTTATTTAACACTTGTCAAAACTTAAAACTTTAAGCAATCTCATCACACTACAGTGCTTCAGTAGAAGCACAATAGTCATGCTTTTTCAATGTGCATGCTTTGAACAGTTGTGATTGTGTCAGATTATATATGAGTCTGCGAAGAAAACGTTTCTTTCTGCAACCAGCCTGTCATATTAATGTGTGCACACAGTCTGACTGTTTATTGGCGCTCTTCTCAGCACCACAGCAGGAGATCGCTTAATGTTTGATCTCCAGCCTTGATGATGTAAAGATTTGTATTGTTTTAAGATAATTAACTGAATAGTGCTTTTATGGTACACGTAATAACCGTGCATTTGTTTTTGTTTTTATTACTCGTTCAGGAGAAAACTGCAGCAATTACCAGCACTGTAACAACAAGCAAAAATGGACATGGCAGGTGGTGCACAAAGCAACCAGTGTATACAGGTATACGCTTTAATCTTCAGCAGGAACTGTTCCTGTTTGTTGGGAATTATAGTTTATTTAAAACAATTGCACCGCTATTAATGTGCACAAAATGGGCAATGTGCAATAGATCCTGGTACTGTCTAAACATCTTTGGCCACAACTCATTTCTGTATATTTAGTTGGAAAAGTGTAGTATATAAAGCGCAAACCAGAGTTTGTATAATCGTACTTCTCTCCTGGCCTCCTCCAGACTTTGACAAAAATGTCAAATTTTTATTAATCAGCTCATCAGACAACAGGGTTTTTTTCCCCAGTAATTTCCATACCTCAGCCTTATCTCTACCCATACGGAAAAGAAATAGTAAAAACTTATATGTGATTACTCATGAAAGTGGCCACTTTCTCATTACTTTCATACATTGTTTTAGTAAGTATCCAAAACATACAAGTTTCATTATATAATTTCTCAAGGGATCTTATATCTGTTTTCACTCTTATATGCTTTTCATACAAGTTTCACACAAGACGGATACAAACTTTATAAGATTTATATATATCTTTTCCATATGGGTACCTTTAAAATAATTTCTTGACAGCCACCCTTTCACTGACCATTGATGAGGCTTCAGTGATCAGCTGAAAGGCCAGATATATCTCTCACATCCTGATCCTGGTGAATTTTCAATGATAACTGAATTATTGATGTAAAATTTAAATCACGGAGCAGCTAAATTAAAGTCAGATTGAAGATGGTTTTGAGTCGGTGCTTGATGTTACATGAATCACAACCACTCTTTACTCAATTCTAGAGCCATTATAAGCAAATTTGATTTACACTATGGTTCATTTATTGATGTTAAATTTAACCGTCAGGGGTTGCATTAAGGAGTGGCCTCACTATTGGTCTTAAACCAAGGGTGTCAAATATAAGGCACAGGGGCCAGAGTCAGACCCACAATGACTCCAATCTGGCCCACTGGACAGCTTTGGACAATGTGAATAAGGGCAAACATTTTGGACTTCTAACTGCAATTTCTTCTATTGTTTTTATGGTTAAAGTTTGAGGTTTTTTTACAACGTGTAACATAATCATTTTTAAAAAAAGAAAATACAATAGTAATAAAATAAAATGGGAAGTTTCTGTTTTATAATTTAAGGACATTATCAGTAATGACCAGAACGTTTTCTGTAATTTTACACATTAATTTCTTAAAGTTAGAGTCATGCTGACAGATTTCTCTTTTACTACGGCAGCATTTCTTTACCATGTAGAAAAAACGAGGCGCACTGTTGAAATTGTGCTTCTTTTTCTCATATTAAGATATCTCAGAGTTCAAACGTGCAGTTAAACTTCTTGACGCTGGCAGAGAGGCAAGTTTTACTGTTTCAGCCCACTTAACTAAAGTGAGCGCTACCTATGATAGTCTAGCCTTAAACACCCCAATGGCGCCCCCTGGTGTTTAACTTGTGATGTTACAATTATGGAGCAGGAAACAATAACAAGGAGCACTGTGTACATGGTACAGTGTACCATTTAATCAGCATCAGCTGCTTTTTTCTCCTTGATATAATCTTGTAAATAATAATTGTGTCAGTTAAAAATAGAACAGCTTGAACATTTTTGCAGTTTTTACTTTTATTTCTTTTCCATTCTTTACTTTTATGTCTTTCCAGACGAATACTTGTGAAATTACATAGAAACCATCAGAGTTCCTGTTACTCTACATGTCCGCACAGACATAACAGTGCTGCATGTTTACTGCTGAAACTATATGGCCAGTGACACTGAAGCACAAAGCTGGCTATAGGCTATGCCCTTCCCTCACAGCTAACAGTAATGCTATACTAGTACAGGCTCTGGTTTGATCTCATATCAATCAAGTAATTCTATCCTTCCTGCCTTACCACACAGATTTCAGCAGATTCAAAATGCAGCTGTTGTGTTTTTATTAGAACAGCTTTCATAGGACCCCCTTCCTTCAGCAGCTAAAATACGGCAATGATTTTAAGATTCTGCTTCGTATTTTCAAGTCTCCATAATCTCTCTAATATTCTGCACATCTCCACTCCTTTCTGTACTCTGAGATCATCCTCCTATTTTACTCTTTCCCACACCACATTTCCTTTCTGCTAAAGCATATAGTTAGGGCTGGATCAGGTGACCCTGAATCCTCCCTTACTTATGCTGCAATGGGGGATTCCCATGATGCATTGAGTTTTTCCTTTCCAGTCACCTTTCTCACTCACTATGTGTTAATAAACCTCTCTGCATTGAATCATACCTGTTATTTATCTCTGTCTCTCTTCCACATCTTCCATCCCGCTCTTAACCTGGTTCTGCCGAAGGTTTCTTCCTGTTTTACCTTCCCACTGTCGCCAAAGTGTTTGCTCATAGGGGTCATATGATTGTTGGGTTTTTCTCTGTATGTATTATTGTAGGGTCTGCCTTACAATATAAAGCACCTTGAGCTGACCGTTGTTGTGATTTGACACTATAAATAAAACTAAATTGAAATTCACAATATTGGTTCTGTCCCTTTAATCTTTAAAGCCAGCCATAAAACACATTTTAATCTCACAGATTATGTTTGATTGTTATTTATTATTATACATTTTCAGACATTATTCTTATTATTCTAGATCAAAATTTAAATAAAGACAAAACTTGGGTGTATGAGTCTTTTTCGACCCTGAAAATTTAATATGGGTAGCTGCTGTATTGCAATGTTAGAAACTAAAAAATGAGTGAAAAAGAACAAAGTTTAGACTTGTCACTATCAGGATCATTATAATTAACTAAAAATAACAAATAAGATGAAACTTTTACATACTGAAAGAGTTTTGTCATGTAGCTAAATCAAAAGTGGCATTATAGAGGAAAGAAATGTACAGGGAGTGCAGAATTATTAGGCAAGTTGTATTTTTGAGGAATAATTTTATTATTGAACAACAACCATGTTCTCAATGAACCCAAAAAACTCATTAATATCAAAGCTGAATGTTTGTGGAAGTAGTTTTTAGTTTGTTTTTAGTTTTAGCTATTTTAGGGGGATATCTGTGTGTGCAGGTGACTATTACTGTGCATAATTATTAGGCAACTTAACAAAAAACAAATATATACCCATTTCAATTATTTATTTTTACCAGTGAAACCAATATAACATCTCCACATTCACAAATATACATTTCTGACATTCAAAAACAAAACAAAAACAAATCAGCGACCAATATAGCCACCTTTCTTTGCAAGGACACTCTAAAGCCTGCCATCCATGGATTCTGTCAGTGTTTTGATCTGTTCACCATCAACATTGCGTGCAGCAGCAACCACAGCCTCCCAGACACTGTTCAGAGAGGTGTACTGTTTTCCCTCCTTGTAAATCTCACATTTGATGATGGACCACAGGTTCTCAATGGGGTTCAGATCAGGTGAACAAGGAGGCCATGTCATTAGTTTTTCTTCTTTTATACCCTTTCTTGCCAGCCACACTGTGGAGTACTTGGACGCGTGTGATGGAGCATTGTCCTGCATGAAAATCATGTTTTTCTTGAAGGATGCAGACTTCTTCCTGTACCACTGCTTGAAGAAGGTGTCTTCCAGGAACTGGCAGTAGGACTGGGAGTTGAGCTTGACTCCATCCTCAACCCGAAAAGGCCCCACAAGCTCATCTTTGATGATACCAGCCCAAACCAGTACTCCACCTCCACCTTGCTGGCGTCTGAGTCGGACTGGAGCTCTCTGCCCTTTACCAATCCAGCCACGGGCCCATCCATCTGGCCCATCAAGACTCACTCTCATTTCATCAGTCCATAAAACCTTAGAAAAACCAGTCTTGAGATATTTCTTGGCCCAGTCTTGACGTTTCAGCGTGTGTGTCTTGTTCAGTGGTGGTCGTCTTTCAGCCTTTCTTACCTTGGCCATGTCTCTAAGTATTGCACACCTTGTGCTTTTGGGCACTCCAGTGATGTTGCAGCTCTGAAATATGGCCAAACTGGTGGCAAGTGGCATCTTGGCAGCTGCACGCTTGACTTTTCTCAGGTCATGGGCAGTTATTTTGCGCCTTGGCTTTTCCACATGCTACTTGCGACCCTGTTGACTATTTTGAATGAAACGCTTGATTGTTCGATGATCACGCTTCAGAAGCTTTGCAATTTTGAGACTGCTGCATCCCTCTGCAAGATATCTCACTATTTTTGACTTTTCTGAGCCTGTCAAGTCCTTCTTTTGACCCATTTTGCCAAAGGAAAGGACGTTGCCTAATAATTATGCACACCTGATATAGGGTGTTGATGTCATTAGACCACACCCCTTCTCATTACAGAGATGCACATCACCTAATATGCTTAATTGGTAGTAGGCTTTCGAGCCTATACAGCTTGGAGTAAGACAACATGCATGAAGACGATGAAGTGGACAAAATACTCATTTGCCTAATAATTCTGCACTCCCTGTAGTGTTTGTGTTTGTTCATTTGGTAAAATGACATAACTTGTATGAGAGGCAAATTTATTAAAACCCAAAAGTTGAACATGTCATAAATTGTAAGTAAATCAACAGATAAAGCAAGCAAACAACAAATAAACCCAAATGACTTGAAAGAGAGCAAAAGAAAGAGAGAGGCATAGACTGGTAGCATATATTAACCAAGATGCAACTATTACTCTAAATAAGCTGCTTCACTACAAGCCACACAAACCTACAAGTGAATGTAGGAGCCTAAAAGCACCACAGGGCCCTACTTGTATAGTTTTTTTTTAATGCAAATTCAATTCACTTGGTGAATTTTGAGTTTAGTTCTGTGTTTGTTTTTTTTATTGTAATCTACATTTAATTGCTAACGTTTTTCATATAATCCAGAACCATCTTCAGAGTTACATCTTTTAATTGAATGAGGTTCATGAATATTAATTACTGTTTCTATTAAGCTAGCAAACAGGAAACATGGGTACATATGCTATGATCATTATAGTATGGTATAGTATATACTATATAGGACGCTGCAAAACAATATATAGTGACAAGCAATTCAGATATTGCAATTTAGTTGTAGACTATGACGCTCCATTTGATGCTATACACATATATATATATATATATATATATATATATATATATATATATATATATATATATATATATATATATATATATATATATATACACACACATACATACATACATACATACACACACACACATTAGGGGTGCAACGATTCAGTTCGATACTTTGGTGTCATGCCTTTTTAATTTGGCATTTATTAAAATTATAAATATATATTTTAACTCAAAAGTACAGTTTTTAAATTTAATGTTGCTGAAACAACAAAGTAATAAGAAAATAAATCTATCTGATCGAGAAATCACTCATCTTTGGAAAAGAGAGTTTATTACAGAGAAATGTCTCTTTCCAAAATAAAAGCTATACTATCCGCTTCTTCTGGGCTATATTCTCAGCAGCATATTAAACATGTCAGGTCCCCATAAGGAGAATCATGTGCTAACGGCTGTCTAAATGACTCGGGTAAAGTTTGTAGCATGCGTGCTTGTTGTTTTTGTCTGTTTCCACTTGTCTTTGCACTAGGATGATGTCGGAGTAAATGTGCAGTCATATTCGTTGTGTTGCCACTAGTGCTGTCAGCGTTAATCTCGTTAAAATGACATTAACGCCATAATGCAGCAAATCTCCGTTACCGCGGATCTCCCCATGTGTGGGCCTGGAGGCGTCAACACGTTAACAAGCTAACTGCGCTAACGCACTAGTTCCCACCAATGTAATTGAGCATTGCGTGGCACATCCGACATACTGTTTTACTTTTGTCCATGACGCGCTTACCATCAGGGTCATACGTCACATGAAAACCAAGATATTTCCAAACGCCAGATCTGAATGAGGGTGGGGGAGGTTCAATTTCGGGGAGCGTTGAGGCAGTTGCCATGTTGCAACGAGCTTAGCTTCTGTCTTGCTAGCTTGCGCTACGCTCAGTGGAGTAGTTGAACACAGATCCACTGAGCGCTCAACACAGACAGCATCGTCAGAAGAAAAGTTGATAAAATAAATAAAACATTTTGTATTGTTCGATACATATGAGTACTGAACCAAAAGCACTGTATCGAACGGTTCGATATTGATACGAGTATCGTTGCACCCCTTATATATATACAGTGGGGCAAAAAAGTATTTAGTCAGCCACCGATTGTGCAAGTTCCCCCACATAAAATGATGACAGAGGTCAGTAATTTGCACCAGAGGTACACTTCAACTGTGAGAGACAGAATGTGAAAAAAAAAATCCATGAATCCACATGGTAGGATTTGTAAAGAATTTATTCGTAAATCAGGGTGGCAAATAAGTATTTGGTCAATAACAAAAATACAACTCAATACTTTGTAACATAACCTTTGTTGGCAATAACAGAGGTCAAACGTTTACTATAGGTCTTTACCAGGTTTGCACACACAGTAGCTGGTATTTTGGCCCATTCCTCCATGCAGATCTTCTCGAGAGCAGTGATGTTTTGGGGCTGTCGCCGAGCAACACGGACTTTCAACTCCCGCCACAGATTTTCTATGGGGTTGAGGTCTGGAGACTGGCTAGGCCACTCCAGGACTTTCAAATGCTTCTTACGGAGCCACTCCTTTGTTGCCCGGGCGGTGTGTTTTGGATCATTGTCATGTTGGAAGACCCAGCCTCGTTTCATCTTCAAAGTTCTCACTGATGGAAGGAGGTTTTGGCTCAAAATCTCACGATACATGGCCCCATTCATTCTGTCCTTAACATGGATCAGTCGTCCTGTCCCCTTGGCAGAAAAACAGCCCCATAGCATGATGTTTCCACCCCCATGCTTCACAGTAGGTATAGTGTTCTTGGGATGCAACTCAGTATTCTTCGTCCTCCAAACACGACGAGTTGAGTTTATAGCAAAAAGTTCTACTTTGGTTTCATCTGACCACATGACATTCTCCCAATCCTCTGCTGTATCATCCATGTGCTCTCTGGCAAACTTCAGACGGGCCTGGACATGCACTGGCTTCAGCAGCGGAACACGTCTGGCACTGCGGGATTTGATTCCCTGCCGTTGTAGTGTGTTACTGATGGTGACCTTTGTTACTTTGGTCCCAGCTCTCTGCAGGTCATTCACCAGGTCCCCCCGTGTGGTTCTGGGATCTTTGCTCACCGCTCTCATTTTGACCCCACGGGATGAGATCTTGCGTGGAGCCCCAGATCGAGGGGGATTATCAGTGGTCTTGTATGTCTTCCATTTTCTGATGATTGCTCCCACAGTTGATTTTTTCACACCAAGCTGCTTGCCTATTGTAGATTCACTCTTCCCAGTCTGGTGCAGGTCTACAATACTTTTCCTGGTGTCCTTCGAAAGCTCTTTGGTTTTGGCCATGGCGGAGTTTGGAGTCTGACTGTTTGAGGCTGTGGACAGGTGTCTTTTATACAGATGATGAGTTCAAACAGGTGCCATTCATACAGGTAACGAGTGGGGGACAGAAAAGCGTCTTACAGAAGACGTTGCAGGTCTGTGAGAGCCAGAGATTTTCCTTGTTTGAGGTGACCAAATACTTATTTTCCACCCTGATTTACGAATAAATTCTTTACAAATCCTACCATGTGAATTCATGGATTTTTTTTTCACATTCTGTCTCTCACAGTTGAAGTGTACCTCTGGTGCAAATTACTGACCTCTGTCATCATTTTAAGTGGGGGAACTTGCACAATCGGTGGCTGACTAAATACTTTTTTGCCCCACTGTATATATGCCCACCTGGCGTCCCACCCAGGGAACTTTACTTTACAGTTGTGACATTCTTGGTGCTGTAGAAATCCACTCTTTGCACATTGTCCCCAGCACCTAAATGAACAGAAGGTAGAGTAATCAGTCCTCAGAAGCACAAAACTTTCTGAGGAACAACAGTGCACACATGCATTAGCGTCATCTCAGCCCGACCTGATTGGCAGATGAAGTTGACGTGTTCCCCACAGTGCAGGTCCTGCCACATGAAGTGCTCTCCATTGCTCATGGCTCCACACATGCTGGAGTAATAGTAAGGGACAAAATCTTGTGGCCAGTTGAAGAAATTCATGGAGTGTCCGGACATCCAGAACCAGTCATCTCTATTCAAGGATCTGTTGGACATAGTGAATCAAAATACTGCCATTTATGTAGCCTATGGATTTTAACTGCTTTTTCACATTTTCAAGCTATGTGGTCTTTATGATGGGATAAACAAAAACCCCAAATCACTCCAAGCCTTCATTCATTTTCTTCCTCTTACCCAGTTCAGCATCATCACTATTCACTACGACCCCAATGCTGGTACATCAAGAACTGAGTTACCATGAGGACCACTGTTGTCTTTACCCTTCAAATCTTCTCTAGCTTCACTCTCAGTCCTTGGTACTTCTCAAGCTTCCCATGATCCTTCTTCCTGGTATCACTAGGTATAGCTACTTCTATCACAACATACTATATGCATACTGTACAGTGGTCTGTCCACACAGCCAACCATGACAGAACGACGCGACCAGTACATGGACCCAGCGGACTCATCCCGGGAGCGCGATCTCGCCCACGTCATGGCCCTAATGGAGCGGATTTCCCACACAAAGGATACTAAGGCGATGGCGATCGGATTAAACGCTATTGGAACAATCCTCGAGGGGAATCCACATCTCTGCCAACTCAAGGGATTCATGAGCTTAATTGACGAGATGCACGAAGCCCAGGAGGTTCTTCAGGCTCAGGAGCTAGCGGCCTTTGCTCGTTCGCAGTACTCCACTCCGAGGCCTCCGCAGCAACAGCAGCAACTGACGGAGCGCACTGCGAAGCAGCGTAAGCTCCCTGCAACACAGCAGCGGCCGAACACGGAGCCTTCTGCGACACCACAGCGATCGCCGCGGCAGGATATCAACCCCTTGCCGCTGCCACCGAGCGAACTACCGACTCCGGTCTGCTCCGACTGTCGCTCGCCAGCCTCTTTCCTTGCGGCCATGTGGGCGCAGGATGAGGAGTCGGCCTCTCCGCCATCGCCATTCTCCTCTGCAGTTTCCACTCCCACTTCCAGGAGGAAACGGCACCGGCGCCATTACCAGTCCTCGCTACAGCCGCACTCCAGCCCCTTCCCAGAGCAATCAGCAGCTGTGAGTAACCACGACAGTTTTTCCCGCACTCCTTCTGGGAATGTCAATAAAAAGGATTATGTTTCTTCTGCTCCATCTGACCCTGTTAACCCCGTATCAGCTAAAGCTGCGGCTTCCACCCCGGAGACAATTAACCTCAGCTCTGAGAACATTAAGACTGTTTTATTCTCTGAACTGCCACCTCAAGAGACTGTTCAGTGTGCGCCCGAATGTTTCGTTTCTTGGGCTACTGACACTCATTTAAAGACTTCAAGTGGTAATGTTGTAGATATTGACACAATCTCCAGGGCCTCCCCAGAGTCTGCGTGTCCTCCCTCAGCAGACTCTGGACCGCTAGAGGCTGAAGAGCCAGCATTTCCCGAGTCTTTTAAAAACTCCACTGAGGTAGTGCAGTCAGCTGCCCAGCAGTCATCACAATTCGCAGTCCAGCAGCCCTCAGTTTGCTTAGCTGCCCAGCCAGAAGCTCACTTAGCTGCCCAGCGGTCCCCAGTTCAGTCCTCTGCAGCTCAGTCTCCTCCGGTTCTCCAGTCACTCGCAGCTCAGTCGACCTCAGTGCACTCTCTTGTATTTCCAGCGCCTCAGCCTTTAGCACGGCCTGCACCTCAGCCGCCAGCTCCACCGTCTATTCAGCCACCATCTCCACCCACTCGTTTTCAGGAGGAGGATGCCCCCACACAGACTTTCGTTGCTCCTCAAGACCTGGCTAAATTTGAGACTTTTACTCTCTCCGGGGCCTCCCCAGAGGTTAAATATCAGCATTCAGTTAACTCTGGACCCCTGGACATAAAGAAGCCAGCGCAACCTGTTTCGTCCCTGCCAGAGGCCCGCGTGCCTGCTGGTTCTGTTTTGCTCCTGCTAGAGGCCCGTGGGCCTGCTGGTCCTGTTCTGTTACTGCCAGAGGCCCGTGCACCTACTGGTTCTGATCTGTCTCTGCCAGAGGCCCGTGCGCCTGCTGGTTCCGATCTGTCCCTGCCAGAGGCCCGTGCGCCTGCTGGTTCCGTTCTGTGCCTGCCAGAGGCCCGTGTTCTGTGCCTGCCAGAGGCCCGTGTGCCTGCTGGTTCCGTTCTGTGCCTGCCAGAGGCCCGTGTGCCTGCTGGTTCTGTTCTGTGCCTGCCAGAGGCCCGTGTGCCTGCTGGTTCCGTTCTGTGCCTGCCAGAGGTCCCTGCGCCTGCTGGTTTTGTCCTGTGTGTTCCAGGGGCCCCTGTGCCCACTGGTCCTGAGACTGTTTTCGCTGGAGGGCCCGAGGAGCCCGTCCAGCCTCCTGCTTCGCCAGCTGGAGGGCCCGAGGAGCCCGTCCAGCCTCCTGCTTCGCCAGCTGGGGGGCCCGAGGAGCCCGTCCAGCAACCTTCCTCGTCAGCTGGGGGGCCTGAGGAGCCCGTCCAGCCACCAGCTGCTCCACCAGCAGCCTCATCCACACCTGCAGCAGCAGCTGGATCCACAGTTTCGTCCACGCTGCCGCCTGCTGCAGCGCCTCCGTCTCCGGCTTCCACGCCGCCGCCAGCTGCAGCCTCTGTGTCTACATCCTCACCAGCTGAAGCCTCTGTGTCTTCATCCTCGCCAGCTGCAGCCTCTGTGTCTTCACCCACGCCGTCGCCTGGTCCAGCTTCAGCTTCACCCACGCCGTCACCTGGTCCAGCTTCAGCTTCACCACCCACGCCGTCGCTTGGTCCAGCTTCTGCTTCACCCTCACCTGGTCCAGCTCCGGTTTCACCCTCGCCTGGTCCAGCTCCGGTTTCAGCCTCGCCTGGTCCAGCCGCAGTGGCTTCTTCCACGCCAGGTCCGGGTTCAGCGTCTGGTCCTGCCTCGTCTGGTCCTGCCTCGTCTGGTCCTGCGGTTGTCACACCATCATCAGTTCCAGCTCGTCCTGTTCCACCTCGTCTCTGCCGGCCGCTTTCCTGGCCTCTAGTTGGGCATTGTCGCTGCTGTGGACGACCTCCTGAACGCCGCCACTGCCCTCCGCGTGGCCGGCCCCCGGACTTGCTCTGTTGCCACCGCTGCCATGCGCACGGTCGGCCTCCAGACTTGCTCTGTTGCCACCGCTGCCATGCGCACGGTCGGCCCCGAGAACTGTTTCTACGCCTCCGCCGTTGCCGTCCGCACGGTCGGCCCCCAGAACTGTTTGCCCGTCACCGCCGTTGCCGTCCGCACGGCCGGCCTCCGAACCTGCCCCGCTGCTGCTGCCTTTCGCACGGTCGGCCTCCCGAAATGAACTGTGCTGGCCTTCTGACCTATCAGTCCCCAGGCCGACCTCCTGACCTACGTTTTGTACTCTGATCCCCTGTGTGGTCTTTGGACATTTTTTTTTGGTTTTCTGGGGGGGCTCTTCTTTTGTTCTGTTCTGGGCCTTCCGTCCTGTGCCTCCCGCCGCCCACCCTGGCTTGGTGGTCTGTTTGTCTTTTGGGGCTGTCGGGGGCCAGCCCTTGAGGGGGGGGGTACTGTCATGGTCCTGGGTCGGTGACCCAGCGCTTTAAGTTTATTATTATCATTTTCCAATTTATTATCATGATTATTATTATTGTTTGAGTTCTACGTGTTATATTCGGTCTGCCTCTGAGTCTGCGTCTGTATCTGTCTGTCTATGGTGTCACCCCGTCTGTTTGTGAATCTGTCTGTTTAGTTCAATGTCTTGTCTGGTTCCATGTGTCTGAGTTTCCTGTTTTATTGTGAAGGTCTGTGTCGTATGTGAGTGTGCTCAATTTACGTTTCCCCTGTCTCGTCAGCTGTGATTTCTGCCAGGTGTGTTCCCCTCCTGTCTCTCATCCCTTGATTACTGCCATCTGTGTATTTAAGCCCTGTGTTTCTCTGTGTCAGTGTCGCTTCGTACCCTCAACTTGCTGTGTGTTTGTAATGTCCTGTCCTCCAGCACCTCGGTTTAGAGTTTTGTTTTTGTAAGTTGTATTTCGTGAGTCATTCTTCCAGCAATAAAGCTGCGTTTTCAGTTTATTCCCATCTCCAAGAGTCCTGCAATTTTGGGTCCACCACTTCTGCTTGCCTGCCACACAGCCAACCATGCAGTGTTGGGGAGTAACGGAATACATGTACCGCCGTTACGTATTTAAAATACAAAATATGAGTAACTGTATTCCGTTACAGTTACCGTTTAAAAAGGTGGTATTCAGAATACAGTTACTTTGTTGAAATAAATGGATTACACTGGGGTACTTTCCTGTTTCATATTGTCGCGGGTCAGGACTGTTTGGGTTTTGTTTGACAGCTACGTTCTTTTGTTCCAGGCGGCAGCATTACGGTTGCCATGGTTACAGGGCGACGCTCTCTCTCTCTCTCTGCGACTGTGTGTTTCCTGGGTGAGAGAGCGCCTTTTCGTTGTTGTTGTTGTTGTGCTAAGCTAACAGGCAGAATGCTACAAGCATAGCTCTAAAGAATGTAGCCTCATGGGCAGTGTAGTCCGTGTTGCAGGGAGAATGGACTGCCATACACATTATGTGTCTGTGAGCGCGAGGAGGGAGAAAAAGGGGAGTGGAAAGGTAGGAGCAGTCATCGAGCAAAAACGGGAGCTGGAAGCATGTAAATATAATAATAACCACTGCAGCCAAGAAGAGAGCCTGATGAGCCCAGTTGTAAGTACGCTATTAAGACTCGACTGTACGCTGTGTTCGTGTTTTCCTCCGAAAACATTAAGTTCCGTTGGAGCAGTCTTTCAACGCCTCTCTCTGTCTCTCGCAAGAAAAGTTGACCCACACAACAAAGTAGAGCTATTTTTCGGCTACCAGCCGACAGGGACCCCGCCGTATTAGTCAGAGGTCCCTTTACTACAGTTCGGAGTCGCGGACCTTCAGTAATAGTAATAAATCACACAGCAATAGTACATTCACGTTGTTATAAAAAGCATGATAATATTGTAGCGGGTCAGGGCTGTTCGGGGTTCTGTTTGTACAGTTATGTTTTGTGTATGTTACCATGGTGACGGGTGACGCCCTCTCGCTGCGACGGTGTGTCCTTCCGGGGTCAGAGGGCGCCCTATGTGTGTTGTGGTTGCCGCGCTGAGCAGTTAGCTAGCGGCAGTGTGTTCTTCTGCAAATGTAATAAACGGCTGTGCTCCCTGGCTAGCTCACGGGAAGCAAGACCAAACGATACCTCCGTCTCCTCCTTGTCTGAACTCGCCACAATATATTAAGTATTCCAAAGTATTCAGAATACGTTACTGTCATTGAGTAACGTAACGGAATACGTTACAGAATACATTTTGGGGCATGTATTCTTTATTCTGTAATGGAATACATTTTAAAAGTAACCTTCCCAACACTGCAACCATGACACTAATAGTGTACTTGTCACACAGTGGAAATTTGTGTTTTTATGTTTTATCAATCTGTGTATTGGTACATAGTGTTGATTTTATTTGCATGATTTTATTGTGATATTTATATTGCATGTTTGTTTATTGATATTTATACGGCATGGTTTTATCCTCATATTTATATTATGTGTGTTAATGTTGTACCATGTTCCTTTAATCCACTGTGGACTAAACAGACAATTGTAGGCACCTGTGAGGTGGGGGCGTTCCCCAAGGTGGCCTATCAGCCGCCAGGTTGACCTGTTAAAGGGGATAGTGAGCGCAGAGACAAAAAGAGGAGTGTCGCACGAAAGGTGAGCAGGAGAAAAAGGAACGCGTGCAAGCCCGCACGTGTGTGGAAGGAACTGCTGCCTGACTGTGGGGTGCCGCGAGTCGTTCGGCAATCCACTCCCAACGCAGGAACAGCAACAGTGGGTGGCGATGGCTGCAATGCACAACAGGGCAGGGATGCCCTTCTGCCTGCATCTGACGGTGAGACGAGGGAGGCCGTGTTCAGGTGTGGAGCGGGGCGGGACTGTGCGGCGACGCGCTGTCAGGAGGAGACAGGTCTGCGATAGGAGTCTCCTCCCTGGTCTGCTGCTGACGAGTTTTACCATACCGGAAGAGAAGTTCCTCTCCTGTCTCTTTCATATAAGGACCATTCGCCCATGTGTGGCTGGACTGTGGGATTATGGGACTATGGGAGGGTAATTTTAGCATATGGAAAACATGTTTTAGCCTTGTTTTAATAGTGTATAGTTATTTCTGCCGGCAGGGTTTTTAGCGGGTTGCAACACTATTTTTATTGTATACGGGGAATTTTATCTTGTATTTGTGACTCTGGCTGTTTTTTTTATGGAAATAAATGGTGTTTGAAGCCAGCTTAGTTTCTGTGCCCTGAGCGCTGACCCGCTCGCTCCCCTTTCTGCTTGTATGTATACAGACGTGGTGGTGAAGATTTAGGTCCACCAGTCTTAGCGGCTACATACTGACACTACAGTGGAAATATAACATAAATTGGCGACGAGTTTTGACGTCTGGAAGACTTGGCCGTCTACTGAGCATGAACTGACTGCATGGCCGAGTTTGGACGGAAAACGGACGATCGCGTGGTGAATTAGCATCGGAGCTAGCTGCTAGCTGCTTTTTCGCCGACGAGTCAGAAACGACAGTGTTGGCTGTGGACAGCGGATACATCATGGCTGGAATGATTGGACAGATGGACCCCTTTGATGATGCTGGTGAGCAATGGGCGACGTATATTGAACGTTTTGAGCATTACATCCTTGCTAATGACATTCAGCCTGAGAAACGGGTCCCGGTGCTGTTGAGTGTGATGGGTCCCAAGACGTACGGTCTGCTGCGTAATCTAGTAGCTCCAAGCAAGCCTGGGACAATGCAGTATAACAATATTGTGGGTGTTTTGCAAGCTCATTTTGCTCCCAAACCGCTGGTAATAGCTGAAAGGTTCCGGTTCCACAAGAGGAATCAGGGGGAAGAAGAAACGGTCGCACAGTATGTGGCGGTGCTGAAAAGACTGTCAGAACATTGCGAGTTTGGTGCGTATCTGGAAGATGCTCTACGAGACAGATTTGTGTGTGGATTAAAGTGTGAAACTGTGCAGAAGCGTCTTTTGACTGAAAAGGATCTCACGTTTCGCAAAGCAGTTGATTATGCTGTGTCGGCAGAGACAGCAACACGTGAAGTGCAGCAGTTGAGTGGTTCCCTTAAACTGAATGCGGTGCTGTCACAAAAAGGTGATAAATGCCGCCGCTGCAGGAAAATTAATCATACTGATGATGACTGCTGGTACAAAGACCGTGACTGTCACCAGTGTGGAAGGAAGGGCCACACGAAACGCATGTGTAAAGGTAGAGCCAGAAGCAGCCAAGATTGGAATAGGAAAGAGAAAGAGGGGAAACCTGAGCTGAAAGGCAATGCAGTTAAAAACAGAGCAAAGGACAAAAAGAGGAGAATTCATCATGTTGCTGCAGAGGAGAGAGAAAGTGAAGGAACCAGACCCGACACTGATAGTGAGTTGGAGCTGTATTCTTTGTCACAAAAAGAGAAATATTCACGTATCTCCCTAATGCCTGTAGTTAACGGGAAGAAAATGGAGATGGAGATGGATACAGGGGCTGCTGTGTCTTTGATTCCATGGGAACAATATAAAAGTATGCTGAGTCAGTTGCCGCTGCAACCCACTGACATCATGCTGAAAACGTACACTGGGGAGCCGCTGGCACCAGAAGGGGTCATCAAGGTGCAAGTTGAACTGAATAAGCAGCGTGCAACTCTACCCTTGTACGTGGTAAAGGTGGATGCTCCACCACTGTTTGGTAGGGAGTGGCTGAGAGTGATTAAGCTGAACTGGAAAGACTTAAAGATGGTCCATGCCAGAGAGCAAAGCGGAAATGACAATCTGGAGGCTGTGCTAAAGAAACACTCTGCCGTTTTCTCTAAGGAGCTGGGCACAATGAAAGGAATTAAAGCCAGATTGACTTTTAGGCCTGATAGTGTCCCCAAATTCTGTCCATCACGTAACGTGCCTTATGCTCTCCGCCCTCGGGTGGAGGCAGAACTGAAACGCCTGACTGAGCTTGGGGTGATCACACCAGTGGAGCATAGTGATTGGGCTACGCCCGTGGTCCCTGTCAACAAGAAGGATGGCTCAGTGAGACTCTGTGATGATTTCAAGGTCACTCTCAATTCGCAGCTCTGTGTGGATAAGTACCCACTTCCACGCATTGAGGATCTGTTTGCTCTCTAGCAGGAGGTCAGCATTTCAGTAAGCTAGACTTAGCAAATGCTTACCTACAGATGGAGGTAGAAGAGGAGTCTAAGAAGCTGCTGACTATTTCGACACAAAAAGGGCTGCTCCGTTTCAATTGCTTGCCTTTTGGAGTGGCGTCCTCACCTGCATTGTTTCAGAAGGCTATGGATCAAGTGCTTCTCGGCCTACCATACACCCATTGTTATCTGGATGACATCCTCGTCAGTGGTCCAGATAAACAGACACACCTGAGAACCCTTAAGGCAGTTTTGGGCAGGCTGGAGGACTATGGCCTGCGTCTCAAACAGGAGAAGTGCCTGTTTTTCCAAGAATCAGTGGAATACCTGGGCCACATAATTGATGCGGCAGGGTTACACAAATCACCAGAAAAGGTGCGTGCCGTTATGGAAGCTCCAGCACCAGCTGATGTCAGCCAGTTACGTTCTTTTCTGGGAATGCTCAACTATTATGGACGTTTCATACCTGATTTAGCTACAGTCCTGAAGCCGCTGAATGAGCTACTCATTAAAGAGAAGAAATGGCAGTGGACATCAGCCTGCGAGTCAGCTTTCCAGAAAGCTAAAGAACGTCTGGCCTCACCAAAAATACTCACCCACTACAATCCTGAACTGCCTCTCCGTTTGGCATGTGACGCTTCACCATATGGCGTTGGAGCCGTGCTCTCACATGTCATGCCTGATGGCCAAGAACGGCCAATTGCTCATGCTTCACGAACCCTCAGCAAAGCAGAACGAAACTATGCTCAGATCGAGAGGGAGGCGTTGGCAATTGTTTTTGGAGTGCGCAAGTTTCACCAGTATCTCCATGGTAACAAGTTCACCTTGCTCACTGATCATCGCCCACTGACCTCAATTCTGAGTCCAGTAAAAGGTACACCATCAATGGCAGCTGCGCGAATGCAGCGTTGGGCGCTCCTTCTGTCAGCACATAATTACACCTTACAGTATCGGAAGGGGGCACATCACGCCAATGCTGACGGTCTGTCACGTTTACCTCTGCCCCTTGCACAGAAAGAGAAACAGGGAGTGGTTGAGGTATTCTACGCATCTCAGCTGGACACATTACCAGTCAGTGTCGCCGAGATCAGACGTGACACTTTGTCTGATGTCACTTTGTCTCGTGTGCTGGAAATGGTAACAACTGGATGTTTTCCAGCACCAAAGGACACAGATCAAGAGCTGTCACCCTATCTGCTGCGCAGACATGAACTCACAATACAGCAGGGATGCCTTATGTGGGGCGTGAGGGTGGTTGTGCCACCTAAGCTGCGCTCTCATGTCCTGAAAGAGCTCCACACTCCACATCCAGGGATGGTGAGGATGAAGAGCTTAGCTCGCAGCTATGTTTGGTGGCCTGGCATTGATTCTCAAATTGAGCTTCAAGCTAAAGCCTGCCACTCTTGTCAGCGTGTGCAAAAAGAGCCTGGGTTAGCACCTTTACACCCTTGGCTGTGGCCTTCCTGTCCGTGGGAACGGATCCATGTGGATTTTGCGGGTCCATTTGAAAGTCACATGTACCTGGTGGTGGTAGATGCACATTCCAAGTGGCCTGAAGTGCATATTATGGATAGCACCACAGCTGGTAAAACCATACAAGTGCTACGGGGTCTCTTTAGTCGCCACGGCATTCCCCACGTCCTGGTGAGTGATAACGGACCGCAGTTCTGTTCTGAGGAATTCAGGGTGTTCCTGAAAGCTAATGGAGTCAAACACATCCGCTCCGCGCCGTACCATCCTGCCACTAATGGTTTGGCTGAGCGTTTTGTGCAGACATTCAAACATGCACTGAAAGCTTCCAGGGGTACAGCACCTGTGCAACAACGCCTTGACACGTTCCTCTTGACATATCGCAACACTCCCCATGCAACAACTAGAGAAACGCCAGCTATATTGTTCATTGGACGCAAGCTGCGCTCTCGACTGGATTGTTTGAAGCCCAGTGTGGCCGGAGCCGTGCGTCGGTCACAAGATGCGCAACAACAATGCCGACAGCAACACTCCAGGGACAGACGGTTCACTGTTGGCGAGCCTGTCTTGGTGCGCGATTATAGGAAGGGAGAGGACAAGTGGACGCACGGTGTCGTACTGGAGAAGACTGGGCCAGTGTCATACAAGGTGAATGTTGGAGCCCAAGGAGTGTGGAAACGTCATGTGGATCAAATGCTGACACGACCTGAGTCAGTATCTCAGCAGGTCACAGTGGATCCTCCGACAAGCTCTCAGATGTCACCAGCCCAGAGTGGTAGTGACACCATGCTTCACCCTTGTACAACTCTGCAGGAAGAGACTGTTGAACAAGTTATGGGGACCACCGTACCTCCAGAAACACCCCAGTCTCTTAAATCATCACCGACTGACTGTACACAGGTTACAGAGTCTGTAAGACGTTACCCAGTGAGAGTCACTAAGCCACCCGCTCGTTATCGTGATGGGTGAGCGTATTAAGTAGTTCAGTGAGAATGTTGGCGTTCAGAGACATTATTCTCAACTAAAAGGAAATTCATACAGAAAGCAACATTAGTTCCAGTTTTCATGAATGTGGTAATAATAAAAAAAAGGGTACTACTTTGGTTATGGGAAATGTTTCTGCGGGTGGTGCCACGGTCGCATAGCTTAGTGGGGAGGAGATGTTATGTATGAACCAAGAATTATTGTGTGCTATGCAAGCCATCGCCAATCCCAATAAAGAAGAAGTCAACTTGTAAACAAACTATTGTGTGTGCAGTCTGACTCGGCATAAGCTCTAATAGTGTACTGACACTACAGTGGAAATATAACACCTGGTAATGAACTAATCATGTGATTCAGGTGTGTTGACCCTGGGTGAGATCTGAAACCTGCAGGGACACCGGCCCTCATGGACTGGGATTGGGGACCCCTGCCTTACATGATCAGTTGTGGACATCTTCCTGATTTACTCATGGATGTTTGTTGTCTCATCCTGGACAGTGGTTCTGACACTCACTAGTCCTCGGCGTCTCAGGGTGCTGGACTAAGATGAACACTTAATGCCTGGTAAAGAGCTCTTTGTCTTGATGTAAGTAGGTTTTACCTCTTCTTTTGGCCTGCTTATTATCCCAGCAGGGTATTTGAAGACCCTCAAAGCACACGAGTTGATTGCCTGAATCTTGATCTTCCCATTCAGCAGACTTCTCATGACTTACCTTACTGTCTGAATGTTTTGCATGGTTGCAGCTGTCCTAGCGGCCTCTTCATACTTCCATTTACCAGTGGATTCCTTGGTGCTTGCAACTATCCTTGATGTAAAGTTGCCTTCTGTTTGTATTATACCTCAGTACTAGTGCTGGGCGATATATAAAGTTTTTTTTTTTTTAAATATCGATATATTTTTATACGAGATATAAGATGTGACAATATCCTTTATATCGATATAGTCTATGTTACGTTATAGTTATAGTTGTGGAGCCACAAGTTTGCCTCTCTTTCGTCCACTTTTGTCTTTACGCAACGTTACTTGACCTCGCCTCTCCTTCACTGAAGACAACTCCCCCTCCTTCCCCATCGCTTCACCTGCAGGCAGCGACAAGATGGACACGGCAAATTTCCGTTAACGAGTTACTGCGCATTACCCCGTATGTGGGGCTGGACAGCATCAACGTGTTAAAAAGCTAACCACGCTAACACCATGCAGTCCACAGGGGCTGCACAGCCTAAAATCCGTTCATTATGTCAAAAGTTGACAGTGCGCCTTATGTATGAATTCTGGTTGTGCTTGATGACTGCGAACTGGTTTTATGTGGAACACAGCGCTCAGCAATCTGTCAAAAAATGTTTTGGTATGACTTTGGTAAGCTACGGAGCTGCACTGCTTGATGGATTGTCGGAGCATTACGGCTACCGAGGAGCCTCGCGGAGTGATACGTACTGTGCTTCAACGTAATATTACCGTATTGTGTGTGTAAAAGGACCATAAATGGCAGCTGTTAAGAGACATGGTTACGAAGCGGATTTCAAACTCCAGGCTGTCAGTCACGCAGTACAAGTTGGGAACAGAGCAGCTGTGAAATCTGTCTTTGTTATTATGCTCATCGTCTTTTAGTTTACATTTTGACTGCACAATTGTGAGCTTTTTGTTATGCACAAAAACAACATTGTTTTCTTTTATTTATGGAGCATTATTATTTAATAAATGCTCATAATTTACTTTTGAGTAGTTTTTTTCATTTCCATATATGCTGTATGTTAATAAAAGTGCCTGTGTGACATCTGGGACACAGCTTTGACTAAGAACTCTTCTTGTTCTTACTTTATGGCTTTAAAAAATATCGACATATATATCTTATATCGCCATCCAGCTAAAAAAATATCGACATATATATCTTATATCGCCATCCAGCTAAAAAAAATATCGAGATATGAATTTTGGGTCATATCACCCAGTCCTACTCAGTACTGACAATCGTCACTCTCTTTGTTACCATTCGACTCCACTTCTCCTGTCTAAATGTTATTCTGATCTCATTAACACGCACACACACGTTCTTAACTTGCACAAGAAAACTTGAACTATGACCTTTTGAATACTGGATGACTCTGTGTCCTCCCTGTTCATTCATTGAGTTGTTAGAAGTATCTTCTGTATCAGTACCTGCGCAGTCCCAGCCAGACGTGGTCTGTGAGAGAGAAAGGAACGAGGCCCAGCAGCTGCTCCAACTCGCTTTGCTCCTGTTGGCTGTGAAGGCTGAGCAGGTCCCAGTAATAACGTCTACAGTACATCAGAGCATCGGACCAGCAGAGCCTCTCTCCCACCACCGTCACGTTCCTGCCACCAAACTGCAGGCTCACAGGCGGAGGAGGGGTGGGAGGAGTGGGTGAAGGAGTAACAGCTTCTGGTGCTGGAGAGAAGTTTGTTAGGTTTCTGTTTGTTTCATCCATGACTGTTTGTTTTTATTTTAGTTTAACAGGTTAAATTGTAATGTTGCAATCAGCTCTGAATCCCCCCCCCAAAAAAAAAAACACGAACATTGAAAGCTAGAAAGTCAGTTCAATTTCTTGACTGTACAATAATAAATATGAGAAATCATATAAAAAAGAAAAAGAAACAAGCAGCTTCCACATATACCACTAGAAAACAAGGGCTATACCAGGCAGAGAAGCAAACACTTGCACTTCACACAGCGTCAGAACTCTCAGAAGTGCTGGTATGATCACATTGATGTAGCGACCTTCCATTTCATGACAATGGAATGTGTATGTTGGTGTACCAGCCAATGATTCAATAATGCCACACCTGATGGAGTTGTAGAAACATCAAAGAGAAATGTGTCAGTTTTACTTACTAAAGGGAAAAAAGCTAATATCTATTCAAACAATGTGTTGTTTAAATGGGAGAAAAAATGAATAATAATAATAATAAATATTCCTGTCAGAAATCATGTCTCACCTCGGGTTTTGATTTCCATTTTGATCCAGTGAGTCCCCGATCCGAATCTCTGCCCCAAGAATCCTTTGAGAACAACAGTCCTCTCTGTTGATGATGGTGACAGCACTGACTTTATACACGGCTAACAAGTCTACTCTCCACCAGGGATTTGTTTCTTCTAAAGTGTGGGTAAAGCCTGCACCGTAGATGTTTCCATTTTTGTACCCATCAACAGCTTTGGAAGACAGATATGGTGACGAAGTCGATGACTGTACTGTTGGCTTGCTTAAGGCCACGTTTGAAAGCGGCTCCACTAAAGTGTTAAAAAGAACAAACAAGTACGAATCAGTATCAGGCAGATGTGTTTCAGTAGATCAGATCCAGTCACTTAAAGCTCTACCTGCTGGGGCAGCATACACCTCCACTTCACACAGGGTGAGAGTCTTCTGCTGTCCAGGAAGAAACACGTTCACAAAGCGACCCTCCATGCTGCCTCCATCACACCGGTATGTGTAGGTTTTACCAGCATTGATATGTGAGATGGAAGCACACCTGACAGCAGAGAGTGTGGGGGCAGCATTATGTTAGTATTATGGGCCTCATGTTGAAATAACATGACTCAAGGACTAGAAAATCTTCTTCTTCTCTCTTCATTCTTGATGGCCAAAATGAACACACTGGGTTCTTATAAGTTCTTATAGGTTTTCAAACCCCTCCTTGCAGTTTCTTAGCTTCTGCTGGGCAACTCAAAGCTTCAGCTCCCTCCACAGAAAAGTTTCTTTGTTTTTTATTTAACTGTTGAAAAAGGTGGGATTGAAAGACATTGAAGTCCCCCCAGCTATTAAACCCAGCATTTTATGTTTAAAATGACACAGGGTGCTATAACAGAGCTTTATATATATTTATATTTTATATTGGTAAATAGTGAATCATTTTTATTCTTTTCTCTTACTCTTTATGATGTACGATTCAGTCAAAGAAGCTGTATTGAGAAAACTGTGATGGACAAAAACAGAATTTTACAGCAAAAAAGGAAACAGAAGTATGTCTATATAACTGGATTAAATTTAAAGGTGAGAATAATAAAATCTAATAGAAGAAAGATAAACTGAATAAAACACCAAAGTGAAGCATATTTATACGTAACTGAATATTCTAATGTAATGCTATTTTCTATGTGTTCCTCTTGTTCATGAGAATCTTACATCTGTTTATGTATTTGTTTCTTTTTGTATTATTTCAGATATTACATTATTTGTAGACCAGTATGACAATGTCTAAGGCAAGACAGGCAATTTGAGAAAAAAGAGGATAGAAATAGAGCTGGGGGATAGAAACAAATAGAAATGCATTATGTATTGCCAACTGTTGCACCTGTTGTTATGATATTTTGATACCATAGTAGCATTTACAGGATATTGTTTTATACAGGAAAACTGTTACTCAATAAGGCCCATATACTAGTTGTTTTTCTCTTTCTCTATGACCCAAGAATTAATGTGTAGGACTCACAAGCTGGTACCAGAAGGTCGAAAACACCACAGAGATGAGACCACTTCTTTACTCCCATCCTCCCTTTTCTTTATCTCCTGGAAAAGGCTCGTTAAAGGCTAGGTGGTTCGTTTCAGAATTCACTAATGAAAGAACTCTGTATTTTATGTCTAGGAGTGTATTTTGCTGGGATGATCATAAATTACAGCTGAACTGATAAACTACACAAGGGATACTTTGCTCAGAAGGCAGGAAGACGTTTCCTTATTTAGTCTGTACCGGTTTGAACTGGGAAAGCTGACACACGAACCTTTTTTTTTCATCTATATAAACTGCTGTGTATCAAATAAACCTTTGAGTCGATTGGGAAGGCAACCTAAAGCAGTCTCTGTTTTCTTGTTCTCCCAAGCTGCTCCCGAGCTCGTACTAACACGCTGAATGGCATACCTGAGTGTTACTTTAAATAATTAGGAATCTTAGAAGGAAAGGACAGAACTCTGCTTATCGCTCACGCCACGGAGGAAACCCGGGACGGCAATTTCCTTCAATTTTGGTGTCAGAAGTGGGATGACTGACAGAAGGTAAATATGCGTCTTTCATATTTATATAAAGACCTATTATACCTCTCTCAGTGATCGATCCATAAAAAAACGGGATATGCTGACGAAGTTTCACTTAGTGATCCAGAGAGATACACTGACGACTTCCTCAGTCCCCGAATAAAGTAAATTAACCCTTGTGTGGTGTTGGTGGACACAGGAAGTTGCCTGTTGTCTTGAATATTTTAATTTTGTTTAAAAAAAAAAAATAATAATAATAATTAATTGTTTAATTAAACGTACGTTAAAAAGTGAGAAGTTGCTCACTCAAAAAGAGTGACACAGGAAGTTGCCTGTTGTCTTAAATACTTCTCGTTAAGTGAGAAGTTGCTCAGAAAGAGTGACACAGGAAGTTGCCTGTTGTCTTAAATACTTCTCGTTAAGTGAGAAGTTGCTCACCAAAGAGTGACACAGGAAGTTGCCTGTTGTCTTGAAACGCACGTTAAAAAGTGAGAAGTTTTCCCCTCAGAGAAAGCTAGTAAATAATTTAATTTAATTTTGTTAAAAAAAAAAAAAAAAAAAAAACGAAAGAAAACTGAAAACGGGTCTCACAGACCCGATTACCATACAAGGGTTAAAAGCAGTAAATTAAAAGCAGAAAGACACAGGAAGTTGCCTGTTGTTTTACGAGAAGTTGCTCGTTAAGCGGGAAGTTGCTCGCTAAGTGAGAGTTGCTCACACAAACAAAAAATTGCTAGCAATAAATTTAAAGTGACCTCAGCTGTGCCGCAGCGAAAATACTAACCTAAATCCTCCTAGCGTGTAAACCCCTCTGGAAATCACTGAACATGGGTCAGAATTATTCAAAGACCACAGACAGGTCCGATAAAAAATCTAAAGTACCTGTAAAACCAAAAAATTAATAAAATACAAAATAAAGTCTCAAATAACGGCTCAGTACAACTCCCATTTCCGGTTACGTGTAACCTACGTCCGCGAATCGGTGAAGACGTCCATGATCACGTATCCAGAACATGCGGGAGTGCTTATGTGACTGACTTTGTTTACAACTTAAGAAGTTCAATGCATTCTAATTTATTTCCGGAGCCTTATCCCGAACGATTATCGCCAGAAAACAGGTCAGTAGAAATGTTGAATATCATTTGTGATAAGAAAAGTAGTCTGCTTAAAAAGTCCTGTAGAAAATATATGACAGAATGCCGCGACGTGATACATCAAATGTTACCACTATGGAAAAAGGGACCGGAACCAGGTGTAGATGCTTTAACATCAAATAAAACTAGTGCAGGCTCTAGCAAAGAAAATAAATCTACTGCGGGAAAAGCTAGTCTTGCATGCTCAGCCATTCAGCCTACAGCCCCGCCGCCTTACGAAGATGAGACCGAATTAATAGTTGCTGCCGCAGCTGCACGCAAACAATGTCAGCATTCTGATCCAACCAGCTCAAAAGAAAGCGACGAAAAATCTGAATCACATGCAACGGATCTTAGCCATCTCTTTAAACAGGATCAGGAAAAACAATATATACGCCGCAAGGAAGAATTAGCAGAACATAAAAAAGGAGAAAAACTTTTGAAAGAAGAATGTGAGGAACTTATGAAAAACAATTTAGACGACTATGAAGAAAAACTTTTGCATCAGGCAGTGTCCACAATAGACACCCACATGAAACGCCACGATATCGTAGCTAGAGGTTTAGAGGTAGCTAAAGAAATACCTGTTACCCGAACTTTAATAAAGACTTATCTAAAAGGAAAAAAGGAAAAACAAAGCCGGAATGACAAAGGTCCTCACGCCAACACTCGCGGTAGTAAACAAACAGACCCAAAGCATGATAAAGCATCCACAACTGCAGAGTTTTTGTGGGTAAATAATGACAAAATCACCAATTTCTTTAAGAATCTAAAGAAATTCCTGCTAACAATGTCCAGAGACAAAATTGACTTAAATGCAGTAACTATGTGTAAACAGAAGCCTGATGAATCTATCCTAGTATTCATAAAACGCTTTATGCACTGTTGGACAAGCTAGAGGTGCAAATTTAGCTCAGTTTTCCAGCAGCCGCAGACACCCAGAGCAAAAATGAATTTGTGTATTTCATTTAACATAAAGGGTGAAATGTTTGCTGACACTGATAACAGCTTATGTTTTCTCTGCCCTATGTACCGACATGATGGAGAAGGAACATCCTCTGTGTCAGCTGGACCCTCAGCAGAGAATGAACTCAACATCCTTTTTGTCCGGTACTCTATGTCACACACTGTGCCAAAAAAAACGTGTACAGACGCCACTAACAGGTAATCCCATGACTGGGAGCCACACTTTTGTTTCTCTCACACTGTTCAACAACATGATAACTGCTCACACAAGTGAAGGTCAAACAGTGATTTTGTCACATAACTCAGACATAGTTTATGACATAACTACACCATGTCGTCACATACATCTAACCTACCCTATCTACTGTACTATTTCTGCAGTTACATTGCCAGCTGAATACCAGAATATGACATTGTGGTCTAAAAGTGAGAATGATATAGGATTTATTGACTGTACACTTTATCACGTACACCTATTAAAACACAACAAGCCAGTATATGTCAAGCAACATCCCATTTCTGCCGAAAAAGCCGCAGCCCTAGATGTCATGATAGGAGATTTATTGACTACAGGAGCAATAAAGCCCACACTCCTGTCAATCCTGTGCCAAAGCCTAACAAACCTGGCGTATGGCGTTTCATACAAGACTTAAGGCAAATTAATGCAGTCAACATTCCTCTGCCACCTCTCGTTTCAGATGTTCACAGCATATTGACATGCATTGCATACACACTTTACCGTGGTGGATTTCAGTACCTGTGCATGAAGACACACAGCCGTTATTTGCATTCACACATAGAAATAAGCAGTACACTTGGACTCGTTTGCCCCAAGGCATGATAGACAGCTCTGCTGCTTTCTCAATGGTGCTTCACTCCTCCAGGGCTGCACCCTGATCCACATGTGGATGACCTCCTCCTCTGTGCTGAAAGTGAAAAACTATGTCAAACTGCTACACACATGCTTCTCCAGCACCTCCAAAAGACTGGCCACAAAGCATCAGCAAAGAAAATGCAGTATTGTCAGACTTCTGTTCAATATTTGGGATTCACACTGTCTCACGGAAAACGTTCCATGACTGCAGACAGGGTCAAAGCTGTGACCTCCGTCCCTCGGCCCACTACACAGAAGGAAATGTTGTCCTTCCTGGGCATGGTGAACTATTGCAGACAGTGGATACCAGACTGTTCTTTTCATGACCACATTCTGCGTGACTGTTGTAAAAAAGACAAGCCTCCTCGAATACTGTGGTCCACAGAAATGACTGCCTCTTTCAATGCATTACAGGGAGTGCTGACCTCCGCCACTCAAAGGTGCTGCCTGAATTGTTCAGGAATGCCGGCCTGCCTGAGGGCAGTAGCAGCTTGCTCTATCATGATAAGGGACTGCGAGAAGCTCACACTCTCACATGACACTATTCTACACACCAATCACCAGGTCACGACCATTCTAGCAAACATAACTACACAACATATGCAAATCTCACTATAAAAGCGAGCAGCACACCCAATTCGCCAGCACATTTATTGATCCTATGCTGTGTTCTTCTGACCGACAGGATGGCTCAGACAGGCTTGACGATCATGACTGCATGACACGTATACAGGAATCCACAGCACCACGTCCAGATTTAGAGCAAACACCTATCTCAGACTCAGCCACGGTTTATGTGGACGGGTCCTGTTCAAGGCCGAATGACAACTCATTTCTTTGTGGCTATTCAGTGGTGACATTGCCTGACATCATACTAGAGGCTCACTCATTACCATTTCACTCAGCACAAAAAGCAGAGCTCATGGCTTTAATACGCGCCTGTGAGCTACATTTGGATAAGCATGTGACGATTTACACAGACAGCCGCTATGCATTTGGCGTTGTGCATGACTTTGGCACATTGTGGAGACAGAGAGGATTTAGATCTGCTGATGGAAAATAAATTGCTAAATTCTGATTTTGTTCAAAGACTTTTTCAGGCTATACAGCTGCCATCGGCCATTGCAGTTGTAAAAACGAAGGGACACAGTACAGCTGACACAGACGAAGCAACAGGTAATGCCTTAGCAGACGTGACAGCCAAGGCTGCAGCTGCATCACAGCTCCCACCTCCGCAGGAAGTATTATCTGTGCCCCTACAGCTGCCACTTGTTACACTCCCAGACTGTTTAGAAACAAATGTTGATTTAAAATTCATACAAGAGCAAGCCTCTGCATCTGATTACACCTATTGGGAGAATAATGACTGTACCTTAGATGACAGAGATGGCTTATACAAAATCTTAAGCGTTTGATTGCCCTCCCATATTCCCTGATGCCAGTCCTTGTCCGACATTTTCACGGTGTGAGTCATGTCGGACAAAGAGGGGTAATAGGGGCAATAAAATCAAGATTTGTAATTGAGAAAACATTGCATGCAGTAAAAAGCATATTAGCAACCTGTCTAACATGTGCACGAACTAATGTAGGTAGCTCAAAAGCAAAACATCAGCATTTACCACAACCAGATTTTCCATTTCATACATTACAAATTGATTTTACACACATGCCAGTACAAGGAAGCATCAAGTACTTACTGGTAATAGTGGATCAATTTAGTAAATGAGTAGAAGCTTATCCAACCTCAAAAGAAACTGCAGAAGTAGTCTGTCAAAAGTTGAGCAATGAAATAATACCCAGATTCGGAATACCTCACCAGATTAACAGTGATAGAGGATCTTCATTCACATTAGAAGTAATTCAAAAGTGTGCTAAAACTTTAATGACCTGGGTCAAATTACTTCCTCAAGTCCTCTGTGAGATTGGAATGACTCCATCTGCAGTAACCAAATTATCTCCATTTGAAATAAGATTATTTCCAACACCATGGTCAGCTTCCAGAGGGGCACCGCTAGTAGAAGGTGATGTATATTGCATTGTCCACTGATGTTCACAACCTGGTAGAAAAACTGAATAATAACTATCAGAAAGTTTGTCTCTCTCAGCCTTTCCCCTCCACAGTTCCACCAGTGGAGACAAGGAGATGCATGTTGGAGAAGTCACTAAACCCAAGGACACTCTGGGAGGCCGCGCGTGTTCCAGCCCCCAGGCTTTACTGGCAGTGACGAAGAACCAGCATCCTCACAGATGGACAACCTCAGTGGATTCATGCCAGCAGGGTTAAGACCAGCCCAATCGGACCATCTCAGGCGTCGGATCAAGCAGACGACATCTCCGGCGAGCCAGCGCCCGGATCCAGAGCAAATAAACACACGGGTAGATGACATCTCAGGCGAGCCAGCGCCAGGATCCAATGTACATACACACACACAATCACTGATTAACACACAACGTCTGAAAGAACAACAACAAGGTACTCAAACATCCAGCAGGAACAGAAAGCCAAAAGTACCACATGATGTCTAACCTGATAAAGCCAGACTCATTTCATCCTGATAATGGAAAAAATGAAATGCCCATTGTCATCATACGACGCTTATTCTGTGTCTCTCGAACCTGGGACCAGGCCAGGAGACAACTGAAGAACTGTTTTTCTTATATATTGTCTTATATATTTAGGTTATTTATCATATCTATCGCATTAACCTTAGGATTTCTCTTTGCTATTTTGTATTGTAGACTGCAACCATGTTCACATTTCTGCAGGTCGTATTTTGCTGACGATACCTCATGCTCTATTTTGCAAGACACCTACTTAATGCACTCATTACGTTCCCTAAAATCAGTAAATAGCAACATAGACGCCACTAATAAACCATTTTATGCACCCTCTAGAACAGGAGCTAACGCCTGGTATGAAAATGCCAGAACAGCCGCTCGTGATTTAGGAAACAGTAACTGTTATGTCTGTTCAAAGGCTAATCCAGAACAGGTAATAGTAGGATATAGGATACCCCATATCCGGTTTCCCCCTGACTGAGGGACTAGAGAAAATCAGCGGAGATAATGCTCTCTTTAAAGACGCTTTACAGTTGACTCTGAGCCCTCTCGACTGACTACTTAGACACACACACACACCAACTAACCCTGAGACTCCATTAGGCGAATTATTGAAGTTATCTACTGACACCGCAGGGACCTGCGCCCCAATGAAACGCCCTAAGAATAGGTTAAAACCCTCACTGCCATTAAGACAGATCCCTCTCCATTTTAATACTAGTATGATATGTCTGCGCAGACTAAAGTTAACTGGCCCAGACACACACATAGATTATACAAAGGATAACTATACATTCTTCTCTGACTCCCCAGGTGCACGCTGTAATGAGACATGGCTAGCTGTCTCTGTGGCTGAAGTTGTATCATATCTGGAGGAACACACACACAGTTCAAGTTCGAGCAGAGAATCGATCATTGTTCCCCCAGACGGTGTCTTAAATGATACTGACTGGGGGGAGTTAGTTAAATCACACATGGTCACGCGCCTGACCAGACCAATCCCACACGCTTATTGGATGTGCAATAATACTCTTAGATTAGCTTTACCTGTTAATTGGACCGGTACCTGTGGTCTAGTGACCGTTGATGTATGCTGTACTTTCATTCCCAATAACACCGCCCCTAACGGTCCATTCACACAAGCTATGAATAGACTTGAAGCATTGCAGATAGAACTAATTGCCAATACAGGTCACGGTCAGTGGCTACATAAGTGGCTACAGGACACGTTTGGAAGATGGAAGGAACTAATTGTAGCCTTTGTAACCGTTGCAGCATGTTTTTGATGATTATTGTCTGTTGTGTGGTACCCTGTGTACGTTCAATGATAACCCGTATAGCTACTAGTACAGCTACTTCAATGTATTTGCAATTGGCACAAATTGACCCAGATTATGTGTCAGATGTCATCGATGATGATCCTGATGTATGTATTGAGCATTAGATTGTAAATTACTCGATTGTCTAAGAAAAGAATGACGTTTTCTTCTCTTTCTTTTCTTCTTTTTAAAATTTTGATATTAAGCTTCCTCAAAGGACTAGTTACATTTATGATTTGTTTCACATTTATGATTTGTCTTTATATTATGTTATCATTTCATGATAAAAGGGGAGAACTGTTATGATATTTTGATACCATAGTAGCATTTACAGGATATTGTTTTATACAGGAAAACTGTTACTCAATAAGGCCCATATACTAGTTGTTTTTCTCTTTCTCTATGACCCAAGAATTAATGTGTAGGACTCACAAGCTGGTACCAGAAGGTCGAAAACACCACAGAGATGAGACCACTTCTTTACTCCCATCCTCCCTTTTCTTTATCTCCTGGAAAAGGCTCGTTAAAGGCTAGGTGGTTCGTTTCAGAATTCACTAATGAAAGAACTCTGTATTTTATGTCTAGGAGTGTATTTTGCTGGGATGATCATAAATTACAGCTGAACTGATAAACTACACAAGGGATACTTTGCTCAGAAGGCAGGAAGACGTTTCCTTATTTAGTCTGTACCGGTTTGAACTGGGAAAGCTGACACACGAACCTTTTTTCCTCTATATAAACTGCTGTGTATCAAATAAACCTTTGAGTCGATTGGGAAGGCAACCTAAAGCAGTCTCTGTTTTCTTGTTCTCCCAAGCTGCTCCCGAGCTCGTACTAACACGCTGAATGGCATACCTGAGTGTTACTTTAAATAATTAGGAATCTTAGAAGGAAAGGACAGAACTCTGCTTATCGCTCACGCCACGGAGGAAACCCGGGACGGCAATTTCCTTCACCTGTGAGACACAAAAAAATCCCAAAACAAACATTCAGCACCTAGAACACAAAAATTGGAAAAACACAGATACATAAATCAACAATCTTCTTAGTTTGTTTGTGTTTGTGTGCGCGCGTGTGTGTGTGTGTGTGTGTGTGTGTGTGTGTGTGTGTGTGTGTGTGTGTGTGTGTGTGTGTGTGTGTGTGTGTGTGTGTGTGTGTGTGCGTGTGTAAATGCCTCCTGTCCAGCTTACGAGTTATCTTCTTTAAGGTGCGCAATTTGAGAATTATACCAGGGTTCAAGTCCCTGTGATTTGAGGCTCTCTTTTTCAGAGGAGCTACAGTATCCAAGGTCACACAGAGTGGAAAAAGTAAAGTTATTAACAAGATAATCGGCCTCTGTTGAAGTAGCATAAGTGCTGCTCTGTGTTGGCACAAGGTGTCAAATAAGACAATAGTGAGTCAAATATACTTACATTTAGTTACAGCACTTTCAGTTTCAGAAAGACATCTACTGTGATGAAATCTACTGACCACTGTTGTGTAATCAATTGCTGAAAATTTAAACGTTGTTAGGAATTGATCAGCCCCAAAAGAATTTCAGGAAATACTGTTAAATGTTCAGTTTCTATGCTCTATGCTGGAAACCATGATTAAAGTGCTGGCTAGTGCTCTTTTACAGTTTGAAAGAAGGCAATTGAGTCTAATAATAGATTAAATGCTGTTGTGGCAGAGGTGTGGTCTGTGGCTCCATTACACAGGAGGAGTAGCAGGCTTGAGGTGTAGTGCCAGAGAGCTTGGCAGGGCAGCTGCACCTCAGTTTGTGATGATTCTCTCACTCTTTTCAGTGATGCCGGGACCTGAAGAGAGGTAAGCTGGTAAGCTTTCCAGCCATAGACTGTACAATGGCGCAAGACAAATTCTCTGTTCTTTGTAAAGACCATTAAAAATCACACCAAAGTGTCCAGAGTCGTGACTGCGATAACAAAGTCGTGCAGAAACCAGTGTCATCATGTCGGACCTGCAACCTGCGCTACCTCCCTAGCCGGTGCAATTGCCCGTGCAGATGCTAACAGAGATGGCAGGAGATGCTAGCAGGGATGGCAGCTATGCACAGGGAACAGGCATTGGCACAGAGACAGCAATTAAACAGACTACAGGACCAGGCCAAACACCAGACGCAGGTGTTGGAGAGGCTGTTCAGGGTCACTGTGGCTCTGCCCCTCCTCTGTTATCAGTGACAATCCCCTAACCCTAACTCTAAACCGAGGTGTTCTTGAAGGCTTTCCAGTTGCAGCTGTTGCCCACTAACCTTTTTTTTCTGATCTGCCTCCCCGGGTCCTAAAGGCGGCACCCGACCCACAGAGGGCTGCACAAACACTGAAGCAGGAGTGCAGGCAACCAGGACACCTGACAGGGCAGTGTATGAGGACCGCTGGCTCCGGTGATTTGGTCAGTAGAAGATTTTCCATTAGAGCAGTCTCGTGATGACACCCTATGCTCAGCCTTTGACCAAGTGAAAGAAACCGATTGTCACTTGGTGCACCCTTAAGTTTCATGGACCTACCCGCAGTTCATATTGATGAAAGACAGGCTCTGCTGCAGGGGTGGACAACTTCAGGCCTCGAGGGCCGGTGTCTTGCAGGATCTAGCTATAACCCTGGGTCAACACACCTGAATCAAATGATTAGTTCATTACCAGGCCTCTGGTGAAATTCCAGACATGCTGAGGAGGTAATTCAGCCATTTAAATCAGCTGTGCAATAATGGATTGCATTTATATAGCGCTTTTCGAGACCCTCAAAGCACTTTACAATTCCACTATTCAGTCACTCTCACATTCACACACTGGTGGAGGCAGCTACAGTTGTAGCCACAGCTGCCCTGGAGGAGACTGACAGAAGCGAGGCTGCCATATCACACCATCGGCCCCTCTGGCCAACACCAGTAGGCTGTGGGTGAAGTGTCTTGCCCAAGGACACAACGACCGAGACTGTCTGAGCCGGGGCTCGAATCGGCAACCTTCCAATCACAAGACGAACTGCCAACTCTTGAGCCACGATCGCCCCGTAGTTATTATTATTTATTACTTAGTTGCTTAGTTACTTTTTAAAAACATGATGCACAACCTGAATACATAATGAAGCAATAGACCTTTCAGCCCAATTCTATTTTTCTGCATAATACATCATATAAAATTGAATCAAATGAAAAGTCTCTTTTAAAAACTTGTTTTGTTAGTTTTAATCTTTTGATTTTATGCACATTCCATCAAGAAAAAAATCAACTATATGCAACTGTCTTTGACTTGAAGAAATTTGTTTAACCTCTAAACCTATTTTCTGCATATTCTAGCATATAAAATATTTTTTAGTGTGTGTTATAACCTCAGGATAAAAATGTTCAGAAACTCAAGTGCCAATTTTAGGACGTTTACTGATCGCTTTCAGAAACAACCACAGCTAGTCGCAACACATACAGGAAACTGTTTCTCACATAACATTCCGGCAGGGAAAACCCTGAAAAACCTCTGAAGGTTCAGGGGTGCAACGCCCCCAAACATACATTAACAACAACACTGTCTATAACAGTGTGTACACTCACTCTTTCAAATAAATGCAAGTAAAATAACAGCAGAAAATAAATAAAATCAACACGTCCTGTCACTTTATTTTCACCAGTTTAGAACTCAAAGTAAGGTCAGTACTTCTACACTTTAAATGCTACATGGTTGTACTCCCTCCTGCACTCCATGTCATCCATTGTTGATCTGCAGGCTGATACCAGGGACATCACACGCGCTTACATCATTGTTGTGAGACACTCTCACTAACAAAATCACGGTTTAGTAATGCAGTAATGCAGTAACGCAGCGTGCTTACAGGAAAGCAACAGTAATCTAATTACCTTTTTTGCAATAGTAATCCCTTACTTTACTCCTTACTTTAAAAAAAAAAAAAACAATCGGATTACAGTAATGCAGGTTAATTATGGACAAAATGTTGAGGAAAAGCACTGAGTTTGTTAAAGGAACTAACAATGAGGTGGAGTTGTTGCTGCGAGTAACACAAAAGTACAAAGTTGCAAAAGTGAGTGAGGATTAAAGAATTCGAAGAAAAGCTATCTGGAGAATGTACAGACTGATATTAATCTTTAATAGGGCTGTCAAAATTGAGAGCAAACAAAACAACTGCTGTATAATGCTAATTTTGCCTAATTAATTAATTAATTAAAAAATAATGCCTAATTTTTCCCTCCCTTTTGTGCACACCAGCACCTGGAATAGTGGGCTGGGGGCAGTTTTGACCCAGCAGATAAGTTGGGCCAGCGGCCCAGTTGTGCCAGAAAAAGAGAAAGAGTGTCTCGCGATACAGCAGGCGATCCACTCCCTTCGTTATCACCCTCTGTTCGGATCATGCCCCGCTGCAGTGGCTCCATCGCATGACGGATGCAAACCCTCTCAGGAGAAATGTGAGCACCTCAGTTTGAGGATAAGGCAAAAGAAGGACCCTGCATTCTCCACAGAACCAGGAGAGCATGGACCCATCCCTCACCACACAGACTAACTGCACAGAGAGAGGAGAGCAGCAGCAGCTGGGATTCTGTTACACAGGAGCACATCTAGGGAATCAATTCAGGCAAGGTATTGAAGGAGGAAGTGGCTGACACAGACTGCAAAAGCAAGATCTGCTGCACCGAGGGGGTCCCGAATGGCAGTGATGATACTGATAACTGCTTAGATCAGCTGAAACAGACGTTAAAACACTAAAATCCTCTGCTGCTGCAGTGAGTGACAACTGTCTGAGAAACCTCCAGGTGAACAAGCAAAACCCTCCAAACCCACATCAAGGCTGGTACCAGCAGCCTTTAGGATATCCAGTATCTTCATCTGTTGCCATGGCGACATTCCATTCCCTGACATGTGTTCTTTGGGTTATTTCCAGAATCACAGTGATTACCCAAATAAGTAAAAAGATCTAACACTGAGGAAGACAACAAGGGTGTAGGATGTGCTCTGTCCTTATCACCTACAACTATGTTGGAACACAAAGTAAGAGTGAAAGGTGAAAAACTGTCCTCCTTCAATGAGAGCTTCAATGAGAGTGCCAAGCTCCAGCCCAACTAGGTGGTTTGCAGAGCAAGACTGTGCCATCTACAAGCGATCAGCAGTGAAGCGTAAACAACAGGGTGTTTTCAATTTTCCTCAAGTTCCTGCTAAGGAGGAACTTTAGCATGTCAGGAGTTGATTTTTAGGTTTCTTAGGTTTAGTTTTACATCAACTCAAAGCCTCAGCTCCTTCCACAGATTTTCTATCTGGAGACTGGCTCGGACAATTACTAGTTTGTTGATTTGGCCGTATGTCTGGTGTTCTCGACAAGCTTATTGCTGATGCTCCTGTAGCTCTTTCCAGCCTTTTGCAGTCTTGTCCCTTTAAAAGCTCTTTGCTCTTGCCCATTGTGGTGGAAAGGTTGGACTGGACGAAATTGATTTTCTGGACAGGTGTGCTTTATACTTAACTAAGATCAGTTTTATCTGTAACTGATTAACTGATTTGTGCCTAATAGGAACTGAGTCAATCTATGAAAGCCAGAAATCTGACTGGTTTGTAGGGGATCAAATACCAAAACAATTTGTAACTTTTATATAATAGGTTTTTTATGGCTATTTTGTCCACTGTCATTAAAATGAAACTACCATAAACTGGAGACTGTTAATTTTAGCAGGGGTTTAAAATTAGCCCTCAGTATGTTAGTTGTCATGCTGCACATAGTATATATCTTGTAAACTTTAACATATTGCTGTTCTATTATTCTAAAATTAACTAACTTCTAATCATTACCTGGGATTATTGTTTCCATTGTTCTCCAGTGAGTTTCCTATTCTGATCTCAGCTCCATCCAGTCTTTCAGCACAGCAGTCTCCTCTGTTGGTGACTTTTACAGCAGTGATTGTAAAGCTTCGCTGCAGGTCCACCCTCCACCAGGGGTTGGTCTCGTCTTCAGCCGTGTGGCTACAGAACCCATTGCTATAGAACGAGTTCCGTCTGCCATCGATGGCTTTGGACGCAGTGGCAAAGGAGAGTGTAGATGACTGGGCAGCTTCTCCTTTGAGTGCCACATTGGGTAATGGGTATCCTTGGAGGAAAACCAGTATTAGTCAGTTTCTCTAGAAGGTGCCCTGTGTGGTGATTTTAAAGATCGCATTTGGCTGTCAACATAGCCGGGGAGTCTGTGAACTACCAGGCTTCTGTATCAGCTTCAGAATAAAAATGTGATTACCGTAGTACACTTCAACCTCGCAGAGATTTAGGACCTTCCCGCTTCCTGGGAGGAACACAGTGACATAGCGTCCCTCAATAGAGCTACATGGAAAGTAAAACGTCTGTCCGCTGGGAATGTGAGAGATGACCGCACACCTGTGTATGAACAAGAAAAGAAATTGATGGAACTATAACTGACTGCAAATTTATAATGTTAGTCTGTATCACGCTGTTTCACCTCACACGCTCAGGGTCACTGAAGTTTGTCGAGTTTCCAATCCAGATTTCTGCACCATTCAACCTGTTTTCAAATCCTGCTATATTGGTTATCGCAACAGCACCAATTGTATACACTCTTCCCAGGTCTACCCTCCACCACGGATCAGACTGTGGTAAAGTAAGTGTGCAGGACGATTTCTGATAGTTCTCATCTCTATTGCCATCGACGGCCTTGAAAGCAAGTCCGATGCTGTCTCCGTTTGAAGACTGCACAGCTGTCTTCTTTAGTGCCAGGTTATGAAAAAGATGACCTCAATGGGAAAAACAGACATAATTAGTCAAAATTCATAGATTGCACTGGGGGCTTGGGGTTACTCAAGATTCATTCATTTATTTGTGCACCGCAAATGTGCAAGATGACCCGATACCATTATTATTGATTATATTATATGGATCTATATCAGGGTCACTTTTTTTTTTTTACATTTCTGATCCAGATTTCAGCAGCATACATTTTTCAATTCCACTCTACTGGTTATCACTGGAGCACCAATCCACTATTTCTAGGTCTACATTCCAGCAGTTGGATTGTAACATGGTAAATGAGCAGCATGGAACAGAGCATGTTAAGCGTAAAGGTCAGGAAGAATTCCAGTATGTTACGCACCCAGGGATACATCCTGTTTTGGGTATTTAAAGCAAGCAGTCAAATTACTTTTGCCTTTCCACAAATCACAAATTGACACTGACTGAAGACGGGATACCGTTTTGATTCAGCGCTAAGTAATGGAGGTTTTGTAATAATAAAAATGAGTAACTATTATTTTTTTAAAAAGATTGTTTTCAAAAGAGGAGAAAAAAATCTTTACCTGGAAATGCTGCAGTAGTCATCATGAAGAAAGTTCCTGTAAACATATGCAGTGATTCTAAAAATCATATAGACGGTGAAATGAACATCAACTATTATTTAAAGAAGTAAATATTCCTTAATTATCTCTGCTGAGCGAGTCTTTTAGCATTATTTATCTCACTGTTATTTTTGTTGACTGACTGATCTGCATGAGCATGAGTCAGCTCTTCCCCATCACTGCTTCTAATACATTTAATACAAGGTCCAATGTGTGTTTCCTCATTTTCTCTGTGTAAGCCAGGATATGATTAAAGGAGGAGGAAGTCTGTTAATTGTGTGTTTTCACAACATAGCTGTGGTATTTGGTCTGGGTTTTGTTTTAAAGATGAAAAAGTACAAAATATCTGGAACTGATTATTTATAAGTAATACATTTAGTTGAAGACAATTTGGCTTACCAGTGAAGATCCAAATATAATCCATTCCACTATTGTCTAGTAAAAAATTCTCACATCATTACCACATTAAAGAAATTACGCTAGTTACTGGTATATCCCTGCTGACTTGTAGATCGGCTTACTTCCTCTGTAGTTTCTTCAGAGTACTTCTAATATCACACTGTACTAGTTCGTTTAGTCTGAACATTCCCGCAGCACTAGTGAGGGTTTGCATAAATGACAAGACATCCAAGTGGATATTTGCATTTTCCAAAGAAATTACTTTGCACTTTTCTAAAAAAAAAACATTTTGCATGGTAACACCCCTTATGTGTTTTCAGTATTAGCCAAGATGACAAGTGTCATTAAGTACAAGAACTTTAATGACTGTTGAATCAATTTGTCATGGTACCTGGATTGTTGACCCAGTGTTCTGACTTTAGACTTTTTGTCATTGTTTTGTTTTTCTGTGTCTTTTCCTGTTTTATTGTGATAGTCTTTTTTGTCCTGTGTGCATTATGTTCAGTTTTACTTCCTCTGCTTCATTAGTTAGGTTTGTTTCCTTTTCTTCCATTATCCTGTCTATTTAAGCCCTCAGTTTGTTTCTGCTTCTGGTCACATCATCGTCTCGTCCTCATGTTTGTGTGCCCTGTTCGCTCAGTCATTTATGTACAGTTCACCTATCTTTTGTGTTGTCTCTCTGTGTTTCACACTCATCTGATCATGTCATAACTTAAATATTACCTGAAGCAGTTTCAGTCAGGTTAATTAGGTTAATTATGGACAGTGTTGGGGAGTAACGGAATACATGTACCGCCGTTACGTATTTAAGATACAAAATATGAGTAACTGTATTCCGTTACAGTTACCGTTTAAAAAGGTGGTGTTCAGAATACAGTTACTTTGTTGAAATAAAGGGATTACACGACAGTCTTTTCCTGTTTCATATGTTAGAGTGAAAAGGTTTTTCTCCAAAACAATGATTTCATTGGAGCAGCCTTTCAACGCCTCTCTCTGTCTCTCCCTAGCAAAGTTGACCCAGACAACAAAGTAATGCTAGTTTTCGACTACGAGCCCGACACGGAACCCGACGTATTAGCCAGAGGTCCCTTTACTACGGTTCAGAACTGCAAATATCCCCACTTTGCAGTTATTTATTTGTAAAAAAATGTGTGGAATCATGTATCACGTGTACACCACTTTGTGTTGGTCTTTCACGTGGAATTCCAATAAAATTGATTCATGTTTGTGGCTGTAATGTGACAAAATGTGGGAAGGTTCAAGGGGATAACTGTGACATGACATGGAGTAGATAGCGCAGATGTAGCACAGGACCCAAGGATCAACACAGACAGGGTTGCAATTCGTATGCTTATTTATTTATGGTGCAGCGTAAAGCACCATAAATAAATAATAAATACCAGATTGACGGTGCTTTAGCACTTTTCTGCCAAGAAGGGAAGAAGGCCATTGCAGAGGACGCTCTGAATGTAAAGGGAAGCTGGATCCAGTAAAGCCATCGGGCGGCCAGGGACAGAACTCAATATGTGACTGTATGGTAAGAACTATGGGTAAAAGTGAGATGGGTAGTGCGAGATGGCAGAGAAGGTAGAATGGCTGTGTGACAAAGAGTTCACTCAGTCAGAAAGTTAGAAGAGCAGCTGGAGGGAAATGAACAGAAATGTTGAACAAGTGAGTTACTAGGTTAGTTTGTGGGTGTTAAACTGTAAAAACAATGGGGGGGGGGGGGGGGAACAAAAACAAAAGAAAAGAAAGAAAGAGTGGAGCGTAGAAATGTGCGTGACAAGAATTGTCTCCAACTAGTGGGAGAAGGTGGTATTGCAGGTTAAAAGAGAATAGGAGTGTTGTTGATGAAAATATAATAGTAATAGTAAGAGGTTTTTGTGTTTCTCAGCCTAGAACAACTACAATCTCACTTTCTGGGTTTTTAAGAAAGGATAATTCAAAACCAGAGAGGGATGATGTGTTGTTTAAGCAACGATGAGAATGATCAAAATGTCTCAGTCTGTCAGTTGCAGGTGGGGAAACAGACCTGGATCAATCTCCACTGGCAGCACTCAGAAGAAAATTATAGGTTAACATTATTAGAAACACCCAGGCCGAGTTTTGGCTGAATTGTCTTGCAGCTTCACTTCCATGTGTTCCTCATCCTGAAAAGCAAGCTCCAAGGACATTAACCTCTCCCTGAAGACAAGAAACACAGTTCCAAAAGCAACAACATGCCAGGTCAAGAGACAACAGCAGTGTCCTGAGCAGTGATAGGTCCAGCAGCAGCATGTGCAAACGGCATCAGCAAGGAGAAAACACCATCATCATGGCTGGATTGATGGAGATGCATTTCCAACAAGCTGCAACTTCACTGAATGTGACCGGACCTTTGAGAAGACTGTCTGAGTTTGACATTTGCCACGTTTGGGGTGAAATGGCAATGGGAAGAGACAGTGGTAATACACAACACAAAGCTGAAGAGAACTTACTGCAACTAACTGCTGCAAAGGGGAGAGGAGACCACAGGGAAAGGAGGAGGGCGACACATGCAGGGACGCTGTTGTTTAGTGTGGGAAATCAAAATGGGATAAGGAACCTGGGGAGGAAAACTGATTGTTTAAGTGGAACACCACAAAATAGGACAGGTACACAAAATCACACACACAAACAAGAAAATGCATTAATCCTACTAGCAGACACACACACACGCGCACACGCAATAAAGCTCATGAAGACCAGACAGCATCTTAAGCATGTGATTCTGTTTTACTATCTTGTCCAGTTCACTTAGTGGAATGAGAAGTGATATGTAAACTAGTGGATTAGCACCTGGTTACATGGGAAGAAACTCAATATCTAATAGGACATTAGGCTTGTGTGGTGTGTGTGTGGCTGACGGATTAATGTTTTTGAGATTAATCTGGCTGATGCATTTTCTCCTGATACCAAGGTGAACCTAACAATTAGTTTTGATTTACCCACCTAAGATGAAGAGCACGCTTCATGACTTCCCTCGACCTTTTTATTTTTCACTTTCACAGTGCACTGAGAGTCTTGTTTGGTAATCTCTCTTCTCTGAGCAGGCCTCCACGATTGGAACTGAAAGCGCTACAAAACATTTTGTCGGGAACGATCGTAAACTAAACTTCTCCACAGTACAGTGGGCTCTGGAGAAAGCCACTTATTTGGAACGTAATCAGATAGTGAGTGTTTTAAAGGATTCAGCAAAGTAATCCAGTCTAAATTCTTCTTTTTCTGTTTTGAAATTACGTCAAATTGCTGGCAGTAGAAACTCAATGCGACAGGAGAGATTCCACTATCAGCAATAAAAAAAATGGGGAACTGACAAAAGCTTGACTGGCTTGACTGACTTGATACCAATACGCAAGATTGCACCTACCTCCACCCAGACGTGACAAAAGGGTGGATGTATGTATGTATGCTTTTTTTGCAGGAGCAGAAAGGTGACAGCAAAATCCTAGGTTTGCAAGAGCTTTTGGGCCATGCCAACTTCACCTTTTAATTGACACTTTCTGTGTCTGTGTGAATTTACCAGCGGTGTGTTATTCATGACCTTGTATTGCTTACAATGCAAAGGTCGCTGTGAGAAAGTATGCATACAAATGCACTGTGCTAACATCTACATCACTATTTCCGCAGCAGAGAGTCAATCATGTGATTTAATCGTTTACAGCAGAACACACCACTGGCTTGTGTTTTTTCCCCCCCTTTACACACGGTTACAGGCCTGGAGTGGAGCTACTCCAGGGGAGAAGCCCTGGAATTTTGTTAAGAGACAATGTACATTTTTCTTGTGCTTCTCTGAGTTGACACATGGCAAGGACCATGCGGCAAAAAAACGGTTTTCCGGGGGAGCTTTCATTTTTTAAATTACAGGTGGAGTGTGGCGGAAGGAGATCATGCATAAGATGCAGACTGAGAGTGGGAGAGAGGGCTTCAAGAGGACCAGCGAGAAGCAGGGACCATTTCCAGCACAGCTGACAACCCTGAGAGGAGTTAAAGCAGATGGTTGTAAAACTTGGCTTCCTAGAAATCGTCATGAGGAGAGTTTGAACAACAGTGAAATCCAAAAAGGTGGAAAGTGACCCTACGGTGACGTTGAGGAAGACTGCAGGGGTGTACAACATGCTCTGCCCTTTAAACCTACAGCTGCATTGAAACAAAAACTGAGGGATGAAGAGAGCATGCCCAGCTAAAACTGACAGCGCGCAGAGAGATCAGTGATGGAATTATGACTCCGTAAACAGCACAGACACCAGGAGCCATGACCGTGACTGGAAATGACTGACAGCAATTCCTAGAAATGAGAGCTGCTCCATCCAAATTGGGATGGATGCCGTCTCTCCTAACAAGACCAGGTTTCCTCCAGAAGGTTTGCCAATTATCTATGAAGCCCACATTGTTTGTTTTATTCTAGTGATGAGATTTCCGGCTCTTTTTAGGCTCTTTAGGCTCGGCTCACTAAAAAGAGCCATCTCTTTCAGCTCCGAACCGGCTCTTCAGGTTGTTTTGTTGCTTTAATTAATTTATTATTAACAATAATAAATTATGCACAAAAGGAATTACTGATGTAAAAAAAAGTGGTTTTATTTATATATGTTTATATATAAATATATGCGGTGGCCCCTAGAGACAAAGCACGTACAAATTCCAAAACACATTTCTAGCTTTGAACTTCCAAAACAGAGCTACCACCAGGCATTTGCTCGGTATGCCCGATGATTTTTATTTTTTATCTTTTATTTTTTTGTAACGGTATAAACAATGAAAGGTGGTGGATTGGCCAGATGCTGGCAGATGTGTAAAAATAACTCAGTTGTGAGTTGTCAGTGAGCAGCAGACAGCCCATCCTGATGCTTTTCTCATCCTGGCTGGGGATTTCAATCATGCAGACTTAAAGTGCGTTTTTCCAAAAATACAACAACACATAGACTTTCCAACAAGGGGAAATAACACACTGGACTTTGTTTACACCACCCAGAGAGGAGCTTACAAAGCTTTTCCCCTCCCCCACCTCGGCGCCTCAGACCACATCACTGTCATGCTAATGCCTGCTTACAGACCGCTCGTTAAAGCCACCAAACCGGTTCGTAAGCAGATACAAGTGTGGCCAGAGGGGTCTTCAGAGGCTTTACAGGACTGCTTTAACACCACAGACTGGAACATGTTTAAGCAGGCTGCCACCTACAACAACACCACTGACCTCCATGCCCCTCCACACCTCTCTCATGCTGTTCTGCTGGAGTTTCCACTCCAGCTTCCTCCTGTAATTGTCCTTAGCCTCTCTGATCTTGTCCTTTAGTAACACCTGGACCTTCCTCACCTCCTCTTTGTTGCCCCCTCTGAAAGCCCTCTTCTTGTTGTTGAGGAGGGCTTTGATGTCCTTAGTCACCCACGGCTTGTTATTTGGGTAACAATGAACAGTCTGAGCTGGAACAATGGAGTCGGTGCAGAAAGTTATGTAGTCTGTGATACACTCAGTAAGCCCATTGATGTCCTCGGCGTGAGGCTCACAGAGTGTTTCCCAGTCGGTCACCTCGAAACAGCCCTGTAGTTCCGCTATTGCCTCCTCTGACCACCTCCTAACAGTCCTGGTGGTCACAGGTTCCCTCCTCACAATTGGCACATAGCGGGGGGTGAGGTGAATCAGGTTATGATCTGACCTACCAAGTGGGGGGAGGGAGGAGGAGCTGTATGCATCCTTGACGTTAGCATACAGTAAATCTAAAGTTTTCTCTCCCCTGGTGGGACAGTCCACATATTGTTTGAATGTTGGTAGTGTATTGTCCAGTGATACATGGTTGAAGTCACCCGAGATCACAATAAAGGCACTCGGGTGCTGAGTCTGTAGCCGAGCTATGGCAGAGTGGATAGTGTCACATGCAGCTGTGGGGTTAGCAGAGGGGGGAACATAAACAGCCACCAAGATGACGTGAGAGAATTCCCTGGGTAAATAATACGGCCTGAGTCCAACAGCACACAGTTCAGTGTCCGGGCAACAAATCCTTTCTTTGATTGTTATGTTGGCAGGGTTACACCACCGGTTGTTAACTAAAACAGCAAGCCCACCTCCTTTACGCTTACCGCTAGCGATGCTGTCCCTGTCCGCCCGAACAGTGTGGAAGCCTTCCACGGAAGCATTCTCATCGGGAATGACCTGGTGCAGCCATGATTCGGTGAAACACATCAGGCTACACTCTCGGTATTCCCTCTGACTCCGTACCAGTGCTGAGAGCTCGTCGATTTTACTTGCCAACGATCGCACATTTCCCATCACGATAGACGGCAGACACGGTTTAAACCTCCTCCTCGCTTCGAGCCTCCGCTGTCTCACCGTCACCTTTTTTCTTCTCTTCTGTCCTTGACCTCTGCATCCCCGATGTGTTTTCCTCCATATTTCAGCTGGTACTTCTGCGGGCACTTCTGCGGGCCTGGCCAGCGAGCCGGCCGGCATCAGGGCGATCAGCTGATCTCTGGAGTAAACAGTCCGTGCGTGTAGGAGATGTGCCGCGGTCCCGTTCCATGATAAAAGTAACAGTTCCACGGCCACCAGAAGAACAAAAACTCTCTCAATCCACATGATTGAGTAAGAGATAGAAAACGGAGGAAAATACAAGTCAGAAAAAAAAAGAATACGTAAGAAAAAAAAAGCTAAACTAAGAGAAAAGCAGGAGCGACTGTAACAGGCTGCACGCTGGTTGGCGCATGCGCACTTACATGGTGATGATGATGATGGTGACCTTTGTTACTTTGGTCCCAGCTCTCTGCAGGTCATTCACCAGGTCCCCCCGTGTGGTTCTGGGATCTTTGCTCACCGTTCTCATGATCATTTTGACCCCACGGGATGAGATCTTGCGTGGAGCCCCAGATCGAGGGAGATTATCAGTGGTCTTGTATGTCTTCCATTTTCTGATGATTGCTCCCACAGTTGATTTTTTCACACCAAGCTGCCTGCCTATTGTAGATTCACTCTTCCCAGTCTGGTGCAGGTCTACAATACTTTTCCTGGTGTCCTTCCAAAGCTCTTTGGTCTTGGCCATGGCGGAGTTTGGAGTCTGACTGTTTGAGGCTGTGGACAGGTGTCTTTTATACAGATGATGAGTTCAAACAGGTGCCATTCATACAGGTAACGAGTGGGGGACAGAAAAGCTTCTTACAGAAGACGTTACAGGTCTGTGAGAGCCAGAGATTTTCCTTGTTTGAGGTGACCAAATACTTATTTTCCACCCTGATTTACGAATAAATTCTTTACAAATCCTACCATGTGGATTCATGGATTTTTTTTTTCACATTCTGTCTCTCACAGTTGAAGTGTACCTCTGGTGCAAATTACTGACCTGTGTCATCATTTTAAGTGGGGGAACTTGCACAATCGGTGGCTGACTAAATACTTTTTTGCCCCACTGTAGGTTAAATTAAGGACGCTGTATCTTAAATCTTTTGGTTGAAATATGTAAATGGTAAATGGTAAATGGCCTGTATTTATATAGCGCTTTTACTAGTCCCTAAGGACCCCAAAGCGCTTTACATATCCAGTCATCCACCCATTCACACACACATTCACACACTGGTGATGGCAAGCTACATTGTAGCCACAGCCACCCTGGGGCACACTGACAGAGGCGAGGCTGCCGGACACTGGCGCCACCGGGCCCTCTGACCACCACCAGTAGGCAACGGGTGAAGTGTCTTGCCCAAGGACACAACGACCGAGACTGTACATTTATTCAAGCATTAATGTTTGCATAAGATTTTCTATTCAAATTGCTTTGTATTTGTATAAGGATTGGAACCCCTTAGGAAAACACACAAAGCCTTGCACGCACTTTTAAAACTTTGCTTTCATTGGACATCATAAAATAGACTTTTGTGACCTTTTTCAGCCTAAACAAGCTCAATCCATCACCCTTCCACCACCGTTCCTCCCAGTTTTACACTGTGCATTACAGCCAGATATCTCCACTTTGTTCTGGTCTTTCCAAATGACATTGTTTCCAAAGCCCCAATGACAATGGTTATTTTGCATACTCTCTTAAGCCACTGAATGAGGATGAACCATCAGATGATGATGAGCCACTGGAATATCCAACAAGTCATTGGGGCTTTAGAAACTGAAGCTGTGCTCCCGTGTTCTTTTTAGAGCGAAGATGCTTACTACATGCTGCAGCCTAAAGGCAGAGTTGCTGAGGCCGGCGTGATCACCGGCCTTCCACTTACAGGATGGTGGGTGTTGGAGGACAACTGCTGATCCCTGTTAAAGTGGTCAACATGTAAAGTGTAAATGACTTGTGGCGTGGTCGGCTCTGACCTTGGATTGTGTGTTTGATCCCTTTTGTAAGTGGGACACTGGACTGTCTTATCCCTTTGTTTGTTTGTTTTATCATTGTACTAATAAATAATCTCTTAGAATTGTATTGGTTATCATCTTTGCCCACGGCTGAGTCGGTTGTTCTGACACAGAATTTAAAATGAACATGTGTACTCATGTTTCTGAGCTCATTACTCACAAACAGATGATTTGATAGATTAGATAGTGGCGTTGATCCATGCACCAATGGGGAACATTACTTTTGCTTTGAATACTTTATGTACAGTCTGGTCATTTTGCATAAAGCACTTTAATGAGTATAGAATAGAATAGAATAGAATAGAATTCAACTTTATTGTCATTGCACAGGTACAGGGCAACGAAATGCAGTTTGCATCCATCCAGAAGTGCTTTAGTGATATAGGTATATTACAATATATATTAGCAATAGTATAGATATGTAAGTATATTACAGAAATGGGTCTATTATGGTATGTTAATGTACACGGTATGAAGTATGTTGTGAATATTCTATAACTATAAGTATGTACAGGCTGTAGTGAGTACAAGCTATGTACAGGATATGAACAGGATATAAATATGAAAAACTATACAGAATATGAAATAAATAACTTTACAGAATCTGAGATATACAGTTATACAGAAATAGGAACTATGCAAGTTGTAAACAGTTGTAGGATTAAAGATTATTGAATGTACAGAATGATTATTTACACAGAGCTATACAGTAGTGCAGTTAAGATAAGTGAGGGTGTAGATAGTTTCTACAGAGGCTATATAAAGTGCTAGTGGTTGTGAGTGGTGGTTCAGTCCATGTTATTATTGTGTTTGAGGGTACAGTTGTCCATTGTGGGTGTGTGTATGTTCAGTCCATGAGTTTAACGTGGGTCAGATGTCAGGAGGCAGAGTTCAGGAGTCTGACAGCTGTGGGGAAGAAGCTGTTCCGGTACCTGGTGGTCTTAGTCCGGAGGCTCCTGTGGCGCCTCCCAGAGGGCAGGAGGGTGAAGAGTCCATGTGATGGGTGACTGGGGTCTTTGATGATTTTCCCAGCCCTTTTCAGACACCGCTTCCTGTAGATGTCTTTTATGGCAGGAAGTGGTGCTCCGGCGATGCGCTGGGCAGTTTTCACGACCCTCTGCAACGCCTTCCGGTCCGAGGCAGAGCAGTTCCCGTACCAGACTGTTATACAGTTGGTCAGGATGCTCTCGATGGTGCAGCGATAGAAGTTCACCAGGATGTCTGAGGACAGGTGGTTCTTCCTCAGAGTCCTCAAGAAGAAGAGGCGCTGGTGAGCCTTCTTGACCAGCTTGGAGCAGTTGGTCGTCCAGGTGAGATCCTCGGAGATGTGGACTCCCAGGAACTTGAAGCTGCTCACACGCTCCACAGCCGTCCCCTTAATGTGGATGGGTGGATGTGGGTCAGCATTCCTCCTGTAGTCCACGATGAGCTCCTTGGTCTTCTCGGTGTTAAGCAGCAGGTTGTTTCTGTCGCACCACTCAGCCAGACGATCCACCTCCTCCCTGTAGGCGGCCTCATCGTTGTCACTGATGAGGCCAATCACCGTGGTGTCATCTGCAAACTTAATGATGGTGTTGGAATCATCAGCAGGTCTGCAGTCGTGGGTGAAGAGGGAGTAGAGGAAAGGGCTCATCACACAGCCTTGTGGTACACCGGTGTTCATTGTGATGGTAGATGAGCAGTGGTTATCCAGCCGGACATGTTGGGGGCGGTTGGTCAGGAAGTCCAGTAACCATTTGCAGATGAGGGAACTGATGCCCAGGTCTGTCAGTTCCCTGATGAGTTGTGAGGGGTGGATTGTATTGAACCCTGAACTGAAGTCTATAAACAGCATTCTGGCGTAGGTGTTGTTGTTGTCCAGGTGTGAGAGGACAGAGTGCAGTGCGATGGAGACTGCATCCTCTGTGCTCCGAGGCATGTTCATAGTGTTTTGTTGCTACTTTTACAGGAATGCTTCTAAAAACATGTCTAATAATAAATATTTTGATGGTAATTACAGAAGTTGCACACAGTTAAACATCACTGCATTTGTCTCTTTTCAGAGTAGAATGTAATAGCATGAATTCATATTTGTTTTCACCATTTTTGCTTCACTTTCTCTTTCTTTTGCTGTAAAAGCTTGACAATCAGCTCTACAGAGAGATTGCCACAAATGCAGTGTGTGTGTGTGTGTTTTGTTCAGCTCTGCTAGTCTCCCCGTTGTTCTGCCTGACAGGTAATGCAATATATTGTTGTGCTCACCCATGTGATTGTTACCGTTCATTGTGCCAGATTGTGTATGATAGCCTGTGGGGAAAATGTTTTTTTTTCTGCCCTGTTACGTTCATTCAGCAGTATGCATTCACAGTTAAACCAACAGCTTCCCTTTAAGAGTGGAGAAAACGCTTTGCAAAACACAAATGAATGACTTGTTTATTGCTGTGCTATTGTGTCCTCTCTTCAACGTCACAGCAGGAGATCACTTGATGTTTGATCTCCTGCTGTGGCACTGAAAACATTCAAATTATCTTCAGATAATTTAACTAAATTCTGCCCTGATTTTACACTAATGGCCAACATTTGTAATTGTTTTTGGTTGCTTTGTTTTTTAAATCTCCTTCTGGAAAATAGTGTTTTATTTCATCCTCATGCTGGGTCATTAGATGTATAGTTTTCAGCTGGTAGAAGCAACAAAGACTGTTGAATATGTCTGTGAAGGTTCTCAGTCATCCAGGTCCTCGTAGCCTAAGGAGCGTGGAAAGAAAAGCGTCTGGACTTCTTTAAGTTGCTTGAAGACGTTTCACCTCTCATCCGAGAAGCTTCTTCAGTTCTAAGGTCAAATGGTAGAGACTGTTGAACAAATGCCACCAATATCCCATTAATTGAAGTTTTTAACCACATCGCTCCAGTACTACAGTCCATCCCACAGACTTTATAGAAAAGATGGGCATGTGACATCATCTACCAGTTTGTTCGTTGAATCCAATCTGTTATTGTTCATGTCAAAAGACTGAACGGCGGGAGGCTGCTAGAGAAAGTTCCACATTTTTAATTAGCGACTCATTACAGCTGCTTAGTATTTGCAGTCAGATCAGAAATTAAATTCACATAATGTTCAAAGGATTTAGTTCAGGGTCTGGTCTGATTCCAGCTTCCACAAGCTTTGAGACAGGTGAGTTTCTTTCAGCGGGATGACAGTGGGAGAGGCAGGCGCACTGTGAAGGGATCACTGTGATGGATGACAGGTGAGGTAAGTAGGCAGGTGAGAATTATCCAATAAGTAAGAGGCCTGAGCGATACTTCCACACTGAGTCACTGTCTCGATTGATTGAAAAGGAAGAAACTGGTGTTCTTTAGGTTTGTAATGACATTTCACCATCCAAAGAAATTGTGTCGTCCTCGGCTCAAAAATGGTCCCTATAGGTGAATGGTGTTACGTTCTGGTCCCGGCAAGCAATCAAACGCAACAAAAGTTTTGCCCCACTCACTTCCCACCCACGCACAAACCCCAACAAAGACACCTTTGTCAAGTATTTAAGCAGCCATTTATTTTCATCGGCAGTGAGCAATGCCAAAACAATAAACAAAACCCCCTAAAACCCACTCCCTACACTTCCCTAGAAAAAAAGAAAACAAAAACAAAAGACAAGTCTCTTACCTAATTACCTAACGAAAAACAGGAGAAAACTTGTTCAACAAAAGAAACGGCTTCTCACGCCTACTAGGCTGCGACAGTGAAAGTTATACAGCAAAGGTACAAAAAAAAGTGACCGCCACTTGTTAACCTATTTACAATTATTTACATGGCAAGGCTAGAGGTACACGTGAATACTCCAGCCTGCACTACAATAACAACACACACAACTCCGTGATCGAGTCAACGGGGTTCCCCAAAAGCACTGCCAGGTGTCTGTCATCCGGACGTTAAGTACTGGAGGTGGTCCATCAATTATCCAGTCCGAGGATAGGTAAAGACTCCACCCGGATACTTAGCAGCCACGCCTAGGTGCCCACCTTCTAGGAGAGGGAGAAAGAAAGAAAAGGGAAAATACCACCAACCATCCTCCGATGGGATGCACAATACCAACAAACACATCACTGGGTCATAACAGTTTCCCCCACCCAAAAAAAATCAAACATCCAACCCCACACAAAGATGTTTGATTTAAGCCCTAGAGAGGGCATCAGCCATAACGTTCTCTAAGCCCTTTTTATATCGGATCTCAATGTTGAAGTCCTGAAGGAGTAGGGACCAACGCATAAGGCGCTGGTTGCTGTTTTGCATCCGAGATAGAAACTGAAGAGGGTTATGGCCAGAAAACACAATGGTTGGAACAGGACTAGATCCCAGGTACACTTCAAAGTGCTGCAAGGCCAATAGCAAGGCTAAGGCTTCCTTTTCAATCGTGCTGTAATGCAGTTGGTGTTTTAGAAATTTTCTAGAAAAGAAGCAGACTGGGTGGTCAATGCCATTGTCATCCTCCTGCACGAGCACTGCACCTGCCCCCAAAACACTGGTGTCCACCTCAAGCTTGAACGGATGTGTAAAATCAGGGGCGGCCAACACCGGAGCACTACAAAGGAGAGCTTTAGCAGCTTCGAAAGCGAACTGACATTTCTCTGTCCACACAAATGGCGATTTTGGACTGGCAAGACTGGTTAACGGGGCTACTACCTCAGAGAAGTTTTTGCAGAACCCACGGTAATAACCTGCCATGCCCAAAAAACGCCGCAGCTCCCGGCGAGTCTGTGGAACTGGAAAGTCTACTATTGCCTGCACCTTCACAGCAACAGGGAGGACTCTACCTTGTCCTACTTGTTTCCCTAGATAAGTTACAACCGCCTTTCCAAACTCACACTTAGCCAGATTCAGTGTCAGAGAGGCATCATGCAACCGGTCAAATATTTCCCTGAGAATCTTGAGGTGTTCAGTCCAGGTGGAGGAATAGGCCACTATATCATCCAGGTACACTTCGCAATTTACGACTCCCTGTAACACAGTGTTCATCAGTCGTTGAAATGTGGCGGGGGCATTTCTCAACCCGAACGGCATGACGGTATATTGCAAAAAATGATCGGGTGTAACAAAGGCACTGATTTCTGATGCGCGTTGAGTTAAGGGGACCTGCCAGTACCCTTTTAAGAGGTCAAGTTTGGTTACAAAGTTTGCCGAACCCACACGATCGACCAGATCATCCATACGTGGGAGAGGAAACGAATCGGGTTTCGTAACAGCATTTACTTTTCGGAAATCATTACAGAAACGGGGAGTTTGATCGGGTTTTGGAACGAGAAGTGATGGTGAGCTCCAGGAGCTATTACTGGGGAAAGCAAAACCGTGGTCAAGAAGATACTGGACTTCTTGCTGCATAATGGCCCGCTTAGTGGGATTTACCCGGTATGCATGCTGCTTTATGGGCTTATGGTCACCCACATCAATATCATGACTAAATACATGCGTTTGAGTGGGGATGTCACCGAAAAGAGCAGAGTAGTTTGTAATGAGCTCACGGACATCAGAATTAGCGGGATCAGACAGGGGCGCCAAATAGGCATCCAAGTCAGCCAAGATTTCAGAGTTCCCAAGACGCGCACCCGAAACAGAGGTGTGCCTGTCATCCAACCCGTCATCGCCGGGACTATACAAGGGTTGAGAAACGGATACCGACACAATAGGTGACACAACAGGTGCCAAACTAGAGCGGTCACGATCAATGTATTCCTTCAGCATGTTGATGTGACAGACGCGACTTTTCCTCTTACGATCAGGGGTTAACACCACATAATCCGTCTCACTTAGTTTGCGCTCAATGACATACGGACCGGAAAACTTTGCTTGCAGGGAAGAACCAACAACCGGCAAGAAAACCAACACGCGGTCACCTGACTGGAACAACCGTACTACAGACTTCTTATCAAAATGTGTTTTCATTCTAACCTGAGCCTTTGCTAGCATGTCACGAGCCAAAGCACAGGCATTATGTAGCCTCTCCTTAAACAAACTAACATAGTCCAGAGAGAAATTTCTCTTTCAGGAGACGTAACGGACCGCGCACCGTGTGGCCAAAAACCAAATCAGCTGGACTGAACCCCAAAGACTCCTGACATGTCTCCCTGACGGCAAACAACAGTAGTGGCACCCCCTCATCCCACTCACGGCCAGACTCCGTGCAAAATTTGCGAAGCATGTTTTTTAGGGTTTGATGGAACCTTTCTAATGCACCCTGACTCTCCGGGTGGTATGCGCTCGAAGTGTGATGAGTGACACCGAGCTCTGTCATGACCTGGGCAAAGATTTTAGACATAAAGTTTGTGCCCTGATCAGTTTGGATGCGTTTAGGCAACCCGAAAGTGGAAAAAAACTTAACTAATGCTTTCACAATCCCACGGGTTTTTAATGAGCGTAGTGGAATGGCCTCCGGATAACGAGTGGTAATACACATCATGGTAAGTAGGTATTGATTTCCGGACTGTGTTTTAGGAAGAGGACCCACACAATCAACAATGACATGTTCAAAAGGTTCCCCAACAACCGGGATGGGTTGTAGCGGAGCAGCGGGAATCGCCTGATTTGGTTTACCAGCAAGCTGACACGTGTGACACGAGCGGCAGAATCTTACCACATCAGATTTGAGACCAGGCCAAAAGAAATAACGGAGGACACGGTTATATGTTTTTGTGATTCCCAAGTGACCGGACATAATGTGGTCATGTGCCAAGCTTAGGACCTGGGGACGAAGCGACTGCGGAACAACAATCTGCTGCACTCCCTCATGGGTGCAGCCAGAACTGGGAGTCCAGTAGCGCATCAGCACCCCATCCTCAACAAGGTAGGACGCAGATCTCCCACTCTTAGGCTCTGTCACATACGCCCAACAAGATGACAAGCTCTCATCATTTTTTTGGATTTCTATAAGCTTGTCTTTATCTACTGACAGAGTCATAGTCTCCTCATCCGGCTGAAGTGATACAGAGACAGGGGTACCTTCACAGGCGGGTCGCAAGCTCAGTGGGTCTGAAGCGCTTAAGAAAAAGTCGCTAAGATCCACCAAGTCACCCTGTTTGCGTGCCTGCGCACGTGTCACAGCACACACAGGAAACAAAGGAACAGCATTTGATGTGGCACAAGCGAAACCACTATTATCTGTAAGTGGTATATCAACTACTTCTGGCGACGGAAAAACTGTGCAGCCAGCTAGATCGTTTCCCAAAATGATGTCAATACCTGCAACCGGTAACTGGGGTCGCACCCCAAGCTTAACCTCACCAGACAAAAACTGAGACGAAAGCTGCACCAAATGTAAAGGAACCCGTATTACACACATCCTAACTCCCCAGGCTAACACATCAGCCCCACAATAGGATTGAGCTGAAAACGGTAAAACCCCCTCACGAATGAGCGACTGTTTCGCACCAGTGTCTCGCAAAATACTGACAGGAGCCCGCCGATCTTCCCCTATCAAGGAAACAAAACCGTTTGACACAAATGGCTTAAACTCCTCATCTACTTTATCATTTTCGGGTACCATCACCTCCCCCAAAGGAGGAGGGTTTATCTGTAGAAGGTTTATCGGGGAAGGAGATGCACCCTTCCTGGTCATTTCTTTTCTTTTCAGAGCAGGGCAAACCGCAATAAGGTGTCCCTGCTCATGGCAAAAAAAACACACGCGGGTCTCAACGGATGAGGGGATGGCACGGCGGGTGCCCCTTGGAGACCATCGGGGCGGGCCACCGGAAGACGGAAAACTGTGAGCAGGAGCCGAAAACACCACTTTATGTGTCAACACAAACTCATCAGCCCGTATAGCAGCAGCGGCGAGAGTCGTAACCTTCTGTTCGTTTAAGTAGGTTACCACAGTGTCTGGTAGTTGATTTTTAAACTCTTCCAACGTCACCAACTCACGCAGGTCTTCCAAGGTTTCTACTTCCGTAGCATGACACCACTTATCAAACAGAGTTTTCTTTTCTCTGGCAAACTCCACATAGGTCTGGTTGGCGGATTTTTTCCCATCCCTAAATCTCTGCCTGTAAGCCTCTGGCACAAGCTCGTAAGCGCGCAGGACAGCAGCCTTCACCGTATCATAGTCAAAACTGTCCTCCAGAGAAAGAGCGGTGCATACCTCTTGAGCTTTCCCCACCAATCTACATTGGAGTAAAAGAGACCACACATCCTTTGGCCAGTGCAGCGCACCTGCGATACGTTCAAACACTGTGAAATACGAATCCACCTCAGTTTCCCGAAACGCCGGCACCATTTTGATGTGTTTACTCACATCAAAGCCACCACCTGGCATCGGGGCCGGTGGCTGCGGAGATGGCGACTGCGGGGATGATGACTCCGGGGAGGGTACCTGCGGGGATGGTGACTGCGGGGCTAACCGAGGTACAGGAGAACTGGCAGACACAGAGGCTCCCCTCTCTACCTCCAGAGCCCTGATCCTCAAGTGCATAGCGTCCACCTCCAACTGCTGTTTCTTTAGCTCCACCTCCTTAATGCGCAGCGTTAACCGCAGCTCCTCCACAGAAGGGCTAGGTGGAAAAGGGAGATTTTTCAGTGGGGCAGAAACACCAGCAACAGCCCCCAGCTCAACCCCCCCTGCAGGACCCGGCTCACCAAACAACCCCCTGTCCGTCAACTGGACACACAGGAGCTCCCTAAGCTCTTTCTTCTTCGCAGTCAACGGCACAGTCACATCAAAGAATTCAGCAACAAGCAAGAGGTCAGCCTTTTTACACCTGCCCAACTTCTCCGCAGACGGGCTCAGAGTGAAGTCCTCCAACTTAAACTCCATCCTAACACACACACACACACCCCCCACACAAGAAAAAACCGCCAACCAAGAAAACAAGCCACAAAAAGAACCACCAAAGGGACGAGCCCCCAATATGTTACGTTCTGGTCCCGGCAAGCAATCAAACGCAACAAAAGTTTTGCCCCACTCACTTCCCACCCACGCACAAACCCCAACAAAGACACCTTTGTCAAGTATTTAAGCAGCCATTTATTTTCATCGGCAGTGAGCAATGCCAAAACAATAAACAAAACCCCCTAAAACCCACTCCCTACACTTCCCTAGAAAAAAAGAAAACAAAAACAAAAGACAAGTCTCTTACCTAATTACCTAACGAAAAACAGGAGAAAACTTGTTCAACAAAAGAAACGGCTTCTCACGCCTACTAGGCTGCGACAGTGAAAGTTATACAGCAAAGGTACAAAAAAAAGTGACCGCCACTTGTTAACCTATTTACAATTATTTACATGGCAAGGCTAGAGGTACACGTGAATACTCCAGCCTGCACTACAATAACAACACACACAACTCCGTGATCGAGTCAACGGGGTTCCCCAAAAGCACTGCCAGGTGTCTGTCATCCGGACGTTAAGTACTGGAGGTGGTCCATCAATTATCCAGTCCGAGGATAGGTAAAGACTCCACCCGGATACTTAGCAGCCACGCCTAGGTGCCCACCTTCTAGGAGAGGGAGAAAGAAAGAAAAGGGAAAATACCACCAACCATCCTCCGATGGGATGCACAATACCAACAAACACATCACTGGGTCATAACAATGGCAAACAAGTATATGGGAATCCCGAGGACACCACAAGGGTCACCTCTTAGTGAGGGTTGTCTCTTGAAGGTGGTCACAGGGATTGTTGGCCCTCTGCTGATCATGTGAGTCGACCTCTGTAAGACACCGCTCCACGCCACTATCACTGAGGTTGAAACACAAAAATGAGAGCTGTTGTAGGCGCCACCATGTGGTGATGCACTGTATTACAATAATATCAACTGTTACGAGCAGCAGGGTTGGACATGCCTGAGGAAGGAGCTTTGCTGCATCTGCGGGGAAATGGAGAGGGAGAGATGGGCTTCCCTTACACTTATACTTATACTTATACTCATAGATTTAAATTAAAAACCTTCATGTGAAATTCTTTGTATATATCTGTGTGTGTGTGTGTGTGTGTGTGTGTGTGTGTGTGTGTGTGTGTGTGTGTGTGTGTATTAAATTATTAAATAAATAATGACTCTGTGAAATATGTCGTGTGTTCATCTCAGGTTTTATTTATCTCGTTTTAATGACCAGATTTCATTTATAATTATTTTCATTAAACCTTAATGAAAGGGGTTGTACATGAAATCATGTGCATGTTATTGAGGTAGATTGCTGTGCCTTAAAAGTGCCACTAGGGGGCAGCAAGCTGTTCTATTTTTTTCAGTTATTTTATTGTGTTGTTTGTACAGAATAATTTCCATTTTTGCTATAATTTTTTGTTCATTCTCCAGGACTGTCTGTTCTCTCAGTCCCCACCTCCTGCCGGCGTAGGAGGGGAATCTGTTCCTTTCTCGATAATTGCCCCACTGGCTTCTATATTTGGATCTATGTCCTCTCCTCTCACTTGCTGTCGCTCTCTTGCTGCTTTGTCACTGTTATTGATTCACATTCTCACTCTGCTGCAAAGCAAAACCATCCAGAATTGGTGCAAGGAAGAAGCAAGGAAGCATCAACGGTGAGTGATGGAGGCGAGGCAGGGGTCTCCTCAGATCTCCGCGCCGCATCAGTAACAGAGGTATCGGCTTATTTGCCTGAGCGTGTGGGGGCGGGAAAATCTCTTTGGCTGAATTGAAGTTGTTTTTCCTTCACTCCTTGCAGAGCAGGAATGCATTATTGTTTACAAGCGAGATTATTGTTTCTGTGTGTGAGTCCGTCTGTCATTGTGGCACAGAGTGCCCCTGCAGACAGCTGCTGTGAGCTCTTCGGCAGGTGTTTGCATGGCTGGGCTCTTTGTGGGAAGATTTTGTCAACACAACTGTGTTAAAACTGAGCCAAGACACAGACACAAACTTTACAGGTTTATAGTTAGGATCTAATCTAGTTAGTGCTCTAATATCACCCTATTAGAGCACTTCGCTCTCGCTCTGCAGGCCTACTTGTTGTTCCTAGAGTATTTAAAAGTAGAATGGGGGGGAGAGCCTTCAGTTTTCAGGCCCCTCTTCTGTGGAACCAGCTTCCAGTTTGGATTCGGGAGACAGACACTATCTCTACTTTCAAGATTAGGCTTAAAACTTTCCTTTTTGCTAAAGCATATAGTTAGGGTTGGACCAGGTGACCCTGAATCCTCCCTTAGTTATGCTGCAATAGACGTAGGCTGCCGGGGGATTCCCATGATGCATTGAGTTTTTCCTTTCCAGTCACCTTTCTCACTCACTGTGTATTAATAGACCTCTCTGCATTGAATCATATCTGTTATTAATCTCTGTCTCTCTTCCACAGCATGTCTTTTATCCTGTCTTCCTTCTCTCACCCCAACCGGTCGCAGCAGATGGCCGCCCCTCCCTGAGCCTGGTTCTGCCGGAGGTTTCTTCCTGTTAAAAGGGAGTTTTTCCTTCCCACTGTCGCCAAAGTGCTTGCTCATAGGGGGTCATTTGATTGTTGGGTTTTTCTCTGTATCTATGAAACGCCTTGAGGCAACTTTTGTTGTGATTCGGCGCTATATAAATAAAATTGAATTGAATTGAATTGAATTGAAATGAATCTGATGTGTCAGAAACTGAATGAAAGAAGTCACAAGAAAGGGTCCGAGGGCTTATGACCCCATTCTGCTATATGCCCCTGTCACACAGGCTTTTGGCATCTTTAGTCCATTTGTAGCCCTCCATATGGAGTGTTCTCTGTTATGTAAAATATTTGGAACAAAAGGTAGGCTTTTTCTTCCCTTAAAAAATGTATTTCCTCCCCCTCATTTGCACATTTCTGGCTTTTAGTTCTAATCACATCCCTGATGCAGCTGTTTCCCTTCCACATGAAAAGTAAGCAAGATGTTTTCCAGGTTAGTACCTGAGAGTCTGGCCTTGTTTGCTTAAATTTATTCATAACTCTGCTTTTCTCATGTAAAAGCTTCTTGTGAATTATAAATAAGCCACCTGTCTGCTCCAAAAATCCAATCGAAAGTACATCTGTGTTGAATCTCTTCCCTGTGTCAGTGCTCTATGTTTAGATTACACTGTATGTCAGTTTTTCTGTGTTCAGCTAAACTCAATGTGCAGGAAAATGTGTGCTTACAGTATGAATTTCATTTCCTCTGGCTTTGAAGTCCACCTCTGTGGCGATTCCTGCTGCGTGAGCTCCTCTAAGACCACATGTAGATGTGTGGATGCAAAAATGCCAAGTGTTTCTTGTCTTCACAGTAAATCTGCTGCACTGTCGAAATGAATGCTGGCGTTAGGAGCTTCTTTAGTCTGCTGCTAATCACACACTTCAGCAGAGGTGAGTGAGCGGTTTATTGTCTAGACAGTTGCCCATCAGGTGATCTGAAAGCCCTGCTGATAATCATGAGCTCTGAATAGTTTTTATTTCTGTGTGTGTGCTTTTGAGAGGCTCATATGCTTAACAACACTTTGCAGGTGCCACATGAGTGAAAAGCCTTTGAGCAAAAAGTGCATTAATTCTCCTTGTGACACAAAAATCCACAAGGCTTGGTGAGTAAGATTTGCCCAGCAGATTTCTTTCTGACAAAGAGCTAGAGTGGGACCGACTGCGAGTAGTTCCTACAACAAAAAAAGATACAGAACTCCATAAAAATTAAGTCAAATTTAAACGACATTCTAAGGAATCAAATACAAAATGCTTCTTATCACATTACAATTACTTTTCTACTCCTAATCAAGAATTAATATTTATGTTGAGATCTATATATGATTTATATATATGTACATGTATAAATTGCAAAAATCCATCAAATGTTTTGGTGTTTTCAGGTTTAACCTTTAAATTGTGACGTCCAGCTAAATAGATTCAATTTCAAATTAAAGGAGGCTGAATTTCTGGAGAGTACCTGTCGGGGAAAATCCAACCCTCTGCACCCTGTCGTCTTCAGTTACCCTTGAGGTGCGGTGATCGAGTTACTCCGTGCTAGAACACCAGGAATTTTAATTAGTCTTGATTAGACAGAAGCATACATCAAGACTGCTGCATTGAAAAACAACAACAATAACAAAAACAATCTATTTTTCTTCCCTCATCACTGTTTTCCTTTGTTCTGTTTCCTCCTCCTCGCCATCTTTCTTGCAACTCCTCGGTAAAATGCTGCAGCAGTGTGGTTTGAGAGATCGTAGTGGTTCTAAAATGACGGTCCACGGGGATGAAATTCCTCTAAATACCCAGTGCCTTCAACAGCATTAGGAGGCTGACAGTTTCTTTTTTTATATATATAGAGGAAATGGTGAATGAATACTCATAGCCTTCTCAGGATTCACTGTAATAATGTTCTGTCACCAGGTGTGTTTTCCCCTGAATATCAAAGTTCACACAAGATAAATTGGTGAAAGATTTTAATAGATGTGTCGACTGCTTCCTGAAGCTCTGACAGTCGGTGCTACAATGGCTGGTCTCTATAGGTGGCCGTGAGCTTTGATGAAAGCATTCATGTTCCACTCAGGATGATTTTATTAGCTTTCATGATCACATGGCATCGTTTTCAGGACCCACAAAATGACTTCAACACACCCAGGTTACCTTTCCGTTATCAGGACTCACTTAGCCTAACATCTGGAATAAGGATGAGCGGTCACACAAAGCTGGTTATCAACTCTAAGCTAACTCATGGTTTATCAGTCTGGCTATCAGCATCTGACCCATTCAGTTTAATTTTATTTGTATAGTGCAAAATCATGGGAGGTTACCACTGTTTGCTCACAGCAAGAAGGTCCTGGGTTCCACTCTGTGTGGAGTTTGTTTGCAGTTTGTTCTCTCTGGGTGCTGTGGTTTCCTCCCACAGTCCCAGAGACATGCAGTAAGTTGGGTAGGTTAATTGGTGATTGGTTGTCTTTCAGATTACCAGCCCTACTGTGGACTCTTAGTCCTGTTGACATCATTGTTTTGGCATCATTGTGAGACACTGTTCCTTGTTTCACTCCACAGAAATCATCTTTTCCGTGACTAGTTTCTCTCTATTTTCTCATCTCTCCTGCGGGTTTATCCAGCCCAGAAAATCACTGATGACTCCATCAACACCCCCCACCCTCCTGTGCTGTTCAGCGTCAGTCCCCAATCCTACATCAGCTTCCTGCTGCTGGGCCTGACCGTCGTCGTGTTCGGCGGCGTCTATCTCTGGATCCTCAGATATGTCTGCATCGGCTGCTGCCAGCCCATCGCAGTCGGCGTTGAGTCAGAATCCCTGGCAGGGATGGTGTGAAGTCATCAGCCCCTGTCTGATTGAGTTGGGCTGATACCAAGTCACACGGGACATTTACAGGTAAAAGACACGGCCTATCAGACTTGTCATACATTTTGCTAAGGGAAGTAGATGTCATTTGTGCTCCCATATACTTATTTTTTCAGTTCCAGAGCACTTAGTGACAGTGTCGATGCTGGAAAATAAGTAAGTAGGAGAAAAGTAGCTCTTTTGCTCTTACCTCTACACCCTGCTTACCTGATATCTGGCAAACATCTGTTGTACAGTATGCCTGAAAAATCGCTAAAAAGCTATTGAGCAGTGAATGTGAGACACAACTGTAAAGCTGGGTGGCAGAAATTTAAGACAACGTTCAGCTAATAAGATGATAAAATGTTTTGTGTGTTTTCTTTAGGGTTTTCTTTGTACACTGTTAAAAAAAACATCTCAAAAAAACGGTAATAGTCCAGCAGCTGGGGCGCCTAAATACTACCGTAAAATAACAGAAAATAACTTCCTCATAAAAATACGGTTATTTCCAGTAATGACAATACAGTTTGTTGCGCTAATTTTACATGGGATTCTGCCTTTTCCAAGTGCGTTTAGACATCAAATTAGGAACATTTTAACGTGATCAAACAATGAAATTACCTATAAACAAGGTCAATGAATGTGGCAATATGAATCATAATACGTAAATGTACAGAAATATACAGTTAAATAATAATGGATTGCATGCCCTGGGACAGACTGCCAGAGGCGAGGCTGCCATATCGCACCATCAGCAGTAGGCGAAGAGTCTTGACCACGGACACAATACCGAGAGTATCCGAGCCGGGGCTCGAACCGGCAACCTTCTGGTCACAAGGCGAACTGCCAACTCCTGAGCCACGATCGCCCTAAATAGCAATGATAATAATACTGTGATGTAACACAAGCTTATAGGAATCATGTTATATACTTTTCCATAGCATCACATTTGAATTCAACAGTTCAATCTTTCAAATAACGGACAGATATTTGTGAGATCATGATACATTTGTGAATGTGTTTTAACAATCTAAATATGCATATGTACAGACAGATACATTTAATAATCATGACAATTATGTTGTATTACATTACAGTGATTTAACGTTAATTTACATTTGAAATGTGAAATCACAGTCTATTTACGTAACGTTAATGATCTTCTAGAAGAACAGAACAAAACTGTAAAATGCAGTAAAATACTTTTATATTAGGACTTTTTCCTACAGTGCTGCCATACCTGCGACCTTGTGGTTGTTAGTTCACATTCATTGGCCGATGCTTAGCGTCATGTTATTATGTGTCCCAACATCCAATGGCATGTCACATTGTTTTCATGGCCACACCCTCACCCAGGTGCAGAGGCCTCTTTCTGTTCAGGAATGTTGTGAATACTTTGACATTTATATTAATTGCAATTCCTACCTCTACATTTATTTATTTTTAAAATATAATTAGCACAGCGTGGCCGTGCAATGTTTTATATGTTTGTTTTTTTTCGTTTTTATTCCTATTAATTATATTTTCACTTGTTACCTCTGAATTATTGAATCAGACCTAGATGACATGAAATTTTCAGCACAATTATAATTCAAATACTCTCATTTTATATATTTTTCCATAGTATTACATTTGAATTTAACAGATCATTCTCTCACATAACAGACAAATATTCGTGAAATTATGATACATTTCTGAATGTATTTTTACAATCTCAATATGTATATGTACAAAAAAATATATTTAAAAAACAAGTAAATTGTGTTTTGCTATATTTACAGTGATGTTATGTTATTTTACCTTTGACATGTAAAATCACAGTCTACTTATGTAAATGTAATGATATTCTAGAAAGACAGTACAAAACTGTAAAATACACACTAAGATACTTTGACATTACTATTTTTTGGAACAGTGTAGTTTGGCTGTTTTATTTTGAAACCATTTTTAATTGTTTTCTTTTGTTACTTCCTGCCTTTCTCCTTCACAAGTGGGTTTTGTGTGTAAACAATTAGCCATTTAGTATTTTGTGGATTTATAATAATGATTTATAATGCTGTCCCCATTTTCTGTTGTCAAGTTAGTTTGTGTTTTGTTTTTGGTTCAGTATTATGTAAAAAAAAGAAAAATCCTTAAAAACATACTACAGTGTTTTGTTTTAAAACAAAGACATTTTCTATTATTTTTTCTCCATATATTTTACCCACATGGTTATTTTGACCATTTACACTCTTTATGGGGAAAATGTTTTTTTGTGAAAGTACAACCTGTTGATTTCTCTGTTCTTGGCATTTCTGCTCAGCTGAATGACACAAATAAATCTCCTTTTCTTCTTCAAACTTGCCTTGTGTGATTGGGTCCTGTGTAGGGTGACCAGATCACAGTCTAAAAGTAAATATAACGAGAATAAAGGGAAGCTGAAGTTTGTTCTTATTGTCTATATTATCTGTTAATTCCTCTGAGGAGGAGGAGTATTTAATCAGTTCTGTTTATTAACAGTCTAGCATGCAATCGGATCAAGCAGGGGCGGAGCGTGGGGGTGGCTTACGGGGCTTAAGCCCGGGTTGTTTTGTCAGAAGCCCGGGGTATTTTGGAGTGTAATTTTTTCATAGTTAGATGCCTGGCTGACAACTGTATAAAACAAAAAGTACACACAATATTCGAAGCACATAGTGCACACTGTGGGAATTTACGACTGTGCGTGAATCCCCCCCTGATATTGGTATGATCCGAGCTCAGGCACTAAGCGACTGAGCGAGGGGGCGGGGCAGCTGCTGCCCGTGAGTGCGCTGTTGGAGAGACGGAGCCAGCCATACTAAGGAGAGCTTAAGTTTGACCAGGTACCAAAGCAAATCATTCGTACCGTACAAATTATGTAAATATGACGGTGCATCACGAAAGATTGATATCAAGCTGATCACTTGACCAATATTACGTTACTTGCTCTTCAAGTGAATCAACAAATGGCGAAATGAAAAGCCGAACAAATGCTATTTTTTTTAGAGTCTTAGCTTACGTGTGTTTATTTCATATTTTCAGTTCTTACCCTCCCTGACTAAATCGGTTTCAGTTATGTACTGAAACATAAGAATGGACATTCGAGGGTTCTTTTAAAGAAAAAACTCAGGTAAATGTTATTTTATATATTATGCTTTGTATGTTGTTCAGTACATTTCTATGCAAAACAAGAGGGATTTCAGTACACAGCAGGATATTCACATTTGTAACCAGATATTTACATACACTTTAGGGAGAAAACATAAAACATTTTTACTGTACAACATCAATTTAGAGTAAACTTTTGTTTTAGATAAATATTGAAATATATTTTGAATTAGTTAAATTTCAGAATAAAGAGAGACAGAGCTATTTTTATCACTTTCATCAAATTTAGGAGTATATGTACACTAAATTTATTGTTAATTAATAAGAAACTGCAGACGATTCCATTCTGAGCTGAAGAAGCTTCTGATAGGTTAGTAGAGTCCATGTGAGTAAATTGGTGGCACAGCTGTGGATGCATATAAGGCAAAACACAGAGCCTGTTTCTGTGACATGGGAAAATCAAGAGATGTCAACCAAAACACCAGGAAAAGAACTGTGGAGCTCCATAAGTGTGGCTCAAGTTTGAATACAATTTGGTGCCATTTGCAATTAAGAAATACAGATAGTTTCTCTCTTTACTCTTAAAGTTAACAAATATGTTTTTATATTTATCAATCTAAAAAAATAAACATTTAGTCTGATTTGATGTTACAATTAAAAAAGTGTTTTTATCTGAAGAGTAAATATCTGGTTTCAACTGTATATTTGATGATTGTCAGCACAAAGAGGGAGAGAGAGGAACAGAGAGGGAGATGGAGAACGAGGACAGAACAGATGAACAAGAGCAGGTGAGACACACATGTTAGTCAAATGGTTGTTTACCAAAAGTATCACCGTATCATAGGTCCTCATGTATCTCGTACCTAGTGTTTCTTTTTAGGTTTGTTATTTTTCAAATTCTGTATTTATTAAGTTCTGCAGGCTTGTTTGCACAACAAGGCTAAATAATTATATAAACTTTTCTCAATCTAAATAGTGTACTTTGGTAGAATTAAAACATAAGTGTAGTGCAGGTCTATGATGATTTTTAGTGCTACTATCATCTAGTTCTGATTCTGGTTCTGTCTTGGTTAAGTCCTCAGTAGTCCTGATTTTGAACTGTTGTAGTCCTGTTTTAATTCTGGATCAGTTCTGGTTCTGGTTGAATTGGGGTTTAGTCCTCGTGTCTTGATACAGCCCTGACCTTGTTCTGCCTTGCTGCTTAATTAAAAAACTAGTTTAAGGTGTCCTGCACATGTGATATATATTTTTCCCTATATGAAGTCATTCTTTTTTGAACAGAGCCTATTAATCTTTCAGTCATTTCTACACCCCCCCCCCCCCCCCCCCCCCAAAAAAAAAAAAAAAATCCCACATGCATACTACTCTTTGGGCTAAGCCCCGGGTGTTTCAAATGTCTGGCTCCGCCTCTGGGATCAAGGTCACAATAAATGTGAAAATCAGAAAAAACTTTATATTACTCATGTTTTTTTAATGGATGGATATTCTAACTTCACAACAATATGCTACACCTTGGTGGACATCAATACCTTGGCTGGCTAAACATTTGATTTTGACCTTCATTTTTAGTGCCCAAATTTGAAGAAACCGTATCAAGTAATCTGTCATATGAAAAGCCATGGAGAGGGCAGTACGTAACATTTTCTTCTTTTGTTTTAAATGACATCATACAATCATCATATTGTAATAAAAACATCATTAAACACCAAAGTCGTTGTAAAAGTCGTTGTCCGTTGGGGGACTGCTTTTGTTCACTGTTGTTTCAGCTGCTGTTCTGCCTGGTAACAGCCTTTGGGCTTCAGTAACCTTCATTTTTCTTTAATAAAAAGTCTTCGCTTCATATATTATAGATTTTAGAGAAGTGCATGTCCTGCAGTGCAGAGCCAATCAAAATGTAGGACGTTGTCTCGATATGTGGTATTGGAGACGACGGATAAAAAGATGGATCTCTGTTCACCCAGCCCTATGTGTTTGATCTACGTAAGTTTGTTACGACCAGACACACTTTTGACGTTACTCACATCATTTGATCAATGTGAATATTTATTATAGCATGTTTAATAATTCATGTGTTCATTATTAACTCATGGTCTCAAACTTAGAGGACACAGATTAAGCGTACTGAATGTAACCGAACAGTGTGTAAAACACAAGACATGGATTCAGTATCTATCAGGATCAAAGACCCCAAACCAGAGCTGCTAGCTTAGTGCTAACACACTCATTGTAACAGCCCCTGGCCTAATTAACTCCCACTGGTACAACTTGATACAAATTAGTGAGCTCAAGTGACTAATATGTGGCTGAAAATGAAATAATTTAAAAAGCTGAGCTGCTTACTCATGCATGGGTCCAATGATCCACATGAGTAATGGACCATAAGGTCTGACATCCACAGCACCGCAAGTTGCTGCATGGGTGTTACGGTTAGCGACTTCACTTCCTGAGAGAGCTCAGCAAGAACAACCCTGGTTAAACTCGGTTTAAGGTCATGCCAAAGCATCAGTTCAAGTCCACACTTTGACTGGGTCACTCCAAAACCTTCATTTTGTTTTTTTGTTTCTGTCTTTGAGTCATTCAGAGGTGGACTCGCTGGTGTGTTTCAGATCATTTCTTTGAGCTTCAGACTTAAGACTGATAATCCTGATGGGATAGCAAAATTAACAATTCCATCAAGTGCAGCAAGTCGTCCTGAAGCAGCAGAGCAGCCTGCGACCACTACACTATCACCACCACGTCTGACTGATGGTGTGATAGTCTTTTTTTGAAATTATGTGATTTTTACACCAAATGCAACAGGACTTAATCCTTCTAAAAAAAAAAAATCAGCTCTATATCTCGTCAGTCCACAGAATATTTTCCCAAAACTTTTGGGGATCACCAAGATGTTACTTGGTAAATGTGAGATGAGCCTTTGTGTTCTTCTTGATCAGAAGTGGTTTTCGTCCAGTCTCTTTCTTATTGTTGAATCATGAACTCTGACCTTAACTTAGGCAAGTGAGGCCTGCAGGTCTCTACATGCTGTTCTGGGGTCTTTTACCTTAGAAATCCCTTTTTAAATCTTTCCAGACTGATGGATGTCAATGACTTTGTTTTTCAGCTGTTTCTTCAGATCATGGCGTGATCTAAAGTGTTGATTTGTGAGAGCTTTTTAACCTATTTCACGCAGCTTCACCAGTAATCAGGCCTGTGTGTGGTTTGTGAAACTGAGCTCAGCTTTCCAAAAAAAGCTGATCAGTGCTCATTTATGAATTAACAGGTAGGAATTACTTGTTCACAGATGGCCAGTTAGGTTCACATGTAATGAAATTAAAGGCTTTTGATTCTAATTCTAGAGTAAATGTAGATCTTCCTTGTTGAACATAAGCTTAATTTCAATTTATTTTAAGTAAGTCCTAAACTCTTTCCACCGCTCCACCTGAATCTCAGCCTCGTCTGAGTCCACTCTTCAATAAACAGCAAAACAACATTTCCCATGAACGACGAATCACCTTGCAGCCCACCTGAATAATGGACCCATGTCTGTGCAAGATGGAAGCTATTGAGTTTGCATCTTAATGGATCCAATTAAATTTGATCAGTCTCATAATTCATCAGCTTCGTATCTAGTAAAAGCTGTGGTAATGAATAAGTTATCTGAGAGAATTCCAACCAGGCATTTTACATTTTACCCTAGAATTAAGCACGCACGCACAAATCCACGGCGTCTTACACACATGAACGTGTTCAATGAAGAACATAATCTGAAAGCTTTGGAGCGAATGAAGGACAGTTTTGAGGGTTTGTGTTGACAGCTTTTAGTTTTCAACATTTATAGCTCAGACTGTTCTCCTCAATGCAAGCTAGACGTGACTGACAGGCTGCACACTAATGAAATATGAGCTACACAGCAGGAAAATTGACTGAACCGCGCTTCGCAGCAAAGATGGACAATGACCCCGAACATATTGCAACTCAAAGCAAAGAAGTGGAATATTGGAGCAAATGGAGCTGCATTTCGCTCATGATGAAGCTACGGCACAATGATCCATAAACAAAACAAACAGCTGAAGAGGGAAACCGCCGAGGCTCGGCAAAGCATCACAAAACACGAAAGCCTTTCTCTGGTGACATCTCAGTCGCTGCCTGCAAAGAATTCTCAACAGAGTATTAAAAATAAACAGCTAATTTATGATTATGCTAATTCATTCCCTGCCATCTGAAAAAGGAGCACTGTGGCTGTAATTACTCAAAGGTTAATGATATGTGTTTGTTCAACCCCTCCAATTATACCTGAGTGTCTAAACTTCAGAATGCTTCATTTCATGTGGAAACCGTGGCAGGAAATTAAAATCATGTGGTGCTTTTATAAGGACTTACAGATGCATAAATGATAAAAAAGTGGTCTTTTTAGCAGGTTGCTAGGTGGTTGTTGAAAAATACGATGACATCATAATGCATGACGTGAATAATAACCTTCAGGGACGTAAGGTGTACCTGTGTAACAATTCAACTCAATTTTATTTATAAAGAGCCAAATCACAACAACAGTTGCCTCAAGGCGCTTTATATTGTACAGTAGATACAGAGAAAAACCCAACAATCATATGACCACCTGAGCAAGCACTTTGGCAACAGTGGGAAGGAAAAACTCCCTTTTAACAGGAAGAAAGCTCCGGCAGAACCAGGCTCAGGGAGGGGCGGGGCCATCTGCTGCGACCGGTTGGGGTGAGAGAAGGAAGACAGGATAAAAGACATGCTGTGGAAGAGAGACAGAGGTTAATAACAGATATGATTCAATGCAGAGAGGTCTATTAATACATAGTGAGTGAGAAAGGTGACTGGAAAGGAAAAACTCAGTGCATCATGGGAATCCCCCGGCAGCCTACGTCTATTGCAGCATAACTAAGGGAGGATTCAGGGTCACCTGGTCCAGCCCTAACTATATGCTTTAGCAAAAAGGAAAGTTTTAAGCCTAATCTTGAAAGTAGAGATAGTGTCTGTCTCCTGAATCCAAACTGGAAGCTGGTTCCACAGAAGAGGAGCCTGAAAACTGAAGGCTCTCCCTCCCATTCTACTTTTAAATACTCTAGGAACAACAAGTAGGCCTGCAGAGCGAGAGCGAAGTGCTCTAATAGGGTGATATGGTACTACAAGGTCATTAAGATAAGATGGGGCCTGATTATTTAAGACCTTGTATGTGAGGAGCAGGATTTTGAATTCAATTCTGGATTTAACAGGAAGCCAATGAAGGGAAGCCAAAACAGGAGAAATCTGCTCTCTCTTTCTAGTCCCTGTCAGTCCCTGTGTGTGCCAGGTTCGGTTCCTGTCTGTGTAGGAGTTTGCAGGCAAACAGACAGACAGAGATTTGATATTTTAAACTAAAATTCTCACACCTTACTAACTCGTGGCCACAACTTCATTATCTAATACTCACACACTGTTAACTCGTAGACGTGCAATCACATTAGAAGCCCTCACCGGAGGGCTTCTAAATCTGAAAAAAAGGTGCAACATAAACAAAGTGTGATTGATTTGATACCCACCCTACCCACAGTGAATCGAGACAAGGGAACAGATGGAAGGCTTATGCCCTACTAGAAAATGCAAAATTGATTATCATTTATTATAGCAGCCCATTGTAGGGAAAAATGATTGCGGGTGGAGGAAAAAAATCCAGAGGGGGAAAAAAAATGATGATTACGGAGAAACCACAAGAAGGAGATGTAGCCCTTGGAGCCAAAGTGGAGTGGGTACATTATAATTAGGGATGGATTAACAAACGGGCGTGCTGAGCACAGACCCGGGGAGTCCTAGAGACCCCTGAGTTGCAGCCGTGTTTGTAGTTTCTGGTATAAAAACTGCTCTTTAGGAGGTCAGAGAGCTCCATCATGGCAAAAGAATGATGCTGAGCAGAATATGAACCTCACAGGAAGCAACTGTCTGCTGTGTGGATGCCACTGCATGTTTATTTTAGTGTTTTTTCCTTATAAGCAGTTTACTACTATGAAACAGAACCCAGGTCATCACCTCTGTAACCTGAAACCAGTTTCTTGCCTTTATTGAACTAAGTCAAATGATCAGCTTTGTCAGAATTCCTCGGTTCCTTGCAGTGAAAAATTATGGGCAGGCTTCTGTACTATTTAAAAGCGGCATTTTCAATTTTATCCACTTTGGAGAGCATTATCTTGACCAAAAACACCGTCTCAATGTGGACAGAAGGCCAAAACGGAGAGAAAAAGATGCGTTTTCAAACAAAAATGTATTAGCGTGGACATGGCCGAAGATGCACTTAGAAACCGTGGGAAGGAAGAACTCCATTTTAACAGGAAGAGATATTGAGCATTCTTTGTAATTGTCTTCTTAGTCTCACCTGTTAACCATACTTGTTCCCAACCTGTGCAGGTCTGGTCTAATCAGCTAACCTACCTCAAACAACACCTGCATTGCTGTATTCAGGGTTTGGAGTAAAGTGACCACTAACCACGTGATGTTAACTTGTCCGCCACTTTGGACGTGTGACAATTATGGTGGCATTGCAGGAAGTAGTGAATAAGGACCGAGCCACACAGACCTAGACACTAGCACCCTTTGAATCAGGTTGGCAGCGGCGCGAAGGCATAAATTTTACTTTGAAGGTGAAGTTTCTCCATTTTCCAGGTTGCGTCACAGTTTTATTACCGCTCAGGTAGCAGTTAGCGAGTTTTTGCAAACAAACATGGCAAACTACGGGCAACCAAAGAAATCGGTAAGAGGTTTTCGGTGCAGCACTTTCTTTGCATACGATTTCATCCACTCAGAGCCTTATATGGCACTTTTCTACTCGAACACTCAAAGAGCTTTGTACATTCAAACAAGCAGTTTGCTCAAAGCTTAATCGCTTTCTGTATAACAGTCACAATCCAATGAACACATCAGAGAACCACTTGGGGTTCAATATCTTGCCCAAGGATACTTTGGCATGCAGGGATTGAACCTCGAACGGTTCGATTAATAGATGAACTGCTCTACCTCTGAGTTCGACCCACCCCAAATATAGTAATGTGCACATGTCAGTGGGAAACCTCAAAGGGACCACTGCCTGTTAGTGAATAAATATCTATTTGGATTGGGATTTTTTTCCCTCGTGGTTCTTTTCAGGACCCAAGAATTTAACAGCCAGCATAAAGCTCAACTCTGATTGGATGCGTCAGTCGCTACAGAGGTCCTGGGACATGGCGGCTCCACTCCTGCCCGAACCTTCTTCCTCACAAAGCACCAGAGACCACCACACAACAATCATCATCATCTTCTTTTCTTCTTCTTTGAGTTGCTCCGTTCAAGCGTCATCACAGCAGCTCGTCTTCATTTCATGCATGACCTTAAAACAACTGAAATAACCATCATCGCTTCTAAAGTAATGATCTGCACTTTTTGCATTTTGCAACTTTTTATGTTCTTGTAAGAGTTTGTATTCATTTAAGAAAAAATCTGCATTTTATAATAAAAATTTACAAAAATCATGCATTTAAAATGCTTTCAGTGCTGCGAGGTACCTCGTCTTGTCTGTCTGGTCTCATCATCTACTTTGGAGGAAGCTATTTGCTCGTGCACACGCCTCAGTTACTGAAGCGTAAAGGTCAAGTCACCTAAGAGCTGTTATGCATCACACCCCGCCTGAAGCCGAGGCACGCCATCGATCCCAGGCATGGTAATCACACTGAAAACCATGCCACCTGACACGCCGTAGCCCATTTACACATCGCACATGAAGCGCGAGCACCTCGGGGTGCTCTGCTGTCCGTCTTTGTCTCTGACAGGGCGGTCCCCTCCCTGCTGCCCCGTAATGGATTTACTCCCATCTCTCCGAGCACGTTGGCCTTGGGGCAAAGCATTGGCTCGGCCCCTGATTGACAGCTGCTGATAGCGGGTTGAGAGCTTGTTGCCAGGGGCTACAGGGGGACACCCTGCATCCACACATGCAGTTGCCATGGAAATAGGGAGTTCAGACCTTCTGCCTGCAGATGGCAACGCTGCACTCCGAGTCAGGAGGGAGATGAGACCGGGGTACGAGGGCGGCACGGCGAATCGGCGGCTGTCTCTCAAAGAGAGAGCGTGGGTTTGATTTTGCGGTTTGCACAGTTCACCCCGGCTTCACCTCAGAACCCCCCCAGGTGCTGCTTTCAATTACACGCACATCAGGTGGAGAATCTGCACATTTGCACTCTTCCTAGGCATGGGTGAAAATGTCTGCTGCCGGTCTCTGCGCTGCTGCACATCAATCCTTCATTTTTTCCCCTCTTCTGTACATTATCTGATCTTTTTTTATCGCTCAACACTGCAACTGCTGCAAGAGCATAAAAAACAAACCATCTATTAAAAATCACAAAAAGCCGATCCTGTGCTGTTTCTCAGCTGTTAGGCCACACGAGACAGGCTGTTTTCCCCCGGCTCCCTTCTGCTGTCTGACACAGGCCATGTGAACCTGTGAACTGAACCATATTTGGAAGGGGTGTGTGCACGCAGCTCTAACCACTTCCATTTACAGTGGCTTCATATCTGATTTCCTCCTCAGCATGCACATTTTTCCCACCCAGATGAGCAAAGTCAGGCTGACAGCTACTCGTACGTGGAACACAGTTTCAGCTTCTGTTTCACATTCAATTCCTCTGGCTGTCTCTGTGTGGACAGGAGTCATCAACAGCTTGGAGGGTTTCTTTCTCTTTCTCTCATACACACACATCTGTAATGGGCAGGAGAGGAGAAGGGAAGCAAGTTGAGGTGAAACCCACCACTGTTCCCATGTAGTCACCCTCTGCTGCTGCTGCTGCTGCTGGGGTCAGTTTGCAGTATTTCCCACCTGAGTGACAAATACTGCAAAGCACTACTGGTTCTGTGAACCTCAAAAGAAACAGAGCCCCTCTGCATGTCTCACATCTCCCGTCCTTATGCACTCTCCTCAGCCCGGGATTATTGCATTGTGACAGGCTGCTTACATGCAAGCAGCTGTAATGAGCGTGAACCACTTGAAGCTTAGAGGAAACAGCAGCATTGCATCTGATTGCATCCTCCGAGCTGCTCCGTGAGAAACGCAGTCAGCTGCCTCCGGATATTTGATTTATTCAGCTCTCAGATCCGGTGCGTTACCCACCGGGCGGTGCGCTGTGCAGCAAGCGCGGTTCCCACTGATCTTTCAGTACACCGTGTTCCATATAGTGTGGAGTCAAACAAGGACACGGCGTCTGAGGAATCACTTAATACCACCTTAAATTTGGATTAAATTTGCATAATAGTGTTTTAACAGAGAAACGCCGGGACAGTTTGTTGTTGCTGTGCAGCAGAAAAGCCTCCAAAGTGCAGAAACACGTCACGCTTCGTGTTTTTCTCGCACACATTCCGCTACAATTTAAAGCGTGATACCTTAAAGGCTTCACACACTCCTTTGGTTCCTGGCCAATAGGTTTCGGAGGCGTTCAGGAACTGTGGGGAATATAGCAACTCTTCAGCGAGCCTTCATTGATGAGCAAGACAAAAAAAAGTCACTAAACTCCTTTTTTATGGAGGCTTGCATTCGCCGAACAAAACAAACAAACAAAGAAACTAGAGTTGTTATCGCAGAATCTCAAGTTCCATTTATTTTTCGACTTATTAGTTACAAATCATTTTCTTTCAGTTTTAACTTAATCAGTCGACATTTCAAGTCGTTTCCTCTTTCTTTTAGTTATTTTTTTAATTCACAGTTATATTCTCAATAATAACTCTAAATTTTAATTTATTTTAAAGGGTTTTTTTCCCCTCAGTAGGTTCAGCTTGTAAATCAATATTTTTTGAACTACCTGAATCAACATTTTGAGATAATAACCTGATTTTCTAAATTAATTATGGATATTAATAGACTTAGTCACAGTAGGCTTGGTTTGGCTTTGAGTAATTTTAATGTCAATGTACAGAATGACCACAGACTGTATATAAAAGATGGAACTAGCCACTGTAATATCAGTTACTGGTTTCTGGACAATATCAGTTTATTTATTTATTTATTCATTTTTTATCTTGGACTCAGGAGTAACCAGAGGTTTGGACAAAAGCTAGTGGTGCTAAGCTATCAACTCATTTTAGCAAGCCCGGTTACCAAGTTAAATCCACTAACTGTCCACCTCAATGACTGATTCTTCAGATGTGTTTTATGTATATGTATCACATGGACATTTAGCTTGTAGCTGATGAAGGTGGTTGATGGTCTGTATTGCACAGTATTAGACACATATTCAGATTAGATCCATGATGCGTCATGGAGGGACGCATCATGGATCTAGTAACTCCAGTTAGCTGAGGTCTACTTTACAGAATGAGTATCCTTGGGCAAGATACTAACCCCGTGTTTGCCTACTGGTGGTGGTCAGAGGGCCCGGTGGCGCCTGTGTCCGGCAGCCTCGCCTCTGGCAGCATGGCAGTAATCGTACTTAGTATTTCAAATGACATTAAAGTAACATAAAACAGGTCCCGTTGCAGCAATGTTAAAAAAATAATTTTGTGAATTTGTTACATTTATGAAGTGATTGAGGTTACATTTCATAAAGTCTCACTGTGACATTATTTTTTCTATAACGTTTTTTAAAAAAGTGCTTGTGTGGTTAATTTGTGAACACAGAGCAATGCTGTCACAACGCTGAGTGTTGCAAACATATCAGTTTATGACCAAATACAACAGTTGCATTATGTAATGTGCTTCTAGGCTTCTAGTGTTTTCTAGAGCTGCCTATTTTTGGGACACCTTTCCCCTAAATAAATGAGGTATTTAAGACAAAAAAACTCCTTTATTTATAACCACCCATCTGTTATCAAGGGGGAAACTATCCAGGGAAATATGTCTGTGAAGGTTCTCAGTCATCCAGGTCATCGTAGTCAAAGGAGCTTGCAAAGAAAAGTGTCTGGCTCAGGGGATTAGAGGATCATCAGGGGGTCCTTTTGTCCCTCTGTGGGGGGATACTCCCACTAGGTTTATATCTGGGACTCTCCACCATTTGACCTCAGAACTGAAGAAGCTTCTCGGATGAGAGGTGAAACGTCTTCAAGTAACTTAAAGAAGTCCAGACGCTTTTCTTTGCAAGCTCCTTTGACTATCCAGGGAAACTGTTTACTGCACTATCATTCTTCATGTAAACATGCGTTTTAACTTGAACACTTTAAATGAGATCTGTGCGAAGAACCTGGACGTCACGAGCCACCGCTCGAGAACGAGGTGGGATTGTAGGTATGCGGATTCCCAGCCAAAGGAGGGGATGCGCGAACGCAGCACAGTTGTGAGATCAGCTGATTTTTTACGCTGCCATTTTGTCCAGCACAGGAGCGAGCATTCAGTCAGTGAGTGCGCAAAGAGAAACCACTGGCGAGACTTTCCATACGGCGGCACCGGACCGAACTGTCGGTAAGAAAAATAAAAAAAGAACAACGGGAGCCAGTAATGTGGTGACGGCAGACGGAGGGAAGCACCAAACTGAGCCCGAGGACCGTGAAGGGAAACAGGCGAGCTAAGGGAGCTGTCAGGGAGGTTTTTTTTGTTTCTTTCTTTTTTTAAACTCAGCGGCTCCGCCGGCTCGGCTCCCCGGTCACAGACCACAGGAACCCGCTTTCTCTCTACCCGCCCGCCTGGCTGGTTGGCTTTAGCTAACCCTGCTAGCATCTCGGCTAACCCCCACCGCCGCTCCTCGCGTCTCCTCTCACCGTGGGAAACTGCAACTGTCCCGGCTGTCAGTGTCACACCGTCCTCCTGTAAACTTCAAACAATGCGCTGCTCCTGTCTGAGAGACTTTTTACGCCCAAGGGACGATTTAACGCACGCTTCGCCAAGCGACCAGTGATAGCTGAGCTGCGGTCCAAGCTAACAAGTTGACGTGGAAGAGGAACTCTATTTTTTTTTTAAACTGTTTTCCAAGCTGTGATTTCACCAGGATTACTTTCCCCCTCTGCCCTGCCCGAGTTGGACTCGACTTTTTGGTGACTCCGGGTTACAAAGCAGCCAGTTAGCTATGTTTATTTGTGGCCAGAAAGTAATTTCAAGTGTTTGCGGATTCCACAGTGGGACTCTCTCTTGGTTCGAGTACTGCAACGGAAACATTAGCTAACACAGACTGGCTCGTGTTGTGTTTACTGCATAAATAGATAGACGGAACAAACAGTTGCCAAACATTTTTTTGTTTCATTTTTAAATTCAGATTGTAGTTAAACAGATTGTTCTTGTACCTGTCGTGAGCAGACATTGCTGCACAGGTTGTGTGGAAGACAGTGTGTGTCTGAGGGTGTGTGATCCCTGCTCTCTGTTACCTCCACTTGACAGTGAAGTCACGTTGAGTTGATCCATTGATCGGATCGTTATTGTACTATTTTCGCTGATTGAAGGGGGGGAAAGAAAAAAGTCGGTGCGATGTCGGGCCAATCTATCACGGATCGGATCACAGCAGCTCAGCACAGCATGACCGGGTCGGCTATCAGCAAGGCTGTGTGCAAAGCCACCACGCATGAAGTGAGCGGACCGAAGAAGAAGCACCTTGACTGTGAGTAGACCCCCCTCCACACATCATTCCCCTCCCCTTGTATCTGTCCTCTTCTTCACTGTAACCTGGCTGTGGTTGGACAGTCCAGTCCAATCAGCTAGATTAGACAGCAAATGGTTTTCTGTCACATATGTGTATGGCTGTAATGGCTGGTGATCCTATTAAAGATCCAGAACGTTTCAAGTCAAAATCCCAGGCTTGGCAGAGGTTGAAACCCTCATTTTTTTTTCTACTCTTGGCTCTCTATGACATCACTGAGAGATACTATCCCTAATATGGGCTTCTCTGGAATGAGCACCTCCTGCCCCACCCTCCACCAATCGGAAGCCCTACAAGCTGCATTTGCTGCAATGGGCACTTGATGCTGGCTTCATAGACCCCCATGTTAAAATATCCAACTTTACAGTAAAAATAAATAGTGTTGTGGTTTACATATTTGCCAGGGACCATGGAGAGTTTTCACGCTCTTAAAGGCCACTAGTTACATCACACAGTGACAGTGAGATTAATAGACAACCAAGTGCACTTATGCTTGCCATATAGCTCTTCTATAGAGCAAAACTTTCAAGGTTACAAAAATGGAGTGGTGCACAACTGGCTAAAACGATGCCAAAACGTGGCTTGTGCCAGCAGATGTGATGCCACTTATGCCATGTGCCGCTGGTCGCAAGGGCGAGCATAGTGGACCCCTTAAGTCGTACCCCTCAAAGGTGTATGCTCAGCCTCACTGCCACAAAATAAAATCACTGAAGTGGGTTGTTTGAACCCATTTGTGCTGTTGGTGCCTTTATAATTATGATGGCAGTAACCAAAACGCCAACATTGAGGCTTGAAACTTGCAAGTTGAACACCACTGGGTGACTTCAAAGTGGCTACATTGGTCTTTTTTACTGACTGTGGATCAAACCTTCTGTTTGTGAGAAGCAGCCAATCAGAGGAAAGTTGGCATTTAAAGGGAGAGGAAGTAGAACAGCTTATTTCAGCATTTATTTTGAATGGTCGGTCATGCAAAGCTGTGCTATATTCATGTGATTTGCAAAGCACAGAACTGTGTGCATATGTTTCCTGGTGACTGCAGCAAAGAAGCGACTGAGGTGTAACTTTCATTGGGTTCATGTCCTCAGGAATGGAGAGGAGGCATCACAGCCAGCAGGTGAAGCAGTCTCTAGATGTCCCTGCTGTTTTTTGAAATGTGTCATTCCTGATTTGTTCAGTCAGTCTCTCAGGCATTCAAACTACAGTTGGGAGAACATCTGAACATCAAGCCAGCTCACTGGTGTTGAAAAGTTTACTCTCGACTTTTTGGCCATCCTTTTTTATAAAATTCTGAGACAATATGCTGCTTAGTTTGAAGTCGACTCTGACTGGAACCTTAAATAGATTAGACCTGGCACTCTCTGTTAGGTTAGGCGAGTACAAAGCTGTGAAGAAAAAAAAAAATTCACAGCTTCTCTCGTCTTCCTGTCGCCAAAAATAATAGATCAGTCCTGAAAGATTGGACAAGTAGGCTCTCGTCTACAGTTCTGTGTAAAATGAGTTCTTAAAACTCAGAGATGCTAAGTTTTACTATCAAAGATGGGGATACACTCATACATCAGATAACTGTTAAATGATATCAGCTCATCATCAAGCACAGTTTACTGATGTCAGTGGCTGATAGCTTTCTTTGTCGCATAAATTGTGGGCATAACTCTAGGAATGGGTGGAAAATCGATTCAGCACAGTGTCTCAATATTGAATTGATAGAGAGACACCAAATATCAATATTTTATTCAATAAATCCAAATAAATAAACTAAAATACTCTGGGAATACTACTCTACTAACAAGACGACCCATCTCACTTCCCTCCTGAAATAGGTTCAGCTAAGGCATCAAACACATTTTGCTTGGCAGAATATATGAATACCAACTTGACCCCATTCAATCGTAGACTGATATCGGTCTGTTTCTCTACTAGTTAAATGTTCTGTGTGGAACATTGCTGGAAGAATTTCAAACACACCATGTACTTTCGTGAAGAATAGCTTTTGTTTCCAGAGAGGGTAACAAATAAGAAAACAAATAAAAATAAGGTCCATGTTGATGTTGGCCAAGATTTTCACAGTTGGTGTGTCCCGAACCCAAAATGCCAAACAAACCATAGAATTGTCACATTTCAGGACCTTAGACCTGGATGTTTGAGTTTTATTGCTTGAAAATGGGTGAAATCTATCAAATAGGAATTTAAAAAAAAAAAAAAAAAAGTTAACTGTTTCCCTATGATAGCAAGAATTCCTTAGCTATCTTAACTATAATCACTTCCCGTCTGTTCTGGAGAACCACCAAATGCCTTTTTAATGAAAAGCTTTGATAGTTTGTTTATTTGTTTAATCATGTTAGAATATTTCAGCCTTCTTGAGCTCCCTAAACAGCATTTAAGAGCTTAAAACCATAGATCTGTCAGGGTCGGGGCAAGGTCAGTTTGAAATGAGGTGGTGTTTGAGTTAGGCACTACACCCAACATTGGTTATAGATAGACACTTAAAACAAGAAGTTAGGGTTAGGTCAAGCTGTTGGGTTAGCTTTAAATGCCATTGTTGGTTAGGGTTGGACACCACACCCAATGTATTGAAGGTCAGGTTAAACTGTTGGGTCACATGTAATTGAGTTTCGTAAGCTAGGTTTGGATACAAAACCCAAGGTGGTTGGACTTAGGTTCAGAGTCGGCAGCTGACCATTTAAACTGGAGAGTAATTGGCTTAAGCCTCTTTGCTGTTCTAACCAAAAACAACTATATACACCTAATATACTAAGAGAGAAACGTAGCCACCCAAAATGATAAAAGCCCCAACCAGTCAGGGCAGATGATTGCCCGTCCTTAAGCCTACTTCTGGTGTAAGGTTCTTCCTATTAAAAGGGAGTTTTACCTTCCCGTGGTCACCAAAATGTTGGGGTTTACTCTGTTTTATTTGAGTGTCTTTGTGATTTGGTGTTATGTAAATACAACTTTATCTGTTAGATTGTAGAGAAAAAGCAGTAGAAAAACACATTTTCTCTGTAGGTGCAAAGGTGGATCAATGAACCCATTACACCCTGACATAGCTTGGTGCGAGTGCACAATCCTCAGTACATTTCCATTTGTTTTGCAGTTTCTCACCTCAGACATTTATAATTATGATAATCTGATGTGCACCTCCCTAGAAATGTAACTACTGGTCTGCTCTATGCAGCTCACCACTATTGTGAGTGGGCTGTTCAGCACAGTCGATTCCTCATGTGCATTTCTGCTTTTTTTTTGTAGTTTTTAAATGTATCAGGGAGAGAATAACAATCAATACAAAGGTAATAATCATAGCATCAGTATGATGCGCAAATGTCGTTAAATTCTCGGAGGGAGATTGCTGAAACTGTTTGGAGGGAAGTGGGGGAATGTACAAGGAAGTGGAAAAACTAGGAATCCAATTCAGGGCTTGGACATCATAGGGTTAAATTGAGATGCCATTTGGCTTTTCTGCTTGTCAAAGTTTAAACAGTAACCGTCTAAATGGTTAGTGTTAACATTTTTGTCAGCTGACTAATCATGCCAGCACCTGTTCTTATTTGTGAAGCTCTAATCAGCCAATACAAGGCTTCTGGTGTTTTGGGGTCTGGCGCCGATACGCAGCTCTTGTAGCCAGTTCCTTTAGTACGGACTTCAAGAAGAGTCGTAGACAGAGATAACACAGCAAGTGATAGAAGTCCCGAGGTCCCAGAAGGATGCATTGTGGTTATCTTGTTTTCAAGGAGAGCATAAATCACTCAAATGCCTCACAGATCATGGGAGAAACATGACATTTCTTGATATGGCAGCTTTGATGGCCTTTATTTGTTGGGAAATCCCCTCAGACACTTTCAGGTGCAGCAGCGCAGAGCACATTGTACTCCCATCGCCTTTTAGATTAGTAATTGATTCCTGATTGTCACCTTATGTCCTATCTTGGTCATAAAGAGTGAATGACCATATTTCATTGTCAGTGGCATCCCTCAAATTAAACCTGAGTCATGTCGAAGGTGGCTGTGATGCAAATGTGCCATCATAAAAGAGCAAAAAAATGAATAAATGGAATAAAAATAAAACTGAGTCACACGTGTGCATATGTGCAGCGCCGTCTTAGACATTGCTGAGACTAAATGTGCTGAAGATCTGTTTCTGGGAACTGCCTTTGTCGGCTGTGGGATGCACATATTTGATTGATGTTTCAGCTCAGCTGCCTCGCATCCGTCAACTCCGCCTCCTCCTCGCTCACAAGACTCAGCTGCTGACGTTAGAGGAAAAAGACATGCATTGTCTCTGTTCCTTTGTGAACCTGGCCGGACTTTAATAGCCAATATGCCACGTCAAGCTTAATCATTATAGATATTGATTTCTTTGTGAGAGCAACAACCTCGGTGCCGTTGGGGGAAGGGGCAATCAGTGAGCAGTGCATTGCATGGTATTTGTCCTTCTGATGATTTTAACACGAAGATAACATGCAGTGTTGTCAGGCTGTTAACTTCATTGTGTTGCTGGTATGAAGGAAGGGCAGCCAGCAGGCAGGAATAAAAGGCAGGCTATCTGTTTGTCATTCAGTCTGGCAGGTAGTCAATTTGTGAGTCTGTTAGCAAGAATGTGAGGCTGGCAGGGAGTGTATTCGATCACTACTCAGTCAACTAGTCAGCCAGCTTATTCAACTATCCAGTAAAGCAGTAAATACTGGATTGTCTGCCTGTAGGTGAGCCCCATTCATGCTGTTATGCTTTCCCTTGTTATACTGTTACAGCAAGGGAGGCTCAGATCAAACATAGATTTAAATACAGAGGTCAGCTTATATCACTGTGAGCCAACTGTGAGCCAACAACCTGTGTTAAATGCTTGATTTCAGACCCTCTGTATGGCTCTGTATGGTGACCAAGAAGGCAGGCCTGTTTATAGAAAAGAATGACTGTGTTTGCCTGAGTAGTTAATGAGGGTGGTCTCTGCCTATTCATCTACCCTTGGAAAAACCTGGAAACTATTCTAATGGTTGTCAAACCGCGTCTTGGTGGTCTATGTTGTTCGTATGTGCTGAGGTGTCAAAGGTCATCATTAATGGTGTTGGGGGAAAGGGAAGATGGCTTTTTTAAAAGGCAAACTAAAACAGCCTTATTATAACACAAATAAGGATTATTCTGAACTATCAGTCATGCAAAGCTACTCTAGTAGAGTCCAAGAGGTGAGCTGGTGTGCCTGGAGCCTCTCTCATCTGTCATAGGCTCAGAGGTTGGGGCATACATTGGAAAGTCTGGAGGCAGACGGAAGATTTATGGATAGATTGATGGATGTTTATAACTTACTAAGTCTTTATAATACAGTAATATAGACGCACTATTTTTGGTTCCCGCTGTACTGGGAAATGTCAGCAGCAGCGATAGATAATACGTCGGCTGTGTTGAGCAGTGCTTCGCTGTCAGCTGAAGGCCTGGTGGCAGGAGACTGAAGTAACGTGTCTAAAACAGACAGAAACAGAAACACTGTTCGAAACTTTACATTATTTTTAGTTCTGAACAGATTCTCCCCACACTGCCAACAAAATGTGTCGGTAATGGGACTCTTGGGTACGCTGAATTGAAATATCGCCAAACAAACCTCCTAAACAGTGTAATTTGCGAGGAGAACACCCGACAAGTCTTACATTGCATGATTATGTATTGGTTTAGGAGTGTAACTATTATCCGGACATTTGGATTCACGCTGACATCAAACAAGCTTGAAATGAAATTTGTGTCATAATTTCAACTGGAAGTTTTAATCTGCTTTTGTTATCCGTGGTGGTTACACAAATAACCCAGGCTCTGTGATGCTTAGCCAGGCCTCACTGATGCAGTCTGTGTTTATTACTGGGGCTTTAGTTTATGGTTGCACTCCAGTGCCATAGCCGTTTGGGTACTAAAGTTTCATGCAGGTCTTTAAAGCTAATGAGAATCTGTAGTGAAGTTTACTTGTCTAAAGACTGCTGGCTCATTCTGTGGAGAAAAAATAAATAAATAAGATGCCTGTTTTTAATCTCTCATATCTACCTTAATACATGACCTATCTGCATGATATCTTAGAAATGAAAGATACATTTCAGCTTTGTTTAAGCTTACTGCAACCATCAGATCAGCCACCCCTAGATGATGGAACTGGAATCAAATCTCGTTTTGATAGGCTGCCTACTCAACATGGTGATATTATTCTTGAATGGTTACCCCAAAAAAGCATCTTCTCAGTTTTGTTTCTTTTGTCCTTTTTTTTTTTTTTTTCTTAAGTAAACAGATGCGTCACTCTCACCTGTACTCAGGAGGTTTCAAGGGCTCAAATATGATGGAAAAGCTAAAGACCAAGATTTAACCCAACCTTATCTAATTTGAGGAAGTGGTAAATGGACTGCTTCCTATATCAAAATATCTGTGGTATCGGAGGTCAGATTTTCTAAAAATAAAACGATAGCTTGAAAAGGATGTCACCAATGATTTGATAGTTAAATCTAGTGAAAGTCTCGGATAAGTTCAAATATCCGTGCTCTTGACCTCAAGGTCAGTGTCAAAGGTCATGTTTCCTGAATATCTTGTAAATGCAATAACTGAAGAAGTTGCCTAAGATTTTTAAATTGATGTCATAGGAGACTATACTATGAGGCTGAGGGGTAGCATTGGTAGAAACCAATATTTATTTATTTTTTTAAATATTGAATGACCTTGCTACATTTACAAAGTCTGAAGATCTTGGCCCTTGGAGAGTTATTAAATAACTGACATTTTCTGCAGCAGGGTGCTAATCTAATGTCAGTTTGTATTAACGATGCATTCAGGAGGCAGAGGTAAAATGCAGGTTATGTCAGAATCTAGAGACAGTTGCTACCAGTCTGAACTGGTCCAGCAGCTAACATTTCCATAAATTAGGGAATTGTTTGCCTACAGAGCCGCTTATCTGTGGTCAGAGGACAACCTGGACACCAAAGCACAGGTTAGACTGTGCTGCTGCTGAGTTTTAGTTTTAGTTTTTTTTTTCTTTCTTTCAGCATCTCTATTTCTGACACAGTCAGAGCCCCTTACTTCTGCATGCACACAAACACACCACCATCATTTTCTATTGCTCTCCTCTTGGCACAAATTCACCGCAAGCAGCTGTGACTGTCTGACAGCAAGCTGTGAATGATCTCACAGGCGTATTTGCATCTAGACCCAATAACCGAATAACCCTGGCAGATGCCTTTCGGAGCTGCCAGCGGCGGGCGCGTAAGGGGTTCATGAGGGCTGCCGCGAAGCCGTGACATTCACGCGCCACCGGCGAAAATAAGTGCCGTTTTAAAGCCATTTAGTGTCATGATTGGGACTGTCCACCTCAATTAACCCCGGCGTGTGAGTCAGCGGCAAAAATGACGAGCTCTTCCCCATCAGGGCTGAAAAGGCTCTTCTATTTGTGGAGATTATTGTCATAAAAATCAGTGAGGGAGGGTCGGAGCGTGTTGGGAAAGTGTCTGTTTCCCCTGGCACACCTGCTTGCAGTTTGCATGTTGTCAAGTTGAGAGATGCTGTTTGTTGAATCCGGCCTCTCTAAGCAGACTTCCACACTCGGGAGGTTGCTTTTTCCCCCCACCTCTTTTTCTCATCATTGAGATTGTTTTGCAATCTTATAGCTGTCAGGAAGAAGTTGTGACATTTAAACTGAAGTCTAGTTTCCCGTTCACTACTGCTCTGTTGTCATGGCAGCAAACCAGCCAACTGGCATGTGTTAAATGGACGTTAGTTGACTGGGGAAGTTGGATGGCGAAATTGACCGTCAACTCAATAGCTCTGCGGTTTTTACAACCTTTGTTTATGCAGTTGGGTGTTTGTCCCCGGTTAAGGTGATGGAACATCCAGCAACTGTAAATAAATTAAAAAAATAGAGTGGGGGAACTACTTTGTGTGTTTGCGATTTATTTACTTTAATGGATGTTGGTGGTGGGGGGTCTCCAGAACTCTCACACCCTGACATCAGTCACTCATGTGAAGGTGTGCATGAAATGGCAGTCCTGCCTGCTCTAGCTCTGATCTCATGCCCAGACAGTGAACCACCTCTGGATCATCTACCTGTTTTCTATGTTGTTGCTCTATTGTTGTTTTTGAAGGTTGACATGAAAAGGTGATTGAGCCATGGTAGGGTGATTCAGAGACCTCGAGGTCTACAGAACTCTTATTAGCAGATGTTGGTGGAAATAAAAGTAAGGAGATAAAAATATTATGTCTGATTATCTTCAGGTTCAGTGCAAACGTGATGAAGACCTGTCCTAGACAAGAAGAGGTGTCAAGAAGCCCTTATGATGCACCTTAAAATTGCCATGCTTTTTTTTTGGATAAACTACTTTCCAGCAACATCTAATACCCTGTCTTTCTATAGTTTGTAATGATATTTTAGTACAGAAGCTCAGAGATTCACAGATTAAACAATAATTTGAAAACATGAGACCTTATGGAAGGGGGGAAAGCACTTGGCAAAGTCTTTTCTTCTATTTTTGACTTTGTCTCCTTCTACATCTGCACTGACGTGGCGGTATTGTCTGCGTGGTGACACCTATCATTCAGCAGAATACTGGAGCCGCTTCCAGTGCCTTAATGGCAAGCATAAATAGAAGTGGCTGTGTGACATACTGGGGCTTTCAAGACAAAGCCTTTGAGTGGTGCATTAAAATCATTTTGCTTCAGATTTTCATCTGACCACTTTAAGCTTGTGTTAATAATTAAATTAAACAATGAATTTTGCTGGACAAACCTCCCCCCAACACACACACTCCTCTGGGCCTAAGAGTCATTTTTGGGTATAACCTGTGGGGTTTCTCCAAACAGTGCCAGTAATAAATGTTTGCTGAGTCTCTGACGGTCAGCGCTGCTGCTGGAGTTGCGTCATTACACTGAAACATTTTGTTCCAGGATACATAAGACTTTTATTTATTTATTTACTTAGATTTTTTATAGCTCTTTTTGACTGTTTTCTTGGGTCGTTTTATTGGAGATAAGAGTTTAGTTCTGTCTCTAACAGTGCTCTGTGGCCACACACGGATGCAGAGATTGACAACGTAGCGCCTTATTGGGTGTCTGCCCACATGGATGTGTTGACTCATGTTTGGAGGCTTGTGCAGTCTGTGCCATTGTAGGCAGCTGACCTGAGCATTGACTGGAAGTTTCTCCCTTTTATCCTATGATAGCAGTTCCAAAGGTTGCCCCGGCTTGCCAGAGTGGAAGGTACATGGTCGCCAAAAAATGACCATTTGGCCTGTATGCTCGTGCCGTCTTCCCCTCCTGCCCTGCCTGCTTTTGTCCCATCCTACATGCCTTTTTAGATTCTTGGTCAGCGTATCCTGTTATTGTGTCCATTTTCATGCCTTTCTGCTCAGTAGCAGTTAAGTTTATGGTAGCTTAATACAACATGCCACATGATTTTGTTATTTATTTATTTTTTAGCCGGCTGGCTGAGCTGCCGGCCCACATGTCCTTTTACATCATGTTGTGTCGAGCCATTTTTAGCCAAACCTTAAAACTGGGTTACGCTTACACGACAAATTGATGTGGCGCTAGAGCAGTCCTCTACACCAGTGCTTTGACTCGCTTTGTCTGGGCAACAGCGTTGTTTCTCCAGGTTTGTTTAGGAGGCAAACAAAGATCTTGTGGGCGCTGAGTTATTAAGCTCTGGTTTATGTGGTTTGTGTTTCCGCCTCCAGCGAGTTGGTGCTCATTCAAACTTTATGACTCCACATCAGACAGCAGCTCGCAGGTCACCTTGAGTGCTCTCTCATGTGTGCTGGAATATGTTTACAGGTGTGATTTTAAGATGTAATGCACTTATTTTAAATTAAAACCCTCTAAAAATGTGCATCTAATGTATAAAAATGTCTAAAATTCCACAAACTAATAATACAGTACTTTTAATAAACCCCTTAACTTAATTTTTAGACTTTAAGTTAGCTTGAAGTCTTAATTGATTTCCAATGCACCGTGGTTTACAGAGGCTGAGAATCTTACCATTGTAAACCTATGGGTCTAACTGTATACACATATAATTTCCTAATATAAATTGATGTATTTTAGCATAAACAGGCCTTTTAACTTGGAAATAACAAAACAATTAAATAAAATAATTATGGAAAGTTGTACAGAACAGAGCTGAGGGAGCTCTGCTGCAAATAATACAGCTTCAAGAAACGGGAAATAATCAAATCATCAGGTACCTGCAGAGCATGAGGCTTTTATCATTAGCCAATTCATAAGGTGTCTTCAAAACAGCGCAGCATTGCTGCCTTCTGGTCAAAACCCAAAGGATCTTACCAAACCTTCCTCTTGCCAAACAGGAAGTGGAGCATAAATTGCTCCGACTGTAACAGAGTTGGGTTGTGAACTCTGTATCATCAGTACCTGAATTATTTCAGGCCTTATCAGAGTCTCTGTTAGGACTAATTTCAGGGAGGGAGGGGTGTGTTTAATGAGGGTTTTTAGACACCAGCTAAAGCTGTTAAGATGGCCCATGTATGTAATTAGTTACTGTTTACCATTGTTTTTACACTTTTAGCCTGAAAGAGGTGGCAGAACTAAAGAGGTTTCACCTTCAAGATACATTTAATGGATTTAACTCTACGGCCATGCAAAGTTCATTCAGAACTTTTCGAGCTAACGTGTTCACAGATAGAATGACACACGCCAACGGTGGAGGTAACAATAGTATTAGAGTAGTATTAGTATGGAAAATATTTTGAGATTTCAGTAAGTTGCTTGATTCATAGAGTTTCAAAACTGTGGTAAAGCTGGGATCTTGTTTAAAAACTCGTAGCAGTTGAGGTCTTCACTGCAGTTTTGGACTTTGTAGAGAATCCAGTGGGCTGAGTGGGACCCTCCGTCAGAGGATACGCATAAGAGAGGGTTTGATGTCATGTCGGCTTCAAAGAACCAAAATGGTAGTCTACTGTTTTTTGATAGCCTGGTCAGCTATGGACCCATGCATGAAGGAGAGACTTTAAATGCAACACTCCCTCTTTTCTATATTGCTGCATCCCAGGGTGCACAGGAGCTGCTGGTGACTCAGCAGGTGTTGAAATAATATGAAAGGCAATGAGTGCTAATCAGTGAGTTGTAAAGGAACAGCCAGTCTTAAGTGTCTTATTGTGGAGAGGCAGTGCTATGTGGGCTTGCTCTAGAAGAAAAAACGACAGACTGCGGCGCACGCAGAGGTTGCGAGCACGTCTGGCTTGAAGCTTTGAAACTGTTTCTAAATACGTCGGCTAAATACACTTTATTTTTCCTCATGCGGGAGGGAGAAAAAATCAGTTTGAGTTTAGCGATCAGTATATTTGCTGTTTAATTTTAATTCCTCGCGTGGCGTGCCCTTCTTTGTCGCCCTGTCACTCCGTCCCCGTCTGGTCTTTACTCTTCTGTATTCTCATTACACAGAGTACACACACGGAGCAACTCGTTTCCATCCACTGAACCCCATCAAAGAAAGTATTCAGAGAATTGAAAAAAAGAAAGACTGGGGACATTAAAGGACACAGAAAGGCCAGTTTATTTCCTGCTATTTGCTTTTCATTGATTCCAGCCCTGATTAGACCCGCTGCTGGGTGTAGCTGGTGGTGGGTAAGTAGGGAGGGGGGCCTGCTTCTTAAGTGATTGTGAGGTGCGTCTAATGCTATCTAAACAGAGTGGGAAAACCCCTCCCTGACTGCAGAGCGGAGATAGGCTCAGTTTAGACTAGCAGCCAGGAAAACCGGCTTACTGCTGTCTGGATACGTCCATTTCGAGCCAAGCACAGGGGAGTGCACGTGATGTGAAGCGGGAGAGCAGGGAGTCTGTCGCAAACATGCTGCACAGTCAGTGAACTCGCACAATCAGGTAGTGATACTGAAGCACAGTCAACAGGAGCTTGCATTACCGATTGTGCTCACAGGAGAAGCCTTTTTAAAAAAAAAAAAAAATATTATAAAGAGTAATATTTAAATTAAGATTAAGTTATATGGCAAATATTTAATCAAAGCCTTAATTGGCTTTAAATTAGCAGGATGTATTTCACAACCTCATGTTATTGCAGGAAAATCCCCTTGTAGTTCATTTTCTTTTGCATTTTTCTCCCTCATCTCATTTTCTTGCTGTGAAACTAACCAGATTAAACTCATCGTCAGCTTTTTGACTATTCAGTTGCAAAAAAAAGGAAACAAGTTACCTGAGCACATGGACAAGTAGATGTCCTGTACCCAAAAGGATTAAACAATACATTTATATTAACAATGGACAAAATAACTCTGTATGATATTGAGTAGTGACAAACTGTTCTGTGGGACATTTTCATAGTTTCGTGCCCTAAAACATCATTGTTTTTATTGGATTCTTTATTTATTAAGCCAATACAAGGTGGAAAATGGACCCAACTCACCGAGCCCAAATATTTTTCAGGAAACTGTGAACTCCAAATTGGCTAAAAGTGGAGGAGATAAATGACTTTTACACTGGACATATGAAAACATCGATATTTAGCTGTGTTTTTTCTTAAAGATGTTGGGTGGTTCCAAACATCTCTAAAAATTCAACCAAGTCACAAAATGTTTCTCCAGCTGAGAAGCTCCAGCTCTACAGCCACATGAACAGTATGACTCGTCTGGGAGTTTAATAATGTCAGTGTTGTTTTACCTCAGACACACAGCTAGAATCTGCTCCGGGTCAATCGGCTCTCTGAAATTATTTCTCCACTTCCTCAGTTGTGGTCTCAACTCTACCAACAAGAGCTCAAACTGCTGTACTGACACCCTGAAATATGTACTAAAGTGGCCGTGATACAGCTTAAACTCCTCGATCGAGCCATGACAGTCTCCCTGCTGCCTTCTCGTGAGAATTAAATGCACCTAGAGCCTCAGCTTCTACCTTTTCTTTATTTAGAAACATCAGGACCAGCTTATCGTGGCTTGATGTCAACTTCACGGTTTGTTTTGTGTTTTTTAAACAACACGTTTTTTTGAGGATGAATTTTCTGCGAAACTGAACGCTTTCGCTGTGTGTATATAGGTTGCACAGCATGTTCAGATTTTTCGCAATTCGTTCAGTGTGCAACAGCCTTAAGTATGACAAGTATTTCTATTAGATCAACTAAATGGCAGAATAAAAAGGTATTACCCACACATTGCTCATTATGTGGAACCCGTCACCTCTCCTCTGGAAATTCTCACAATGCAAAGAAAAGACCCGATCGTTTGGTTTAGCGATTTTTGGTGTGGTTTTTTTTTTTTTTTTTTAGGGAGCATTAAATGCGTGAGTTGGAGTTGAGCGTCCTGCTCAAGGGAAACCTTTGCCTGCACAAATCCAAAGCACTGTAGCATTCATGTTGAACGCTGACAGGTTTAGTGTGTTAGGTAATGGTAGCACATGGTTTGAAACGGGCTTTGTCTGCCTGTGCGTGTTGTTTGGGAACATTCAGTGCTTCTGTTCCCGTCCCGTTCTGATGTCAGGTTATTTTTAGCCTTGTTCTCTCAGGAGCCTTTGGCTGGGTTCAACTGCTTAGTTTTCCTTCCCTGCTCTACCTGTGTGCATGTACATCTATCCGCATGCCCGCCGTCGTTCGCTCTGTCGGCATCGCTCCTTTATTCCTGACACAAACCGGCAGACACCCCCTCCTCCCCAGACGGTTGTGCGCAGACGTTCTCTCAGAGACGTGCATGCACAGAGACTTCAAACCTATTTACTTGACAAGATTTCCCGAATCCCCCCCCATGAAAACAGTGCAGCTGGAGAAAAGCAGGGAGTTTGTCTCAGTTGCTTTTTCAGTCTATCTTTCTCTGTGTGCCTGTGTGACAGGGGCACAAAGGAGAGGGGGCAACTGCTCTTATTTAAGACCTCAAGGGGAGAATTAAAGCTCCAGAACCACAGCTAGTCTATTAATAGACCGACTTCTGGTGGCACTCTGTCTTAGTTTCTACCCTTCACTTAATTTGCTACTCCTCTTCTGCCTTGCTACCTCTGCCCTATCTTGTCCATTTTACCTTGTCCTGTATTGATGTGAATCTCTTTGATTTTTCGTATTCAGAAACTATCGCCATTAAAACTTAGAATCATGTTTTAATGTCAATGTGTCAAACGTATGGTCTGCAGGCCAGAGGGGTCCAAACTGATCCATCTGCACCAGAGTGCATCACGAACGGTGTAAGAACATTTACTAGATCATTTAATGAGAGCGGATGTCCAAATTGTGGGTTTTAATCCTAGTCAGTCCTCCTTTCCGGCAAAGATATCGTCAGTGAGTCTGAGTCTTTCTTTGATTCACTGCCGATCGTAGGAAAACTGATATCCACTGTTAAAACTGCACTTAATATTCCTGGGAAGTCTCAGGCTGGGGACCCTTAGCCATCCAGAATTTACTTCCTTACACTGAAAGCAAAGGAAAAGAATTTGGAGGTGATTATTTATTGGGTACTTTTTGAAATCGTTTTATGGGCTCAACACACTTTAGATCAAACTGTGCTCCCACGTGGCCCATTAACTGAAATGAGTTTGACATCCGTGGTGTGAGATTTAACACACAGCTCTTAAAAATCTGGCCAGAAATCTCAGACGGTAGTGAAAAATTCTTCAGTTCAAGACACTGGGTTGTTCACTTCACAGCCACACAGCAAATATTTACTGTTGAGAAGCTGGAGAAAGAAACCATTTGGCATGTAGCTTCAAATATGTATGGGAATAGGAAAAATAACGACTGGAATTGGTTAAATCTTCACAAATCCCAGCCTGATCCTGATTTTTCTGTATTCAGTAAAAAGTGCTGTCAGGTAATTTTTTTTCCAGAAGGAACATTTTGAAACTTTCTGACTCTTTGTTCACTAGTTCTGTGTTTGGCTGGGGTCAGTGTTACTACTGGTAGCATGAGGCAATACTTGGACTCGAAGGAGATTGCACAGGTAGTCCAACTCTTCCAGGATGGAACATCAATATGTGCTATTGCAGGTGGGTTTGCAGTGTCTACCAGCACAGTCTCAAGTGCATAGAGGAGATTCCAGGAGACTCTAGGAGAGCAGATACTGGTCCTTAAACCATCAGCAGGACCAGTATCTGCTCCTATGTGCAGGGAGGAACAGGTTGAGCACCAGCAGGAGACTGGTGTGAATGTCTCTGACCAAACAATCAGAAATATACTTCACGTGGGTGGACAGAGAGCCCGATGTCCTCTACTCGGCCCCATGCTCACCACCCAGCACCAATTTGCCATAGAACAAGTAAAATTTTGGATAAATGGACTAGCCTTAATATAAAATTTTCACTAATATTTTCAAAGTGTTTTTAAATTCAGCTGTATGTAGTTTGATCCTTTTCATTTCCCTCGAACAATGTGGCAGTTCGCTCCTAACACATCTAACACAGTGCTCAGTCCATATGAGCAGAGATATCCAGCACTGAGGTCTGATGTGTTGTCTAAATGTTTGTTTTTTCTTAGGTGTAAAATTCCAAACTGTTTTCTTGTTCGGTCAAACAGTTGCACACTCATCGCAATACTTGTTGTACCAGTAGATAGAGGTGCAGGATTAGGACGTCACGTGTCCCTTGTGTCTTCATGAGTTGCTTAGCTCACTAAAAGAAAAGTTGTTTAAACAGCAATAAGACATACAGCACCTGATAAGCTTTAGTCTTGCTGCCTCTGTTTCTGATTTGCATGAGACATTACACAGAGGAGAGGGGCGGGGGCGGCTCTCACATGCTGCAGCACACCACGGACTCTGCTCTTAATGATAACAGAGGAAAGCTAAACATTTAAAAGAATTCACAAGTTGATACCGACAGCAGTCGATCCCGCAAGTGCATCAAGTCCCTTGTACTGCATGTTTAAAGAGGATTCATTGATGTAGTCAGGTTGTTTTTAGCTCCTGTTCTCTTTAATCTTGGTGACATTAAAAGTATCATATGTTTGAACATCAGGCAGAATTTCTCTTCTGTCCAAATTCTAAAGTAAATTTTAAGACGTCATATCATTTTAACATAGTGTAAACCGAACTGAAGTCTCCTGACATTTTCTGCATCTCTAATGCAGCTGTGCGAGAATAAAAAGGGATGTGATGCTCGTAAACAGAAGCCGATAACTACCATGAACAGTAATTTTTGTGCTGCTGTACGCGCACACTGAGTCACATCACTGTTTTATTCTCTTACGGCGAAAACATAAATGCAGATCAATGGTGTAACATCTGCTGCTTGATTGGCTACATTGCCCGTAAAGTGATCAGTCATAGAAAGAATTGAAAGCGACAGAGAGCCTCTGGTGATAAAGGAGAAGCTTTGTTTCCTCCGTCGACAGTACAAGACAACATTGTCATTTTCACACTGAACCACTCTTCAGAGCGTTTACAAAAAGCCTTCTTCGAGGTTTTAAAAAATGCTGTCTTAGTATGACTATAAATCTGGAAAGGAAAGTGATGTGTTTTCAAATTTAGCAGGCTTACAATTCTTCACACCTCTCTTTTTTCCTTTTCCTCCTCCTATCAGGGGGGATTTGAGAGGGAAGAGAGGTGGAGGGAGGGGTGGACGGGGAATCTTCTTTTGAGGCAACACCTCTCGACAGTCCCTAACACAAAGACAGACAGAGGGGAGAAGGAGATTACAAGTACATGCCAGACAAGGTGCGGATTCTGCTGAGTGTTAATCTGTAACAGATTGGGGGCTGCACTCCTCCCGGTGCCTTCAGTGTCGGGCTTTTCATATGCATGGTTTCTGCTAATGTGCATGTCCTTCTCTTACTCGGTACCGGCGCAGGTCCGGCAAGGTCATTCGGCTCTTTGGCAGTGCTCCTGTTTTTAGTTAGCCGTGGTATTAAACCTCAGTAATCTCAGTTCCCTGTGGATTGACTAGAACTGAGGGGTTGGGAGGATTGTTCTTGAACCTCATGGCTAATTCTCAGGCCTTCAGGTTCAGCTTATATACTGGTCCTTGAGAAAATAGTGAATTTGTACTGATGGCAGAAGAGGTGATGCTCTGTCATGTAGTTGACAGAGTTGGGCAGGTTTTTCCATAGTCCAGATGTCCGATTATCCCACAAGATCATCAAAAGCAAGGAAAAATGTTTTTTACTTTCATTGGGAAGCTACTGGCGACCGCTCATACAATCCTTGATCCTTGAGGTTGTCATCATAAAGGAATTCAAAATGTTGTTAAGTCTAATGACAGGACAGAAAGGTAAAGGTCCATCCATTTCATTACCATTTATACAGTTCAGCAGGGGTGCTGTATCCTAACCTATGTTTCTGCACAAAGCTGGCCAGTGGATTTGAACCCAGGAACTTCATGCCCTAAGGCAGTGGTACCAAACTCTACACCACTATTCTACCGAAAAAAGCAAGCTGTTTTATCATTTCTGAGTTTTAATTTGGCTATTCACAGAGAGACCATCTCCAGCCTGATTAGAGCTAGTGTCTCTAACAGCGGATCGTTGAAGTGGACTATTAAACTCATCTCCAATTCATTATTTTTATTTTTGGACTCCTCAGAAAGCCGAGCCTTAATGACGAAAAAGCATTTTTAAAAGCACTCGTAGGCAGAGAAGTGGATTAAAGTTTGTGATAAAAGAAGCTGGGTGGATGTGCATAACTAGACCCGGGAGTAGGAAAACGCACGGAAAGCTGCATATGGAGCAGTGTGAAGCTGTAGCTTTGGACTTAATTGGACATACAGTGACCTTTTTATTATTTTAAATTATGCCCATGTTTGTTGTGACTATCCACCACTATAACTGTGGGTGTATCTATTTATACTATGGAAAAATAAGCGTTCACTTTAGAGTGATATTCTGCCTACAGAATACTTTGGCATTGAGAAACTAAGTAAAGCAAATAACAGTTGCTGTAGCAACTTCCAGGACTATTTAATTTGTAAAAATGTGTATACACACACACACACACACACGTAGGAAAATATTTAGTATACACATCCAGAAATGCATACACTATTATATATTGTACATATATTTATTAGTTTCAGGTTGGCCATTCTTGTATTTTGCTCACTTGTGTTGTTGTGTTTGCACATCTCTGTTGCTTGTGGGGCTCGCACACAAGAATTTCACTCGCATGTGCTGTGCCAGTGTGCCTGCACATGTGATGTGACAATAAAAGTGATTTGATTTGATTTGATTTGATTTGAAGACTGGTAGCACGGCATTGTTTTTTCTGGTTACACAGGCAGTCATGTGTCCCATCTAAGTAATTTAATATAGCTATGTGTGAACTTACTCGCCTTTTCTTCATAACAATCTGAGCCAAATGCTTAAAATCTCCTCTGTGGATTTGTCCAGATAGATCCTCCTCTGGAATTCCAGCTATGTGAACCTGACCTGCCCTCTGAGGTCTCTGAAGGGTCTTGAATGTGGAGAGACCGAGTGTGTCAGGCATACAGAGCAAGGCGCTGATGTCCCATCGTGTCCGACAGATGCATACAAAATGTCAGAACAGGGTCGAGAAGCTGGATGTAGAATGTGTTTGACGCATTTGCTTTAAAAAGGCCAGGAAATGGCAAAATACCAGATATCATCCCGGGGTTCTCATGCTGTGCTAGTGATGGTAATATACCAGCACCACTCTCAGGATTTAGTTATTTTTGCAGAAACATAAATGTATAACTTGTTGTACAAATAAAACTTTACAGATCAGGTACACTAAATTAAAACTGGAGCACCAACCTTCTTAGAACCAGAGCTGTTGAACGGAAGGAATCGCGTTTTGTTTTAAATGAACGTTATCAACATATGCTAATCCTGCTATCGAGTTATAGCAGCACAGAAGTTTGAAAGTTTGAGATGCATTTTTAAAAGGTAGGAACAAGTCGGATGTTACCAGAATGCGTTTCAACTGCTCACTAAGCACTTGCGGGAATTATTTGAAGCCTACGTGAAGCTTGTGACTGAATTCTGAACCCCCGCTGACACGACTCTGACACACTCAAGGACTTTGCGTCCAACTAGGGAAAAGTCGATGATTACCTGATGATTACAACAAATATTTTCACATTCTTCAACCAATTGCGAGTAGTTGCAGCAACAAACTGATTGCTCAGCGGTGTGATTGCTTTTGATTGGAAAACACAGGTCACCTGGTGAGATGCAACTTGTCTCCAAACAATCACAGATGAACTGTCACAGATTGGTACTGCAAAAACACCTGCCGTCAAATTTATAAACGCAGACAGCAGCGATCGGTCTGCATCTTTGGCTTAGTAAACTTGACACAGCACACTGTATTTTGTATTGTGGTTATATTACTATATAAGGCAACGTTGCTGAGTACTTGTCATTTTGCAGCTAAATGTCCAACATCAGTTTCTGATGTATTTTTTAAAATACCTGGATGAATATAGTTTTACATACAGAACTTACACTGTTCACAAGTGCTGACTGTGTCCTCACCACTTGTGTCTATACCATAGTCAAGTTTGTTCCATACTCTTGTGAGCATGTCTGGCAACCATGTAAAACTGTGAACTTACTTGTGAACTACTGTGGAATTAAAGCACTTTCTGATATTCATTGTATTTAGAATTGGGGGGGGAAAGAACCTCGTAAAACAACAATACTGGTTGTAAAGTAAATGGTTAAAATTAACATTAAAAAATGCTCTTATGACTTGTTAATAGTTGGGAAAAACTTAAAGTCAAGCTGTTGATGGAGCTTCAAACTGGGCCCTCGAGGTCTGAATCTCTAAGTTGCGTGATTGAGTTGTGGTATTTCATGGCAGAATTGCGGATTTGCATCCTAAATGGAGAAAATATTGCTAAACCTGCTCCTCCTGTCCTTTCTTTTGCTTTATTTTTATCTCACAAAAAAGTATTAGCACAACATAAAAATCTGAGAGAGTGTGCTTTCCTTTTGGGACAAGATCCACCATACAGTCAATAGCAATGGTCGTTTTTATCAATAGTAATAATGACTTTTTTGTGGTTTGAACTGCAGAAGCAGCTGAAGTTGATGCTTGTCGATTATTGGGATTCTTTAGCCATTTTCTGCCACCATTGTGTCACCTTATAGAGCGGCAGCTGGTCCCGGAGCGGCTGCAATGGATTAAATAAAGAAGATGAAGAGCAGAGGGAGTGAAAGAGGAGGCTTAAAGTGACACCCAGAGAGGCAGGCACCGGCGGTTAATTAGTGAACCTGTTGTAATAGTTTGTGTGCAGATCAGACAATATGAAGGAGGAGATGAAATGTGAGTTTGTGTGTGTGTGTGCCTCTCCCCCATGTGCAGCAGCTGGATGGTGTGGGGACTTAAAGGTGGATGAAGTGATGAGAGGAGAGCGAATAGAGAAGGTAGCCAGGTGGGCCAGATGTAGACTTTATCTCCTCCCCCTCCCTTGCCCTTCTTCTACCTCCTGCTTGATTTAACACTCACATAGGCAGAAGAGGCTGTTCACTGGAAAAAGAAAAAATGTCTAACACAAGTGCCTCACAGAATATAGATAACTTTCTGTTGGTTTATCGCTCACAAGCACGCGCCACCCCCTATCAGATGTCGAGCCTGGCTCCTCCAGGTCCTCGCGCCGGTCCCTCGGTACCAGGAAGTCTCCGGTCGGGTGTGGTTTAATCAAAGGCCTCAGAGGTCAACAGGCAACTGGCAACAATGGATCTCAGTGAGATCAGGGAGGAACACAGAAGGTCACTGTTGGTGATGAGATCACATGTACTCAGCACTCATTCCTCCCACATGTGTAAATGTGCGAGTTTGTTAGTCGCACTAATTAGTATAAAGCTACAAAAGTCCTCTGGGGATGGCAGGGTATCAGACAACAACTTAAAATAAGTCTGTCTGTTTTTTCTTATAATCCTGTATTATCAGAATAAAGAGTGTTTTAGTCAGATTTAAAAAAAAATCTATTTATTTCTATTTATTACTTTGTGTCTGAGGTGCAGCTACCATCAGGTTATCACAGATGTCTTCCTTCTTTTTCTGTGTGTCAGCTTCAAAATTAGACTGGGCATTCATTCCTCACACAAATTGTTTGGAGCTGAGAGTCGCTTCCTCTTCCTGTCAGTTAATTAGGGCTGCAACAGATGACTGCTTTCTTCATTAATGTAATAAAATGGTAACTTTTACAGCACTGAAAAGCATGTTTACAGGCTGGTACAAAAAATGCCTTATGATTAAGTTCCCCTTTTTATATCAACTCTAAGCAGGGTAAATAATTTATTATTGCAGTTAGGGGCGTGGCTGTGTTGATTGACACGTGTCCTTACAGGCCTCACCACTGCTCAAGTGGACCTTTTCACTGTGTTTGGGCTGTTTTGTGTCTTTTTGTGGATTTTTTTTTTTTTTTCTTCATAGAATTATTTGAGAACTATTATAGCTTGCTTGAAAGGTTCAGAAGGAGCCTTTGGGGGCTTACTAGTATGATTCATATCCATGTACTTAAGGCAGATAACTGTTTTGGCCTTTTGATGGGCAAAGCTTTATTTTAAGCCTTAGTGAAAAAAATCCTAGTTCTTGTGATGTTTTGCTTAACCTGCTTAAGGACTGATGAACTCATGCTGGAATTTAATCACTTATATAAGGGGATCTCCTAATGAGCCTTCACCCAAACCGTGACCAAGGTCAAGGACACCTTTGCCATTTTATGAGAAATATCAGAATCAGAATACTTTATTAATCCCGAAGGAAATTAGGGAATAAATAAATAACCTGTGGATTGGGACAGACCTTGAGCTACTGCATCACTGATGTTTCTGGTCTGACTCTTGAGGAGCTAAACTCGCCTGCTGGGATGTGAGTGGTAGGCAAACAGAGGTCAAGTATGGGTCAAACTCTGCCTCTATACTAAAATATAAGACTAAATGATTTAAGTAAAAGATTAAAGCTTTATTTTTATGTTTTTGATGCAAACAATTTAAAAAATTTTTTGCAAGATTGAAGAGACCACTCTGATGTTACCCAATGGTAACGACCTAAGACCTGGGGTATTGAACTCCAGGCCTCAAGTGTCGGTGTCCTGCAGGTTTTAGATCTCACCCTGGGTCAACACACCTGAATCAGAATATTAGTTCATTACCAGGCCTCTGGAGAACTTCAAGACATGTTGAGGAGGTAATTTAGCCATTTAAGTCAGCTGTGTTGGATCAAGGACACCTGCAGGACACCGGTCCTTGAGGCCTGGAGTTGCCCACCCCTGCCTAAAACCAAAGCCTCTTTGCTTGCCTTTCAGATTTGGGGAGTGTAATCATAGATGCATCACAGTGACAAGAGACCTCAAAGTCTGTGATGAAATGAACTTTTCTTAACTTTGAAGTGAATGATTGAAGCAACTACCAATCCAAATTCAATTTTCAATTTAATTGTATTTATATAGCACCAAATCACAACACCTCAAGGTGCTCGACAGCTAAAGATCCGACAATAATCCAGAGAAGACAATCGCACAACCCCCTTTGAGCAAGAACAAGTTAACAGTGGGAACCAGAAAAAATCCCTTTTAACATTAAGAAACCTTCAGCAGAACCAGACCAGACTGCTGTGACCAGTTTGGGGTGAGGGGAGGAAGATGGTACAAAAGGCACACAATGATAGCGATCAGTGCCCATGATAAGGTTGATTAAAGTATGGCCTGATAATAGTTATATTAGTCAACTGGACGGTAAAATTTTCTGCTAGTAACTAACGGATGGTTTCTGAGTGATGCACGATGAGTGAAAGCGGCTTAAGTCTGTTTCTTGTCTCTAGTGTCAGATAAAAGCAGATCTTTAGCCTCTCGTTCAAAAACAAAAAAAAAAAAAAACCCAATACAGAACTTACGTCATGGCAACCAAAAGGCCATTTTTTTTGAGCAAGTAGGTGACTTTAGGGTGGCTACGTCAATCTTTCATGCCGTTTGTGGTGAGTCTAAATGAGTAAGGAACGCTGAAGTACTCAGCATAATGAATAACCAATACTTGGCTAACCTAACACAGAACCGGCCACTTCAGTCTCTACAGACCCAGCTTTTAAAGTACACTTGTAATGAGACTTCTGACATTGTATAATGCGCTCTCGTACACAGACTGCTTCAGTCCTCTGTTGTCCTCATCTTGTAATGTGTGGGCGCCAATTAGCAAGGCTACGTTTGTTATGAAACTGTTGTGCAGGTAATTGCTTGTAGGACGCTGACATGTTGGTCTTAGCCTTGCCGTTGAGGGATGATAGACTCAAACTTATGTATTTTTCCATTTGCGGTCAGAATAATTGCCCCGGGGTGTGCTTGCGGGGGAGAAGAAAAAATTGCATCCCCAGCCGCGTTTCTGCTGCAGAGATAAAGCGAGGCGAGCAGCTTGTTGAGCGGTGTGTGGATTCTTCTAAATTGTCTGGATGAAGAGACACTCATGTCTCACGTCTCATAATCTCATTTCATTTATCGATCTCTTCTTCTCGTCCCCCTATTCTTCAACACTTTTCATCCGTTTCCTCTTTATACCTCTCTGTAGGACTCTTGATCTCTCGTCACATCTGCTCGTGTCTCCTTCTCTTTACCTCGTCTTCCCCTCTTTTTTTTTATCTTCATTTCTCAGCCATATGTTTGTCTCAATTGCCTCGCCGTCCCTTTTCTCTCTGTCTCTCGCCGGTCTGGGATCAGTGGCATCTAATGCTTTCCGCTCTGGCTGATTAAGTCAGCACATGTACCCTCTTTTAAATTATCACTCGCACACGTACACACTCATGCACGAGCGTCCCCACAGACCTAATCAGTCCTTCTCTTAGTTCTCTCTGTTTCTCTCACACCACTCCAGACCTAATGAAAAAACATGAGCTCTGCTAAAAAAGAAGGCGAGATGGACAGATGGGGGGGGGAGAGAAACAAGGTAGCAGCAGCAATAATAAAGAAAGACAGAGCAGCAAGGAGACTAATTCGTTAACAAAGACACCAGTCGCTTTCGGTGCCCGCTTCCAGTTCAGAGATATTGTTTCCAGTCATAATGTCATGCAGCGGTGCAGTGGGAGGTGGGGTGGGGGTCTGCAGAGAGACAGAAAGGCAAGGTGAGTCTGGCTGTGAGAGCGTTTTCAGTCCAGCTGCACTCTGTTAGCCACTAAATGTTGTTCTGTTTGGCTAAATGCAGCTGTGCTGTGTTACATTATTCTACTCTCATTTGTATTGACCGCATAGCAGACTGCTTGGTGTGTGTGTGTGTGTGTGTTAGGGGGTAAGTGGGAGAGGTAGCATGTTGAGTGAATGATTGATACGGGACTGGGAGTCTGCTGTGGAATGTTACTGTAAGTGTGTGTGTGAGTACTTGAGGGAGATGATGGGTTAAGTGAGTGAAGGTATGATTCTTTATTGAATGAAGGCACGCGTTCGTGCATGTGCGCATGCACACCTGATTATGGTGATGAAGTTCCCCGTCGGGAGTCTCTCCCGCTACAGTCCTCGAGTAGTTTAATGAGAAGCTGTTTCCGTAGTTACCAGGTGTGCGAGCCGGCAGCTCATAACGTCCTGCGGTGAAGAATAAAAGATGGCGAGAGAGAGGCGAAGGAATGAAAGTGGTTGAGGACGCCAGAGAAATGAAACAGAAAACACCCTGATATCTGGTGTGAATGATCAATTTAACCGTGTGTGTCTGTATTGATGTTTGTGCTCGAGAGGCTCGCTGAGGGCGTTGCACGCGGCGAGCGGAGACACTGAATCTGTGTAATAAGCTAGAAGACCTTCAAATCGATCTCCATTTAAAGTGGTAGGAACAGCAAGGTGGGGCCAAGCTGTTAGGTTCTGGTCAGATCATATTAGGCATCTCTTGGGATGAAGTAAAAGCTAAAGAGAATTTTATGCAATGGGGGAAACATCCCTAGCTCAATAAGCACCTTTTATTTATTCTTTGTTTAAAAATAAATAAATCTAGGGCGTCTGTCAGTTTCCTGTTTTCTCTAAAGTGGTAAAAAAATGTGCATATTTTAAGTGTTTGAAGCAGCTAAACAAGAAAAAGTTGGTGCTCTTCTCTTCCTGGAGTAACTCTTTGTGTGTGTGTGTGTGTGTGTGTGTGTGTGTGTGTGTGTGTGTGTGTGTGTGTGTGTGTGTGTGTGTGTGTGTGTGTGTGTGTGTGTGTGTGTGTGTGTAAAAATTATAAACTAGTTTATGTTTAACACATTAGTGGTTGCGTAGGCTGTTGCCTCTTTTAATCAGAATACTTTATTAATCCCTAAGGAAAATTATGTGGGTTACAGTTGCTCCAAGACAGTAACAGTAATAGACTGAACTAATTAAATAATATGTTACAGAATTTACAAATTTAAGAAACGGCACTCTGAGCACCTGTACTGAGGTATCATTGGAATGCTGGTAAAGACAAACATAATCATACACTCATGTCTTCAACCCGTCCGTGCACGCTCAGCATGCCAGGTCACAAAAATTAAGAGGTGCACAACAAGAAATCACTTCCAGATGGCAACAATGTAAATTAAAACGGCATAAATTAACATAAACTACATTTGATGTGGTAGCTTTCCCTGGCAGAGCTTGCTCTGGGACTCGTTTGATTTTATTTTTTGAAGGGCTTTTTAAATCTGTGTGGATGTTTCTCCTGTTTGTATAAAAGCATCTAGTTTCCTCATGCCACACATGCTTCCCAGGTCAGACACCTGTTACATAGAAAGCTTTTCTTCTGTTTTTGTAGTTTTAATAGACGTATTATTATTATCATCTTCCAAAAATCAAGTACAAATTTATGTAACAATCGTTGAAACTTGAGTTATTAATTTAACAGCTATTTAAATATTCACAAATCACAACCATCCGTAATCATCCCTGTACAGTTTGGATTTTGCTAATTTAGTCATACCTGCCAACACACCTGTTTTTTCCTGGGTCCTTTAAGGCAGTCTTATAGTCTCCTGCCTCTTAGCTGTTCAACATAGAATTTGTTTTTTCCTCACTGGGCCAGTAGATCAGACTTTCACTGGCCCAAAAAACCCTTTTGAATTACTTTATATAATAAACTAAGTTAATCTCTAAAACATACCATCATTTTCTTAGGAGGGTTTTCAGAAAGAAAGGAGGAGTGAATGCTGTGCCCCTCACCCGCCGCATGTCTTGCTGCTAGAAAGAGACATCATGCCTGCCAGCAGCTTGCAGCAAAGGTTATGAGAAATGCCAAATTGAGAGACCTAAGAAGTTTACCTGTACACAGACAGCTTTGATTTTAGCTGCTTCTTCATTTCCTTGTGCTGTCTGTGTCTGTGTGGTGGATGAAAACAGCTAAAAAGATCACTTTTCTTGACACTTAAACTTTCTGAACATGCTGTTTTATTTTAATGTGAAAATACTGTAGTATATTACTACCCGTACTACTACCCTGTGGTGTAAGAAAAATACATTAATTCCTGATGGTTCATTTCACCCAGTACCCGTGAAAGGTGAACAGATCTGTGGAAATACTGTTTACATATTTTTTTTCTGATGATGCCAGTATTGCACAGACTTAACCTGCAAAGATAATCCCACACCTCCATGAATAATGTTCACATTACTGGAGTATTTGCTGAAAGTTAACATTTAATTAACATTAAACTCTAACAAAAAATTGCCTCATTATAAAAATCTAATGCCAGACTTTGGTGGAAAGTTAAAGCAGTGATGTAACACTATATACTGTAAAAGACCTGTTTTGAGATTATTTCTGAGATCTGCCAGTTTGGTTTTTTTTTTATTATATTTTGACAGTCATACAGTCGAAGGTTCAGTTTTCCTCCAGGTTGGGTGAATGAATGACACGTGAGCTTCTGCTAAGATGTCGAGAGCAGAGAAGAGGGTAAAGGTGCAACAGAGTAAGAGTCAAAAGAAGACAAGAAATAGTTCTGTGGGTAGCACCTGTCCTTCAGGCTTCTTTCACTTAAGAATTCAGATGAAATTCGTGCTCTGTTTGTTGGTCCTTGCTGTGTGTCTGCATTTTTTTTTTCTCTGTGTGAAAAGTAATTTGGCATTGTGTCGGTCAGGGTTATCTTTAAAAGCTTCTCATCACTGCTCTTTGTTCTGTTGTCTTGTGTAAGCTTCTCTTCTTCTCTCATTTTGTTGTTGTTTTTTTTTTTTTTTTTTTGGTGTCCTGGCCAGATCTGATCCACTGCACCAATGAGATGAACGTGAACATTCCCCAGCTGGCGGACACGCTGTTTGAGCGCACAGCCAACTCCAGCTGGGTGGTGGTCTTCAAAGCTCTTATCACCACCCACCACCTCATGATGTACGGCAACGAGGTAGGAGACATCACACACACACACATACTGACACAAACAAAAGCCCTCCAGGGCAGTCAGAGCAAGCTACATCAATAAGTGATATTATTACTCAACCCTGTCTCAACCCACACACTCATAAATCCGAACATACACAGATTTTAAAAAGTCTTTTATTCATGTCTGTGCATTGTGATCAACATCAGCGGAGTGGGAGGGTGGCCGACCCGTATGGGACGTAAACAGCATGCACAGTAACTGAGGATGTATATATTGGACACGAGGCGTGAGTGATTGAAGTAGCTGTGGAGCGCTGAGAAATTAATTAGCTCAGCCAGAGGCTAGATGGGGGACGAGGATGGAAGCAAAAGAATAATCAAATAATTTAACTTCATAAAAAAACATGCTTGGAAGCAGGAAGAATAACCCAGCTGGGTCTCTCCATGGGTTTGCCGGCATTCAAAGACAAATCTGAAATGAAAGCCCAAGCAAACCTTTCTTTGTTCATGAGAACTTTTTTTTTTCATTAATTATGAGGTCTGATAAGGACCCGTGTACACAAAATGTCAGTTTATATGCAGCAGTACAGATTTTAATAAAGAGATCTGTGTTTATTTTATTAAGGTTTTTACTTAGTGAACCGCTTACTGTACAATACTGAGCTTTTAATTTGGTATTATTTTATTTAGAGCTTATTTACTGAGCTTCTCCTGTTTTTTCTGCTTAAATATCAAGTTTATTTATTTACCTATTTTTGCTTTTTTGGGCCATGTTCTCCTCTCTCATTGTATTAATTTTACTAAGCAGTCTAAGTCATCATTATTGATTGACTTTAACCCTAACCCCAATGGTAGGTTCAATTCCAAATTGAAAGTCGGAATTTTCAGCTGAACCCCGTCAGACTTCAGACTTGGAAAGTTGGAGCAGCTGATGGCGGCAGTTAACATAAACATGATTAAAACTGTAGAACTTGTAATCTCGACTGCTAGTGTTGTGTGTTTGTTACTTACTGAAAAAGCCCCACAGAGAGTGCTGACCAGGCTCTGTCCTTGAATGTGCTGCAGTGATGTTTTTAAGGAGTTAAAAAAAAAAAAGCATTATGCTTTACTGCTAGTGATGCACGAATGGCTCTGCCTTGCTAAGGAGCTAGGGAAATAAACTGGCTATCCAACAGTATAGGATTTTTGCCAAGAAGGCTTGCTACGGTGACAAAATCCTCACTACTTGTGTTAAGTTTGTAATTTTTCCAACTCATCACTCTCAGTCCAGCTGCTGGAGATGTTGATCTATCTGTATGAGACCAGTTGTCAACCATCTGGCAACCGCTGATCACTGCGGGCAGGGCGGGGGGGTGTCACAATCAGACTGATTGTGACTGATTGCTGCTGTCTTTGGAGTGAAATTACTTGCAAAGTGGTTTACTTTCCTGCACCAAAACCCTCCCTGAGGTTGCTTTGGTTGCTAGCACATTGCCTTGGTCACCATGGTAGCTTTGCATACCAGACGCCAACTGGGCTGCTTACACCACTAAACTACTCGACAAGCGGTAGCAAAACCCTGCAAGTTGATACGTGTCATGCAAACTACAGCAGACATGGGTAATCTGCTAGCAACAGTGCAGCTTTTTACTTCACCAGCTGGACAGGGAATGCACTCCCCCCCCCCCCCCCCCCCCCCCCCCCCCCTCTTAATAACCTGTAGTTGCTAAGGGGTCAGTCTCCAGGGCTGTGTGATTGAGGCCTTAACTTTATTTATATTTTTTTTCCCTGGTCATCCAGTAATGGTTTTGAGAAGCACTGCCATAACATGTACTAAAATCCTTTGTCCAGGTAAAAGTGTTGTTTTTTTTCCCCCTCTTTGTGAAAAAAAGAGGTCACTTATTTACTTATGTAGTAAATATATTCATCTTATAGATGGTAATAGAACTATGCAACCACTTTCAAATTCATGCAGTGTACAAAAGTCACAGCTGGCTACCTAACCAGATCTTGTTTATCTCTAGCAACATTATGCGAGCGGAAATGTTGGTTCGCTTGACAAACTTCTTCACCACCTGACATAATCCAAGATACTTGCTTCTGTGAAATGTTCTGTTATTGAGTTAAGCAATCATTAAATCCTGTAATGGCACAAAGAAAATGTGTAAAACAGAGGCAGGTAAAAGCATGCAAGTCACCTTTGTTGTTGATGCATGCAGTGCATATGCTGGTTGTTGCATAAGATGCATTACACAGATTGCACACAGTGCTGCATAATAGTTCATGACACTGTGTGTTTGTGTCTCATCACTGTTTTTGCTGCAAGTAGCTTGCACATTTGCAGTAAATAGCAGTGGAGCGCTGCATGAGGTTCATTTGGCGGTTGTGGTTATCATTAATAACAGTGGTTCTCTGGAAGTCACACCCAGTGCAGTTTCTCCTTCTTTGTGGTGAACTCTGCTGTGGTTTTTACCTTTCCGTTTCACACCAACCTTTAAAAATGTCCGTCTTTGACCTAAGATTGTCTCTATGCCCAGAGGTGATGATGTTGTTGGCTTGTAGAAGGACTGCACACAAAAGCGACTCTGCCTCTGCTATGGTTAAATACTCAGAATCCTTCCCTCTGCATTGGTGGAAAGCTATTTAGACACCAGTGCTGCACCAAAAGCTGGCCCTAACTCCTGCCTGATGCTCCTGCTAGTTTCATAATGCTGAATGCAACTTTTCTGAATTGAGTAGTAGATGGTGGAAAAAAAGGAACCTTTCTATCATTTAGCTGTCTATCACTTAATTATTTTGGTGTAGGGGTGAGGGGTCTTTTCCATTAGAACAGCTTTAAAACCTATGAACATACAGTTAAATGTAAGAAAATCTATATCCTCCCTTATACAGTGGGTGAGACTGGAGTGTTTGCTGGACCAATTCTGGCCTCAGACCTTATGTTGCACGCTCCTGGTTTAGGAAATGTAAACGTTTTGCTTCCAAGCTATTAGCTTAGCTCTCAGTCTGTTGCTGTTATGCAATGTTTTTGCGTAGCGATAATTTGGGAGCTTTGGTAGATTAACTTTGGACGGAGGCGGAATAGTTGGTTCCCCCTTTTTCCTGTTTTTTTGTGAAAGCTAGCTAGCACGCCGCTTACTCATATTTATTGTGCAAACGGCAAAGTGACATAAATCTCCACTAACTCTCGCTAAGAATACGAAAATGAGGAAATTCTCTAAAATGTCGAATGATTCCTCTAAAAGAGCAAGCCGCTCTGTGGATTGTTGTCATTCTTCATCCATCAGATATAAGTAGATAACAGTCAGCTATGAAATGGTGGGTAGTTAAGCTTGTTTGCAAATACACTGTGTACTGTAGGATCAAAAAAAAATACCATGCACTTGTACACAAACACTCCCAAACGCCGACACTCCCTGCACCGCATTCCTTTCAATATCAGTCAGTATGGGGAAGCATCGCTTCCTTGTTTTGCCAAGATCAGTTTTGTCCACATTACATAACATTTCCTGTTGGAGGTGCATTGTTTGATTGCGCCAATCTAAAGTTCCTCTGAAAAATGAGGAAGACTTGGGAGTGAGGCAATTGCATTTTTGGTGTTTTGCTAGAAACCTCTTCCTGACTGGCAGTATTTTAGGTTCAGAGCATTAGTCACAATACTCCAGAATTAGCTGTTGCGTTGAAAGCACCAGTGCAGCAGAGACAAACTGACACACTAAAAAAAAAAAAAAAAAGAATACGTCAAGACCTTAGTTAAGAGAGACATCAGCAGGTACCTCCATCCTGTTTGATTGCTCAAGCTGTGGAAATTCCTGCAACATTTCTGATAAATCAAATCATGCTAAGTAGGTCACTGCAGAGCAGCAGGAAGCGGTTTAGAGGTATTCCCGAACTGTAGGCTGATTTATCTCGGAGCTGTCGCTGTCAGAAGGAACCCGTTTGATGTTGACGTCTCACCTACAGTGATAGCAGCAGCACACTAGTTTCTAATTTCTGTGTTACTAACGAAGAGCTTGCAGTCAGTGTGTCTTCCTGTGTTTATTTCTGCTGTGGCATATTTAAAAAAATCTAATCAATCTTTCTTTATATTACTGTCTTTCCACCTTTTCATTGTCCCCAATCCATCATGGAGCCATAATACTGAAGTAATAGGCATCATCTTTTTGTGTTTGCATGTAAAGACTAGTTAATGCATTGTTTTTTTTTTTTAGATTAGCTTTGCCTGTACGACCTTGTTGAGAGGTTATTAAATGTGTAAAATAAGAGTGATGCACCGAATCGCTAATAGTAGGGAGATGCACTCCTCCTGCTTTAGCCCCGTGGAGCGAGGCTTCCGGCTGTAGTAGAGACAAGACTGTGTACTCATCAGCCTGCATTCATCAGACCTGTCAGGACACTGGTGCTGACTAGGGCTCAGCGGCCAGGTGTCCCTGCTCCCTCACGGTCGTCCCATCCATTACAGTCAGAGCTGAGAGAAATCCGGCCGTAAAATTAGAAACCAAAGACCCGCAGAATTGGGGTCAATAGACTGTACATTCCCCTTCAGATCAACACTGCTGAGCACTTGCAGCTTGTCTGGCACACTAAAGATGGCCACGTTCGGCTTCTGACGAACGATCTCGTAGTAAAGATCGTGACGAGTGGTGTGAGTCTTGATGTAAAAGGAAATGACATCATGTAGGTTTCACCCTGAAAAGTAATTTCCTTGGTTTTAAAGAACTGCTAATCCCAAAATAATTGCATCTGTCTGGGTTTTCGGGGGCATTATTTAGTCTCCCAGGTACTCTGAGCTGTGCTTATTAATGGATGATCTGATATCCTCGTGTCGGTGTTGTTCCCACATCATCATAATAAATGTTGTTCCAGGTTCAACGTTGCAAGTGACCAATCACATTGTTGTGACGTCCCCCTTTTGTGCCTTTGAAAATACCGCCTTAAAAAAAATCTACTTCACTTGCGAGAAGAGAAACCGCTTCTGTCCGCCCATCCAGGAACTTAAATTCTTTGCATTTCAGGATAATTGTCTTTAATAAACGGTAAGCATTATACATATTGTCCTTACAGAGGCGGTTTCTCCTCGCAAGTGAAGTAGATTTTTTGAAGGCGTTTGTTTTTTTCCGAGGTCGCGGATGATGTCAGGAGAAGGTGATTGGTCACTTGCAATGTTGAACCTGCAGTAACATGTACTACAATCCTTCACATAAGGTCTTCACTGAGATTAAAACATTTTTTTCTTGTAGGGGAGATCTTTTTGTGAAAAACTAGCTTTGGCACTACTTCCTTACTTGTGGGACTACATTTGTTTTTCATACACAATGATCAGTCGTTGCTCATGTACAACTCACCATTCAGCTCAAAGCACACTACATTCACGGTGCGATACCGGCGGTTGCAAAAAGATTGTCTGTAGGATGTGACCTCTGACTTAGACCATTAACTCATCAGGAAAGTGCTTATGGCGGTCACGTCCGATATGCTCATTCAAGTCCATGTTGAATAAAACGACTTGTGGCTGACAAGTCATTAACAATGAGCGTGTGGTTTCAGTCTGATCCACACCTCACTCCTCGCATCCGCTTTCACAACAGCACAGTCATCAGTGGATTTTGCAAATCAATTGGTGATGTCGCATTTTTATGCTTTCTAAGGTTTTATGAGTCAGTTACAATTTAGCGTAATTTCACTGCTAGGTGTGACATAACTGGCAGCACGATGACAGGTAAAGGGAAGAAAAAGTATGTTTCAGCAAAATAATTGGGCAGCTCAGGCCAATGAATGTGCTGTTGCCAAGCAGAATTTCAAGTGTAACTGAAGCAAACAGTTACTAATAGCTTGTGTTTTTCTTGCTATTAATAGTCTATTTTCACGCTTCATATGCTCACCGCCTACTCTACCTGAGCCTGGTTCTGTTGGAGGTTTCTTCCTGTTAGAAGGGAGTTTTCCCTTCCTACTCCAAAGTGCTTGCTCATAGAGGGTCATAGGGTTTCTGTTTTCTTTGTATTATTGTAGGGTCTTTACCTCACAACATAAGGCGCCTTAAAGTGACTGTTGTTGTGATTTGGAGTTATACTGGATAAATTAAATTGAAGTTAAATTAAGACCGGCAGCAGGATGCTGAAGTGATGCTGGTTGTGCAGGACTCAATAGAATGAGGGGTGGGAATTTAAAAAAATAAAAAATGCCAATGAAAATGTTCAACAGTAACAAAGATAGTAATTCATGGTAGACCAGAACTTTCCCTCCTTGCACAGTGTGGGCGCAACATTGGGCCAACTGACTGACCGGAACTGACCAATCATGTTGTCTGAGTATTTAGTTAGCATTAGCTAAGAAGTTAGCTAAAGCTATTGAAAACGATCAGAAGCAAACCAACATGAGTAACCTAAATTTGACTAACAGCAAACCTAACTTGATTATTAATTTTTGAAATATAACAAATATTAAGACTTAAAGTGCAATTGGTCAGTTGCAATATTGATCCTGGGCCAACGTTATTGTGATGATGCCAGAACAACACGGGAAATGTGCCCACTGTTGGCAGCAACTACCTAAAACTACCTGCATACTAACCTGAAGATGTTACAGTTCAATGAATTGGCCAGATTAAACATCAGAAATCATGCAAATAAATGAATGAATAAAACACGATATATTGGACATGTTTCATGAGTACAGAAGCAGGAACACTGGAATGAAGCAAAAATAAATAAAGGTGGTGGTAGTGAAAGACAGTGTTTCTGAACTTGTCATTAAGCATCCTTTAGCTGCCATCTCATGTTATCTCAGGGGGCAGTTTTATGTGAGGGATTATGAATGTGTTTGCATGAATGAGGCTTGTAGTGGTGTTGAGTGCTCAACTACATTAGAAAATCTCTATATGAGAACTTTAACCTTGTTTGTATTTTATAAACCATTTAAAACGTGTCGTTTCTGCTTTAACTCGGCGGTACATCGATACTACAAGTGTTTGCCTTGCCTTCCTCTGCATCTGTGCTCAACTAACTGTAAATCAGCAGACCGTAATATCTGAGCATATTTAAATTTGGTCTGCTGTTGCATTCGTTGTAGAGTGCAGCCATTTTAAATGCTGCCCATTTTACTGTGGTAATATATTCAGCCCTTGCTTTCAAATCGAATGTGGGAATTTACCATTCGGAGCAAATAGCAGGTGAATTAACTTTTAATTTCTCATCTTTGCCTCAGCTGCCATATTTGGGCTTTTGGATCGTGATTAGAGTAAAAGTGCATTTTCTCTGTGTGCGTGTGGGTGTGTGGTGGGTATTGATATTCATTCAATTCAATTCACCTCCAGTTTTTTCCGCCTTGCTCAGAAGCTGTGCTGACTCGCTCCCTGGTGACACTGAATCTTGAAAGCGATCAAGAGTCAGTCAATATCTTTGATCACGATTTCACTTCTGTGCCTCTACAAAGCCAATTTGCGAGTATGTCTTGCAGAAACACAGCTGTGGTATTTGGAGTTTCTCCCTCCCACCTCATTGTTTCTACTTCTGGGTGTTCGTGACAGGCACTCACACAGCGCCAGATAAAGTCTGAACTTTCCTAATTAATAAATGCATAGATTAGATTCAGCATTAACCACAGACAGAGATTTGATGTGTGCCTAGGCCTGTCTGACTTTGGTCTCAGTTGTTGTGCCTCTGCTTTCCAAGCCTTTGTACGATGGGCCAATATGTACTAAAAACAACCAGCAGGAAACCCCAAACAATGGCTGAGACAGCCAATTTCCATCGCTTCTCTCCCAATCGGTCCTCCTCTCTCTTCCCTCCAGGGAGGCTGTTAGTCTCTCCTGGGAGCGTTTAATGCTTAGACCACCTAATCAAGGATAAAACTCAATGGAGAGAAAGGAAGGACATAGGAGAAAATAAAGAAGAGAGAATTATGTTCATGTAATTACGAGAATAGTTAGAAAGATGAACGAGAATAAGCAAGTGCTTAAGAGAGATGGCGAGTCGAGGGTCATATAGAAGTCAGTGTTTTTAAAATTGATTTTTTTTTTTTTTAAAGGCTAAAAGCATCTTGTTCAAATGGGTATCTGACACATAACCCTAACCCTAGCCACCTGAATTTCTCATCTTTCCCAGCATTTCTAGCCAATGATTGTCCAAAAACATTTTCCCCCACATTTATTGATCTAAAGTTATCGCTGATAATGCTTACTTTATTTTAAGATTTTTAATGAAGACAGTCATTTTAATAGCATGCCAATTCTAAAACAAGATACTTCTCGGGTATACACGAAATGACCAAAAACAACTCAAATGCAGCCATTATCCAACGTGACATAGCATGTAAGCTAGCTACTGTGTCAGCTCTTTGATCCTTTGTGTTTTAGTGATTATGCAAATGGATAAATACTCAGTATGTGAAACCTCCACTAGAAACAGTCGATTGATCAGAAACCACACACCGTTATCACAACAAACTAAATAAGCATCAGAGAGAGAGAGAGAGAGAGAGAGAGAGAGAGAGAGAGAGAGAGAGAGAGAGAGAGAGAGAGAGAGATTTTTTATATCTTGCTGCATTTTTATAAGTTCATACTCAAGTACTCGTACTCAAAAAAAAAAAAAAAAAAATAGGGAACCACCCTCCGCCTTGTGATGCTTAATCGACGTAATTGACTTTAATTTAATGCACGTGTATAAAAAGATACACAGAAATAAATTATTTTTCCACAATAATTAAATAGATTCAACATCTTTCTTCTACAGAATTGCAGACTGCACAGATGGTATCTTCCCAAAGGAAAAAGTACTATAGCTTACTAGGGTATATTAGACTTAATAGTTACTATATTCAGTAATGGACTTCAGATGAAAACTTTGGGTGTAAGATTCAGATAATTATTTATTAAAAGCTAGACATTTTAAATGGGAATAAGAAAGAAAAGTATGTATTTTATCATATCAGTTTTTTCTCAAATTTCTTGGTAATAACAAACTTATGGAAAAGGAAGACTTTGCCAGGTTAGGCAGAAAGGCATCCTACTACCAACTTGTTCCCATCTGAGGGTGTCAGATACTGATGCTTGATAGATGCATGTGTGAAGTCTGCTTTAGTTTTGGCCTTAGACTGTGCACAGCAATATTGAACAACTACAGGTAGTGAGATGGTCCTCTTTAAAAGACTCATGATGCTTTAGGGGGGCTGGGTGGTAGAACAAGCATACAGCGGTTTGTTTCCTCAGGGGGTGTTTGGTACTCGGCATACTTTTGATTTTGCTGATTCATGTAATATTCACTTGTCTTTTACTGTCTTTTGGTTACTGGTTTAGACTCTAAAAGTACTTTGTCAGGTTTGGGAATAGATTGCAGCTCGGGTTAAAAAGGCCAAAGGCCATATATGACAGATTGGAAGAGAGACCCATCTCAGTATTGCCTAACCTGGTGCGTCACAGCATGGGACCCCAAAGGGCCCCGGGACTTTCCTCTGAGAACTCAGCGGCTTTGATAAAACGCCAGGTATTTGATTTGTTGGAATGAGAGCAGGCTTTTCCATTTTGTTTGCCCTAAGGTGAGATGGGAGAGTCTGTACCTTGGTTGTTGAGAGGTTTTAATTAAAACCACAAGAAACGTCAAAGGAACACCCAAGTTCTTATTAACTACCTGAGAAAAATGACTGTGTACACAGTCGTTGGTGTATCCTCTTGGCACGAGGCGTACACGAGCTTGTGACCTCCCTGAGGCTGGGTGTGTGTGACCTCCTGATCTCGAACTATGGATCTTTTTGCTTTTAAAGCAAAGGGGATAACCACTGTTTATTGCACTTTGGGGAATTATTGGTATTTGCTAACAGTGCAGGTAAAAAAAACCCAACAGGTAGCTTTACTGGGTGAGTTTTTGCAGCATTTTCTTTCTCCATATTTTGTTTTTCTCTTAAACACAGTACAATATCAAAACCCCAGCAACCCAAACCTGTCACACTAAATATTTTCCACAAGTAACAGCCTTTCTGAAAGCCCACATAGTTATTCTTTGCAACTTCAAGAGATGTCACAGCACAAAGATTTGCAAGACCACAAGGTGCTGTATAACACACCGCTGTGAAAACCTTTCCCCCCCCCCCCCGTGTTTTCAAGGACAACACACTCAGAAAATACTACCATCATCATTTCTTCTTCAGGGCAGGATACTTGTAAGTGTCAGCTAGGAAAATTACAGTCTGATTGATTACACCTCAGTGCATCAGGAATCAGGATGGAGGGCCGTGGCTCTGTGCTTTAAAACAGGGTGCTGGAGTAGGATGGAGGGCATTGACGGTGCAGGAGGAAAGGCAGTAGGGAGGTGAGGGAGGGAGAGAGGACGCCAAGTGGGAGAGTCATTAAGGACATGAGAGGAGACAGGGACGGTCTGGCGAGGACACCGGTGAAAGTGCTGATGGTTGCAGGACACGCCGCTTTCCCTTTCCTGTGTGTGTGTGTGTGTGTGTGTGAGTGATGGGAAGAGATCTGGGGGGAGTGAGAAAACACTGTGTGCAAAGTTACACTACAAGTCGCCGCCGCTGGTGTCCTAGATAGTGAACGGCCCATTTGTTTTAGTGACGTCACTAGAGCACTACAGTGCCTCAGCACCCTTTGGGATGGCGAGGACGCAGACTGTGGCAGAGATTTAAGCAAAAGGGTGAGGCGTTGTGAGTTCTTATGAAAGCCGGGCGTTTGACCGAGCGAGACGGTGCGGACTGGGAGGAAAATAAACGACAGAAAGAGAGGTGTGGAAATCTGCTGACTCAAGCACTGTGTCGAAGATCATGGGGAGGGAGGATGTTATTTGTGTTGCGTTTTGAGAGCTCGCCGTGACTCTTGATAGGGGTCACTAGTGATAATCTGAAAAGCTTGAATGCACACATGAACAAAGTCACCGCACATGTGCTTCCTATCAGCTCCTCCTGCACAGCAGTAAAGATGATTAGTGGAGAGACAGAGATTGCAGTACACGACTATAGTGTGTGCACGCTTATCTCTTATACCCAAACATCCTATCTTTAAAAAAAAAAAAAAAGGTGGAAACTCCAGGGTGACCCACACACGCGCTGCAAACTTCTTTATGCTCCTTCAGGCAGATAAACAAGTTTTTCCAACTCAAGTAAATTGGCTGCATCTATGTGATCAATAGAAGAAAGCAATGGGCGTGTGTGTGTTTTGTTTTGTTTGTGTGCCGCCCTCCTACTGCGCTCAGCAGATTCAGCCATCCAGAAACTTGGAGGCTACAACGAGCTCAATAGAGATTCTCCCAGCCAGTGGTGTCTGCATCTATTTTTCTTTTGTCACTTTTTCCCTGTTCAATAGCGGCTCGGGTTATTGATTTGACATAATGCTGAGCTGATTTTTTTTTTCTTTTTAATTCCACTTCCAACTGTAGCCTTATGCATAGCAGGTGTGTCCATGTATGCTAAAAAGATCAGAATCAGAATACTTTATTGATCCCTGGGGGAAATTATTTTTTGTTACAGTGCTCCATTTTAAACCAACATTAAGACAAGACAGACAATACGCTAACTAAGAATAGTACAATATATACATAAGTCACTCATAAATAAATAGCTGGAAAAGAAACATGTGTAGTTGTAGCAGTAACCAGTGTGTTAAGTGGATGCGTTGTACAGGGAGATGGCCACAGGCAGGAATGATTTCCTGTGTCAGTGGTGCTTTTCGGTAATCTCAGTCTCTCACTGAACGAGCTCCTGTGACTGACCAGCATGTCATGGAGTGGGTGGGAGGTGTTATCCAACATTGTCTTTATCTTGGACAGCATCCGCCTCTCCGACACCACCTTGAGGGAGTCCAGCTCCATCCCCACAATATTGCTGGCCTTACGGATTAGTTTATTAAGTCTGTTGGCATCTGCGACCCTCAGCCTGCTCCCCCAGAGATGAAAAGATGTGCATGGAGGTGAAGTAAGAGACTCAGCTTTAGGGGCGTCAACCATGGCCTCTGAATTGTCCCAACTCCAATCTGGCCTGCTGGAGGGCTTTGGAAACTTTCCTAGTGACAAAGAGCTCCTCTGTGGCCTTCATATTACACTGAAGTAACCAAGTATTACATAAACATTTAAATAACATCCATCCATCTTCTTCCGCTTATCCGGGGCCGGGTCGCAGGGGCAGCAGCCCAAGCAGAGAAGCCCAGAACCCTCCCTCTCCCCAGCCCCTTCCTCCAGCTTATCGGGGGTAACACCAAGGCGTTCCCAGGCCCGCCAAGAGATAATCTCTCCAGCGTGACCCGACCCCTACAGTGCCTCCTGTGGGTGGTGGGTCTGCAGGAAGATGGGCCCATGTCCCTTTAGTGGGCTGTACCCGCCCGGGCCCCATTGCGTAAGGCCCGGCCACCAGACGCTCACCCTCGGGCACCCTCCCCGGGCGTGGCTCCAGAGCGGGGCCCCGGTAACCCTGTCCCGGGCAGGGTGAACTGGTCCCTCAATGGTCTTTTCATATGGGTCTTCTGAATCGCTCTTTGTCTGGTCCCTCACCCAGGACCAATTTGCCATGGGAGACCCTACCAGGGTGCAAAAGCCCCCAGACAACATAGCCCCTGGGATCCCTGGGACACACAAACCCCTCCATCACGATAAGGTAGTGATTTGCGGAGGGGCATTTAAATAACAGGTTCCCATATTCTTCACTATCAACAACAGAAATTTCTATGATTTATAGTGCGTCTATACAAAAATAACCCCAGAAATTGGCAAACACTGAGCAAGCAGAACTTTAGTAACTTTACATATATTGTTCTTACAATTTAAGCCCAGCGAGTCACACTAAGAGTCTTCTTCCATTTACTACAGCAGTGTTTCTTTATCATGTGGAAAAACTGAGATGTACTATTGTACTTGAGCCACTTTTTTATTTTTTTATTTAGATATCGGAAGGATTCCATGTGTGGTTAAACTTAACTGGTTTCACTGGTTTGACATCCCTATTTGAGAGGGTGATTTATGGTAAAATTACTGCTATCAAAGCTAACAGTAGGAAATGGCAAGAGTGAGATGAGTAGACTCAGAGTAGAAAAGCGCTATATAAGAACCAGTCCATTTACCATATGAGGACCTTAGGGTCTTGTTCAAAATTTAATAGTGGGGCATTGATGTGGATGCTCTAACAGTCTGTGGTGGTTGTTTTCTGAAGTTCTGTTATGAAGCTTGAGATGAGTGTTTTCACTGTTTCCTTCTCGGCGTTTTGAAACCATATTTGATCAGTGAGCTGCAGATATGAATGAACAATTGTTGGTTCGCAGCTTTGCGGAGGGTCACAAGCCAGTTTACTAGTGCCAGTCTTGTGCTTGGATAAATAGGGAGTGTTGCATCAAGAAGAGAATCCGGCTTAAAATGTTTTCAAATCAAACACGTGTAATCAAGAATGAGATTTCCAAATCAGATGAGTCGAGGCCTGGGTTAACACAGGCAGTCTCCAGTGCTGTTGACAAGCAAGCAGGTTGCCGATGGGAAATGCACTACTGTTGGGCAAAAACAAAGGAAGAGGAGGAGGGCGGAGTAGGCATGTTAGGAGGCAGTGAGAGGAAAGGTAAGGTGGGATGTATGGACTCCAGGCAGGAGGAAGACCACAGAGAAGATTAATGGATGGAGTGAAGGACATGTAGAGGGTTGGTGTGACAGAAAGGGAGTGTAGCACTTCTTGTATTACCAGAGCTCTATTTAAAAAAAGAAAAAAAAAATCTTAAATGAAGACAAACAGCCACACAAACATCAACTGTTACAAAAAACATCATTACCATTAAGTTATGTCCTGAAAACCCCTCTTAACACAAGGCCTGATGAGCTCTACACCGCCATTAAAGACCACCGCTGTTTCTTCTTCACTGATCATCAACACACCCACAGTGCATCCACGTTTACGTGTGTGTGTGTGTGTGTGGGCACAGTTGCTTGTGAATTGGTCGTGAAGCTCCTAATCTTCCATGAAATGGCAGAAGCCCACGTTTCCAGTCATGCAGTGTGCACACTGAGTACTACCTCTCTTATTTAGCTGCTTTTTTTTTTAAGGTAATCTTGTTTTTACAGCATCCCTACTAATTGTTGCACCCTTTCTCTAAAAAGCACTGCCTGTGAGATGTGATTTTTGCTTTTTCTTTCTCCACTAGTTTCCCTTCAAGTGCCAGGTTTAATAAGTAGGACTGTAATTAGCCCTGCTGGTGCCACCACTCTATACTGTTACTGCACTTAAGACATTACATTTAACTCTATCGCTGCTTTTGATCTCTCATCAATGTGCTCTTGCAGCAAAAAAGCAGCAGAGTTCTCAAGAGATGTAACAATTTTTTTTATTTGTCTTTGGTATATTTTTTATTTATTGTTATGAAACCTGGTTTTGCTAAAAGAGAAAAACCTCCGTACTCTTCTATTAGGTTTGAACACATTTCTGACAAACTGAATGCATTTGGTAACACCTGGCACGCATATGTAAAATGAGTTGACGCTTATTAGCTACATATACATCTCTCAACAAATTGATGCATGCATAATTTTTATGAGAGCTAAATGGAAGGTGCAGGAGCAGCCTAAGCAGAGAAGCCTGGGCCTCACTCTCACTAGCCACCTCTTCTAGCTTTACTGGGGCAACGCAGAGTTGTTCCTAGACCAGTCGAGAGAGATAATCTCTCCAGCGTGTCCTGGATCTGCCCTTAAGGCATCTGCCTGGGAGGTGCCTAGGAGGCATCCTTGCCAGATATCCAAATCAACTCATCTGCCTCCTTTTGATGTGGCTTCCGAGTGACTGAACTCCTCACCCTATCTCTAACAGACGAGGCCTGCCACCCTTCAAAGAAAACTCATTTCCATCGCTTGCATCCGCAACCTTGTTCTTTTGGGTACTTCCGAGAGCTTGTGACCACAGGTGAAGGTAGGATGGTAGCTTCGCTTCCCACCCAGATCTCTCTCTCTCATTCCCACCACTTAACACTTTGCTGCACACTGCTCCAGTGTGAACTGGAGGCAACAGAACACCATCATCTGCGAAAATCGGAGATGATACTTCGAGGCCCCAGAACAGTCTAAATTTAATGTATTGGTGACTAAAACCTGCAGTGACGACTGTAGCTAGGATTATCGATTAAATTGGGAGGTGTAAGAAAACGGAAATCATTTGACTGCAGTGTGCTGTCTAATGACTTAGTGATAAAAAATTTTATCACTAGAGAGTAGTGGTTATCAGTGATCCAGAAGTAAAGCAGTCCATGACAAATCAGCCTCGGCAAGCAAATCATCAGAAGACCAAAATCATCTAAAGGTGCAGTGGAGGTAATACATCATCAGAGTTGAGTAACAGAAGATTTCAAGCTTTTGAAATGGGTCGTAAGTTTGTTTGCTTGTTCTCAGGTGTCCAATATCATCTCAGACGCCTGAAATAATTTAAAGTCGTTGCAAGTGCCTTTAATTTACATTAACCCTCTGAGTCATAACCCTATCATAGCCCTATATTTTGGAGGTTGATCATCTGGATTATTTGGAAACAATGTGAGTGTCAGAATTATAAATTTCTTTGTCTCAATTGCCAAGACTGAGGAGAACAATGGGGGTTAACAAAGTCCCACTGTGACATAAAAAATTCAGCAGTCAGATCTGATGAAATCGGCTTCAAACCTCTGCTGACTTTGCCCCAAAGTAAGAGTTTAAATAATAATAAACTTTATTTAATATAGCACCTTTCAAAACAAAGTTACGTGCTTCACAAGACGAGATGGAACTGATGAAATGGCACGCAGCTGAGACACGCTTAACAATTGTACAGCATTAAGAAAGGAAAAGTAGCAATACGAGGAAAATAGAAGCAAAACAACATAAACTAATTAAAAATAATATAAAATAATGCAGGGTAGTCACTAGGAAGAGATGGTGACACTAAATAGGATTACAAAATAAAAGTAGCTCAAACTGGAAGCACTGAGAAACTGTGCTTATAGAAACGTGTTTAGAAGTGATTTTAAAAGGCGAGCGGGTCTGCGTTGATCTGATTCTCAGGGAGATTGTACCAGAGAGTGGCCATCCTAACAGAAAAGGCTCCCCATCATCTTTAGTCCTCAAACCAAGAGACTGTGGGATGGCTAGTAGAGCCTGGCTGACAGTTGTTGCATTCCCTGAACAAGTTCATGAGAGTTGTCTCTGTCTATGCAGCTACCCTTGGAACAACTCTGAAACCACGTCTTTATCGATATATACTGAGGTTTCAAAACACCTCATTAAGGGTATGCTCTTGCCTTTATGAGGCAAAGAGTTAATATGGTCTCTTGTTGTGCATCAAATTAACCCCGAACAGTATCTGGAGATGAATTGATCAAGTTCCTACAAAGTAGAGTCTTAGTTATCTGCACACACCGGCACGGCTTTCAGTTCAACGACTGGGCGCTTCTTGCTGACGCACTGCTGAGATTCACGGGTAACTTCTTTTTAAAGTTATCGTGTTAATAAAACAAACTCTGTTGCTTTTTTCTTCAAACTTTTGTGCAGTTCTGAGCTTCAGAAGAGCTCCGTTACCTAACAATGTCTGCTGAGAAAATGAACTTTAGCTTGAATGATGTTTCCACTCCTCAGTTTGAGTACAAAGAACAGCTCTGGATAGACCCGCTGGAGGAAGTGTGAGACTATCCCAGCTACGACACTCTTTGCACTCGTAGTTCCCGACAGAGAAACGTCAGGAAAATTAAGTTGCTCCTGAAAACTGTATTCAGGTCGGTGTTTCAAACGGTGACTCATGTTGCTTGGCTTCCTCACTGACCTCCCAGACATACTCATCATCCACCAAGACACGACTGTTCCCGTGAGGCGAGGAGCCCACACACGATTAGCCTTGTCACCTTGTAGGCAATGCTATCACACACAGGCACGAACAGATCTGCAGCCACAAAAGTTTAAGTGCGGAGAAATAAATATATATAGATGTATTTAATCGTATCCCTTAATCACCCACCCGACGTGTCTTTGTGACTCAGTTCCTTTCACACTTTGATTGGATTTGGAGGCTAAATGGTTGATTGCGTAAGAGAAGGAGAAATATAGGGTTGGAGAAAAAGGGAGGAGGAGGAAATTGAAGAAGGGAGCAGAATCCTGGGAAAGATCTGGACTAGTAGCAGGCCTTTTTTTGTGTGTGCGCGTGTGCTCATGTCCACGCGTCTGTTTCCCTCCCATGCGTTTCTGTGCTTGCATAAGAGCAGCTTTCATTCAACACAGCCCGATCACGACTCATTCTTCGTGTGTTAGTCACCACCTTTCATGGAACTGGGCTTGCAGTCAGTTCTGACGATTTTGTGCATGTGTGTGTTTTTCACAGAAAGTCAAATTGAGCACAGCAGCCAAAAATAATTCCCCCGTGGACTCCCTGAACTCAGTCTGGCGATAAGTACGCCTAACTGCCTCTTTTTTTATTCTCTACAAACAGGTGTTAAAATATATATATATTTTTACTTTATTTCAGTCAGACACTCCAGACTGCCTCCTCCCGGCTGAAGTAGCCCTAAAGCCAGAAAGTAAATCCAAAATAACCAAAGCTGTTTGTACTGGGCCTGAAAGCTGTAGAGAAGATTTCACTACAAGGATCAATGATTCCTGTGCCGGCTGACGTGGTTGTTCATTGACTCTCTGTACACATTGGCAGCTTCACAAAGAGATGAGCAGTAAATCTTTCAACTTCACTGATATCATATAAGGTGATCTCAGTAAGCTGCACAGAGCACACTCGTGTCTACCAACCAGGCCGGTTTATTTTTTAATTTTTACTTCTTTTTTTTTTTTTTTTTTGTAATGCCAAAGGGAGACGAGATGAAAAGGGTCTGTTGGCAGATTAGTGCTTCTGGATTTGAGCCTCAATTCACCATTATTTATTTTATTTAGATACAGAAAAGTTAAAGTTTGAACTTTACTCGAACTCTAATCTGAAAATCAAATGTTTTGACAGCACTGCCCTCTGGAATTGGTATACATTTTGGTAGATTTTTGAGTTTTTCCAAACCTACACTGGTTGTCTAAATAGCTGAAGGTGAGAAATCGAACTGGATTTGACTGTTTTCTCAACTGCCTTTAACATCGCACTCGGAGATTAAAATGAAATTGATTTCAAGTTCTGTTAATACTCCCTGTAGTGTTTCCTTTACTCTTTAAAACCTAGCACAGAGTATTTTGTCACATGACACTCTGTCAGGTCTGTAACAGGGAAACGCCGAGCCGACTGTGCAACTCTGCCAAATAAAAATGACATGTCCATTATTTGGACATATTTTTTGGATTTACTAGACAACATCAAACTGAAAACTTCAGCGACCAAATCTAATACCACCTATTTGTCACAATACTTTCAGTTCATTCATATTATTGAAAGAATTATTATTGAAAGGAATTCCAGATTTAGTAGCTGAACAGTTTCACAGAGTGAACCTAATGAATTATGAGGGCAAGAACAGGAAGTGTGTATGTGTATGCTGTCTAATTTTCTTACTAATTTTCAAGTTTTCCACTTTCCCTTCGAATTCCCAGGTATCTGGATTGGGCTAACAGAATTCTTTTGGGGTGAATCGGACCTTAATTTACAGAACATTTAGATGAACATCATGCTGTATTCTAATAAACCATGCTTTATTAGCTCCACTTTACAGGCAAGGACGTAATTTCAGTAACGCTTTGCTGTGTTTGCCTGTTGTTTCAGTCACATTTGTAGTAGGTGGGTGGTATATATTAGAGATGGCATGATACCACTTTTTTTTTTGTCCGATATTTTTATGTCCGATGTCATAAATTTGGATATCTACCGATATGAATCCGATAGTGTTTTAATCAATAAAACTGTTTTGTTTTTTTTATATCTTTCTGCATTTTGTATAAGTTCATACTCAAGTTTAAAAACAAACAAACACTAAAGCTATTCTGTTATGCCTGTATGTAAAAAGACTGCATACAGGTATAACAGACTGCACAGATGGTATCTTCCCAAAGGAAAAAGTACTATAGCTTACTAGGGTATATTAGACTTAATAGTCACTATATACAGTAATGGACTTCTATACATTTTACACCAGATTAAAACTTTGGGTGTAAGATTCAGATAATTATTTATTAAAAGCTAGATGTTTTAAATGAGAATAAGAAAGAAAAGTGTGTCTTTGTGCCCCCTTTTCCCTGTTCATGCCCTATCGGCCCCCCTGGCTAAACTTTGCTGGATCCGCCCCTGCACAGTTACCAGCCGTCAACTGCGTAGAAAAAGATCCTGGTGTAGAAAGTAATATTAAATAAATTCTAACAACAGCGTATCAAGCTTAAACGTGCTGCTGTTGTTCAGCCGCTGGTTTCCTCTTTCTGGTGCAAAGTGGGCGATAAACAAACAAGAGAGACGGACTCGCAACAGAAAAGCCGATCAGCTGATCATTGATCAGTTTCATGATTGAAGTAGCAGCAAGAAGAGGCAGTCGCTCCATATATCAGTTGTTAAGCTTAACGCGGGAATGCTTAACAAACATTCAGAGATGGACTTACACACTTGCTTTACTTCTCTGGGATAACTTCCTCGGAGATGAAATGCCGGTTTGGTAGCGAGGCTCCAAAAACACACAGCCGCTCTATCACATGACGCATACTGCTCCGACGTGCTACGGTTATGAGCAGAGTTAAGCCATGTCGCAAGTTTTGTGATATTTAATGGATAGAATTACATTTTTTATTTGTCTCCGATACCTGATCCAGTAATTTAGGTCAGTATCGGACCGATACGTAATATCGGACCATCTCTAGTATATATATGTAATTGTGCTCCTACGTTTCTTCTCTGCAAATGTTTTATTTGCAAATACTTGGTGACAAATGGATAATTGAGCGATAGATTCGGTGAACTCCAGCTCCACCATCTGGGACTCCAGCTGGTTACGCTAGTGCTTCTTCTGCTCGGCAGCTTCAGCGAGCTTGGTGTAGCAGCACGTGAATCGGCACCACATCTGCTTATGGGTATGGTTAGAGTGACCCTTTGGCCTTGAGCTCGCAATGGATCTCCAGAGCAATACGTGGAGTGCTGCCACCAGCTGCAGTCCAAGATGATGGAGTTGGAGTATGTCCTACCAGTGGGATAAGATTCTGATATCCCACTGATAAGTCTGATAAAATCCCTACCGACCGAAACAAGTAGGGAATGGTCAGGGTCACATGGTTAGCTTTGACTGTTCTTCTAATGTAAGAGTGAGAGGATTGTCCACTAGCAGATCGTGCGCAGTGGCATTTTTTACTCGAATAAACAAAAGACCCTAAACAGAGAAACACTGAAACTCTGTAGGTTACGACCATGTTTGTCTATATATTGAGTACTGCTTCTGTGGCAGACACACAAAAATCAGTAAAATATTACAGGGCTCAATAAGTCAGTTTAAATTTACTGCAGTTTGCTCCTGTTATCTACAAAGTTCCAGCCTTGGCATCTACTCCACACATAACCTGACTAATGGAGGGAAGAGAAAACATGCACACAAAAAAGCATGCTTTAGGTCAGCATAGACGCCATGGTGTTTCTACGGAAACCAGCAACTTGTGTACTCTCGAGGGTCGGATGTGGAGAAATGGATTAGAGAGGAAGACGTGTGGTAGCTCTGTATGGTTGCACTGTAGAGGTGGAGGGGAGGCAGGGAGTATAGCCGTGATCTGAATGCATCAATAATGCATGAGGTTGTTCTCCAATATGCTAACATGAATTATTTGACAAGCAGTGCCGACCTGCTTCTCCACCATCTAGTGTCTATGCATCGTCTCACTGTCTCCTCTATTCTTAGACCGTTTCTCTAAATCTGAATCTCTGCGTCTTTTTCTTGGAACTGTCTTTGTTGAATAATCTGGGGCTCAGCGGGTTTCCGAATCTCCCACTCTGTCTCTCTCTGCACCAAGTGTTTCTTCCCCTTTTATAGATTTTTTTTTCTCTCCCTCCTTTTAACCATATCCATGCATTTTGTGTGGGTTCTCTCTGCCTCCGCCTCTGTATGTGAGACCGAGGGAGAAAGGCAGGCTGTCGTCAAATGGACTTTTGATGAGGAAGAAAGCAGTTGGCGCACAAGAAGAGGCAGAGAAAGGGAGCTTATGAAGTTTATGAGCTCTTTTTCTTGCCATCTCTCCTTTGTTTCCTCTCTTTATCTCTGTGACCATCTTGTCTAAGTTTCATTTTTATCCTCGGTTCATTGCGACTCGACCAGAATACTAAACGGCGTCACAAAAACAAAGCCAAGGACAGTATCCTGTCCTTTCTGTTATTTTCTGAGTACTTTCGTGGATAATGTAGGGACACGCATTCAGCTGAAAGGCTCAATCTGTTTGTGGATCACCAGGAAAAACAAAAACAAGAAAACAACAATTTGAAAGCCATTCAGCAAGCAGCAAGAGCGAGTCTGCATTCATGCAAGTGGTTCTGTGAGACTCTATTTAAGCGCAGCTGTGCTTTGAGCTAAGTGGTAATATCACCATGGCAGCATCCTGAATTTAAGCAGGTATAATGCTTGGCATGTGCCAGAGATGCTCATGGGAAGTGAAATGACATTGCAGCCATTCAGCCTGCTACTGAAAAAGACAAATTACGGTCTGATAACGGCACCGCAAAGAAATTCATCATGTGAAGAACATGAATGTTGATAGCAGACCTCATCGCTGTCGAAAACGATTCACAATGCAACAGAAATCTGCTCTCCATTAAACGTTACAGAGGGTTGCTGAAATGTTCAAGTGCTGTTCTGTCCTTGAAGTTGCATTGTTGTAGGGCGGCTTTTTAGATTTTAATCTGTTGCAGTTTTGACTTCCAGCTTATTTTACAGCAGCCACTTGCCAAGTGGTTGGGAAATTCACATTTTTCACTTCCTTCGAGAGGTTTCCAGATGGTTGCGGACCAGTCTCTAGGTCCGTGTAACTGAGGTAGAGAGACAAAGACTTTGGTTAACAAGATCTATTTGAAGGAAATGCATTTCTGAAAGTTTGTCCCCGTATCGCTCAGTCTATTTTCAGTAGTGGATGAGTGTCTCAGCACTTCCCGGAAGCAATCGAGCAGCAGCCATGCTTGGATGTAGTGCAGTCCACAAAGGAGAGATGGGCCCAAATTTTATCAGCTTAGTTTTAGTTTTTACGTAGATTTTTTCATAGGCAAAGTATTAACTGGTTGAAACAATAGCGGGCAGATTAATTAACTTTTTTTTGTTAATTCATTTTTTTATTAAACATGTCAGACTTTGTCAGGAATAACCCAATGATGTTGTCAGACTTATTTTGATGCCAGTCTAAGCTATTCTTACATTAACTACCCTGCAGCTTCCTGGCCTTGACCTCAACTTAAACTTTAATGGTGACCGTAACATCCCTCCAATACCAGACCGAAAATCTCCAAATCAATGGTTAAGTTGTTGGGGACTGAATTTCTGTCCACAGATGGAAGTTGAATCCCTACAGTGTGAATAGGGGTTTGTGTGTGTGCACATGTAACCCTGGTTAACATAGCTAACAACAAATAAAAGCCTGTTAGTAAAAACAGTCATAAGAAATATATTACAGGTGATAAATAGTCAATAAATAGATCATAATGGTTAGAAAATTCATTAAAAACATCAGCAATGATATAATTCATGGTATAGGATTTCATTTGTGTTTAAAAACATGTTAAAAGGGTACAGAACTTGCTAATTCATGGTGTTTTATGTTAATTCAGGTAAAATGGCTAAAATATGTGTTGAGACTCTTATTGTGAAAGGGCACGCTGCAGCGTGACTCCTGTGATTAGCCACACCCAATCGGGTTGTTCCTTCTTTTTGATGCTCGAGAGGGAGAAATGCAGACAGTCCTTGCAGAGCTGCTGCTTAAATGAGTGAAAAAATAGTAAAAATAAGCCAAAAATCTACTTAAAGCCATTTTTGTACTCTGGAGAATGTATTTTTGTTTTTCCGACCTGTCCTTGCCTTGGTGACGTTGTGAACATAACCGAACGGGACTTGGTGAGTTCAGAAATTGTCTTTTATTTCATGCAAGAAATTTTTGTTGTATTATATTGCTCATTTCATGCAAATGGAGAGCCAAGGTAGCAGATTTATGTTGTTTTATGTTAAAAACGGTGGATTCGTGCTTAAACGACACACAGGCTGCAGTTCAAAGGCCTTTGAAGGTGTTTCAGCGCGCCATATTGGCGTCACCTCATTTACGGCTAAATAAGCTGGAAAAAACGGACTTTTACTGTTATTTAAGGGCTACCCGTGTGTTATTTTCGAATGTTTATGCACTTTATTTCGTTGTTATGGTAGGCCATTAAGGTTTGGATCGGGAAATGCCGAGCTAGAATCGGAGTTTGATCCGCTGAGCGAGAAACAAGATGGCGAGCCACCCACGGACCCATTGAACTGTACCGAGCAGGAAAAAGGAAAACGCCCCCTGCTGGACGTTGAGCTCTTTCGCTGATAAAACTGGTAGGATTAATCCATACACCTCTGCAAAAGAACAGCGGACTTTTCAAAACACTGGATAATCATTCGGAGTAATTCCAGGACTAATAGTTAAAGGACACAAAGACAACTTTCTTTTGTTTATTTGTTTGTTTAAGGGATTTATTCAGCCTTTTGCTGAATTGTTTTCAGTTTTACATTTATTTATTTATTTTTGTAATTTATTTTGGTCAACCTTACATTTTAATGCTGTAATGGTGTTAATGGAAATGTAAATAATTTTGTTGGGTTAAAACAAAATAAGAACTGGTTGAGAATTTAAAGGTGAACCTAGACCAAGATTAAATTAAATCTTGGGCCTAAAGAACTGAACTTGATTTAAAATAACACAGTGTTAATGCAAATAGATCAAAGGATAAACTTGAACTTAGAACTTGAAATAAATAAAACAATAACCTAGGTTGAGAATAACATCCTTCTAAAGCCAAATAAAAGGTTTTGAGATAAATAGGATGAACTAACAGAACATACTGAACTAAGAAGGGGAAAGAAAACATCTTGTTTTCCTTAAATGTGTGATGTTGAATGTTTTATGTAATGTGTCTATAACTGTCTATTCTCTGTCTTCACAAAATAATAAGCCGGCAATTTAAACGTATTTACTGGTCTGTGGTCTTTATTACATGCTACGCTCATTACTGCTCTAGTAGTCGAACCTAACTGGTCCTAGTATACTGTAACGACTCCAGAAGTGTTACAGAAGTGGCGAGCCAGCCAGGAGCAGTAATTGATCCCTCAAGTTTTTTTTTCTGACCCAGACCTCAAAAATAGGCCAAGTCCGGCAAAATGGAAATAGTTGACAGAGAAAATGTTAAAATCCCAAACTCAGTTATTGTTAGTGGGATTACAGGCACAGACGCTGATGAAGCTTTAAAAGACTTTTTAAGCAGATATGGTCGAACAGCAAGAACCCTTAAGATAGATGACCCTAAGTCTTCTTACCACAAAAATGCTATTGTAGAGTATGAGAGTGGATCTGCTCTGTCGACACTTGAACCCTTACTACCCTACACACTTGAATGTCCGAATGAAGTCACTTATCAGATACGAGCCCTGTCACCTGAGTACATCGCAGCTGTTACCAACGTCGCCACCAACAGTTTTTTCAATGAACTGCAAAACATTGCTAGACTTAGTGGCAAATCTTTTGAAGCTGTTCTGCATGAACACCTTTCCCAATGTGCTCAGTCAGTCACACACAGCACAGAAGCTCCTACCCCAGATGCACATAGTGAACTAACAACCCAAGTACAAGCAAATGACCAACCTATCCAAAGTGAAACTGCAGAACTGATCAAAGCTAACATATGCATCAGCGATTCTGAGTCAGACAACCAGACACAGCCAGATCTACAAACTACCATTCCACAGAGCTTTATAACACACCCTGATGTGCAAAAGGTTGTAGTAGAGCACATAGTGCGAAGTGAAGCTCTTGTCTCACCAGTGAGCGCCTCCTTCCGCCTCAGAAATTTTTCAGGCAAACTGCCCTGTCCTAGTCATGAGGTGGACTTTGATACATGGCGCCACAGTGTAGAGCTCATACTTCAAGATCCCAATCTGTCTGACTTGCAACGCTCGCGGAAAATCGTAGACAGTCTTGTACCGCCTGCTGCCAACGTGGTGAAACCTCTGGGCCCTGAAGCCTTGCCCTCAGCTTATCTTGAACTACTCCATTCAGCTTTTGGCACTGTGGAGGATGGCGACGAGCTTTTCGCCAAATTCCTCAACACATTACAAGATGCAGGTGAAAAGCCTTCACACTACCTCCATCGCTTGCAAACAGCTCTCTCAAAAGCTCTGAAAAGAGGCGGTGTCGTAGCTAGTGAAGCAGACCGACACCTTCTGCGTCAATTCTGTCGGGGGTGTTGGGATAATGCCTTGTTAACAGATCTTCAGCTCGAAAAGAAAAAAGATAAACCCCCCTCATTCACTGAGCTGCTGCTACAGTTGAGAGTGGAAGAGGACAAGCATACTGCAAAAGAAAGCCGAATGAAAAAACATTTTGCTGCCACCAGACCAAAAGTAGCCTCTCACTCTATTGCTGCAAATGCTGACTTTCCTGCGCTCACCATGCAAGACGATCTCACTGAAATGCGAACACAAATAACTGCGCTGCAAAGTGAACTGACGAGATTGAAACCCCAGAAAGTAGACCCACCAGTAGATGCTCAAAAGGATCTGGTCACAGAATTAAAGGCACAAATCAGTCAGCTTCAAAGCCATCTCGCAACATTAACCCCGAACCCTCCTAGGAAAAAGTCTAACCCTCCAAAAGCTACTGCTAAGACCAACTCTCAAGTACCCGAATGAACCCTTTTGACATCCCAAGCTGCGAAGAGTAGGCCCAGGCCTGGTTACTGCTACCAGTGCGGCGAAGACGGCCATATTGCCTCTGTGTGCCCAAATGACCCAAACCCATCTTTAGTCACTGACAAAAGGAAACAGTTGAAAGGAAAACAGTTGCTGTGGGATAGACAAAACAAGCAAACACAGCCTTTAAACTAAAGGGAGCCCTCATTGCGGGACAAATGGGTGCTACGGACAAAACTAGTCCCACCGAACCTTCACATAAACCCAAAAAACGATTCTCAAACAATAAATCAGCCACTGTGAAACTACCCAAGGGTCTAATTGGAGCTAAGTACACTGCTCAAGTGAAAATCAATGATCAAGCTTGCAACTGCCTTCTTGATACCGGATCGCAAGTGACCACAGTGTCCCGATCGTTCTATGAAAACAATCTTGCAGACCTTGAAATCCATCCAATACAGGACCTGCTAGAAGTCGAAGCTGCAAATGGTCAGAATGTTCCATATTCAGGCTATATTTGTGTCGACATTACCTTTCCAAAGAACTGTTTTGGTACTGAACTTACTGTGTCTTCTCTTGCATTAATTGTTCCAGACACACGCTCTAGTGTTCAGTCTTCTCTCTTAATTGGCACTAACACTCTTGACCTTGTCTTTGAAAGCCTCTCCTTGGCTAATACAGACCTCAGTATCCTGCCTTATGGTTATAGAGTAGTGCTGAGCGTGTTACAACAAAGACACAAGCAAAAAGAGGACGACAGCCTTGGTCTTGTCACTTTGTCAGGGAAAGAGCCTGAAGTCATTCCTGCAGGCCAAAGTCGAGTCTTAGAGGGTTTAGTCCACGCAAAAACTGAACACTCAGGCGGGTGGGTAGTAGTCGAGACCCCCTCTACATCCTCCTTGCCAGGTGGAGTCTTGGTCACCAACTGTCTACTTACCCTTGCTGAGAAACCCTCACAAAAGCTTCCAGTGGTCCTGCGAAATGAAAGTAAGCATGACATAGTTATCCCTGCGAAAAGTGTCATTGCTGAAATGCATGCTATTCAAGAGATCATACCAAACAGTCAGATCACAGAGCAGTCCAAACAGACTCCCAGCTCAAACCCTGCTGAGCTTAATCTTAACTTTGCTGATTCTCCAGTCCCTGCTGAATGGAAAGAACGAATCACACAAAAGTTAAGTGCTATGTCGGAGGTTTTTGCACTACACGATACAGACTTTGGTTGCACTAACAAAGTAAAACACCAAATCAAACTGAGCGATGAAACCCCTTTTAAGCACAGACCCCGTCCCGTACGACCACAAGATCTTGACGCCGTACGGAGGCATTTGCAGGAGCTAAGCGATGCAGGTGTCATTCGCGAATCCGAGTCGCCATTTTCCTCACCGATAGTGGTGGTAAGGAAGAAGAATGGAGACGTAAGACTCTGTGTAGATTACCGTAAGTTGAATCTGAACACCATCAAAGACGCCTACGCGCTTCCTAACTTGGAAGAAGCGTTCTCCGCCTTGACAGGATCGAAGTGGTTCTCGGTCCTTGACCTCAAAAGTGGGTACTACCAGATTGAGGTCGATGAGGCAGATAAGCACAAAACAGCCTTCGTATGTCCGATGGGGTTCTTTGAGTTCAACCGGATGCCTCAAGGCATAACAAACGCTCCCAGCACATTTCAAAGGCTGATGGAGAAATGTATGGGCGACATCCACCTTAAGGAAGTCCTGGTCTATCTAGACGACCTTATAGTTTACTCCGAAACCCTCGAACAACACGAGACCCGCCTTCTCCATGTGCTTAATCGTCTCAAAGAATACGGTCTGAAGCTATCGCCTGAAAAATGTATGTTTTTTCAGACGTCAGTTCGGTACTTGGGGCACATTGTCTCCCAAAACGGTGTAGAAACAGACCCCGAGAAAGTAGCAGCGTTAAAAACATGGCCAAGTCCCAAGAACTTGAAAGAACTCCGCTCCTTCTTAGGGTTTGCAGGGTATTATAGGCGGTTTATTAAGGACTTTTCTAAGATCGTAAAACCCCTTACCAACCTAACTGCTGGATACCCCCCACTGCGAAAAAACAATAGCTCTAAGTCCAACTACGTCCAATACTTTCAGCCAAAAGCTCCTTTCGGGGAGAGATGGACAGAGAGTTGTCAGAAAGCGTTTGAGACTATTATAGACAAACTGACTTCTGCCCCAATTCTAGGCTTTGCCGATCCCAAGTTGCCTTATGTATTACATACAGATGCAAGCACAATCGGGTTAGGGGCAGCTCTTTATCAAGAGCAGGAGGGAGAGTTGCGAGTAATTGCATACGCAAGCAGAGGACTATCAAAAAGCGAAAGCCGTTATCCTGCTCATAAGCTTGAGTTTCTTGCCCTCAAATGGGCTGTAACGGAAAAGTTTTGTGATTACTTATATGGCAGTCCTTTCACAGTAATAACTGACAGTAACCCTCTAACTTACATTTTGACCACCGCTAAGTTAGACGCGACGAGCTATCGCTGGTTGTCCGCCCTGTCCTCTTTCGAGTTCCAGCTTAGGTACAGAGCAGGCAAACAAAACATGGACGCAGATGGCCTATCTCGTCGTCCGCATCTCGAGCCATTAAATGACCTTGTCTCCCTGAAGGAACAGGAGCGGATCCGTCAGTTTGTGCAACACCACTTGCCTGGCACCGATCCTTTCACTCACGTTCCCACTCAAGCTGTCAGTGCAATATGTGAGAAACATCTAGTCCAGTCTCTTGACACAGACCATGCTCTCGCCTGCCCACTCGTAACTTCACTGTCTACGTCCGTTGATGCTGTTCCCGACAGTTTCGACCAGTGTGATGCTTTTCCTGTCATTCCAAGCTTGTCAGAAGAAGAGATAAGACAAAGTCAAACAAACGATCCTGCTATCAGTGAAATCATACACCAGCTTGAAACAGGTGAAACATCTCCTCCTACTGTACGCAACGAGATCCCACAACTTAGCATCCTTCTGCGTGAGTTAAACAAACTTGAGTTGCAGAACGGGATTTTGTACAGAAAAAGACAAGTAGGTGAAGAGACACAGTACCAGCTGGTTCTTCCTGAAAGTCTAAGATCTATGGTTTTCAAAAGCCTTCACGATGACATGGGTCATTTTGGTCTTGACCGGACCCTTGATTTAACCAGAACCAGATTTTTCTGGCCAAAAATGGCCTCAGACATAGAGCAAAAGATCAAAAGCTGTAGCAGGTGTGTTTGCAGAAAGACCCTGCCAGAGAGGGCGGCGCCCCTAGTAAACATTCAAGTCACCAGACCTCTAGAGTTGGTGTGTATTGATTTCTTGACAATTGAACCAGATCGCAGCAACACTAAAGATGTCTTAGTTATTACAGATTTCTTTACGAAGTATGCTGTAGCAATGACAACTCCCAACCAAAAGGCTAAAACTGTAGCCAAGGCCCTGTGGGAAAACTTTATAATCCACTACGGTTTTCCCGAGAAGTTGCATAGCGATCAGGGAGCAGACTTTGAGTCAAAAACTATCAAAGAGTTATGCGACCTAGCTGGGATTCAGAAGGTCAGAACTTCACCCTACCATCCCAGGGGAAACCCTGTGGAGAGGTTTAATAGAACCCTGCTAAACATGTTGGGTACACTCAAAGACGAAGACAAGAAACATTGGCGTGACTTTGTTAAGCCACTCGTTCACGCGTATAACTGCACCAAACATGAAAGTACAGGGTTTACGCCGTACGAGTTAATGTTTGGCAGACAGCCTAGGTTACCCATTGATCTTGCCTTCAATGTCCCCCTGAACCATCGCCAGCAGCAATCTCACTCACAGTATGTTAAAGCCCTCAAATCTCACCTTCAGGAGAGCTACCAACTGGCTACCAAAAATGTAAGCAAAGTTGCTGAACGTAACAAAACTAGATATGACAAACATGTAACCGAATCTGTCTTAGGTGTCGGAGATCGCGTGCTTGTAAGGAATGTTAGGATTAGGGGAAAAAACAAATTGGCTGATAAGTGGGAGTCCGTCGTCCACGTGGTTGTAAGCCAAAAAGACAACCTCCCAGTATACACAGTCAAACCCGAGCATCACCAAGGTTCCACTAGAACTCTCCACAGAGACCTTTTGTTACCTTGTGGGTTTTTGCCAACTGCCCCTGAAAATCCTCCAGCAGTCCAAGTAAAGCCTCATCGGCCAAGCACACGTCAACACCCAACAACTGATCCTGATGAACCTGAACTTGAATACCACTCTGAGGAGGATAACTACCCTCTGTATTACCCTCCACTTCCTCCCAAGGAGATCTCAAGGTCGATTGAGGAATACGAGGTAGTTTTTCCTCCCAAGGCTAAGTCAAACCATGCTAATGAGCAACCCAAATCAGACAATTCTCAAGTCTCAGAAGATGTGACAGTGCCTGATATTGCTCAAGAGCACATGGACATGACGGAAACTGTAAATTTACCTGATTGTGGAAACCTACCGGATATGGAAAACTTACCTGAAAATGACAAAATACCTGAAATGGAGAAACCACCTGAAATGGAAAACTTGCCTGAACCTGCAAAGGAAGGAGCTCAGATAACTCAACAAAATGAAAAGGACAATGCATCGGATTCAACGAAAACTAATGATGAGGAAGCAACTCAAACTCACGTGAATGAAACTGAACCTGTAAACAATGAAACTGAAAGAAATGACCCCGAAGCAGAGCAATCAGTCAGAAGATCATCCCGAGAGAGAACAAAGCCCAAGCACTTAACATACCCTCAATTAGGCAACCCTCTTGTTGGCATAGTACAGTCTTTGTTCCAAAGCTTAAGTGAAGCTGTCACAGGCTCTATTGAAATCCATGATATCCAGGTAGTCTGAGTATGCATTATGCAAAGGGGCTTGCATACATTTAAGAGGGGAGGGTGTAACCCTGGTTAACATAGCTAACAACAAATAAAAGCCTGTTAGTAAAAACAGTCATAAGAAATATATTACAGGTGATAAATAGTCAATAAATAGATCATAATGGTTAGAAAATTCATTAAAAACATCAGCAATGATATAATTCATGGTATAGGATTTCATTTGTGTTTAAAAACATGTTAAAAGGGTACAGAACTTGCTAATTCATGGTGTTTTATGTTAATTCAGGTAAAATGGCTAAAATATGTGTTGAGACTCTTATTGTGAAAGGGCACGCTGCAGCGTGACTCCTGTGATTAGCCACACCCAATCGGGTTGTTCCTTCTTTTTGATGCTCGAGAGGGAGAAATGCAGACAGTCCTTGCAGAGCTGCTGCTTAAATGAGTGAAAAAATAGTAAAAATAAGCCAAAAATCTACTTAAAGCCATTTTTGTACTCTGGAGAATGTATTTTTGTTTTTCCGACCTGTCCTTGCCTTGGTGACGTTGTGAACATAACCGAACGGGACTTGGTGAGTTCAGAAATTGTCTTTTATTTCATGCAAGAAATTTTTGTTGTATTATATTGCTCATTTCATGCAAATGGAGAGCCAAGGTAGCAGATTTATGTTGTTTTATGTTAAAAACGGTGGATTCGTGCTTAAACGACACACAGGCTGTAGTTCAAAGGCCTTTGAAGGTGTTTCAGCGCGCCATATTGGCGTCACCTCATTTACGGCTAAATAAGCTGGAAAAAACGGACTTTTACTGTTATTTAAGGGCTACCCGTGTGTTATTTTCGAATGTTTATGCACTTTATTTCGTTGTTATGGTAGGCCATTAAGGTTTGGATCGGGAAATGCCGAGCTAGAATCGGAGTTTGATCCGCTGAGCGAGAAACAAGATGGCGAGCCACCCACGGACCCATTGAACTGTACCGAGCAGGAAAAAGGAAAACGCCCCCTGCTGGACGTTGAGCTCTTTTGCTGATAAAACTGGTAGGATTAATCCATACACCTCTGCAAAAGAACAGCGGACTTTTCAAAGCACTGGATAATCATTCGGAGTAATTCCAGGACTAATAGTTAAAGGACACAAAGACAACTTTCTTTTGTTTATTTGTTTGTTTAAGGGATTTATTCAGCCTTTTGCTGAATTGTTTTCAGTTTTACATTTATTTATTTATTTTTGTAATTTATTTTGGTCAACCTTACATTTTAATGCTGTAATGGTGTTAATGGAAATGTAAATAATTTTGTTGGGTTAAAACAAAATAAGAACTGGTTGAGAATTTAAAGGTGAACCTAGACCAAGATTAAATTAAATCTTGGGCCTAAAGAACTGAACTTGATTTAAAATAACACAGTGTTAATGCAAATAGATCAAAGGATAAACTTGAACTTAGAACTTGAAATAAATAAAACAATAACCTAGGTTGAGAATAACATCCTTCTAAAGCCAAATAAAAGGTTTTGAGATAAATAGGATGAACTAACAGAACATACTGAACTAAGAAGGTGAAAGAAAACATCTTGTTTTCCTTAAATGTGTGATGTTGAATGTTTTATGTAATGTGTCTATAACTGTCTATTCTCTGTCTTCACAAAATAATAAGCCGGCAATTTAAACGTATTTACTGGTCTGTGGTCTTTATTACATGCTACGCTCATTACTGCTCTAGTAGTCGAACCTAACTGGTCCTAGTATACTGTAACGACTCCAGAAGTGTTACACACACAGGCAAAAAAAAAAAAGGACAAGAACCAAATCACATTCTTTATGCCTTTTTAAACAGTCCCAGAGGCCTTGGAAACATCAGTGCAGCTGAATCCAACACATGCCTGCAAGTGTGTTTGTGCTCACAACCGCACATGCACACACACCCTCTCTTAGATCCTCCGACCAGCCAGTCAGGGCTGGTTATTTGCCAGATAGGGAATTGGCAAACTGGTAAATCTCAGATCATTTTAAGTCAGTTGGACAGAGACGGCCTTAAAAGTTAAGATTTCAGGAAGCCCGAGGCCTGAGTTCCCAGAACTGTGGATAATAGCCAAGACTCCTTCCACAACAACGAAGTGAGGAAGACGTGGTAGCAGAACTGTTCACGAGAGACAAAATGTAAGTTTAGGTCTCTAATGTATAGACAGAGGCCAGGTTAACGTTTTTCTAAAGTTTTTCCAGTCAAAAATTGGATTCAGGTCTCCCTGCCGGTCTATAGTGGTCTCAGAAATCACCAAAAACATAAAGTAGCCACAGATGAACAAGTAACGTGGATGAGTGACAAAGCGTTTTTCCCACTGAAAACACTACGTCAGGATGAACAAAATCAAATTTTTGGGCTAAAGGAGCCACAGATGTATTTCATTTCAACTCTCTCTCTCGAAGAGGTTCAGGAGCCACACGTGCGGAGGACATTAAAAATATTACCTGCAGTTTATGAAAGTAATTAGTTCCAACGGAAGAACCGATTTGTTCTCATGTGAACTGAACATCAGCTATACTGTAGGATCATTGACTAATGATGGGAGCTCATGTTTTATAACCTTTCTCACATCTTTGAAAATGCCATTTCAGAACTTGTGCAATTAAGATGCTTGGAATAATAAAGCAAAGCATGCTTTACATAAGGCTAAGAAACAGCCAGATGTATCTGATGTCACTGGCTGAGTTCTGTAGTAGTAATTGGAAAACGAGGAGGAAAAACGTTGCAGTTGTCTCAGCTGATTCCGATTTTTCTCAAAGTATGACTTGCCAATACAGATTTTTGACAGCTTACACAAAAGATAGACTTTCTCCAACGCAAAACACTATTTTGATAACAAAACAAATTATTAAACTTTAGAATTTACCCCAAACCTCAGAAAGTTACAGGATCTTCTCTCATTAAAACGATTATTAACTATTAATGTACCTTACCGTACAAAATAAGGTGCACCTATACTGGCTTGTTGCTGGCTCTAAGATCCAAATAGCTTTAGCTTTGCCAACTTTGTTAGCTTCTTTAAAATGGCCATGTTCAGCTGGGCGATTTCAGCGTCTTATTTAATTTGTTGTCGTGAACATTTCCTCCGCACATCTTGGAACTTTGTGTCTTCACTTTAAAGTAATGTTATGCTAACATTATGTTAGAATGTGGCTATGAATGTTTTTCTTCTCCTTAGCAAGGTAAAGCCATTCATTCACAATTAGGAATGCAATACGGTGCCTGTTTTTGCCCCTTAACATGATACTGCAGCAACTTCACAGAGCCTGGTTAGTGTTTTATGTGCAGCTGATTTAGTGTGTCACAAATAAACACATGTGGTGGTACAGTCTAAAAGTTTCAGTGTCACTACATGTTACATGCAGTCGGAGGGTTGGTGGGGCTTTGCCGACTTTCTGAGTGGGAAGTGTGACAACTGTGGGGTCTTTCAGTTTTACGACTTAAAACTCTGGATTTCCAGTGTCTGACTTCAAATGTTGTGCAGCATTAGCACTGCTTCACACTGTGTGGTTTTTAAGTGCATGCCCAAGCAAATGGTCTGTTTCTGTACATAATAGTTCTTCTACATGGCCCAGGGCCTTGAAAGTCCTTCAAATTTAATGGGTGCAACATATAATGCAGTATTCGGGTAAGTAGTGTGGAAACTACCACACCTTGGTTTGAATGCACATACCTGTGGTTTACAGCCGCACAGGGCTTAGCTGGACAGCACCTTACTAATTCTTAAGTCAAGTCTGAAGTCGAGGACAGCTTGTACATAATGGTTAAAGTGGGATTGTTTGCAATGGAAGTCAGTAACACTGGTTTGTTGCTCTCTGCCAGATTGATTGAGACCTTTTTTTTTTCTCCTAAAGTAAATATGCATGAGCTGCCAGGACCTACTCGGAGACTGTGGTCCTCCCAAAAGTCTGGCTCATTCAGCTCTAGCCAGAAAAATCAAAGATTCAGAAAGTGAATAAATAAAGTGCTGCACATTATTAATATTTCAACATTCAGAAACTCTCACATAGGGAGAAGAAAAAGCAAGAAACAAACAAAGTTAGCTGACCAGCAGCGGACAGTAGCAGCTCCCAGGTGCGAGAGAAAAAGCAGTCATGCTGTGCAAAAACCTTTCCTGGAAAATGGAAAGTACAAGGCTTCCCACACCTGCTCGGTGACATCAGATTTGTCAAAAAGAACAAGCGACTAGTATTTAAGAGTTGGCAGGATCAGGTTTCTTTACGTCACGCTGCAGTGGGAAAATGTTCAAATATAAACAAAGCTGTCAAGAAAGTCTAAATGGCAGCAGTGACATGATTTGTCACTGTCATGAGAGGACTTTTAGCTCAAGATTTGATCTCATTTGCAAAGGGCTGTTTGCATAATCGTTTATTATATTGTGCTGCCAACCCTCTCCTGCTTCCCAAAGGTTAATGATTTGCTTCCTCTTGCCAGTTCTGTGTGAGCTACTCTAAAGGAATCCTAAGAAACAAGAATAGAGAAGTTAATTTTTAGACACAGACTACATGCGCTGGAGGCAAATAAAACATGAGTATTTGGTCATCGCAGTGAAGTGTTTGAGTCAAAGCAGATACCACTGTGTACTTGATATTAAAGGAGACTTCCATATAAGCCTTTTTTAGTGGGTTTAAACTGTTATCTGTCTGAGGTTAGTGTGTGTGTTTAGGTAGATACTGTTTTATGTCTCCAGTTATTTAAATAGCCCTTATAACAGGAGAATTCATGCTGCAAATATGGCACTAAGTGTTTTTCTGTCCAGTTTTTGAAGAGGTTATGTGCAGATATTCAAGTTTCCAGGGGAGGAAGCCTAATGACTCCAGTAATACTTTATATCCAGATAAAAATCTCAACTTGGGGACTATGTAGTTGGTTGATTTGGTGGTCAGATTCCACATTTAGGTCACTGAGAGGATGAATCCTTGAGACTTTTGGGACATCTCCTGTCGCGCTTGCTTCAGAACCTGTAAAAGGTTCACACACCACACATGAACAGTAACAAACCTTTTCTACAGATTTTTGAAAGCATATTCATTTAACTTAGTTTTACCCAAAGGCAATAAAACATGCAGGTAGCTTCCTCAGTTTGTGGCGGTAGAATGTTTAGGTGACACAAAAACCCCTGGAGACACATGTTGTAGAACACATAGTTACCAGGTCATCTTATACCAGGTTATAGGATGTTCCACCCTTACTGTTTAATATTGAAACTATAAGCCTGGCCTGCAAATCCATACAGCTACAATAGTTGGGCAGCAGAAATGTTTCTGTCAAATGCAAATTGGGGAAAAGTGTTATAAAAATACTGAAACAGTAGCGTTTGTATAGCTACATGTAATATATTTTATTTATAGATCGCCAAATTAAAACAACAGTCTCCTCTAGGTGCCTCATATCTTATATGAATTCCATCAATGGTGCCAAATTTGAAATTGTCAGTAGATAAAGGTAAAGTGGACTTGATGATATCGTTCTTGAGTAAATACATCTGTGGCACGGTTTTAAAAAATCCTGTGGAGCCTGCTTTTCAAGCTAATGCATTCACAAGGTTTTCAGTAAACTTGACCTCTGATTTTGACCTTGAAGTCACAGATTTTTAGTAGGTACATCTATGGTGTCAGTTCCTGCTACCAAATCCTGTCAGCTAGTTCTCCAGTTATGTTCCCAAAGTTGCCTGCCTGCCCCCTCGCCCAGCAGGGTGACAACAACACTCTAAGCTTTTCAAACTGAGGTGTCAAAATGAAGCCAGTGCACAAGTGCCCTGTGCAGGCCACCAGGTGATGATAGCTGGGGTTGGAAAGAGACGTCTGGTCCTATAGAAATCTATGAGAAAATGTTTTATTGACCTGACCTTTGTAAACACTTAGCTGCTGAATTTATGGGATCGTTAATTTTAGGACCTACTGAAATCTATTTTGTAAATCTTGCTCATGCCATGATTAATCGATTGTTGTAGTTTTATTTTTCTCAAGTGGTTTCATGTTCAGACCAGTCCCTCCTCGTCACATCTGGTTTTTTCCGTGACCAAGATCACGATGACAGAAACTCATCTTGGGGTTTTAAAACAGGACTTCAGTAACTGTGTGCGTCTTTTGCATCATCTGTGGGCTTTCCTCCGTCTTTCTAATTTGGCTCTGTGTTCTGTCAGAGCGCCACCCCTTAGTTTGACAAGGTCATAATTTCAATTTGTTGACTTGGTTTAGGACCAACTGTCTTTAAACTCTGTGACATCCCCATCAGCCCGTAGCTGTGTGGGCGCTTTTGTAGCATAGATGACACTCTGAACATGTCACCATGCTCCGCTTTGTCCAACTGTAGCCTCACAGATCGTGCATCAGCATTATGCTTTACTGATATGCAGTGCAATCCAGCTGTACATATGCTCAGTGTTGATTTTGTAGAGATTTGAGGTAAAGGCTTTGGTCTGGCTTTGTATGCCAGCACATTTGATTTGTGAAGAAACAATGAAGATGCAACTAAAGTCCTGACTTTCAGCTTTGATTCAAGGGACTAAGCTTCAATATTGCATTAACTGGTGATGGGAAATTATTCATTTGTTCAATTAGATTTCAGTCTCTGGAAATAGTGGGGACTGTGTATAAAAGACAGGCTGGAATTTCTAAATGGTTGAAGCTGTATTTTTTTATTCCGCCACTTAAACCTGAAGCGGAGAATCAACACTTTAGTTATGTTGGATTGTTTCAGTTCAAATCTGTTTTACAGAACCAAACTTATGTCACTGTCCATTTCCAGACTCTTACTGTAAGTGTTTTTGGTTCATTTGCACACAGCCTTTTCAACCATCTGGGATTCATACAAGCAACCACATTAACAAATGCGGTGTAACTGAAATAATTTCAAGATGATTCCCAAGAAAAACACATCCATCGAAGGATTAAGCAGTGGGAAATGTATCTGTCAAAACTCCAGTAAATCCAGCCCTTTTGTCTGGGTTCATTTGTTTTATTTTTAAGTTTGCACTTTGCAAGCCTTAAATCAATCAAGTGTTAACTTTTGTTTTTCTTATTGCAGCGTTTCATCCAGTACCTGGCCTCCAGAAACACTCTGTTTAACCTGAACAACTTCCTGGATAAGGGAGCTCTGCAAGGTAAAGCACACACAAACCCCTGTGAAGATCATTCACAGCACAATTTCCTTTCAGAGAACCAGATGGGGGTTGATTTGCCTCGAGGTACATCACTCTGAACACCATAATGTTTCTGATAATTAAGAAGAAAGTGTTTAAAAGTCAAAAGTAGTGTCAAAATATTATTTATTACTCACACTGAGGATATTTCTTTCCCTCTGACAGTTTGTTTTTTTTGCTCCACCAGGTTATGACATGTCAACCTTCATCAGGCGATACAGTCGCTACCTGAATGAGAAGGCCATGTCCTACAGACTGGTGGCTGTGGATTTCACCAAGATGAAGAGAGGGTACACACACACTGTCATCTTTACTCTTCATTTCACACTTATCTTGTCACACAGCCGGAGACTGTGTTTATCTTTTGGCAATGCACTTAGAGAGAAGCAGTAGACAAAGACAGAACTAGCAGTTTCTCTGCAAAACCTCAAACTTGGACAGCAAACAAAGTTTTTTTGGTTTTTTTGGGGTTTTTTTTTGTTGTTTTCTTTAGAGTTTATCCTGCAAGACATTTCAGACAAAACTGAACATTTTTCTGTTGGATGCATGTGAAATATTGCAGAAAGGGAAAAGCGAAAATGTTGCATCCAGCTTGCTGAAATAAAGAAATAAGCAATTAGAATTAGGACGGGAAAAAACAAGCACATGAAACACAAGTTGCAGATAGTTTTCAGTCAACTTGAGTAGATTTGTGGTTTTCATAGACTGCACATTGGGGAAAGAAAATGGACTTCCGCTCCTGAAAGCTGGAGCTGAGTGATTGATAATAATAAATTCTAGAAAAATACTGAATGAATTGGAATCGCAGTATTTCACCAAGAGAATGAAACTATGTAGGAAGCATATAAAAGGAGAATAACAATGGGCCCAAAAATGTTTCTGTATCTGGCTGTAAACATGTTTACGTCTGCTTTAAAGTTGAATATCTTAACGTGAAAGTCTCATTTTTTGGGCCCACTCAAATGGCCACTAGAGGAACTGGAGATTTATGGGGTATTCAGGGGTTTTGGGGGGGGTTTGTTCTTTTTTTCCTCTCTCTCAACTAAACCTTTAATTGCAGCCGTCGTATGCAGATTATGACACTTCATTTGTGGTATTTTAATCCCTCAGCTAAAGCTTTACAGCCTCCCTGGAGCCCTGTGTTTTCAAGTGAAAGTGGGTGCATCCTTTCTGAAGGTTTTGTGTGTGCACACAATCATTTCAATTTCAGAAAGTCCAGCCGCGGTGGAATGACACTGAATCTGTGTCACGCTGATCCAGCTGAGCAGAGTCTCATTATTTATCAGAGAGTGTTTTCAGTCTCCCATTTGTTGCACCTCAAAAAAGCACTTTGCACTACTGAGGATGCTTCAGTATGCAAAATATCGGTTCACTTACTACATGCTTCACATAGTTTTGGATCATCACTTCATTCCTTTTTTGTGAATCCTCTTAATTTGCATCAGAATTTAAATTTTGTCCACCAGGTGCCTGCTGTAATTGTGTGTTTGTGTGCGTTTTTGCTTCCTGTTTTGTCAGTATTGACGGCGTGATGCGCACCATGAACACAGAGAAGCTGATCAAGACGCTGCCCATCATCCAGAACCAGCTGGACGCTCTGCTGGATTTCCAGGTACCGAGTGTCTTTGTGTGCTACATATGTGCGCGTCCTGTGTCAGCCATGCTTCGTTCACTTTCTCATCAAAATGTAAATTGAAACCGTTTGTAAAGTTTTGAAATGCATTGATAGGAGTATTAAATAAAAAAAATCACACTATGGGGACAGATTGCACATCTAAGTGCGAGCGTCTAGGAAGGGCACGGGAGGACTGGGTGGGGACTCATTGGTGAGGGTGCTGTGGTTTGTGCCAGCGAGCTTCAAAGAGTGATAAAATGGATGGTTTCTCATTGAAATGCATACTGAATGTGTATTGAGGGAGTGTGTGTGTGTATGGAAGTGATGGGGTTTTTTATTTTTATCCCCTCCACCTAAACTAAATTGACATTTTGCTCGGTGTGTGGTGATGTGTTCGCTTCACGCCGAAGGGGGAGAGGTGTCTGTATTTGAAAGAGATGCTTTATTTTTCTGAAAAGCTTTGGAAAGATGTGAGAGCGATGCCTCCTTCACCCTCTCACTCTCTACCTCTCTTCTCTGTAGGCCAACCCTAATGAGCTGACCAACGGTGTGATCAACTCAGCCTTCATGCTGCTCTTCAAGGACTCCATAAGGCTGTTTGCTGCTTACAATGAAGGGGTCATCAACCTATTGGGTACACACACACACACACACACACACACACGCAGGATAAACAGCGAGCTTTCTCTCCTACATGTGTCAGGAATGATGAGGTATATCTGCAGTTTGTTTTTTGTGTGTGTTATGCGTGTCCTCACACTCACGCTCTTGTCAAGCAGATGTATAAAAACCCTCTCGCCAGCACATACACACACGTGTGCGCACAGTAGGTTTTGACAAGCTGTCATGTAGCTGCCAAAAGCTTCTTTTTCTACAGCCGATGAATGTTCCTGTCTTCTTTACTTCCTCCTTTCCTTACAGTACTGTGTAAAAGTCTTGAGCTACCCCTCATTTTCTATATTTTGTTGGGAAAATAATGTTTCAATAATTGATTTCTTGAAACACCATGTTGTAGCCACTTCCCTCATTGCCGAGGTTCAAATTTTTGTGAACGAGACGCTCTCATGACTTCTCGAGTGACAATACTGACCAGCTAATCGGTGGCATGCAGTGTGACGACATTACATTTTAGTACCTGGTTGGATCATTTGGAACTGCGGCCAAGCAGGTGCTGAAAAAGTACCTGATACCAGGTACTATGACCTAATGGAAAACCCTGCAAACCGTGGTGAAACTGTGCCGAATCGATCCAAGTAGGTACTAATGGAAAAGGGGCTTTGGACAAGGTTTCTTGTAATTTCTTAAAGCAGTCTTCAGGAATATTTCTCCAGGCTTTTAAAGGACATTTAAAGCTTTTCTTTGGACGTTTCTGCCTTGTTCCATTGTCAGTCGAGATGATCCCACACTGGTTTAATAAAGTTGAGGTCCAGGCTCTGGTGAAGCCAATCCATGACTGATAGAGTTCCACTGTGTGTTTGTCTATCATAGTATGCTTTTACTGCATTGGGAGTGTTTGGGGGATCATTGTCATGCTGAAAAATGATGCTGTTATGGATGAAACCATTTCCAGATTATATTGCATTTTTCATCATAATCCGATGATACTTTTCTGCGTTCATAATTTCATCAGTTTTTAAAAGATCCCCAACATCACTGAGTGAAATGCATCTTCAAACCATGACAGAGCCTCCACCTCTCTCCTGACGACCTCCTTATATACTGATTTGAACAAAAAATGTCAAATTCAGATTCCCTGCTCGATCAGACCTGTTGTCACTGATTTTCAGTCTGTGCCAGCCTTGTAATCTGACATACCTCAGCCTTTCCTCCCTGTTTCCCTTCCTTAAGTATGGCTTCTTGACAGCCACCCTTCCACTGAGACCATTTCTGACGGGGCTTCAGTGAACAGCAGGTCTCTAGTAGAACTATGTCAGGTCTTTGCTGGATTTTTTTTTTCTTAAGGACATGACTTTCAGATACTCTTCAACTGCTGTAAACAGTTTTTCAGGCCTGTCACTTCTTCTTTTGTCCTTCATTTGTCCGGTTTTCTCAGATTTGCTGGCATATGACAAGTTGTCGGCTAACAGCTCTTCACCTCGTTGGTGCAAAAATGTTATTTCATGCCTGTCAAACTCTGTTATCACTGGCCTTTTTTCATAGACTCAACTAAACAAAGGCAAACAAATGATGTTTTGGTGACAGGCAAGTAATAAAGTGCCTAAAGATACAATTTAAAATTGGTTCTCTCTAACGGTCTCTTTTGTAAAGACACAAAACTAGTCCATGCCTTGAGTTGGGTGCATTTGTTAAGTCAAGGAAAAAGAATGGCTCTGAAAATGGTCAGGTATAAGAACTGGACTGGAAGTGAGTGAAAAAGCAGCCAATGTCCAAAGAAAGAACTGTGAAAGACTTGTAGAAAACCTGGAGAACTATTACTCAAGAAAACTTTCCAAAGTCTGGCTGCTTAGTAGACAAACGAGTAGAAATGAGGGGTGGCTCAAGACTTCTGACTTTCGTACTGTACTTCACACTTCTGTCTTCCTTTTTCCTTTTAAATTTGTATGTCTTTCCCTCTCTGTAGAGAAATACTTTGACATGAAGAAGAACCAGTGTAAAGATGCCCTGGACATCTACAAGAAGTTCCTTTACAGGATGACGAAGCTCTCAGAGTTCCTCAAAGTGGCAGAGGTATATTTTTCCACACAGACACCTTATTTTGAAGGCAATTTTGACCATTTTCCTTAAAGGTTTTTAAAACAAAAAACAAAAAACCTTTATATATACATAAAACCTACAGATATGGTGAACCAGAAATGCATATAAAGAGGGCCACATTTTTGCTCACACAGCTACTGTACGCTCTTCAAACCAGAATTCCTAACTTGCCCTCCCAGCCCCACATTTGCTGCACACACTTACATATATATGCACCCAAAATAACCCCGAAGATGGAGCATGTGGTTAGGCGCTCCGTTAGCTCGCTCTCCCTCTGCTCCCCACACTCCTCCATCTCATCCTTTCTCCTCCCTCGCTCTTCCCTCCGCCCCTGACAGAGATGGATACTCGTGTGGCTCTCCTTCGCCCAGCGCCTACAGATCATCCCTCTTTCTGTCTTCCCTCTGGTGCCCCCTCTCTTTCATCCCTCCCGGTGTTTCAGCAGACTTGAAACAGTGAGATCAGCTGCTGTAACTTCCACATTAGTGGGTTTTATCTTCTCTCCATTAATGTACATAAAAAAATAAATGTTCCCAGTCACTTTCCTTTTGTCTTTTATAATTGGCTTTTGAGTAGCGCTCTGAGCTATTCATATATTTTTTTCGCTTCCATGTTTTACATGACATGATTCAAACATGTAGATTTCAGGGATTTCCAAGCCATCTATGCAGTTTATGACATATCCATAAATTAAATGACATGTTTCTCAGTAGCGAGCTGGTGCAGATGAGTCTGCTCCATGTGGTCATTAACGCTACATCGAAAAGATGAGTAGTCAGTGTAGTAAATGTACTAAAAACAACTGAGATCTTGAGGTGTTACCTTTTTAGTTCAATGGATTGTTGAAGCAGATTTGCACATGAGGGTTGGGCATCATTTTAAGAAAGCAGCTTTCCACAGCAGACATTTTTGCTCAGGCCCTGCAGTTAGAAAGATTACCAGTGGCTCAGAACTGTTCTAATCAAAGGGAGCAACATGAACAGTGAGAGGACTCAGGTGACTGGACATTAGTCTTCATTAATTCTGAGATTTACCCCTGTTGTCGTGTGATTGGTGAAAAATGTCTGCAGTGTAAAAGGCCTCCTGTTAAAATGGGACCGTCCCATTTTTCTAAACTCTTAAGCTTTCGTTTAATAACTGAAAGCACCTGGATTGACTTGAAATGTGCCCTTGATATTCATGTTTGGTTGTTTTGTGATAAATGACAACAGGATAAATAATCAAAAGTTTAAGTTGGAGGCCAACTAATTAAAATATCGTCTTTGGAAGGCACATGTTTAATTCTTACAGTGGCTGAATCAGACATTTTACTGACTTTGGACTGTGCAGCTAGCAGGGTAAAGACTGTTTAACATCCAATCTGACTCTTTTTACTTTAGGATATCTGTGTTCTCTCATGCAAGCCCACTGGTTAAAGTTGAAAAAAGGGGGGGAAAGAAAATATGCTGTCTTTCAGTTCTAATGTTTTACGTATCAGGACATAATTTAAAAAATCCTCAGCAGGTAAACACAACCTCAGATGAACAGCAACATATGACAAATTGCACAATGTCCTTATTTAATTAAGAAAATGAAGCTAAAACACACAAACAGTTTATAGAAAATTAGTGCACCCCAGGACTGAGCAGCTTGTAGAAGCACCTTGAAGGAACTGTTTTCTGTGGGACTTCATTAGTTTTTCACATCATCTTGGAGAAATTTTGTCCCGCTGTTATTTACCATGTGTAGTCAGTTCATTGAGGCTTGTAGGTATTTGTTCATGCACAGTTTGCTTAAGGTACCACCGCAGCATTTCATTCAGGACCCCAAACACAGGAGCAAATCTAAAACACAATGGCTGAAAAAGAGTCAAACTCCTCGTCCTTATCTGTCAGACAGATGTTTGTCTCTGGAATACTTTGGTATTCAGAGGAGTTCATGTTCAGCCCAATGACAACGTGCCCAGATCCTGTGGCTGCAAAACAAGCCCAGATTCATCACCCCACCTCCGCCGTGCCTGACAGTTGGTGTGAGGTGTTTGTACTGATATGCTGAGTTTGGCTGTCTCCAAATGTCGAGCTGTGAATTACAACCACACATCTGATTTTTATCTTGTCTGTCTAAAGGACATTCTTCAGCAAATCTTGTGGTCTGTTTAGATGCAGTGGAAACCTAAATCATGCTGCCGTGTTCTTTTTAGAAGGAAGACACGTTCTCCTGAGAGTCCTTCCAAACAAGCCATACTTATCCAGTCTTTTTCTAACTGTGCTGTCATGAACTTTAACATTTAACATGCTAACTGAGGCCTGTAGATCTGAGATGTAACTCTTGGGTTTTTGCCGTTTCTTTCACCTAGGGGTGGGTTTGCTGGGAAAGTTGTTAATTATCTTTCTCAGTGTAGAATGATGGACTTTGCTCAGGATTTGACTTTTAATCATTGTCAGCAGGTGTTTCTCTAAGATCATTCCTGATGTCTTTTGTCCTCAGTCCACTTACTTACAATGCAGAAGCAGCATAAGTAGGTTTTTTTTGTTTTTAAATTAACTACACAATATTGTTGCTGTTCATCTGAGGGTGTATTTTAATCTTTTAAACCCTGCTTCAGACCAGATCATTTATTTATTTAAATGCTATCCTGGTCTAATAATTTAAAGAGGCTGTACATTTTTCTTCATTGACTCAAACGATCTTCAAGTAACAGGATTAAACGTTACTCATATTTCCTGTTGGTAAAGCCTGAAGGTGAGTTTGACAACAGGTTTGAAAGAGGGGAAAATAAGCTTGTTTATGTCGTGTCCTAGTGTTTTGGAGATGGTTTTGGTGCAGGTTATGGCGTCCTTTATGAGTGTTTTCAGAGTTATCACGCCATCCTTCATGCCTGCTCTCCCTCATCGGTCAGACATGTTTATCACTGTGCAGTCATTGTTGTCATTCACTGTTGAGATGTCAAACTTTTTCATGTTTATTTCTGTTTTTGTTGACACTGCCGCTGCATGAAGTAATGATTCCCCTGTTTTGTTTTGTTTTTCTTTTCTCATCCTTTTATTTTCACCAAATGGACCCCGCCCTCCTCTTTATGCTTCCTTCTCCATTTTATCCCACCCCCGACCCCTTCCTTTTTTCTTTTTTTTTCCTTTTGTAAATTTTGTTTTTGACGACAGCAAGTTGGAATAGATCAGGGTGACATCCCAGATCTCTCACAGGTCAGTGTACATCTCACCGTCCACCTCTCTAATTCCAACCTTCTCACCTTTTTTCCCCCAAAGAGTTTCTCCTGCAGCACTACTTCTTATCTCACTGCTCTCTCTGTGCTTTCATCCACTGACTCACACTTTATTTCACCCCTGCCTATGCCTGTTTCTCCCTCCTGACCAGTTGTTTACTTCCTTTTCACTCTCCACCCTACTCCTTTTTTGTTTCTTTAAAAGAAAGCTAACCTGAATTTACTGTTTGAATCCAGGCAACTCCATTCTGGTATAATTGATTTTGCTTTCCTGCTTTCCCTTTCACTTCTAAATACTCGTTACAGATATAAAAAAAAAAAACAAAACCCCAAAAAACAGACTGAGCTGTGTTAAAGTTGGCCTGCTTAAGCGCTCCAGGCCATCGGCATGCCTGACGCCGATTTAAAAACCCCAAACAATGAGCTTTGGACCTTGAATCAATTAAATTAAAGTTAATTGCAAAAATGAAGGGCTTAAAAAACAGGACAGCAACAGCACTTTCTAATTGTCAAGAATAAATTTTCCTTTTTGTTTGTGAGTTCAGTGGAATCGCTTGAAGCGTTGTTTTTATCCTCCCCGTGGTTTATGATCGAACATCAAGGACATTGTTTTCTTTGTTACACTGCTACCCATAAACACACATTATAATTCACTTCAATACCGTTAATGACCTGTTTCTGTTTGTTTGTTTGTTTGTGTTTGTTTGCCTTCTTTGTTGTTCTAAATGTGTTAAAAATAGAAGGCCCGTCCTTGGATTCAGTGGAGTGAAATTGATCACCAAGAGGGCTGCAGCTAATGATTGCTTTACCAATCCATCTGTTGGTTGTCTTAATTAATCTGTGTAAAATACTGCAGTAAGTGGCATCGTTAATTGCTTCATTTAGTTGGTCAAACAGCAAAAACTAAACAAAAAAATCGAGAATATTGGGTTTGTTGCAATAATATTTAACAGGAAAAAGGCCCAAATCCCCACATTAGAGAAGCGGAAACTGTTAGGCTGTGTACTATAGAACATTGTTTTTGAGAAATAATGAAGCTATTAATTGTTTTTCAAAATGATAGCAAAAGTATGATTATCTGGTTGTTTCAGATTCTAAATGGTGATGATTTGCTGCTGGTCTGTGTGATAGAGCATTATTAAAGTGTATGTTTTTTCTACAGAAGGCATTTACAGCGAAACTAGCAGACCTGCTGTACAGTATCATATTATTCTTAATGAGCAACAACAGTCAGTCAGTTAATTTTAGTTACTAGTTGGATGAGATCTGCTGTAAAGGGGGAAAAAAACCTCAACAATCAGACATTTCTCTGTTGGCAACAGTGGCGAAGAAGAACTTACTTTGAACAGGAAGACACCTCCAGCAGGGGCAGCCATCTGCTGCGACTGTAGAGAATATAAATGATGGTGTTGTTGAGGATATGTTGAACCATCAACAAGCGCATCTGCTTGCCTCTGTTAGCTGCCGTTAGCTTCTCTTGGTGTTTATTAGCAGCTCTTAGTGTCTGTTAGCTGCTTTTAGCCAGGGTTAGTGAAGGGTTTTTTTGAAGCGGATGTAACATTGTTGGACTCAGACACTTAGTGAATAAACTCTCATTTGATGTGAGAATGTAATCAAACTGTTTATCAAAGGGAATGTTTTTGTTTGTTTGTTTTGTGTTTTTTGACACTTAACCCTAACATTAGCTAGCATAAAGTTAGTTTAAAACCAACTATTGTTGTTTAGCCAACTTGTTGTCAGCGATGTGGAGACAGGAGGCTGATCTCAAGCTGCTTACGTAAAATGCCAATAATGTGCAGTGACTTGTCTTTCCTGGCCACTGTATTCAAATATGGTTGGTGAACAAGCTGGCTTCTGCAAACCAGCTTTTTAATAGATGAATTATACGTTTATTAGAAGGCATCAGTTTGCTGGAAAAGTAATTACATACTGTTCTATGCATATTTATGATTACAGTATCCTCTTTTCTGCTGACTGTATCTTTAAAGTAGCAAGTGTAGGCTAAATGTGGATGCATGTAATCAGAGATGCTGTCTTAGTGTTGGGTTGTGGGATTTCTTTTTGGTATTTTATATAACAATGAGTCAAAATTAACTTGGCATAGAGCAGTTGCTTCTGACAGATCTATTTCACCCACCCGCGACTTCTTTCATAGCACACAGCCACAATATGTGACTGATCCTGGTGTCATCTAGTTCCTTTGTCGCTGTCACAGTCTCTGCTATGCCTCAGCCAGCTCAGTTTGGTGCTGTTCAAATATCAGCACCATATCTCAGAAGCGAGTTATCAATTGGTGTGTCCTTGGCTGACAGATTCATCCATAACAAAATAATCATAAGCTGCAGCCCTGATTGGATTGACAGTTTATTAAATTGAGCATACTTTGGCTCATAGTTGAAATAAACTTGGGTAAATTTTTTTCCTATTTTTGTCTAAAGGGAGGGGGAGTCTCCCACACACTGACACACAACAGTAAAACTTTACAGCTTGCTGGATCGCGACCTTGGTTATGCATTACTAAAAAATCATTAGAGTGTGAAGCTGGAAGTCAACAGCATGCGAGCTGACAGTGTGGGTGTTGAACTCATAGTAAAACTGCACAGTTTACTGTAGTCATTAAACAGACGTTTTTCTTCTTCCCCCTCCTCTCGCAGAAAACAAAAGGATCATACATTGTAGGTGGTGGGTTGCATACTCTACGCCCCCCCAATCCTGCTTAACCTCCTCCTCCTGCATGAACGTCTTCATAGCATGTGTGTGTGCAACCATACACACTTGCACCTCAAGCCCTCAAAGGCATGCTCTTCCCCTGTTTTTCGAGCGCAGAATGATCTGGTGTCAACTCAGTGCAATATGTGTGTGTCGGCCTCAGGTGGCAGTCGCTATCAAACGCGCGCACACACACACACACACTCAAACGTGCACACACACAGCCTTGGCACGACAAGCAAAAGGCCATGAAAGCTCATGAATAGAAAATGAAGCTTCACCCCTCCGTCTTCATCTGCATGAAAAGAATCTCTGCAACGGCTTTCGGCTCAGCTCATTTAAATTCCGTCCTCCTCCTTTTTAGATGTTGTTTATTTCATACTTGTCATGCACGACATCATTTCTTCAACACGCATGGTGCAGGTGCTTTAATAGTGAATGACCCGAGCATTACTGCGTAATCACTGTCAAAAAATAAAGGAAACATCAGAGAGAAGAAAGCAGGGATTCTTTTTTTTTTTTTTTAAATACTAGCACTTTTTTCTCAGTGCTTTCTAAAGTCAGAGGTATTACTGCTAAGCATCTTATGTTAAGAGCAAGGCATGCTCGTGATATTTCCCCCCCCTCTGAGAGTGTGTGTGTGTCAGAGCTAATATTGACTAAGCACACACACAGTCTTCTTTTCACCTATTCAGACTCTGCGGCAGTTAAAGATCTTTCTTTGTGCAAGTCGCTGTTTCTTTAACAACCAGGCAACAGTTTGGCAAGAACCCACTGTCTGGCCCAGCCTCCAAATGCCTCTTTTGTGTGTGTGTGTGTGTGTGTGTGTGTGTGTGTGTGTGTGTGTGTGTGTGTGTGTGTGTCTACTGACAGCGAACTTTGCATTCTTGCGGACGGAGAGGCAGACATGACGTTGTGATATTTTCACAGTGAAAGAATTTCCCCTCCTCTCTCCAAAGCCAAAAGAGAGATGACCTATTCTTTTAATTGCTGCATGCTAAGTATGGACGACTGAAACTCCCACTTATAGAAATGATGAGTTTGGGTCTCTAATTTATTGGACTAGTGACACATTTTGTTTGCAGTCTTGCTTCTGTACACCACCACAGTAGATTTTAAATCACTGAGTCTGTGATTGACTGTGAAGGTTTTCAGAGGTCTAACAAACATTTTGCATTAACTGTTTAAAAATTGCAGCCATTTTTATACATATTACCGTATTTTAGAGGTTTAAAACTGACTGACAGGCACTTTCAGTTACAGTTCCTTGTTATTCTCTAAAAATAAAGCAGACTTAATATCCAAAGTTGATTCAAAGTGTTGAATTTTTATTTTTTAGGCTTTTAACTAATTTTAAATGTAAGACCCAAAGAGATGACAGTGTGAGTGAGGGAGGCTGTCATTAGGCTCTAATACTAAAATAAACCTACCAGAGAGGAACAGCAAGAATTTTCAGTGTGGCAAAATCAACAATTTGGTTCATTTTTTAAAAAAAAAAGGGGACGGCACCGGCCAGCTCAGGAACACCAAAAAGTCCCACCAAAACCCCACAGGATGTGACTAAAGATGTCAGAATTATTTCCATGGTTAAGAAAAATAAATTCACAACATCTAACCAACTCAGGAGCAATCTCAAGGAGGTATGAGTATTATTGTCAGAGTGTAAAATCAAGAGACACCTTCATGAAATACAGACTGTTTACAACAAAGTGCAATCCACTGGTTACACTGAAGTACAAGAAGACCAGATTAGACTTGGCCTGCACAGTTCTGCAAAAAGGACAAAAGCCAAATCTGCCAAAGCAACCCAAGAAAAAATTGGACAAAAAAAAAAAGTCAGTCACCTGATGTCAAACCAACACAGAGGCTTTTTAGTTACAAGATACAGAACTGAAGATGGAGATCTACAGACAAGCAGCAGCTAAAGAGAGCTGTAGTAAGGGCCTGTTGGAGCATCTCAGTGAATGTTACGCCCCAGTCTAGGGGTACAGGAACGCAACATAAGTTTGAAAAGACTGCCCCGCCCTGGTCCCCAAAACCATACACAGAGGGAAACCAATTCCTTAGTGAATCGTGTTTTATTATCTACACTGCAAAAATGAAGCTCCAGGGTGAACAAAGGCCAAAATAACAAACAAAAGAAGCTAAGTCAGGAGGAGGTGCTATCTAAAACCCTATGTGAAATCAAACATCAAACAAAAGACAAGCGCTACACCTAACTCCCTAACTGAAATAAACAGGAGAAAACAGTGCAAGGAAAAACAATACGGCAGCTCACCCCTTCTGTTGCAGTGCTATTTACAATGTGCTATGTACAATGAAAGCTAATATACACACTATATACAGAACTCAGAGAAGCCGCACAAATCGCAAGCACAAAAGTCTCAAGTTTTGGAGGCCAGGGTCAGGTCTGCTGCTGCTGTCAGTGGCTGCCCCGGGACAACTGCTGGTGAGGGATTTGAAGAAGATCACATGGCCAGGGGACCAATCAGCAGCCGTCAGCTCATCCACTCCGGGACCTGCAAAGACTTAAAGGCAGACAGACAACAACAGCCACCAAAACAGATTATGGACAGGGCCATAACAGTGAAGGAAACACAACATCTGTTGATGTCCATGAGTTTGACCTCTATTTCCTAAACAGTTTATGCAAAACTGTTCGTTGAATTAAAGCTGAAAGTCTCCCACGTGGTGTTGTACAGACGCAAAACTCTGAAAATGTTGCCTTTTCCCAACAAGTTATGGGCATCACTGTAAATGAGCCATTAATTGCATCAAGAAAATACTGTAGGCATTAATTTCATTAATGAAATGTGACAGATTGATTTATTTGCCAATTTTATTTTTATATTTGAAAAGGTTCTGGTTGTATTTTCCATCCCAGTTTACTTTGATGTGATATATATTCATTTATTTCAATAGAGATACTTTCTTTTTCCAGAATTCTATGGTCTTTATCTTGTTTAGCTGTTGGTCTCAATTTTTTTTTAGCAGACAAAGAAACACACTTTGAATTACAGTCTACTTATTTGTGTAAATCAGAAATACCTAAAGAAGCATCAGAGCAATAACAAATACATCATTTATTAAGGGAAATACTTTAAAATAGGAAATGAAGTAAAGCTAAATAATGCAAAGCTATGTTGAATCAGTTGATGTCATTTAATTGATTTTGTTTAATTTTTATGTCCCGTTTAATATAATGTAATTATTTCTAATTTTGGCACTCGTGGTCCTCCGTAGCTCTTAAAAACCATTGATTATGCAGCGATAGTGCGGCTGCCTGGCTCGCTGTCGCCTTGCTGTTTTGCTGTGGTCTTTTTTGGCATTAATGAGGCACCTAACGAGTGCAGAAGACGTCCTGTTGTGCAGTGTCAAACAATTGGAGTTGAACTCGAAGCTGCAGCCGAACTGTTTTATCTGTAGAAGCATAGCAACAGTCCCCAAGTAACCCACTCGCTAACTGGTACACAACAGCTCAAATTTAGCGCTGCTGCCTGGTGTCGTTGTACAACAAAAGGCTCTTTAAACACTCCTAGCCTCGCTTGTTTTTAGGAAAAACAAGCGAGGCCATGATCTCAGTCTGCAAGTGCAATAAATGCAGAGAGAATTAGTAAAGCTACAGCAGAGGCACACTGACAAGTCAGAGGTAAAGAGTACAGCCTGGCATTGTTTGACAGGACGTCGCGGTGTGAGGGCACTGCAAGATGAATAAGACAAAGAGGCAAACGTAGCAAAGGGAAGGCCCGGCATTGAAATGATCGCTCTGTGCTCGGGAAGTCAAGAGAATAAGGCGCAGCCTCTCCTCTTCAACTTCTTCCTCACTCTTTTTCAACCTCCTCCTTTGTTGTGTCTCTCCTTTGAGTCTCCTGCTAACAGTGTGAGTGTTTTCTGCATGTTGCCTTGGCTATTCCTGGAGCCTGATGTACTCTGTTACCTTCCTGTGAGACCAACTAACTCTGGGTGCTGTTTGTGTCTGTTACTGTATGTGTAGGTGGGGGGTTTTGTTTTTTTGCATGTGAGAGAAACAAGTTGAGCGGATGACTGAATTTCCTCCGTTTCTCCCCTCATACTCGACTCTCAGGCTCCCAGCAGCCTGCTGGAGGCTTTGGAGCAGCACCTTGCCTCTCTGGAGGGCAAGAAGACCAAGGAGCTGAATGCAGACACCAGGTAGACACGTTATAATTGGTCAGCGGCATCAGCCTTTCTCTAGTTTGCGTCATTTGCATTTCCATCATATGAAATTTCACCGTTCCTCCTCGAGAGTACTCCCTCAAAAAGAAAAATTGAACACCACCTCTGTTTTCTCCCCTTTCTCTTATGTTTGCAGAGCATCCACCCTGTCGAACGCCGTCTCGTCTCTCTCCTCCACCGGCATGTCCTTCAGCCGCATGGATGAGAAGGAGAAGCAGCAGGCTTTGGAGGAGGAACAGGCCAGATTGCAGGCGCTCAAGGTAACAAATTTTATTCTTTTTGGCCAAATTGTTTCTGGATCAAAGCAGGGCAGAGTCAGAGCTGCAGCAGCAGAGAGGCCAGCAGCAGCAGGTCAAGTAGTTACTGCTGTCTCCCCTTTCAAGAGACTTTTCAAGTGGCATCACTTGATTCAATTTATTCGATTTCGTGCAGCTCCTGCCAGACACAGCCATTTCTTCCCACATATTCAGTAATGCTTCAGTCGTTCAGCAGCCTTCGATGAATGAAATCAGTGCAGGCTTTTATTTTTATATATATATATATATATATATATATATATATATATATATATATATATATATATATATATATATATATATATGTATGTGTGTGTGTGTGTGTATATAGATGGATGGATGTATGGATATAGCGCAGATAATGTCGTAGTGTTCAGTGTTGAATGCTCATTTTTATTGAACTGTATTAGAGCAGCTTTGCATGATTCCCACAGTTTAAAATGATGCTCATCGTTCTCACTCTGAGTTTTGATGAAACTTTGGTTGTTCTGTTGTCATTGAACAGCAGATGGTTGGAGCTCATCCTTTCTCTTTGACCTCATGCAGGCCAAGAGCAGACGAGCTGTGTGACACAGAGCGTGAAACCTATTACGTCTACACATGCTCAAAAAAACCATACCTGATTTTAGCTCCTCCCCCCTTGAAAGTCATGACTATGTTAAACTTGTGCAATAAGCCACCCTGAACCTAATGTTCACTTTGAAGACAAGGAAGAAGTCACAGAAAAAGATGGCACAGGCCACATAAAGTCGCTGAATGTTTTTCTTGGATGCTTCTGGACATTAGACAAGAACTTTGTGTTGAAAGTTCGATACAGTGGGACAAAATTCAAGTGTAAAACCCAGTGAATCTCATAAATGGACAGGCGTGCTTCCAGCAGCATTCCTGACCCTTGGGCTCAGACACCACACGCTCCTCCACTGTCGTTGCCAGTGATGGTCCTCGACATTAAAATCGGGTCATTTAGACACAGAAGTCGGGAGTGATGCAAACGTAAATCAGGTGTGGATGTTGCTTTTTATTGCTGGAGTCGGAGTGCTTGTTATAAGTCTGTGCTTGAAGCTCATTAAACCCATCCTATAATCCAGCCTGTCTATATGGAAATAAAGAATAATAGCCACACAAAAACCACCTCCATGACGAGCGTAGCTGCAGTCCTGTCTCTGGAAAAACTCTACTGCAAATCTCCTGCAACATTACAAGTGGGGAGGAGAAATAAAATCCATACTGCTCCACTTTGCTTTACCGGTAGAAGACCGGCTGTGTTGTTGTTGCGTTGCTGCTGAAAGATTGTCGAGTAACTTTGGCGAGTTCTGAACTCCCAGTCGAGGATAAAGGCCAGCAGTCTCAGTGGCGAAGTGAGCAATAGAAAAGTCAAGTGTAAAATGTGTTGACGTTTCTTGCTCCAGCCCTGGGAGTCCTGCCTTACAGCAAACTGTCATTGAGTAGGAGCAGTGAAGCTACAACACAGCGACTCAGTGTGTGTGTGCATGTTAAGCGTGCTTACATCCTGGCAGAAAAGATACAGTACGTGTCTCCCAGTGTTACTGGGATCTCTGTGTGTATCCTGGCAGATTACACTTGTCTGTGTGTTGCCAGCCAGCCAGCGCGCCTAGGTGTGCGCTCGCGTGCACGTGCTTGATTGGATTTTAGCACGCTGTTTACTCCGTGCCTTTGGTTGCCCCCTGTTTCTGCCAGGGTCCACTGATTACCTTTTGGGTTTAGTAAGAAAGGAGAGGGGAGATAAAGTGAGAGCGAGAGCAGAACAGAGTAAAGAAGAGGAGCTGAAAAGAGAGAGAACGAGCTCTGGGGTTAGCGGGGGTCGTCCAAATACTCTAGTCCAGCTGTCTGCGCTCTCTGGTGTCCATATGGACACATGCACTCACGCTCAGCTACTGTCCAGCTGGGGCCTCAGCCAAAACAATAACAGCAGTTCCCATTTGTTCCTCGCTGCACTGTCAGAATAACGATGAAGAGGACTCGGCCTGGCTGAGGCCGGCGCGGCAGCAGCGGGAGCTTCTGCCTATTAATCCGCTCAAAGTCCAAAATCCCTGAAAGGTGGACGAGGTTGTAAAGTGCAGTAGAACATTTGCATACATTGAAAGTTCAGGCTGAAGTGAAAATGCCTGGACAAGCACCTGAAAGCTTAAACATTCAAGACGTTTTATTGTCATTATGCAAGCAAAACCATGACAGTAAGGCAGTGATCCCTCACAGTGTGTAAAAAGTGTTGGTTCAAGTCAGTTTCTGGCCACTTTCATTCTCTTTTTTTTTTTTTTTTTTGACTTATTATTTTTATTGTCCATTTTATTTCTAGTTTTGCACTTTAGTTTTCCTTCTTGTTTTAAGACGTGATTTATTTTTTGCCACTTATTCTCTAACGTGTGCCTTTCTCTTATTTTTGTATGTATTTCTCCTGCTGTCTACTATTTATATTTCTTCCTGCACAGTTGGTGTTGAGCACCCACAGTTTCATTGTACATGTACAATGACAATAAAGGGCTATTCTATTCATTCTATTTATTGCTTTCTTTTAACTGGGAGCACTTTGGTCAGAGCTGTTGTTTCCTTTCTTTTTCCTTTTTCTTTTTTCTTTAAACACGCACTATCAATAAAGTATATGGACATATGTGCATCGATCCCTGTGGAGTAATGAGTTCATTGCCACAGCGAATCAGGGGAAGGACACGAGTGTGAGACGAGAAACAGGCAATAACAACAGCGAGAATGACAAAAGCGAGCGATGTGGTCGCTGAAAACGGCACTCGAAGCTTCAGCGTCTTCTGTGACTCGCATGGAGAAACCGATATTAGTTACTTTTATTATCATGTGTTTTAAATTTTAACACAGATGACTGAGAACAGAGTTGCTTGACAGTTGGACGTCTTCCGTCGAGCTGATCCTGATGCAAAATCTTTATATTAATGCAAGAGTTAAGAGTCTCTAGAGCTGCAGGAACACCTTCAGAGTGCTTTGATGATGATTTGATGAATAAATTATTTAAAACTGCATTATCCAGATGTGTTTCATAACCTGACGGCAGGCTTTTTTACTCCTGTTTCAGCTAAATGTAAAGGCGTGCGCAGCTCAGGCTTCACATGCGTTTGAATTCATCTTCCCGAATCAGCGGAAAAGGCACAAAATTCTAAACCTGTTATTGTTTTCTCCAGTTTGGTTGGACTCTGCTGATGTCGGTGTTTCTGTCAGCAGAGAGATCCGCATTCAGCGTTTCAGCAGCACCTGAGTCTCGGGGTCAAGCGCTGCTGGACTTTTTAGCATCGCAACAAAAAAGAATTTGCTGGAAACAATTAGTTTTAAAGTACTTTACACTAATAGCCTGTCATTGTATTGTTGTGTGCGCTGAATCAAAAACAACACGGCAGGCTTGGCAGGCGAAACTGCACAATAATCTGAGGCTGGGAATTCATTTGGCCTGGCTTTTAAAGCCAAGAAGTGACTCTGTAGATCCCCAAAGCGTACTTTCTCCTGTGTATTTTCTCTTGCTCATCCTTGCGTCACGTCATTCATTTGTGAGATTAGATGCCTGAATCAAAAACAGCAACACAAAGCTATATAACTGCGGAGGTTTAGGGTGGTGCTTTCCTCTGTGGAAATGTGTATTTTTCTTCATGTGCACACAGTGTGTCACTTCCCCCGGATCGGAGCTTGTTGGAAAAGAGCCTCTTGTTTATTTCTGTGGGAAATAGCTGTTTAAGTGTTGCCTTCCTGGTCACATTGTGCTGTTTTTCACACTCCCGGCTGTGTGTTCTCCTTCCAGGACCAGCGCCTGAAGGAGATCACCATGCAGACTCCACCCTCTGCCTCCCCCAGCAGCCAGTCGATAGGCAGCGCCAACAACAACAACCACGTCACGCAGACCCCGGAGTTTTTCAGCTCCACGCTGTCCACCAACAGGTGAGCACGCTGCACAGCCAAACACCTCCCTCACACAGTCATACTCATCACACTGAAAAGGAGCCATTAGCTTAAATATGCAGCGCTTTGTAAAGATGTTCAGTAATGAGCACAGGTGTGCACGTTACTGAACAGGTCGGTGAGGAATTTGCATTTTACCACCGTCCTGTGTGCAGCAGAGATCTGACTTCATGCTGCAAGCAGCAGGTTTTGAGACAAGAGCAGCACATAGAGTTCTTAAATGAAACCCACTTAGTAATATGGTAACTGATACAGCACCACTGACCAGCTACAGTGTAGCTCTAACACCAATGCACTGTGTTAGACGTAGACAGGAGTTACTTTGTAACTCATCTAAAACCTTACGCTACAGCCTGACGTTCACCCGGAGAAATGTAACTCCACGTTACATCAGCACAGTCTGCAACACTTGTGATTGGTCCGTTCAGTTACATTGTTTCCTCCTGTGTTAGTAGGCAGCTACTTTTCAGTACGGCTGGGTATCGTCACTGATTTCTAGAATCGATTCGATTCGATTTGAATCTGGGAAATTTTGCCTCAGACAGTCAGAAATATTATAATTCAGATCAGTACATTTACATATTTTTGCATCTATAAAAAGGAAGCTGACACTCACAAGACTTTATCAAAGGTGTGAGCATCACAGCAGAGGCCTTTGTGTCAAAGTAGCTGAAGATAAAACAGAAAAACATGAAGGTGATTTTCCTGGCCTGGGTTTTATAAAAATATTCTGCAGTTCATCAAAAACAAAAGAAAACCATTAATCAACACATGAACATTACCTCTGAAGTTACAGCGGTTTTATTAGAGACACGGCTAACGTTTTGCATTTTGCATCATTTTAAAAAGTTTACATTTGTTCAGTATTGAACGGCAGAAATTAGGTTTTCTTTTCGGAAGTAAGTAAAAGGGAAAAAAACAGCGGCCGACAGCCTGTAAACAACGTAGACTTGTGCGTAACAATAATGCAGAAAACGAATAATGCAGAAAACAGATTTTTAGACGGGAAACTGTTCTTGAAGTACAGAGAGAGAGAGAGCTGTGCATGAAGTGTACGATGTTTATGTGAAGCGTAGTTTGAATCTTCTTTTGCTGCTGGTTCAGTCAGTATTGTTTGGAGAGAGATCAAACTAACAGCTCTAGAATCAGCGCAAAAAGGGCGTAAACACAAAGCTTGGACCCGCCGAAACATCAGAATCAGCGAGCTGTCGGCTTTCAGCCCCGACCGTGCCGTCGGGTGAGAAAGGCGACATCTCACTGATTCTGATCCGTCGGCGGGTCCGCGCTTTGTGTTTACGTCTTTGTGCAGAATCCGTGTACCTGCTCTTATTTACTGTTTTAGCTGTTTGGTGGTTGTCGAAACTGAGAATCTGGCATTTCGGGCAAAATAAATTTATATTAAAAAATCGATTCAGGATTTTAATGAATCGATATCACGTTATCCAAGCCAGAATCGATATTAATCGATAAATCTATTATCAAAACCCACCCCTACTTTTCAGACTGTCATCTGGATGTGATGCACAAGCAACAAATGAGTTAGTGATTCGTTTTCTGTCAAGTCCATGAAACATATTGGCTTTGATTTGAGGGTGATCATGTGACTGACGTGATTTTTATCCTGGCATCCTAGGTGAAAATCAGTGGGAGCACTGTTGAGTTCCTGCCTCTTACATACAGTCTTGTCATTGAAACCCAGTTTGCACTGGCGTGACACATTACTAAATCTGTTCTTTAGTTTGTATGAGTGCAGAGCCCGTATAGGAAGTCTGCAGACAGACGATAACCACTGTTAAAGAGGAGCTGATAGAAAACTTAAAAAGATGCATTTGAATGATGGTGATGCTGTGAAGATCTAATGTTGTGATCTAACCTTACATTACGCTGTCACTCGTGAACTTTGTGCAGTATGAGGAGAATCGGTCAGGACATCGTCCTTGTTACGTTCTTACTACAGGAGATAGTCCACTGCAGACAAGTTCTCACTACTGGAAACACTTAAGGAAGCTGCCAGGAGGCAGGACACATGACAGACTTAATTAGCTAAACTGTTCTCACATGCCTGAAATTCAACATCATGCAGACTTTGCTCTGGAGACATGATGACATTTACATTCTTACTCACAGCTCCGGTGGGTGAAATATTAGGGCTGCAGTGGGTTTTAGGTGCTGGTGCCCAGCCATTTGAACTCAACAGGAGGTGCTTTATATTATAATACAGATTTTCAGCTGAAGTTTCAAGATGTTAATGAACTTTTTAAAGACAGTAACAAACCTCCTCTTGTTGTGCAACAGAGATTAAAAATATATATTTGTTTTCTGTCAGCGTGCATTTTTAAAAAGAATTCTTATCTAACACAACACATCCTTCTCGTATCTCATCTCCGGCTGTAGCGGAGGTAAAGTAAGACTATTTATTCTTGATAATCAGAACAGAATTTAGGCCCAGTGTGCACGCTCTGAATTTACTGCTCCTAACTGCTTTATTGCTCTCTGGAAGTTTTTACAGCCCTTCAGAGCGGGAGGATTAATCTTTATCTGTGACAAACGAACATTTTTAGTGGTGGCTTTAGCTATTTATGCTCAATTGATTAAATATTAATGCTGCGTCTCCATCTGTCTTTCCGTATCTCTCTGTTCTCTCGCTGACTTACTCGACTCCTGTTCCCCTTTTTTCTCCCCCTCCTCCCTCTCGACTCATCCTCATTTCTTTCACCCTCTTTTTCTTTTCTTTTTTTTCTGCTCGCCTCTTCTGTGGCTTGCCTCTCTGCTTTTCTCTCCTCAGTGTGCCCAATCTGAACAGTGACCTGTTTGATCTTCAGCCAGCCTTCATCCCTGCTGTGCAGAGCACTCCTTCCATCTCCAACGCCAATAGTGCCTGGGGAGGTACGTTACCTGCATACATACACGTTTTCATTTATTTTTATATATATTTATATATATAAAAATAAATGCACCAGCAGGGATGCAGACATGCGTATAATCAGACTTACACAAGTTAATTTATTTCTGTAATATCCCCTCTGGCTGCCACTCGAGCACCTGTGTCCATCCATCTATCTGACCATTCGTCATGGAAACCATCCATCCACCACCATCATCGTCTCCACCGTCATCGTGTTTTCTTCAGGGGCTAATGTAGCGTGACCCAGTCGGCGTCTTGTGTTGCGTTCCAATCTCTGCTGCTCAGTACAGAAGTGAGACTCACACAGCGTCTCCTTGTTGTTTGTTTGAGGCTGAAAAGCTGAGAACAGACTGCACCCCAACAAATTTGTGTGGAGGGGAAAAAAAAGAAGAAGGTCGACATTTCAGCGGGTGCAATCGGCCGCTTCGGATCAAAATGTAGCGCAAAGATGCGTCTGTAAGCTGGGCTAGTGCGGCGTATTTAAGGCTTTATGATAAAGGATTATGCAGAGTTTGGCCACGTTACAGTCAGAGCGACTTCCTCACTTCAGATATGAGCCTTTCACATTATCAGGGACTCTGACCCAGAAGCTCAGATAAATGTCCCCCGTACTTTTCTCAGAAATACCACAAAGCTTACTTGCTTCAGGAAATGTCAGAGGATGTAAGATTACGAGATACTGATCGGGTTTTCAGTCGGGCAATAGACGGAGGATGTATTTTAAAAGAGTACTTTAATATTTGAGGGAAATATGCTTCCCGCTGTGCTGGGGAAAACTTTACAGAGAATGTGTGGCTAGCTGAGACCACGAGTTGTAACGTTCCCATTAAAGGGATGCACTGACTTGTCCCACTTTTTCAGCTGGAATGATCCTTTTTAGGGATTTTTCTCACTCACACTTTTACCACCGTACCAAAAAAGAAATGGTATTCACTTCATTTATTACCATTTTGGTTCATTCAAGCTCAGTTTGAGTCTTTCATGATTGCACTAGTGTTTTTTCTCTGCTCTGTTTTACTGTGAGTACACCACCTCACACAAGAGACGGGTGAAGTGAAGATGATAGCAATCAGGTAGAAGACGGCTCCTTCTCCCTGCTGTAGATGCACTAAAAGCTTCCCAGTAAGTGTAAAACCAAACATAATGAGAAAGAGAAAGAAAGTGCTTTTGTTGGAGCTTTTCAGTGGGTGTCAACATATTTTTTTGGTAAAGCGAAAAGCCAAACAAACAACAACAAAAACGGACTTAAAAGCTGGTGCACTGCTGCAGAAACATGGTATCAAAGGACAGCACAACGTGTAATATAGCTGAATAGATTGGCCCCAATGCTGAGCTTTCTGAGCCAGCACCAAACCAGTGTCTCATACAGTATAGATGTCAGCTCGGAGCATCTCTGGGAAATTAATGAGCTTATATCCAAAATGGCAGAGTCTTCCTTTACATACACGCAAAGTTTTAGTCAGGGAAACTTGTGCCGTGACAGAATTGCCAATTACAGGTGCACAAATAGCAGCATGCTGTAAGAGCAACATTTTACATGCAGATAATTGCATATCTGTGCTTTATGGTGACGTTTTTGGGGCGTATTCTTGTTTTGTGGATCCCACAAAAGACGCCCGTTCCCCCGAGGCTTCAAGCTCCTAATCCCAGTCGGGGATGCGGAAAGACAAAAAGGTGCGTCAGTGGATTTCCTCGTGCACTGGCTTAACTCTCCCGTGAAAGGCTGACGTCCCCGACAGCCTGCGCAGAATCCCGAGTCATCGAGCAACAACAATAGCAGTACACTGGGGACTGTAGCGTCCGTGCTCCTAATCTAATGGGATTAGTTAAGCAGGAGGTGCTGGAATCCTTACTTAAAGCAAAGCTGTGACTTTGGGCCTGTCTGATGGATGGATGTATGTACAGCTGTTTCCTTTGTAAAAGTGTGCCCGATAAAGCGTCTCCAGCTGCTATCTCGCGCAGCCTAAATAGCACAAACGGTGCTTTAATCAGTCATATTTAATTGCATTCCTCAGGACTGGACAGCCAACCTCTGCAGCAGAGCGGCCCCGCCATGACCGTAGATTTCGATGCTGTGTTTGGGAATAAGGCCACACCCAGTAACAACGGCCCGCAGCCTGCAGCCGGTAAAGCCTCCTCTGCCTGACTGTCCGGGCAGAGCCAGACTGAACTAAACCTTTTCCATCTTTTTATTATATAACTTTTGGCTTTGCTGGGAACAAAAGCTTAACACTTTACTAACCTTCTGACTTGTTTCTTGCGACTGAGTGGGTGTGTGCAGCTTGCTCGCTCTGTCACATAGACCTTTTGTAACACTTCAAACCCGAAGATGACTTCAGAAACAAATGCTTCCAGTATTTTTTATTGTTTAAAGGTGCATTGTTATAACTGGTACATATTATATCCAGGATCTGAGCGTGACCTAGACAGTGTGTAGGTAGCAGAACAGCAAAAGTCACAGCCATAGCTAGTTGATGATCTTTCAAAATAAAATGCATATACATCTAGCACCTTTTAAGACTGTTAATGTGTGTCCATGAGGCTGATTTTAAAAGCAGTGGTTGCAGACCACGGCACAAACGTATGCAATGAACTTGCAGACTCTGAAATGGTTGCTCGAAAGCAGGGACCAAGTCTGTGACCACTCACAGTCAGCTGCTGTCCTCAAAGAGACTTTGTTGGATCAAGATGTAGACAAAGCTGCATTGAGATGGAATTAGTCTGCAGTTAAACTCAGTTGGTTAAGTTAGTATTTACATGGAATCTGTTTGTGATAAAATGGCAAAGATCGCTGATTTACTTTGATACACCGACGTTCACATTACCTGCTTGCACTCAGAGTCCAGGCAGAACCTCATACATCTAAAACTCCTCCACAGATAGTTGCTGCAGGGCAGCAATGTAGCTGCAACCTGACATGGGTACATGGGTAACATTGCTTCTAAATCAGAATATAACCAGAATACAACCGGTTAAGCCAAGTCATTTATTTCAGAGAGATGGGTTACACTCATCAGACCGACTCATATTGATTGCAGTGTTCTGACAGTCTGTTCATAAATTAGACGGTAATTATTTGCAGACCTTTCCAAATCCACGTGAGAGTGACTGGAGCTGGTGTGAGTTTGGAGACAAGTTGCCGTCCACCAGTTTATCGTCGTCTGACCCCAGAGAGGGTGGTACACACTAAATTAGTTGGTCACCACAATCGGGCAACCCCATAGATGTTTTTCTAGTCAGAGGTTGTCATCCTGTTTTTCCTCCAGTGTGATTGAGGCATTACTGGGTTTCTTTAATGTGCAATCTTTTTTAAATTTGAGCATTTAAACAGATCTTACCAAGCTGGAAGAAAACTGCTAAATACCCTAGTTAACTTCTGTTATCATTGTTAGTAGTGAGATGATTCTGACAGAGTGAACAGAGCTGAATCTATGAATACACTGTAAAGAATATTGTTGAATAGAGGAGTCATGATGTGTAGGAGGCCATCCTTCAGCCTCCTCGCCTGCTGCTGCTGTTGTGTCCTCCCTGTTATGGTAACAGCTTTGGACTGACTCTGACTGGCTCTTAAGTGTTGCAGGTCTAAGCCTTTTGGCTCTGAGCCCTCTTATTAGCTTACTTTCCTTTAACCTCTCAGCAACTGACACAATCAATTCCAGCGCTTCTCAACCCTTTAGAGTCCCGAGGCACTCCTGCAAAGCATATAATTTTAAGGCACACCGAGTTATCGACCACTCCAGAGAAGGTACAGCAGATAAGAGCGACTACCTGCAGAGGTCATCTAAAGACTATTTTCATCATAAAGGGAGAGGGAAGTTCAGAAAGAAGTGCAGGTTTAACTGCAGCAGCACGGAGGAAGTGTGCTGTGACTTCATTGGGTTTGTTTTAAATTAATTAAAGGGTTTTTTTTGGGTGCTTTTATTTCACACTTGAGGAAATTTACTGAAAGGTGTTTCATGGTGCCAGCCATTTTCACTGTGCTGGCGTCCATCAATCAGCCTCACCGGGATTTATCGTCCAGCTGTTTCGGAGCAGCATTCGCTCCACGCGCAGTTCACACTCGTTGTCGGGACGACTTGATCATAGCACATTTGTCACACAGATCGCTCGTCGTAACCTCGAGGAAAGAATATCCTGAAGTCACCTGGGTGAAATGTTGTCACGTTATCATTGTTATCCGGAGGATTAGCTGTATTTGCACAGCTGTAGCGCTGCCTCGTCAGACACTCTTAAAGCCGTTTCACTCCAAAGGACCTGAGTTGTGACTTTGCTCGGGAGCTGCTCGCTCTAATCTCGTCTAACCCTGTCAGTCTCCTCTGCTCAGATTTAACAGTTGGAGGCGTGCAGCTTGTTCCTGGCTCTGGACGGAGCGACTCTTTCTATTAATAGGGCCTGTGTCGAGGCTGCCACTACAACTACCAATACACCATCTGGGCCACTGGCAGCATCGCATGTAAAATCCCCCTGTGTGTATGTGTGTGTGCTCATGCATTATCTGTGTATTTCTATGCGTGCTCACATGTGTTTGTGAGTCTGTGCTCACACGTCTTCTGTCATTTTACTCCATCCCATCTGTCTGCTTCTGCTCGTCTGTTATTTGTTGTTGTGGTTCACACCATCCCCACCTTCCTACTCCTCCCTGTATTTCCTCTCCCTCCCTCTCCCTGTCTTTGCCTCATCGTCTCCCCATCACACTTCACAAGGCAAAAATCACCCAGGCAACTCCTTTCCATCTGCTCTCCTCCTCCTCCTCTTCCTGTCTGTTTTTCCTCCCTTCTTAATTAATTAATAATTGATACTTTGCCTGAATTTTGGCCACTCTTAAGCTGTATTTGACCTCTAGTGATCTTTTCAAGATTTGAGTTTTCTGAAGGACAACAAGCAATTTCTGCTGGTTATTCTAATGAAGGTGCTCTGCCTGCTACTGCTGTGTCTGTGTGTCCGTGTTATTTAAAGCAGACTTGTAATGCATGCTTACTGCTGTGCTTCACAGTTGAAAATAATCCTTATAGTATCTTACAATGGCCTTGGTGCAGCCCCTCAGTGCATTCTCTGTATATGGGAAGCTCTCCCTTGGAAGTTGGGAGGCAGTGGGAGAGAGCTGTCAGGGATGTTAGCCTCTGACTGATATCATAAAGAAAAAAAAACAGTTTGAACTGACCTCGTTATTCTAAACTCTGTTTAACATTAGCAGCCACATATATGTGAGAAGAAATAAAGGTATAGTTCTGCCCTAATTCTGCTGCGTTCCTCTGTTTATGATCTTATCTGGTTTTGTCAGTGCAGCTTTCTGTTATTAACAAGCTCATAAAGACTTGCACAGGTCGTCAGTGAAGAAGTCACACTCTTAGAAAGGCCTGACGTTTGTTAGTCGCTTTGTGTAAACTCGTGATGATAATCTTCCTTCTCAGGCAGGACAAGTCTGAATTGAGTTTTGTCACATTAGCGTGGAAGCTGCGGCAGAACCAGATGAAACACTTGGACGGAGATTAAATGCACATCTTGTACTTCCTAAGAGGACTGTGTATCTTCAGTTATTACCTGCATAAAGGATGGGTTAATAGGGTTATGTTGGAAACACAGAATAGAGTGGTCTGATATTATTGAGTTTCCTGATCGTAAAACTGATTTATGATCATTTAGTCATCAGGATTCAGATGTTTTAAAATGGGGATGTGTTAGCTTTAGCTGCAGTCTGTTGGCATGATATAACATACTATATGTATCAAGTTAATAAGAGGGACTTTTTGCAGGAAGAAGTCGCTGTTACTTTGTGACCTGATTCAGGGCTTTTCACCAGGGAGAACAGTGTGGTGTGTGGCAGCAGGGTTTGTTAATGTTGATGTACTGGGTGAGAAAAGTAATCCTTACTGTGTGTTTACATACACACTGAAATATAGATGAATATATCAAATATGATGTTAAACTTGGTGTTTTTGACCAAACGTAATGCATTTATAGGTGCTGTAGATTAAATTTAGGTGAAATCATTGTGTAATTGTTTCACATTTCAAATGTACAGAGCTTTGTGCTGGTGCTTGGACAAGGATGCTGTGCCATCCAGTGTCCAGGCCTTTGTGTTTGGGCCTTGGCTCCATTAAACAGCACATTAGTTTTTATCTGTTATGAGGAGCAAAAGCGAAACTTTATTAAAAAACGAAAATCACTTGATTTGATAATAAAAGGGACAAAAGTATTCCCTAACCCGCTGGCTGCTGCTTGTTTCTGGGTGAAATTGGTCACAAAGAAGGTGCTGCAGTAGAAACTTCCTCATGACTTCTTTTGATCACCAGCAAATTACAGTCATTTTCATGGAAGATGCCGACTTGCGTGCTGACTTTTGTGTTGTGCTTTTGAAAACGTACCACCCGCTCTGCAGGCAGCGAGTGAGGGTTTGAGGACTCGTGGAACATTTTCCAAGTTTGGTGGGTGGTCAGCGAGTGTTTGCGGGCAAGTCGGTGTCTATCAGGTGTCACATAACCCTATGACAACCCACTGGATACCAAACAAATCACAGCAAGGTTTTTGGCGTAGCACCCTTTTATGTGGTATCACTGCCAGCAACCACTCATCAACCAGTTGGTGGAATACGTACTTTTCCCTGGCTAGTGGGCTGCCCACTGGTCTCCTGACCCTTTTTTTTTTCTTTTTCTTTTTTTTTTTTACCCCTAGCAACCTGTGGTTACCAGGAGGTTCCTGAGCAGTCTAGACTGAAGCCTATCAGCCATTTACTTGGTTCTTAAGCTTTTAGACTCCGTGGGCCTGATCCAGTCCAGCACCACCCAGAATCAACTTCAACCTCAGATCAGAATTACCTTTTATAACAGAAGATTTTCCCAAATCTGGGATAAATACGGTTTGGAAGACTGGTTTGCTTAGAAGAAAGACAAAGAACAGCAGGTTTCACTCAATTGTTGCTGTTGTTTTGGTCTCACATACAGCTATACACAGCCTATATTATTATAACTGAACTGTAAAACTGTCCCTGTTATCGACTAAACAATCGCCACCCGAGTCCGATGGACCCCAATCCTCAACAGAAACCTGAGATGCTGGAAAGGGCTGATTAGGAGTCCGCTCCTGGGAATGAAGCGACAGCTACTTAAAGCCACTCTTGCAGGGTTATGAGGGAACAAGAGAGTTTCTGTTAGCATCAGTCAGTTCGATGGAGCTGGTAGGACTCATAGCAACAAAAAAGTCATCAGTCTGTAGATAAGAAACAAGCTAGAACCTTCACTGTCTCGAAACCATTGAAGCCTCTTCCTCCGTATCTGCCTGTCACACAGCAGCTCCTAAAGCTCTTTTTTGTAAAGATCCCCCATCATATGTTAATACCACCCTTGGGGACATTTAGGTATGATGAAGCCAGCGATGGTGGGTACTTCATTTCTGAAAGAAACGCAACGTTTTTACAACTTCTTTTCAGATCTCTGAGCAGTCAGCGCTGGTGTTTTGAATCCTCGATATGGATTTACTTTCTTCTTTCCCTTTGATCTTAAACTCTATTGACTGTCAAATCCATCGCTGAAACACCTAACACAGATATCATTATCTCCTCAGTTCAATACGACACACACCGCTTACTTATCTCCCTCCATCCCTGCTTTCTTCTTCTTCTTTTTGCTGCCCTGCAGTGTTGTGTGATCTACTGAGGAAGCTTGTTCCGTTCATCTGTCGCTTCTTGGTTCAGTTTAATTCAGTGGTGCTTTACTGATGTGACGATTTCAGAAATAAAGAAATATAAACTCACCTGTGTTGACAAAGCGTTTTATCACAGGAGGGAAATCAGTGTTTAAAACTAGGTTCATTTCTCGATCTCCCTTCTGTCTCAATTCCCGTTCTTCTCTCTACTTCCAGTCTTCTTTCTGTCTCGGTATATTTTCCATCCTCTCCCTTTTTCTCTCTCATCTGCTAAGCTAGCAGGAAGAGTGCTTTCTGAATCTCTTGTGTCAGCACCACTGTCAGACCCACACACCGCTTCCTAACTAAATATTATTCCTCCGTTTTTTTCCCCTCTCCACCATCAGTTGCCTTACTTTCATCCTTTCTCCTTAGCAGCAGAGCAATCATTTGTTCTCATTCTTGTTTTAATTTTTGTTGCTGTTCTCCTGCCTTCATCTCTCCATCTTTCAATGAAAGATATTTTTTTAATAGTTTTAGCCATGCTGACCTTTTCCTCCTCTGAATATGCACCATCACATCTCCAGGTTCCCACCATCAGACCTGTGCTAAGCCATTAGCTGAATGAGTGCTGACATGAGAAGCTGTTAACGCAGCCACTTAGACGCAAACACTTCCACACCAGTGCAGGAAATTACCCTGTCATTTCCACCTATCAGAGACAAACTCAGTTAACTTTCCCACACAGAAGCACACACGCATGTTCCAAACTAATCACTGTTCACAGTCAGAGTGTGTACATGACGACTACAAACAGATAAATCAATCATCTGGAACAACTGCTGCAAGCTACCGAGTCAGGGATTAAAGGCTCGCTACTGAAGCTGCTACATGGCAAAGAAAAAAAGAGCGGTTTAGGTCGAGGATATCTGATTTAAACTATCTGCTTTTTTCCCCCCGTGTGGGTAAATGCTAAAAATAGGTCGGAAAGAATTCAATTAACAGAGAGGCTAGCAGTGAGATTGAGGTTCATATTAAGGAGGCCCAACTCAGCAATATTCTCAGATCAAAACTGTCCAGCTCGGCTTCATTAAAGTGGTCGAGCCATAAGTTGATGTATTTAAAGAGTAGGAAAAATTAGGTTGAAAGCAAGAGCCTGCTCTCATTAGAGTCAGGATTAAATGTCTTCTCACTCATACAGAAACTTTATAACGTTTGTTCCCAAACTTTCTTGTCTTGTCCTCCAGCGTGAACTTCACTCATTAACTTTTAGATGTTATTTTTCTTTTTTCAGCCTTACCATTGATAGTCCCCCGTCTCCTTTAGTAAGTTGGTAAATTCTGCCTGTCGAACTTTTTGTTGTTGCGTTGGAGCATAATACAGCTCACAGTGAGAACAGCTGCAGATTTCAATGGAAATGCAGTCATTTTTTGATATAGGTGGACAAGTTTAAGCAGACGTCTGCTATTAAAGAAGCTAGTTTGTCTGTTCGGGTTAGGTAAACATGGTATTCTTGGCAACCCAAAGTAAAACAATGCTCAGAGGAACTGCAAAAAAGGAACTACATCTCAGACTCTGCTGACCTCAGTTAACAAGTTCATGACAGCATGATCAGAAAAAGACTGAAGAAGTATTGCTTGTTTGGAACGGAGGCCAAACTGTGATTTTTCTCTCTAAAAATCACAGTTTGTAAATCAGAAACCACAAGACTTCTGGAATGTCCTTTGAACTGATGAGACCAAAGTGGAGATGTTTTGCTGCGCAGCACCATGTCTGAAAAATCCCAACAGCATATCAGCACAAGCACCTCATACCAACTGTCGGGCACGATAGAGGAGGGGTGATGAGAGGGGCTTTTTGCAGCCACATGACATGAGCACCTTGTAGTCACTGAGTCGACCATGGACTCCTCTGTATGCCAAAGTGTTCTAGAGTCAAATGTGAGGCCACCTGTCTGGCAGACATTCTGCAAACTGAATCAACGCTGTAAAGAAGAGCGGACTAAAAGTCCTCCACACTGATGTGAGAGACTCAAAGCCACACAGAAAATGATTACTTCATGTTATTGCTGATAAAGGCAGTTCTACAAGCTGCTGAATCACAGGGTATATTCAGTCCTGGGAAAACTTTCTTTTTCACATGTGTAACTGCAATCTAATTAGCATTTAGGACAAGTAAGCTACCATGAACGACTTAGTTTGATTACAAAAAGGCTCTCTGTGTATCACCAGTAAGCGTGTTCAGTAAACAAAGGGCTCTTTGCCAACATTGCTAGACTGTTTACATCAAATGTATTCTTTCCCACATCCAGTGAACAGTGGGATAGAGGGGTTAACAGCGTGTAGGGCGTAGTAGCATCCAGGACACTTAAGCTAACATTAAACGTGTGTGGTAGCGTGGTTCCAGAAAGACTTAAGGATTTGTAGCTACAATGAAGGATAACTGTAACATCTCCAGAGGTAGCTGTCGGTGAGAAATACTACACCATATTCTTGATACAGTAACCCTACGAAATGCAATTTGGCTAGTAAAATGTTGATTACTACTGTAGCTGAGCTGTGCAGCTCACATTACAGCAGGCAAACAGAGTGATATATATGTAGCCTTTTGCTCCTTGTCTCTTTATTGACTTGGCATATGGAGAAATCCAAAGCTTGACAGGCCTTCTGTGCCTAGTTACAGTTTTCTAATCTGTAATTGAACAGTTGCTGTTGAGGGAAAAGGTTCATCAGCGGTCAAGTCTGCCACTCGGTTAAATTAAATATGAAGTGCTTGATCTTGCTTTTTGCTCAGTCTTTCTGCCTGCCTGTATGCCGTTATTAGCAGCCATTCCTATTAAAAATGCAGTTTTTCTGCACACCCATCTCACTCGCTTGTTTACCTTGATTTCTTCTTCAGGTTTTGATGCTCTCGGAGACCTGTTAAAGCCTACAGTTCCCACACACACCGCACCTCCTCCACCTCCCCCTCAAGTGGCCATCCATCATGGAGGAAAGCTGCTAGCCAACGACCTCGACTCGTCTCTGGCCAACCTCGTGGGCAGTGAGTGTTGAGATTCATGTGAATAGACCAGCAAAGACGAGAGAAAAACTCAGTTACATAACGTGGCACATGCAATGCCCGGTCTTGAATACGTGCCTGCAGTGTACTCTCAGACTCTTAAGGACATATTAAAGTTTACTGTTGCTTGTACATAGAAGTGAGCCTGCATATTCCTCTTTAACTTCATGTGTTTGGTTGGAATTAGTTATTTCTTTGTGGAAACTTGAACCTCTTTTCATGAGGGGAAAAAAACAGCATTTGAGGCTGAAATTCCTTCCTGCCTCCCTTTTCATTGTACTCTCTTAACTGCGATCACTCACTTTCTGTGTTTCCAACTCTCCACAGATCTGCAGTTTGGTGGGACCCCAGCCAAAAAGTAAGTTTTGCTGAGTTGTGATGGTGCCTTTCCTGAATTGTGCCTGTAGTCTCTGCAAAAGCAAATATACGCTTTTAAGCTGTTCTTGGTCAGGAAACTGTCAGCACAAATCTCAGAAAGCAAATTTATTATGAACTGCTTAATATGCACACACATCTGTGGCCTATTGAATTAGACTTTAAAGATTTGAAAAACGTAAATAGCAAATTATGTGATAACTAAACCTGAGATTAAACAGCTGAATCCATTTGACTTCCACAGGCCAGATATGCAGTGGAACCAACCGGGAGAGAAGAAGCTGACGGGCGGCCAGAACTGGCAAAATAAGACCATGTCGACCACACAGTGGAGCCCAGCACCCATGGCCCCACAGCCCATGCCTGTACCACATGTGGTAAGGAGACCAACACATGCACAAATACCCAGCTGCTATAAAGAATTGTGCAACCTCAACATTTTGCCCAAAGGCGTCCATCGAGGTGTCTGTAAGTCCTGGAAGTCTTGGATAATTTTGGTTTATCACAAAAACAAATCTTATCTTCTCATTTGGCATTTTTGGCATCATTCCTGTTTAGTGCTTTACTTTAGATTAACCAAGTTAACTAGCTCAGATTTTGAGAACAACGTCACAAGATGTCCACAACAGCTACAAACTGGACCCAGTTGGGTAGACTGGAGGGAAACAAAGCTGCAAGTTTGGAAAAGAAAGCAAAAAACAAAATGAAAGTAAAGCTCACTGGTTACTTTGTTAGGTCTTGCTAGTTCTGAGTTACTTTTCCCTTCAGAGTTGCTTAATTCAGTAAAATGTTATCTAAATATCCATGATGTTGATCTTCCGTTCTGCCACGTCTCAAAGGGGCTCTCCTGAGTTGAGATCTGGTGACTGTGGAGTCAAGGAATCAGTTTGAGATGATGATTTGAGACATGGTTTGTTATCCTGCTGGAAGCAGCCATCAGAAGATAGTACACTGTGATCATAAGGGGATGGACGTGGACAGCAACAATACTCACTACGATCAGAGCATCTGCCTGCCTAAGGGGCCCAAAGCATGCCAACAAAATATCCCCCACAGCGAGTTATTAATTGTCTTTGATAATCTTACAAATCTGTTGCTTTAATATCCGGTCTCATCATGTTTCTTATCCTCAATGACTTTAATTGCTGCCAGCTTTCATAAATGATGCCCCAAGCTACGAAAATGAGACTTGAGTTGTGATAAACCAAAGTTATTGTTAAAGTCACGAAAAAAAATTCATGGGAAAGACCCTTTATTGTTGTTTGATGCACGGCATTTTGGGAAATGCGGTTGGTCGATGAGAAGATGCCACAGTCAAAGCTCTGCTAGCAGTTTTCTTTGCTTAGGTCAGCTCGTTAAAATAATGTAAAAGAAGTATGATTTTTTTATTTTTTTAACCTCCAACACTAAGTATAATTTCTAAACTGAAAATCATTAAGTGGCTTATTCAGTTAATTCAATTAAATTTTATTTATACACCACCATATCACAACAACTGTCGCCTCAAGGCGCTTTAAGGTTTAAGTTAGACCCTGCAATAATACTAACAGAGAAAAACCCAACAATCACATGACCCCCTATGAGCAAGCACTTTGGCGACAGTGGGAAGGAAAAACTCCCTTTTAACAGGAAGACTTGAGACAAACAGCTGAGACCAGAAACCTAGACAGAAAGTGTTTACTGAGGTAATAAAGCAGTTAGACACAGCGGTAGTTTTCATTTAGATTTCCATAGAACTGAATAACTTCTGGCAACCTGAGTAGTCGCCCCCTGCTGACCAATCTCAGAAATGCTGGTTTAAGCTTAAATTGTCAGACCTCAAAGTTACACCTCCGGAAACCCATTTTACCTCTGCACCACATCCTTCTACATAAATGTAACTACACGTCGGGTCAACGCATACCACAAGACTTGATTGGCGTGGAAGGTTGCTTTGTGGGGGAAAGAGTTGTTTCTGGTTAATTCGTTAAGTTAGGATGTAGATTTCCTGCAAAAGTTAAAATCACGCTTTAGGACACTTTGCATCCACCGTATTGGTGACTTTGACCACTGCCACTGACATCATCGCCAGATGTCACCGTACACTCATGTCTTCAACCCGGCTGTGGCAGCCCAACATCCCATGTTACACAAATCAAACCAGCAGAAACTAATCTATTTCGTTGACCAGTAATTCCCGTCATCGTTTTCAGTTTTTTTCCCCTGACATAAACGAGACGACAGCTAAATAAAATCTAATGCAGGGCGACAAAAACTGATGAAATGTATTGACAACTTCTGAAAACAAGATCCAACCAAAACTTATCCTGCCTTTCTACGTAGCATGAGTCTGGAAGCAAACCAATCAGTAATCTCCTTGTGCAGTAAGATGTTCACATTTGATCTGCGCTGATGAACAGGGTGGGGTCGTACAGCCACAGGGGCTCTTTCCAGATCCAACACATCCACGTCCTCACTGCGAGGGCATGTAGCATCTTCTCATTTCACTCTGTGCCCGAAAGTTCCCAAAATGTCAGTGTAATAATTTGGCCTCCTTTCATGTTTCTGCCAGTGCTGGAGACAAAATCAGTTTAAATATTTCGGTTGGCTTCTCACAAACATACAGCGTGATGCCGAGCTGACTGGAACTTGCAAACACTTTGTAGGACATGCATCTAATCTAAAACTGTGGCACTTCTCACACCGAGCGCTGTGAAAATATCTGTGCATGTCTGTGCGGTGTCTTTGTTGTATCAGCTCGGTACATTTTATAGCTGCGTGTGTGTGTGTGTGTGTGTGTGTGTGTGTGTGTGTGGTTATTTGTGTGCGTTTGCTGATCCTGGCAGCTCCTGATTGTCATCCTGATCTCTTGACTGCAGTTTCTGGCTGACGTGGACAAACTGTCACTAACCCTCCGCTTCCCCTCTTTCTCTCATTTTCTCCTCCTGTTGATCTTTCCCTTTCTTCCTTTCTTCCCTCGCTGTCCGCTTCACCTCTGCTGTCATTCCCTCTAATTTCTCCTTCCTGTCCCGCTCATCCTCCTCGTCCGCTCGTTTTGCACCGTCATCCACTCGTCTTCCTTCCCTCGTTGGCTCGTGTTCTGCTTTATCACGACTCTTGTTATTTTTTGTTTTTTGTTGCGTTGTCATCTTCTCGTCCTGTTTTCTTCGCCCTGCCTTTGACATCTGCACGTTTGCACCGCGACCCCTCATTCTTTTATTATTTTCTGCTTGTTTCCTGTGCTTCTAATCTTTCACTCTCGTTTTTCCTCCTCCTTACTTTCTCCTCATCTTTACCTCACTCTACCGGTTTTGCCACCCTCTTTCATCATCTCCCGCTCATTTTCCCCCACTTTTTCCCATCTCATCACCTTGCCTCCTCTCCCTCCTCCTCCTCTCTTGTCTTTCTCTGTTTTTTGTCCCTTTTCCTCGTTGCGTCCTGATGCAGAATGGAATGTTCTATACTAGTTATGTAAGTACTTATCTCTGTTTAACGAGCTGCTCAGACACGTCCTCTCCCGGGTATCTTTCTCTTCATCTCTTTCCCTGTCACCTCTTCTTTCACTTGCATTCCCCGGAGACGCTTATTTAAAAAAAATAGAGAAAAAAAGGAAGTTCATTCTGTTCTTGCACCATTATCATAAATAACCTTCTCACCTCTGTGATAAAAAGTAATAGTCTGCGCTGCTTATGTAAGCAAATTGATGTGAGGAAGTTAGAACAAAGCGCTCCTTCTCCCTACTAAAACCTAAGAGCGCCATTCTTCTGGGTGTCTTTTAAAAGATCCACGTCTAATTTATTTGTCAGCCGTTCATCGGGTTATTATCCACATTTTTCTCCCCCCTCAATCAACAAATCCCATGAAACGGAAACAAAACGGCAAACCGAGCCACTCTGAGGCGCTTCAGAAGTCTGTTATCTCTGTGGCTGAAATGGCGACGTTATCTCGGTATGAAAGGAAAAACTTCATGTGCAGCAGAGGTCCGGTCCAGGATGCACAGATCAAAGTATCGCAATGAAGGATTTAACAACAAGTTACTAAATGGTTGCAAACAGCCACAGAGAGTCAGCTCTACCGGGTTTTTTTCTCTAATATAAACAACACTTTTCAGTTATTAACATCGATCTGTGTATCAATTTGGTCTCATTTGTTGCTTTTAATGACCCTCAGGCCTGATTTAGACCTAGAGGTAGAGGTTGTGGCGTAACCTTTTCTTTTCACGTCTTTGCTTTCATGGGTAAACAGACTGCAGTGAACAGGATTTATGAAAAGGTTGTACATTATATAAAGAAATGGCCTGTTTTGCAAGCATACTTTCAGATACTTGCTACCTGCCATTTTCATAAGTGTTGAAGCTTTTTCTGATGATAAATTAATCATACTGCATCAAAATAATTAATAAATGACAGAAAAGTGCCTGTTTTTTCTGCTCTAAAAGTTTTTTTTCATCAGGCAAAATTTAAGAAAATTAAATAAGAAATTTTCCTAAATTCATAAAATGTTGTTTTAATGAGCTTACAGAAGATTCTGTCATTTTAGATATTTTTTTCACAAGTTAGTCCCAGAGTGTTTCTTTCATTTACTACAGCAGTGTTTCTTTGTCATGTAGAGATTTGCTGTTGCATTTAGACGACTTCTTATATCCAGATGTCTCAGGGATTCAGTGTGTAGTTAAATGTTAATAAACTACACTGACAGAAAGAGGAGTTTCTTTGGTTCAGCTTTGAGATCGAAATGGGAGCAGTATGTGTTTGCCATCGCTACTTTACAGGTCGTTTACCTCTTATTGGCTGCTCTTGCAAACAGAAAGCTTAAGGTATATCCCACATCACTGACATAATACAGAGTTAAGAATCAAACACAAAACAAAACTAGAATATACTATAATAGCTCCTCTTAACTCTTGCCCCCCATACAGTCGGCATCTGACAACCTGCTCTGTACCCTTAAAGACTAGCTTTGACACCTCAGTATATCTCAGTTAATACTTGGTTTAATGATCATTAGAGTAGTTGAAAAATAACAAAGAGCCTCTTAGTCGACTTTCAAGGGGTAAAGAGTTTAAACACCCTGCAACAGAGCAGCAAAATCCAGCTGAAATGAGTCCCTGATGCACCAAGAAACATCTTTTTTTTTTTTTTTTTTAAGAGATGTGCAGGAAAAAAACGTGTTGAAGTAATTCTCAAACCAGCTAATTCTTAAGGTGTTATATTATTTCAGCCTTTAACTCCCACTGACAAGCCAGCAAGAACAGAAATTGCCTATGGGGATTAATTCAGCAGCACAATAATAGGAAAAGAGGTGATGGGTCCCTGAGCAGAACAAACTAAAACAAACTTTTCACCTCTTACACGGTACGACACAGAAATTCTGCATGGTTCAGTCAGCACGACAGAAACATCAGCTTTAACCAAACAAAGCTCAGAGAGAGAATATTAATAAAACTGCTCATTACTGTCCCCGAGAATGAAAATACACAGTCTGTGACTCCAGCGCAGCTGAGATGACCTCCCATAATCCATGAGACAATAAATAAATCATAGCAGAACTGCATGAGACATCACAGGTAACACGAGTAAGCAGCTCGTCACGCTTCACGCATGATAATCGAAACTCCCACGTCTGAGATTCTCAACAGAAGGGCAAGGTTGTAACTGTCTGTGCTGGTTGGATATTCAAAAACGCCATCAAAAAGCATTTTCCCTTTGCTTTTTTTTTTTTTTTTTACTGTGACTGAGACTGCAGGCCACTGAAGGTCAGAAGTCTGAGTTTGCATTAGAAAGCACAGAAAGAAGAAAGTTGCTTGTGCTGAGGAGATGGCAGAGGGAGCAGCAGAAGTTCAGCTGTGAAAGCTGAAACTTGGGATGAAAGATGCAGAGAAAAGACAGCTTTCTTTTTTTTTTTTAATTTAATGCGCAGATAGGCAGGGAGACACGCTGGTGAAGGATAGAACAGCAGGCGGGAGATTGAGCATAAAAAGACGGATACAAACTCATGGATGTGTCACACGATGCACCGAGGAGCTGTCGGCAGCGTAAAGATAGATTGACAAAAACACCGGTTGAGAATCTGCAGCGGTGCATCGACACGTCTCACCTTCTCTGCTTTGTCTTGGGTTTCTTTTTGTTTTTCTGTCGTGTTTTAAAGAAGTAGGGAATAAAAATGATGCTCGCCGTCGTTTTTGCACAAGCAGCCGTGAAGACAGACAGGAAGCAGAGATGGATGGTTTGCAAATTAATGAGCGATTCGGGTGCAGATGACGGTAAAGTCAATTTCATCTTTAATCAGGGTTCAAATGCTAAAACCACAAACCCACTGATCAATTGCTGAACGCACAATAAGATGGATAAATTAAAGCGTCTTTTTTTTAATCTGAATTGGCTTCTTTTCGTACAACTTGTAGTTCACTTTGATTAATGCTTTTGAGCAACTGTCACAACTCGCTCTACAAAGGCGAGAACTTACTTGCGCAGGTTCACCTTATCTGGCTTTTCTCCTGAGGGCGTCTTAACCAGAGTATACACTGAGCGAGGTCTTTGCGCTTTGTGAGAGATCTTCAAAGTTGGTCATTTTGAGGGTCTTGCCATCGAACGTGGAAAATCACCACAGAGAGGTCTTAAATGTTTTTTGCAAGGATCTTTTACCTCACATCCACATTTAAGTCCTGGCAATGACACTGCAGGGCTGAGACTGCGGTTCTGAAAGTGGCAGCCATCGCTCAGAAAGCTGTTTGACGCTGGAAAAATAACAGACGGACAATTAAAGTAGCAGAAGGCTGGCTAGCTTACTTGTTATCTTCACCATGGAAATTGTGTTTTTATTTGTTAACATATATAGAAAGATTTAAAATAGTCTCACATTTGACCTTTGACCTCCCCTTCAAGTTCAATAGATTGGCGTGAAAGGTCAAAATGATAATGATGGTATATAGAGCTATTTGTTTCTGACTGCTGTTGTTTGTACCGGCAATATATTGGCATACAGGGAACGATGAGGATTCTAAATACTGTGTTACTTTTGACCTTTGACCTCTTCAAGGTCAAATCAGGTCAAGCTTTTTTAAAATGTCTTGTCTTTAAAACTTTGCGTAAAAAATCTTGCTGCCTTTGTTTGTATTGGCAACATTTAGAAAATGACACTGTTGTAAAAGTCACATTATAGTTTGCATCCAAATATCAGGACAGGTTTGACCTCTGACCTTTTTTTCCTCTTCAAATGTTTTATATCTTTAAATTGCGTGAGCTGCCCGGTTAGTTAGAAATATACTGCAGTATTACCTGTAAACACAAACTGATATTACTGTTAATACTGCGACCCACCTCCAGTACTTTCACAGCCCACCAGGGGGCCTTGGCCCACACTTTGGGAATCCCTGCTCAATCCCCATACACACCATTAAAAGTTAGTGAGCTGACTGCTCTGTAACCATCTGTGCAGAAGCTTCTCACTCGTGGTTCAGGTGGAAAAGGTCAGGTAGGCGTGCTCTTCACTGGGACCACCCATCTTCTTCCTTTTATAAATCACTTTAAATCTTCAGTGTTCAGATGCAGTTTTCTGAGTATTTTAAATGACTTCGGCTCAGTTTTCATAAGTTTTAAAAAGTCAAAAGCTCGCATAGCGCGCACAATCAAATCAGATCGAGTGAGGTGATAAATCATCCTGTGGAGCAGTCACATTAGTTTGACTTAAAATTAAATAGGCACATCAGATGTTCTCATTTCATCAAGATAATGCAAGTAGGGGAAAAACTCAATTTTACCTGGAGCCACTTTTTTTTTTTTTTTTTTTTTTTTTTTTTTTAAATGATGAGCAAGAATATCTTTAACTTCAGCCAAAGACAGCGCGTGAGGCACATTAGAAATAATAGAAACTGAAAGATATTCCTTCTCTGAGTCAAATCTGAGCTCTCTGATTTTATGCACGGGCTGTTAAACTCAGTGTGTCACACTGACTTGTACTTACTGTTCATTATCTTAATATCTGTCATAAAAGACAAATAAATCAACTCGTGAACACGCCTGACGTTTATGTGTCACATTTTTTTCAGATGTGTCAAATTAATCCAGAGATTCTCCACATCTGTGGGAACTTTTCACGCATGAAACTGTCTGTTTGCAAAGAGCAGCGCGTCACAAAAGAGAAAGTTAGACAGGCCATGAAAGGAGAGGTAGCAAAAACAGACACAAAAAAAATCATGCAAAGCTACGCTGGAGTCCGAGAGTCAACGTGCCTCATTTGAAATAACCACAGCAGGTCCTTTTTATGGTGTCGGTGCATAAATAACAATTAAATGATGATGCTGGGGTGGTTGTGTTTTTGCCAATAACAAAACTAAACCCACAAGTGCACTCACTTAATTCATGTAGCTCATCATTTTACGTAAGCCTGCTATGACTTTCCCATGCAGCTAATTGCTGTGTTTAATGGAAATATTTTACCGGTCTCTCTCAGCAGTTTGATTGAGGCTTTGTAATTGTGTTAAAAATGCCGCGGTTGTCTCATTTACGATGATGGATTAGGTCTGTGAAGGCAGCTGTTTTTAATGGGTTTTTGCAAACAGTGGGGTGAGCGGGTGCTGACCTGCAGCAGAGCAGGCAGTCACGGCTTGTGATGAGGAGAGTGCAAACGCTATAAGGTGTTCCCAAAACCCAGTGAGGTGCTTCCTGGTTGTGTTTGACAGACATCAAAGTCATATGGGCTCTGTCAGTAACTCATCTGTTGATATTAATACTCCTCTACTGTTGTGCAAGAGGCACGCCGCCCTGCACCTGCCCATATCATCTTGTAAACTGACTTCCATCCAGGATATTCGCCGACACGATACCGCAATGTACCGCAGACGCTCGCGCCCATAAATTACCAATTTGTCAAGCAGAAGTCGGGCGGCGGCGACGCAGACACACGTGGGTTGTAAACGATGGCTACAAATTGCCCGTCACATCGAATTTGAAGCCTGTTCAGCTGTAGTGGATTTGATTTGCAAAGTGAGCAGGGCAGGGCCAATCACTGTGCTATTGAGCCACCCCTTTTTAAAGCAGTGGTAATGATTGCACTCAGTGGGAATCCACTAAGTACCCCTACTGCATGCTGCGTTATTGTGCTCCTAATGTGCACATACTTGAGCATTAAATGTACTCTCCTTGCACATAAAGTAGGCTTTATTGTGAGGTTTTTATTTTATTTTATTTTTTGAAGGCTTGAAGCCGTATGTGACAAAAGCCATGAAATGTTTGAGTCAGGTGCTTTTGTTCTGATAGTTGACACCTGTTTTCTGTTTTTCTGCCAGGCTCCAGCTCCCATGGCTTTCCCCATGACCACACCGCAAGTGCCTGTGTATGGAATGGTAAGCATGCACATATTAACATATTCCCACACATGCCTGGGGGGGCACTGTCGTAGATTTATATGGAGACTAGAGCTGCAAGTCTGTATTTGTATTATTAATTAAACTGTGTGTTTTCAAATGTAGCATAACTAGCGTGGACACCCAAGTTTGAGAGCAAGGGGACCAATGTTCACATTGGACAGAGAAGACAAGAGGAGTAAATGAGTCCATCTATGTGCGCTGTGAACGACCACCATTGAACCGAGGGGGTGGCCTATGACAGTCTGCCACCTACCATCTAGTTTTGAGATCCCTTCCCAGGTGCCTGAACCCCCACTCACAACTTGGGTTATGTGACCTCAGTGGGTCACATGATAGGATGGGGCAAGGTCTCACAGTGGTTTCACCTGAAACCTCTGCTGATAATGACCCATTCCCTCTTTCACAGCTTGGCACATGTGATGAGACACATGTTTAACCCTTTAAAACCGGTCGGAGCGGGCACGCTCCATTTTGCATAACTATTTTAAAATCCCTGTAGAACCGGAACCACGTTAAGCTAGCACAATAATTTTTTTGGCATATGAAACCGAAGTTGTTGTACTTACATCTTATGCCATCAGTTAGTCCTAGGTCACGGTTTCCTTCCACATATAGCTTTGCAAAATTTGCATAAAAAGCACTTGCAGCAACAAAAACATAATATTCCAGAAACACGCTTTGCTGATCCGATCAACTGTTCATAACACTTTCTACGTTGGAATAGACGTCAGCGCGAACTATCGTATGCCTACCTGCCCAAAATCAGAAGTGACATTTTCGCGGAAAATGTAGTTTTTTACCTTCAGGGCCTTATAAGCCTGTACTGGTGTTTTTAAAAGTCACATTTGGCTTTGTGCTTTTCTGTATTGTTTCTGGGATGCTTAGAACTTAAATTGCACTGCTGGAAATAGTTTATTTTGATGCACCTGCTGTTTTCTTTGTAAATTTGCATTGTAATATTTATTTTCATTTTTCCTGCAGTATATAAAAAATTGGTGTATCTCAAAAATAAAACTATGAAGACACTCAAAATAAATTTCCTTTTGTTAGAAACTATTTTGTGCAACTTTTTTGTATTTACAGTTTTGAGGGATAAGCCTCTTAAATTTCTCTAACTAGAAATATATGTTAAAAAATTTAAAAAAGCGATTTTCAATTTTCTGTAGTTTATTGCACTTTTTTGCAATTTATATAGTTATTATAGACTTAATGCATAGATATTATCAAAATTTGGGCTATAACGGTTATATTGATGTATAGCAACTTCCAAAAATGGCACTACAGCATGTAAAATTATAAAGATAACTCTCGCGGACTTGGTTCTATGGTAGGTCTTAATGGGTTCATAGTGGGTCAACTCCCAGGAGGGTTTAAATGCCTGGGACTTGCCACCTTCTGGTTTTAGACCTAAAGAAGCTTATTGGATGAGACGTGAAACATCTGCACGAAATTTAAAGAACTCCAGTCACCTTATTTTCCTTACAAGGCGCCAGTATGTTCAGCTGCTGAAGACTGTCCCACTACCTAGAGTGTAATGTTTGGCACACTTCACCTGTAAAACAAAAGGAGTTTCACCCTCAGATTAAACACAATGAGCTTGAAAACAGACTTTGTTGGGTGATGAAATCATTTTTAAAATGATTGCTCCGTGCTTAGCCACCGCTGAGCGGCTGGTTGTCTTGTTTCCATTACTGCGTATAACAAAATATTTTTTTAAAACCTTATGTCTTTCTTTCTTTAATTTTTACTTTGCAAACATCTCTCTGCATCTTACCTTTGTCCAGGTTCCTCCCCAGATGGGTCAGATGGGTGGGGTACCTGTGATGGCTCCTCAGCCAATGATGTACAACCAGCCTGTTCTAAGACCCACTAACCCCTTCGCACCCATGCCCGGAGCCCAGGTAACTCTCATACATTTTTAACATCTTAACAGCTGATTACTTTTAGGAAATTAAATGACGGGATTGAAAATGTTGGACTCAAAGTCACCCTGACCTTAATAATTTGGCGAGGCTCGGTGTGTTTGTTTGGCAGTGTGTTAGCAGGATTACTCAGAAAGTTTTGAATGAATTTGCATGCAAATTTTTCAAAACTTGAGGCTTGAACCAACTTAGAGAAGATTAACTGCTAATAACAGAGCTGCTCTTATTATGATTACAACATCAGTTTAAATTCTCACGTTCTTTGTGGGTGGCAAAACAGGAAGTTCATGCAACAACATGCTCTTACCAAGATTTCTGTTTTGATCAGTGACACTTTATCAGTTATGAGGTTTTATGAGTTGGTTGTGGATTTTGGGTTTTGTTTTTTTGGGGGGGTTTTAGAACCAGTTATCAGCCCCTGGTGTCCATTAAAAAGACATTAAAATGAAAATTTTAAGAATTTTAAATTCCTCGTTGGCCTCACTGTACACGACCAGGAGCTCCATCCATTTTATGCCTCTTTCCACTGGTACCTACTTGGCTTTACTTGAATCAACTGTGTTTCAGTTGTTTTCCATTATAATTGAGTACCAGCTCAATATGTGTTGGGTCGTTATAGCAACGCTTCCGCAAGTCTATGACATTTATAAGCGTCGCAATCATAACGCAACAATGGAGGACGTCGAGGTGATGGTGTTGATGGTCTATGGCTTTTTGTCAGACTCGACACCACGATTCTGGTTTTTGTGGAGCCATTTGAGTCCTTGCAGAGCTTCAAAAATGGCAGTTTTTGTTTTCAATCTCGCTACTGAGTGACCAATCGATGACATGCAGTCTGTTGACCTCACATTTTCAGACTGGAACCTCGGCCCATCAGGTACTAAAAAGTAACAGCTACTACCACGTAATTGAAAATCGTAAAAGTCGAGTCGAGCTGAGACGGTACGAGTAGAAAAGAGGCATATTTTCTGTGAAAATGGGCACCTCGTGGGCACAACACCAGATTTAAGGTCAACATTAAAGAGGTGACTCCAGGATGCTGGATGGCTAGAAATTTGCAACACGACTGTAAAAGGGAAACACTGAAATAGAAAGACAAGCACAGGTAGTTTGTGAAAAATAGTGAAAAAAAAAAAAGGTTTGTTTTTCCCCTGATTCCCTAAAGAAAATCCTCCCAACCTGTGACACAGATGTGTCATCTTGAGTCACCCACAGAAAACCTGAGAGTGGCAGACTGGTTGAAAACAAAACCAGCAGTACATAAATAACATTTGGCACACAAAGTCATCTCAAAAGCAACAAATGCATAGAAGACGGGGTAAAGAATGATCACCAGGTCAACTGTGTTTTCATCTGATAGCTTTTAAGAGGGCCGGGGAAGTTAAATTATTCAGCAATTTTTATAAATGCTGGTATTTTTCATAGAAGTTTGTTTGTATTGTTTTTTTATCTCGTTTTATCTTGCCATTTTTCCTCACCCTCAGTTTTTTTTGTGTAATTTCCCATTGAGAAATTCTTTACTGCGGTCAGAGCAGAGTGTCAGAGGGCTTCTCTGTGATCAAAACAAACCGTTTCTCCTATCATGTTCTCTCTCTTTGTCTGTTTAGATGCAGTTTATGTAATCCAGTCAGGAGGGGAAGCAGAGTGCCAAAAGCAACATACATACAAACAAACAAACAAACAGCATAAACAAACACAAGAGGATGATGATGAGATGGACGGAAGGATGATTTGCTCAAGCTGAAACGACAGACTGACACAAGATAACCGGGCTGACACCAAAAGTCAAGTTGGAAAGAGGAAGAGAAGATGACGAAAAGGATGGACTGAGCGATGGCAGGGGTTCGATGGGGAAGATGTTATCCTGGCTGGTCGTTGTCTGAAACAACTCTTTGCACCTGTGTGTGTGTGTGTGTGTGTAGCTTCTCTCTGTTTATTGTCTGATTTGTGTTCCTATCGATGGAGTGATGTTTCAGGAGAGGGAATAAGGACGAGAGAGAACGACGGGGAGGAGGGAAGAGGGGATTCAGGAAATCCTACCTCTAGTTTTCAGTCAGGCTAAATGTGTCTGACTGCTGTGAGAGTCTCTGCTGCAGAATTAGCTTTATTTCATACTGGTGCTATTTTGTCCTCTGTGGGTCACTGCTCGCCTGCAACGGCAACTTTGGAGCACTTACGAGAAGACAAGTGTTTGTTTTATTGTGTGTGTGTGTGTGTGTGTGCGTGTGTGTGCGTGTGTGCTCAGCAGTTGTTTCAGACAATACCTTTGCCACGGACCTCCTCTCCATCCCCACCCTCGCTCCCTGTCTGCGTCCACAACCGTCCACTTAGCAAGAGATTTAGTGGCAAATCCTCTTCGGTGTGTTTCCTGTAATTTTCCGCTTTGTTGGGATATATTTGTATTTTTCTGTCAGTTTTTCTTCGCCAACTTCTCCTGAATGTTATCGGGGCTTGTACAGCGATTTGTTGAAGCATTTGTTAATAGTAATTGAGCGTTTGTTGTTAAGGGTTTTGAGCTAAAGTCTTTGTTACTCATACAGCATTGTTTTTCTCCACGTAATGCTACAGATACACACAGAAAGATGGGAGCTAGCAGGCACAGCATGCTAGCACTGTATGAAATTATGTTTTAAGGCCTAGTCACACCAGAAAGTGACACAGCAAAACTAAGCTAATAGCAGTTAGATAGTAATTTGGTAGTTTGGGATTTTTTTTGTTATCCTTTGTTTTTCTAGTGGGTAGTTTATTTTTTCTAAAAATTATTATAGAAATTTAGTTGAATAAATTAAATACATTGATTAAAGAGATCTGTTAGACAGTAAACTAAAGGTTTACTGAAAATACAGCTGTAGTATTTTGAAGTTTTCACTCTGAGAAACGGTAAGGAAAGGAATTGTGCACGTAGCTAATAAGTTACAACAGCATGAGGTTGGCCTATGTTAAACTTATCCAGAGCTGCACCATTAGCAATTTTCCTTAAGTCACTAAGCAGTGCTGTTTTCAAACGAAAACTCCCATTACTACATACAAAAATAAAAGATCATCCAGGGCATCAGGAGACTGGACGCTTGTTTCTACCACAGACAAAATGTAACAACTGCCCAAAAGAGACTAAATTCTGGGCTATCTCAAAATTTTGAATTGCGTATATTGTAGTTTCGAGATGCATTACTCAAAATGTTGAGTTATTAAGACAAATTTTAATCATGGTCGCTGTTTGCAACATCCTTGAATTTTGAAGGACAACTTTGAAGAAATTATATCCGTGGTTTGTTGACTTTGGAATAAAGGTGCAGCTGCTGTGATGGGCCAATGGAGAGGAGCAGTCTTACACCTGAGTTTGACTTTTACAAGTTAGACCCTGAAGTCAAAGATGCTCCAAAAAAATGGCTCAGTTATTTATTGACTCTCAAACTTGTTGTTGAGCTCAATAAAGGGTAGTCCAAAATGTAGAACTTTAAGGGCATCGGAACGAAGGAGGCCGGACTTCCTTCAGGTTTTTGAAAGGGTTAGCGCTAAGTTTAGTTATTCCATAAATGTTAGACAGCAGTACAGGAATAAATGCTCTAACAGGCTTCAGAAGAACCACCCTTCTCCCCCAAACACATCCTGGTGGCAACAGTTTTCTATCAAAGATCACAACAGTTAAACTTGATTTTAAAAAATTAGCAGACATTTGCTGTGTCAAACGTTGGTGTGACGAGACCTCCAACTGTACATTGTGTTCAACTTGGTGGTCAGTTTAGGAATAGGTAAAGTGTATTTTTGTTTAATCTCTCACTGTTAATTAGCATTGTTAGCCTGTGGTTTGTTGACTTTCTGCCTCAGTTGGATCTATCTGTGTGTATCTGTTTTTCCTGTCTTCTTCATCAGCTCATCAACCAGTCTTTAAGGATTTGAGCTTTGTTTCATTAGGTACAACTTCTTGGCAGATCCACAGTATGTGCCAGTGATCGATGACAGCGGCACAGAGTGAGTTAAATGTTACTGAATCAAGTTGAATTCACTTTTAATTGCACTGAATCAAAGTGAGTGGCTGTAAGTGCGACACTGAACCTGTGGCGTCTCCCTCGCTCAGTGGTTCCAAGAATCTGTGGGGATCAAATTTGACTCTTCAGCTCAGCCAAAGCATCCATCCCCATGAGTTTGACTGTGGGTGTATTTATGCATAACGACTTCTCGTGTCCACGTGTATCCTTACACATTTATGTGTACGTATTTTCTTTTCTTCATCGAGGGCTATTTCTGAGGGTCAAATTTAAAGCCAGACTTGATCCGATATGTTTAACACAAAATGGGCTTGATTTGTTTTTATAAAGTCAAATTTTGTTGCAAAAATGCACATGCAAAAATGTTGCACTCAAGTGGCTATCCTGCCGTAGCAGAGCTGTTGTTTTTGGGGGTTTTGTTTCTTTCCGGTATGAAAAAGTTGAGGAAGATTTGAAGTGTGTAGAAGTAGTTTAGGGTTTTACAACATAATAGGTTTGTCAAATCTACCAGCCACTTTGGCGGGAGACTCAAGGTTACTCTCCTGCCATTCTAACAATGAACTTGAAGCTTTTTTAGTACCATTCCCGATCTCAGTCCAGCATCTCCATCCCAGCCATCAGTGGTTGTCCAGTATCAAACTCATCGCCCACTCTGCTGTGAAGTCTCTACAATCTCGCTTCAGCCTGTCTGGTCCAGTTGGTCTTTCTCTAGGATGCTTCTTTAGCCTGTTTGTCACTGTTGGTATGTGTAGATATGTGTAAGTAAAAAAATAGCTATAATAACCAGTTTCTGTCTAGATTGTCCACTCATCCCTGTCGCTGTTGGATAGATGCTGCTTCTAGAAGCTTCCTGTTGCAGTCTTGTGTTAGCTTAGCCTCTCTTCATAGTATCCCCTGAAACCTGTGGAAGACCTCCCACAGCAGGTTTTCCCACCCCGTCCTCTTCTCCGCCAGTAACTGTAGCTCTATTATCTCTCTTGATGTCTCAGTCTTTTAGCAGTAGATTAAACCTCTCACCGGCTCTCAGGCTTTGTAGTTCTCGAGCTTTTCCTTAACATCTCTGCAGTGTTTGGTAGGTGAGGTCCTCATCTTTTTTTCCCCTCCATCTCCAATCATATTTGCCAGTCATGATGTCAGCAGCCTACAGAGTGTCTCCGGTTGGACCTCGACGGCGAATCACACGACGCTTGAATATCCAGGTGTTTTGTTACAAGTGGGCGAGCTGAAATGGTGCTTTTCTAGAACTAGTGAAGTATGTAGTCCAAGAAGTGTTGGAACTTAGATGTCAGCTGTGACTGGGAGGTTTGTCAGTCAACCAGCTGTTGTTCAGGGGCACTTAGGAAAATTATGGAAAGTAGTGAGTCCACTGATCACTGGGACAGTTGATCGAGATATTAGCTCTCTTCCCTGTTAGTTTTATTATAGCTCTGCGGAGAGGCACCGAAATGTCTTTGCAAACCTACGCAGAGAAGGATGTCATTCGTACCCAGTGGTTGAGCACACCTCTTAAATCTCAACGACGTAGTAACTGCCACAAGTGATCTTCGAGCAGAACACAGGAAACTTAATCTGTTTGGTTTTTTTTTATTGGTTTTTTACACCAGTGAATTCCTCGTTTCTGTCTTGGATTTCGTCGTTTGTTCGTGCTTGCCCACTGCGTGTAAATCTGTTTTCGAGATGTGGCATATTGGCCTTTTTGCACAACAGTCAAAGAAAAACGTGCTTATGTTTGCCGGCTTGCAGGCTGGAGAGACGTACCTCAAGCTTATCTACGGCTTCTAACAAATACGACTATGCAGAATCTTTAGGTCTTTGCTGCCGTAAGCTTTCTGGTTTCAACTTGTAGTACAAGTTCTGTTTTCCAATCTCCTTTGAGCTTTGGTTGCGCGCAGGTCTGTAGAGAACAACAGCAGGATTCATCCAGATATCTTGGCTGCACTCTAAGCCTGCGAACAGTAGCAGCTGGACCTGGAGTTCTTAAATAGTCGATAAATTCTGTGATTGGATGTTCCTGATGCTCCCTGTGTCCTAAATATGGACTCTTTGGATCTTCTCCATCTTCAAAACTTCCCCTCCTCTGGGCCACCTGTGTTTTTGAGTCCCAGCTTTAAAAAGAAAACTATTTTGTTAATGGATGTGTCCTTTTTTTGGCACCAATATGAGACCGTTTTTATATTCTAGGACAGCTGCCTTACTGTCTCTAATCTTATGTGATAAATTGACACTTCACAAATAAAAGCTGCTTGATTTGCGTGGCACTGATCCAGGATCAGGTCATCATAGCCCTGGATGATAAAGTAATAAATCACATGAGGTCTAACTGCAGATCTGATGATTGATAACAAGTTTGTAATAGTCTCATTAGGCTTTGAAATGAAGAAGGGTAAAATGAGAGCCAGGACGTGGAGGTGAAATCAGGTTAACTGTTTGCTTTAATGTAATCTTTGCAGTCTTTGCGTTTCTTTTGTTATTTTTGTTCTACTTTCTCTGAGTGGAACCTACTGCTGCCAGTTGGGATCAGGTTATTCGACTGGTTTTAAAATGTTCCGATGTCGAAAGATTGAGTGGGTTCAGAAAAAATGGCCGCGGTGGTTTTTCCGTTGCTGGCTCGCCACCTTTAGCGTCAGTGCAACTTGCCAATAGTTTTTACGGCTTTATCACATAAGGTGTGGCCAAGCATGCGGGCCTTATTCAGTGCTTCACCTTCCCTCAAATTCAGACTCTTTCTCACATTTACAGCTGAGACTTTCCCGCCTCGACCGCTGTTTTCTGCTGTTAGCCTGCTGGGATCAGTCCTGGGGAACCTCGTGGCCACGTTGCAAAGTTTCTTTCAACTTTAAAAAAAGAAGGGAAAAAAAGCTGCTGCCGCCTGTCTGCATTGTTGTAGCATGAATCTAAGTGGAGGAGGATACATGGATAAACCTTGATGTCATATTAAAACGTCTGCTGAGGTGTTGAGCGAGCGGACTCCTCTCTGGCGAGCCATCTCTCTTTTTCTCGGGGAGTGCATGGTTGTGTTGTTGGTGTTTCTTGTCCCCCCCCCCCACACACACACACACACACCCTTGCAAAGGATTTTTTAAGAAAGCATGATATGACAGTCGCAGCGGTGGTGCTCATGATAAATTCCCTCCTGTTGTTGTTGTCGTTGCTGCTTTAAACGGCCCCGACAGCGCGAAGGGGCGGATGGATTATCTGAGCGCAAGGGCAGGTTCATCGCTTTGTCTGGACTGACAGATGTTTGGCCGCTGTAACCACCCGGTTGAACTTGTCCCAGAGATCTCACATTAGTTGCTTGGTTTGCGGCGTCCCCTGTGGGTCGCAGCAGAGTCAACCCCCCTGCCGCCATCCCCCCAAGAAAAGGAAGACGAGCAAAAAGAGAGAGGCTGTTCGATGGTAAATCCCCCCATTTTTGTGTCGGTGAGTCGGTGTGTCGAGTCGATGATCTCTTGTGCACGTTCTGTTTTTTCTACATCTGTTTTTTGGTAAGAACCCTCGGATTGCTGCCTCACTATACTGTATATAGAGAAATGCACACCTTCACACTCACAACACAGCTTAAAGACATACTCATAATCTGCATTATTTTCATTTACTCTTTATTTTTCTGAACTTGAAAGATATTAGCGTTCTTACAGCAGTATATAGGTATGATTGCTACTCGGTGGGGGCAGGCTGAACAGACAGACGATGCAGAAATCTTTGGAGGGCTGCAGACCTGCCCCGTACTTCAGGATCAGCCATGAGTTTCACAATGATGCCAAATGTTTTTCGGAGCAGAGTACACCTTTTAATCTCTGATTCCTCTTCTGTCTCCTCCCCCCCCCCATCTCTTTCTTTGTACATGTTTTCTATTTATTTAAAGCAGAAATATATGGATTGTATCAAGCATGGAAAGGCAAACAGATGTTACAGTTGGCAAAAACACAAAAAAAATCACAGGCTTTTATTTTACAGCAGTATATTTGTTTATTCTAGGGACTTGTTTTCTCTCTCTCTATTTTTTTTTTTTTTTTTTTGAAAGAAATAAAAAGTCATTTTCATTCCTAAGCGAGTGTTTTTGTGATCTTTTAACTCAAACAGTCGAAAAGTCTATAAACTCTGAAAATATTCACCATTCAAGGTCTCAGAGTGTCAAACGGCTCAGCTTCTGATTTTTAATTGCGCCACCCCGAGGGCTTGAGACTGTGTTTTCTTAATTGCGCAACTTTTTTTTCTTTTTTTTAAGTGAGATTTTTAAACAGTCCACTAAATATTTCAGCAGTTTTTCTACCAGCAGCGATCTTCTTAAATTTGATCGAGACTGGCAGATTCGGCGGTCGCTTTTTGAGCGTGTTTATTTGAAGAAAATGGACTGTTTGTCGTTAATCAAAGGCACACATTAAAATCTTACATCTGCCTCCAGCTGCAGGCTTGAACCGTCAACATTCGTTGCTGATGCAGGAGAGTTACTGTGCACTCTCCACATCTAAGGGCTTTAAATCAGGGGATGTGGATATAAGATCAGATCCTGTCACATTAAATGTATTATCCAAATTAACTGCGAATAATTTTTTGGCACAGATGCAGCGCAAAATATGCTACACGTCACTGATAAAATGTACATTTTCTGTACTCTGTAAAAGTCCTGAGCCAGCCCTCATTTGCACGCTTGAGTTGTGTGCACAGAAAACATGCACAACTCAAGAGATGAAGCAGTGTTTTGTCTGCACATGACACGACTTGGCAAATAACACATTTGTTAAAAGCACCCTGTCATAAGAATGCATCATTTGTCCCAATTTCTTCAGTTAAATCTATAAAAATGTCAAAGACAGCACAATCTGACACACATAAAACAGTATTTCTGCACCAACAAAGTGATTTCCAAACAGCTGTTAGCTGCATGGTGTGCAGGTGGCTGTGAAGAATACTTAAAAGTACCATCAGATTTTGATCGACCATAAAAATTTCCACTATCTGGAAATCATTTGATTGCCTTTATTTTTCAGCATGACAATGATCCCAAAGACACTGGCAGTGCAGTAAAAACACAAAGTGGAACACTTATCAGTCATGGATTGGCCTCCCCAGTGCCCGGACCTCATCATTACTGCAGCGGTTTGGGATCATCTTGAAGAGATAAGGGGGGGAAACAGACAAACTTTGTGAACATGTGGTTATTATTCCTCCACCGGGTCAGGTTTACTCCAAAAGTGAGTAAATTACAGCAGAAATAAACATGCTTACAGTGTCTGTAGTTATGCACAGGTTAAAACGTGTAACATTTAAACTGAATTAAGTCTTAAACTTATACATGATTAAACTGCATTCCTGCTGCTAACAGTCACTCAATCATGTTTTTTGCCCTTTTCATGTGTTTGTGGTCAGTATGGCCTGCTGTCTGGATAACTTTACCAGCACCCTGTGCAGAAAACCCAGTGTTTCCCTTCAAGTATGAGATGGGTAAAAAAACACAGCCTATAAACGCTGGGGGACGTCAGAGTGGGTTTATTAAGTGTCAGTAAATGAACTGTTAGTTTGAGCCACATGATCACCTTTAAAAGATGTTTATCCTCTTCTTTGTTCTACACCGCTGAATCCTGCTAACCAGCCACAATGCAGTTAAACCTTCTGTTTTCAGCCTGCAGCATCCTCGCGTCACTGCGTATCTGCAATGCATTCGTTTAAACTCTTCCCTTTAGTTCACATTGCCTCCTCAGCATTCTTTTATTATGTACCCAACTCCTCTGAGAAGACATTTACCACACCGTATAAATGTCATTTACGACAATAAACGCCTTCATTATTCTGGTAAATCTACGTTTATGCTTAAAGCTCACTGAAAAGATGCAAACAAACTTGAGTAAAGCCTCAAAAGATCCCCACACCGTGGGAAACCTCCAGCCTCTGCTCCTCTCCAGTTCCTATAGTTGTTGTTTTTTTTGTTTACATCTGATTACAGTCTATACCTCTAATCTCTTCTTGTTGCTACACGTTAGCGTGAAACGCCTCTGATTTGCTCCGCCATTGTCTGCCATGATATCAACGCTCCCACAGCGAGGGATTTGGCAACGTGTTCCCACCTCCCGACTCCCGCTGAGCCCTGAATAATGAAAGCGTTTGTACACATTTGTTCCACAATCACATCGAGGGCTGCTCGCTGATGCTGCCGCTGATACACTGGGTCATATTTCAGGGTTTTTTCTTATTCCTGATTCTTTGTAGGAAATAAATCACTTAAAAAGTCCTGTGCCTGACAAACAGCAGTGTTTTGTCTCGAGTGAATAATTTATTGTCGCCTGGAGTCGCTAGCAGTTTCTCAGTGTGCCCGGGATGAAAGATATTTTAGGAGCAAACTACAAAAGGCCGGCATATAAATAAATGCCTTTCTGCACCGTGTTAGCCTGAGCTGAATTAACTGTCCTGTCAGGGAGATGTGAGAGCAGGCTGTGCTGCCACACGGATGCAGTTAGGTCCATAAGTATCAGGACAGTTTGTTGTAGTCGGGATGTGATTGAAGTGCCGACTTTAATTAAAGTCATTGTACAAACAAACTCATTTTAAACACAAGGATTGTTTTTAATAGTTGGATGAAAATCTTTTGCAATCAATCACAGCCCGAACTCTAAAACTCGGGAACATCGACAGATGCTGCATTTCCTCCACTGAGATGATCTAACAGACCTTTAACTGCTGGTTGGTTGTGGGTCTCTCCGCCTGTGGTTAGTAACTAAAAAGCTGCTCTGTTGGTTGGAGAGCAGGTGACTGATTTGGAGTAGTTTTCTTTCTTTATCTTGAGAAACTCATGAGTTGCTTGAGTGAGGTGTGCAGAGACTTCATCCCTGCTGCTTCTGTCAGCAGTCACATCGTCACTGAGTACTCAAGACCTGCTTTTACTGGCTCGCATATGTGCCAATGCCATAACAACACCTCCACCATGTTTGACGGGTGATGTGGCGCACTGGAAACAAGTTTGTTTCATCTGTCTGGACTTCCTGTTCCTGAGTGTAACCAGTGGTTTGCACTTTGTTGTAAATCCTCTGCACTTCCATTCATGATGGCATCTCTTGATATCTTTAGCACGTTAAAAAAAAAAACCCCAGTTTCAAAATGTTATACGAATGAAAGCCCACTATAAGTTCGCCTAAATCGCTGTGCTTTGGTCTTGTAGTCTTGTGGAGGTACAAATATACACAAAAGAAGTGGCATGGTGCTGGGACACACTGGGATTAAGTATTCCCTTCCTATGGCTTCGTGTCACATGAGTTTAGGGGTCCCTGAACTAGGCGGGCTCCAAAGTGTTGTGGACAATCTTCCCTGAAGACCAGTTATTAACTCAGTGTCACATGTGGAACACAATCACCTTAAAAGCGCTGAGGAAGTTTCAGCACAGGGTGGAATTAAAATGTCTGTCAGCGTCTCGAGCACTGGTTTGCCGTCTCTGCAGTGGATCCAGCGCACAGAGTGACAGGAAATCCAGGAGTTGTCAGTCCTATTGTGGCTGCTGCCGGGCCGCGGCAGGCCTGTTTGTGACAGCCGACACTCACCGGGAGGAATGTCAGCCCCCACCCCCAGATAAGTTTTGACAGCTGTAAATTGCGAGAGGGGCGTGGGGGTAGGAGGGAGGTGAGCTGCTATTTTTATCTTTCATTCAGCCAGGCCTGAACCAGAGAGAGACGGAGACCCCCCTCTCTATCGCTCACTTCTCCACAAGGCGACGAGTCCTTCTGGATCTCTCCTTTCTGCCTGGCTGGAGAAACTTCTGGAGACCCGACCGAGGCATTAAGACCTGGAGACACGGCCGGTGTGAAGGAACATATCTAAACGCAAGCGAACGAGTGCAGACTGTACAGTGAAGAAGAAGACATCGCAGTCCACGAGGCCAACATGGCTCTGCTGTGCTACAACAAAGGCTGTGGGCAGAAGTTTGACCCCGACAAGAACAAGGATGGTAAGATCCTCCTGCATGTGTCTGCTCCTTTACTTTAAACCTGCGACTCCGAGTCATCCTGTTATCAAAGACCTGGAGCTGAAGTGGAAGAAAACTGGGTGTGAGATGACACTTGTAGGTTGTCCGAAGAAACAGAATTTCCTTCATGATGATGATGACGTCTAAATTTTCAGCCACCTTTAAAAGGAGCTCTGCACTTTTATTTTGAAAGGGAGCACCCATGAATAGTTTTACTTTAATGTAATGTTTTGGGACTCGATTCAAATTCAGATTGTGTGCACTAAACATGAACAGTGTGTGAACCTGTGATCGTGACAGATTGACTGATCACGCGCTGGTTTGCGTGACATCAAGTAGAAGTTGTGTCCGTGTGAGAGAGACGGTCTAGTCTGAGACAGCGTGGCTGAGAGAGACGGCCATCTTCCTTCCTTATAAGGGACACACGGCACCTCCACACTGCAGTGACCCTGTGAGCAGCTGGGGTCTCAGTGAGTGTCTATATGCAGACTCATGTTGTCTTTATCTCCACTCTAAAAGATTCCTGCCTCTTCCACCCGGGAGCCCCCGTCTTCCACGATGCACTGAAGGTAAACTCTCCTCTTAGAGTCTGACTCGAGTGGGAGAATAAAACTCAACACTAATCACATGTTTGCTTGTTTGTGTCTCCAGGGCTGGTCCTGCTGTAGGAAAAGGACGACAGACTTCTCTGAGTTTCTCTCCATCAAGGTAATACAAGCTCAGGGTCCACGCTCCAGAAGTGTTTGTCATGGTGAAAGTACCAAAAAAACAGGGAATAAATTAGGAGAAAACATGGAGCTCTTTTGATGAATGTTTAATCAGGTGGCAGCAAAAGCAGTGGAGTGAAACCTAATGAGAGTTAGTGTCGGGCATTTCCAACATTTATTTTAAACCAACTAAAACCCCAGTGTTGTAATGAAGTATGATACTTTTTCAACCATTAAAATGAGCTTAATCATGCAGGACGGAGAGGTTAGCTCTGAATGATGAGTGAAGGCTTAATTAGCGGGAAATCTATGTTTGTTTTATGTTGAAAATTTGCTGCCCAGTTATCAGGATGTTTCATCTTCAGCCCAGGACATGCAGATGGCATTTAAAGATGAAGAGCGTACACAAAGATGTAAAAACCAATATGGGAGGTTGATTTAGCCACTGAAAAAGGTAAATACATAAAATAAATACACAAATAATTCTTCCAGACAGAGCGAAGACTGAACTTTTATTTGCTGGTAATAGTTGCATGTACACAATATATTTAATTGGTCTTTAACGTATGGAAGCTCGTGTCTGCCCCTCAAAGTTTTGCGCTCCGCAAGTTACAATTTCAGGTTATCATCTCAAAATATCGACTTATCTCAAAATTTCAAGTTAGTTTGGTTAATTACCTGAATCTTTTACATTTTTGTGACAGAAACAATCAATGAAAACAAAAACGTGAGTACAAAAATATTGTGTACATTGTTTCAGCTGTTACCAAATACTTACACACTCTGTATCAGTATCATCAGTTCTGCACTGTAAGAGCAAAAAAGTACATTTTGAAAATCTACTGGATTATTTTAAAAGGTAACCAGATTATGAGTCTAAAATGACGATTAATGTGTTAAGTTAGTTAAGTTGGGAAGTTTCTGCCAGTGAACAAGACGTTAGCAGAAGTTAAAATTTCAGGTTATTATCATGAAATTATGAAGTGGGGATCCTGAAATTTCCACTTACTAACCTGAAATCAAGATTCTGGTGAGGGCTTGGTTTGAGATTTCATAACTAAAAAGCTGGAAAATAACTATTAAATAAAAGAGTCTGGCCAATAGAGATGATACAGCTTTAAAGGTCCATCTTCAATATACAGTCTATCCTATCACATAAAATGCATGTTTGATGTTTTTCTGCCAAGATGAGCGAGGTTGGAGTCACTGGTGTGAGCTTAAATGACTTGTATTTAACAAAGCAACAAACTAATAAGAACCGAAAAACTGAAGCTGTCACAGGAGCGTGAAAGGTTTCATCAGATATGTGGGATCTGGAATCTCATCCAGAGCTTCGTTACCTGAGCATGACTGAAGTGACCCGTGTGGTTTTGAACGCAGGGCTGTACCCGCGGGCGCCACAGCGACGTGAAACCCCAGGAGCCTCTGAGGCCCGAGGTGTCGTCGGATAAGGGCGAGATTAAACACGCCGAAGGCCGAGAGATAATCTATCAGGGCCCCAAATCTGCAGAGATGCTGCAGAAGGAGAGACCCAGGTGTGTGTTTGAGATCTGCAGTCAGCTCTCATTTATATCAGCATCCACCTTTTTCTGATGCGCGTGTGATCGCTGGAGTTTGTCACGTTGTGTGTTTGTCCCTGTTTGCTTTATCTGTGCAGCGAAGTCATGGGGGGGGGGGGGGGGGGAGGTCACGGGGGTCACCGTGAGGTTACGGCTGGAATAAATTATTCACTGCGTAACTCTTGTGTGTCAGTCTGCTCATGCTTGTGTATGTGTGTGTTCATTTCTCTGTTGTAACGTGTGTGTGTGTTCATTTCTCTGCGCGTGCACAGTTCAGACGAGCCCATGACCAAACTTCCCCAGAAGGTGTCGGCGTCGCTGGCTCAGGCGCTGGAGAAACTGGACATCAGCAAGAGAGGAGAGAACGAGAAGAAAGGTACACAAACGCTCACCGTTTAAAAGAATCACAACAAACGTTTACTCCAGGGGTGGGCAACTCCAGGCCTCACAGGCCGGTGTCCTGCAGGTTTTAGATGTGTCCTTCATCCAACACAATTGATTTAGGCTACATTACCTCCTCAACATGTCTTGAAGTTCTCCAGAGGCCTGGAATCTGAAGCCTAGACTGTCCCATTTCACAGCCTCGAACTTCCGGCCCTCTAATGTGTAATGTGTGTAATGTGTATGTGTTAGTGCCCATAGGGAAATTACTCCTCTGCAGAGGGAGCAGTGTGTAGGGATGGTACCTTGCTCAGGGGTACCTCAGGGTAGCCGTGCAGTGGATTTTAACCACCGACCTTCCGATCATGCGGCAACAACTCTACCTACTGAGCTAGCGCTGCGTGGGCCGGTCTTTGAAGGGCCCAGCCCACGTAGACAGAAAAGGCCGGGTCCGAGTCACACCGGCCCTTGAGGCCTGGAGTTCCGCACCCCTGGTTTACAGTGTTGTTTCTTCAGGGGTGGTACAGAGAAATGAAACTTTAACTTTTTGAACTCTGATAGAGCAGCTTTGCATGATTCACAGTTCAAAATAATCCCTGTGCTTCCTGCTTTGAGCCAACCTCCTTCACAAACAGAAGGGGTGGGCGGGGCTTCTGAAGCTATGTTAGGGATGTCCGTGCTGACTGATGTGATACAGACCCATAAGCAGTCTGAAGTCTGACCTTTTTTCTGAGCTCAGTACTTAAATGTACACCTCGTTATCGCTGGGTTGCCTTCACAGCTTCTTTAACTCTTCCTGGAACAGATTCGACAAGCTGCTGGAAACTTCTCAGAGACTTTGGTCCATATTAACTTGACAGCAGCAGATAGTTGGCGTGGTCTTCTGCTTCGAGGTTCAGCGTGTTGTGCGTTCAGAGATGCTCTTCTGCATAGTTTGCTTGTGACGAGTGTGGTTATTTGAGTCGACTGATCTTTCTGCTCAGGTGTCAACAAGACATTTTCTCCCTGTGAATTGCTTTTCCCAGGATTTTCTCTTTCACATCATTCTCTCTAAACTCTAGAGATGTTAGTGTGGGAAAAACCTCAAAGTCACTTAAATAAACTTTCTTCAAAACAATCAGCTCTGCATTGAGACTTTTCTGAAATCGGGTGCGTAAATCTTTAAACGAGGCAAAGTAAGCGAGGCGCCGCAGTCAAATCGATATCTGTGAAAGACGAGTCGACGTGTATTGGAAACAGTTTGAAATATTGATGCTACACTAGCAGGTGTTTCTCATTTAGGGAAAAGTAAACTTTTCAGATTCAATTAAAGTCAGAATGAGCCGGTAAGGCGGGTTTATCGTGGATCCAGGAGTGCACGTGTCTCACTCTTACTCCAGATCAGAGTGATACAATGAAAAAATATCAGGAATGCAGTCTCTCACCGCCCTCCACCACCTCAGCAGCAGCTGTGTAAGCTTCACGTCAAATGACAAGTGTAGTTTTTTTCTAAGTATGTGCTGCACACTTCCAGTTTTATCGCACGTTTCTGAAAAAGAGGGGAAAAAATGTCTGCACACTGAGAATAATTTGATCTCAGTACAGCACAAATCAATACATCAAAGCTGCGTGCACTCTCACTGCTCTGTTAGAATAAAACTTGGACTTGTTAGTGTCTTATCTCTGTTTTTGTTTTTTCCAACAGAGAGTCAGGCTGTTATTTGCGGGACCCGCTGCAAAAACGCAGGATGCAAAACAGTGAGTGTCTTTTTGTCATTTGTGTGATTTAATGCCTGAATCTGAGCTTATCAGTCCTTTCAGACTGTGGCACCACGGTTGGGGGATTCTCTCCCACTGTCTCTTCGCTGCACGGACTCCACTGATTCTTTTAAGAAACAGCTGAAGACATTTTTATTTAGAAAAGCATTTGATTAATTTCTTCTTATGCTGTTTTTATAGTTTTATTGTTTTACATTGTTTTATTTACTGTTGTATTGTTTTTATATTTCCATTTCCTGTGTTGTAAAGCACTTTGTGATTTTCATCTCTGAAAAGCGCTATATAAATAAATTTTACTTACTTACTACTTAAAGCTGAGACTTAACAACTTTTAAAAGACTCACACTAAAGTAGTCATCATAATACACACATGTGGCAGCTTTCTTAACCATTTATTACACGACATAGTGGAGCGGCGTTGGAGCTTTGTAATAACTTGACCCGGCCCCCGCAGATGCACCCAGGCAGTAACGCAGCCTCACTGATGCGCTTTCGTTTGAGTTCAGGCCATCAAGCCTCTGCTTCAGCCTCTGTAAAGTTTATTAAGGACGCCATCTAGTGCACAAAGCAGGCAACAACACATATCAGCTGGTACTAACTGTAGCAGCTCTTTGTTTCCTCAAATGTAGAGAAAACACACAAAAGTAAAGCCTCCAAACAGTTGACTGACTTTTCATATTTACTAGAACTCTATGAAAAATGCTGCTTCCTTATAACTACAGTATGCTACAGGTATCGGGGGCGCTGTTTGCCCAGTGATTGCTTTTTCGTTTTTAATGGACTAGTGAATGCAAGGCTTCTACCTACTTTAATGTTTTCTTTTCTTTTTGCAGCATAAAAATATAAGGATATTAAGGGATTGCTACTGTACTCCTGAGCACAAAACTATAAATACTCTGCTTGAAAATAATTGTGCGTCAAGACGATGATAAAAGTGCAATAAGACGGAGTCGGTCTGTAATCAGTTATCCGGTTGGCAATTACATGCAACCTGTTTGTGATAATCAGGCAATTAACTGTGATAAATGAGTGAAAATGGCTAATTTGTTGCCATCTGCATACACAGAAATTCATACTTGAATCCAGAGTGTGGACAGAACCTCACAGATCTGAAACACAAATTTGTAAATAGCTGCAGCAGGATGGAGATTTAACTCCCAGATGACATCGGTGCTTGGCAGTCTTGACCGTAAACTGGAATATAACCAGTTGGCAGCCAGCTGAATCCAGTCACCTACTGCAGAAAGACCACTCAGACTGATGGCAACATGCTGGTGATCTGTCTGCATTTATAAATTGGATGGTAGTTATTCGTAAACCTTAACCAGTCTCTCTGAGCGTGATTGCAAGTGTTTGGAGACTGGTTACCTTCCACCACTTGACTTGTGATCAAAAGTGTTTACCCAGGGGTTGAGAGTGCAACATCACTATCAGTCACCAAAGATGGAGGCAGTGAGTGGAGAAACTGAGAATTGAGTGGTGACACACACATCGCTTCTGTGTTTTCACATCATTTTGACCTTTAACCCTCTTAAATACAGTAAAACATCACAGTTCACAAACCACACCAAGCTTTCACGTTCACAGGTGATTTTTTTTTTAAGTCTTTAGTTTTACTTTCAAATTATTTTTGGATTTTAAACCCATTCAAATTCAAATTTTATTTGTCACGTACACAGTCATACACAGTACGATATGCAGTGAAATGCTTGGACAACTGCTCGTGACCTAAAGAAAAAAGAAAAGGCTATGAATGAGAGGAAATAAATATGAAAATTAAAAAGGGTAAATTTAAATAGGAAGGAATAAAATAAAATATATAAATTAAAGTTGAAAATAAAATAACTGTACAACAAAATACACAAATACACAGTATAGAAATATATAAGAATGTATAAGAAATATAAATATATATACACAATAACAGCAGCTGTACAAGTATTAAATGGAAATGAAGAAATATACTGTCCAGTGTTGTGCAATCCACATTTGTAATTCAGTTTGATCACATGATCGAACCTTAATTAATATTTAATAAGTGTTAATTTAAATAAGTCCTGAACTAAAAACTACACTGGTGCCACCTTCGACATAGAAGGCAATGATATAGAAATGATCATGAACTTTAACCTGCTAGGATCAATAAAACGTATGAGCCACATCAAGGCAACGATGAAATCATCGGATAATATCTTAGAAATCTAAGGACAAGAAAAGAAGGCTTACGTACAGTTTGATTTCCTTCATGGTCACCTATAGTTGAACTATAAGAAAACAGCGCAGTCACTAAATCATCAGTATTTTTGAGATGTGGTGAGAAGACGGAGTTTATAAATTTAGGAGGACCAACAGACCAGTCTTGAATGAAATCGAGCCAACAACGTCACTGAAAGGACAGAAATCGAAGCTACTACTCGCCTACTTTGATTGTCATAAGGCAGATGAAGATTTCCTTGTGTACTCATTTTTATTTAGTCACCGTTTTGTTGTTTGTATCACTATACTGTTTTCCTCCAAAAACAAAAAAGGTTGTTGATGAAATGAACTCTGTTCCTGAAGTTCTTCCCATCAAAGGACTGAGGATAGGATTGATGTTTATTTATGAAGGCACTATGATTCACGAACGAACTGATGACCTTAACTTTAATTGCTTTATATTTAACAAACAGTGCTGACATAAAAGGGAGCTATCCTTTCACTTCACCCTTCAAGGTCTTTGCCTTTACAATTAAATATGGCTGAATGCCGCTTATTGGACAGAAAATATGACATCGCCCTGTTAAAAATGGAAGAAAAACGTAATCTTTTATGCCTAAATCTTTAATATTATCAAACGTCCCCATAACTGATCCGATGGTCTTTGCATTGTGTGCTATGTTTCTGTGTTTAGGTCTACCAAGGACCACAGACCGACATGGAGGTCTGCACCCACCATCCTGGAGCTCCCGTCTTCCACGAGGGGTAAGAACAAAAACTCTACCCTGCCACTTGTTTACTGGAGATTTTTTTTCTTTTTTAACAAAAACAAGTCTAATCCACTGTAACAAAACCGTAATTACATTCTTTATTTGCATAGCTCGTATCAAAAACAACAATTAGCTGACTTCTACAAAGGAGGGACGCAAACAAAACAAAACTGAAGGCCGTGCACGCAAAGCAAGAAACATAAACACGTCGAGATAAGAGAGTTAATTAAAGATTGGTAATTAAAGCAAATCTGCAACATTACAAACAGACTTTAAGAGTAAATAAACTGCAAGCGCTGCTTTTAAATCACATTAAGTGTAACGCTGGGCTTCCTACTGCTGGGGAGCTTCCTAACAAAACCTGAATTAGTCTCATTTCATGGGGATCACGTAGGGTTGTTGTTGTCTCCAGGATGACACGGCTTGTTTCTTACAAACTGTGACCATTTCTTTGTATTTTCTTTTTTTGTTGTTGTTTAGGTACAAGTACTGGAGTTGCTGCTGCATCAAGACAACAGACTTCAACGCCTTCCTGGACCAGAAGGGCTGCACCATGGGGAAACACTGCTGGGTCCCAAAGCAGGTACATGCACCACCTGGAGAATGTACTAGAGAAACTGCTGGTGGGACACCGGGGATCGGATCAAAGTTTGCAGAGAAAAAGGAAAACAGATCCCAAGGGCTGACAACAACATCAAAAAAAGCTTTAAAGTGACCTATTTTTGCGTGCACAGTTCACTTGTTCGTCCTTTTGATCACTATAAAACAAAGACTTGAGTGGGAAGATTTATCTGTGGGTGCAGACAAAAAACAAGTCAAACTTCAAGTCAAACAAATCATGTTTACCACAAATTCAAATGTCCTTGAAGAGCGCTAAAGCAATCCAACCACTCAAGCCAGGGCAGGAATAAAAAGGTTTCTTTCTTTCATTGGGATGTTTTGATTTAGATTTGATAACTATGATTATCAGCCTTCGAGTCGCTCCTCGGTCTCGCAGCAGTCTGGCTGTGCAGCTCACCGGTGTGTGTGGGTTCACGTGTGTGTTTGCAGGACAAGAAGAAGGTGGCGTGTCGCTATGACTGGCATCAGACTGGCAACAGCGTCGTCGTGACCATTTACGCCAAGAACGCAAACCCAGAGTTTTCCAGCATAGAGGCCAACCGGACGGTGGTGAGTTTAATGAAACAGACAACGCACAGCGTATGTGGTTGGATCTAGTATGACTTTGCAATGAGACAACCTCATTAATAAGCAGCTTATTCTAATAATTTGTGGTTTAATTAACTGTTAACAAATCAGGATTCAGCACAGTAACAGGTGTTAATGAGATTTAGCTCAACTTCCTGTTGAGGTCCAAAAATGAGTCATTTATGACAATCCTGTAACACTTTCTGAGATTGTAGTGATTTTTAAGAGGGTCTATGATGCACATGTAGATAATTTATCAACCACAATAAGATGGCAATGTGTATGTTGTGTATTAGAGTGACTGCATTTATGTAACAGGTTTTACTAAATTACTTTTGTACATCAGCGCTTTAACGTCCGTAGGTCAAAGAGATGCGTCATAGAAAAGTTGCACTCATTAACAGACTGACTCACATTCACTGCAAACTGTCACCAATCTGTCTGCGAGTGAACGCAGCCACCCTCAGCATCACCATGACAACTTGATTGCTGCAACTTCTTGAAGTCCTTCATTGTTAGCAAAAGAAATTTGATTGGTCCTTGTATGCTGCACAGTGGCAGCCTGGTGACTGTATGAGCTCAATCGCCAGTTTCAGGTCATACTGAGCATACATGAAGTTAACTTTGCTAATAATAAATAAAAAAACAGAAATATTAGCAACACCGTAGCAACCAGAGAGCATCGAAAGTCAATGAAACTCAGCGACATGTGGCGACATAGGGTGAAATAACCATTACCGATAAACTTCTCTCAGGCGACCAAAGTGACCACGAAGGGGTTCTCGGGAGAGTAGTGTAAACGTGCATTGACCGACTGTGAGCAAAAAAGCGATGTCCAATAACTGAACTGTTAGATGTGGACAGGGTTGTACTCTACCTTTGATTACGGAAGTCGAAACCATAGAAAAGGACAGACAAGCCAAGCGTCTTCAAGCTTTTTACTAATTTTACTAAGAAGTGCTATTTTAATTTTATACCCAGTAGCCTACTAATAATCATGGTCTAACTCAAGATTTTTTTTCATTAACAGATTTGTATATTTAGCCATTTATGCAATAAGACCTACACCGTTTCTCTGTCTTCTGTCCTCTCTTTAGCTCTCGTGTCAAATCCAGTTTGAGAACAATAAGATTTTCAAGAAAGAGTTCCACCTCTGGGGGGTAAGTATCTGCTGTCTGCTGGGAATCGCCTTTCCCACTTACACTTGGAACATTTGAGCTCATGTTCAAAGATCAGTGAATGGACTGAGGTTTGAGGATGGTGAGCACACAAAGCGCCCGACTCTTGTTTGGCAGGTTTTGCTGGCTGTGGTTGGAAAAAAGTATTTAGGAGAGAAAGAGGTAGATAAAGACTTTGTGTCCGACTAACTACGCTGGATGGACCTTTCCTCAGCAGTGGAGTGCTGTGAACACCTAAACATAATCTGAAGTTTAGAAATAAGTAATTCAGTTGCAACTAGATTTTCTTAAAAATATAACCGTGATCATAATCATTAGCTTATCCCGTGGTTAGTTAGTTATCAGTTCACACGTTTCTGATGAACACATTTAAACTAGATTGCGCTTGAATGTTGTCCATCCAAAGTTTGAATTTCTCTTACCTGCAGGTGATCAACGTAAAGCACAGCTCGGTCAATATGGTCCCATCTAAACTGGAGATAAACCTCCGCAAGGCCGACCAAGTGGCTTGGGGCAAACTGGAGGACCCGAACTACAAACCTGAGCCCGAGCCCGCAGACGACCCGTTCATCGAATCCAACGAGTCGTACCAGCCCGACTGGGACATCGATGATGACGACATCAGTGACTCGGACGAGGAGTGGGCCTATGACACGCCCAAGAATAAAAAGGCAGAGAAGGACGAAAATCAAAAGAAGAACGAGGAGGAGGAGAGGCAGAAGTTAAAGAGGAAGGAGGTGGAGGAGGAGATGAAGAGGGCATTGGAGGAGCGGATGAAGGCGGAGGAGGAGAGGAAGAAGCTAGAAGAGCAGAGGAGGCAGGAGGAAGAGGAAGGATATGAAGACATGCCAGAGCTAGAGTGAGAAACGTCAGATTTCTTTGTGGTTTAGAAATAGAAAATCAAAAGAGATTTTTATAACATAGGACATATTTACTTCTGAAATAATAATTACTCACTACAAACCCCAATGAGACGTGTTTAAATGACCACGATATGGAAAACATGATGTAAAGACAAAACTGTACCTTCAATAGAAGAAATAAAGTTTTCTATGTCAGTTTCTACTTTTACATTTGTGGGGGGTGTTGTTTCATTTTGTATGTGTACCGACTGGTAGCATTTCACCACTGTTGGCTACATTCATTACAGATTAAATAGCTGGATCAATGTTATAAAGACTTGATATCCATCACAAGTCCCCTGGGCTTTAAGCAGAAAGATTAATGATTTTTTTTCAAAAGCCTGTAATGAATAATTAGCTAATCCACTGGTGCTGTAAATAAAACAGTTTAGGTCAGACTTTAGTTCATGAGTCATACTTAAATTGTATTTCCACACTTTGTTTTCATTATTATAAGCCTATTGTACATCTGTGAGAGCAGCCTACACAGTATTACTCACCGACTGGCTTTACTACAGCCAAACAAAGAACATACAGCATGTGGGCTAATTGTTTAGAGCAAGCGTGGCTAGTAAACAAGGCGAGAAAATATCAGGGGTAGTTTTGTGAGTGAAAATGCCTCCTTGATGCGGGAGTTTGTTGGAGAAGTCCCAGAAGTCGGAGTTACTTCTGTCACCTAAGAGCAGGAAACTGAAACTACATTTCACGCCGGCTTGCTAAAATTGGACAGTATAAGAAAAATGTTGCCTCGTCTGATGAGTCCCCAGTTTTACTACAACAAGAAAGCATCACTCCATCCCGGCTTCTATAAGGCTGCTGTGGTGTTGGTGTACTATTAGAGGATGTTATCTAAACAACACAGTCTTACCTGTGTCTTGTTGCTGACTATGCCGATTCCTTTATGACCAAAACTTCTGGAACTTGTTCCAGCACGGTAACACATCACCTTACAAAGCTACATTCACTGTTCACTTAGATTGAGATATGGCCTCCATAGATCCAGATCCTAATAAAATGGAGCAGCTTGGGGATGTGGTGAAACGAGAGATTCACGTCCCAGATGTGCAGTGGATAAATCTGCAGAAGCTACGATTAGCTCCCTCCTTTGTGCTGCAGAAGCATGTTATTGTAAGAAAAAGGCTATTAAAAAAAATGCTACAGAAATTAAGAATCTGCTCCAAAAACTAAAAGATAATTTTAACTATTCACAGACATCAAAGTGATTTATCAAGTGTAAAAATATACATAGAAAAATCAAAGAGAAAAATCAAGCAATGAGACAGTGCCTAAAAGTTAAGTGGGTAGACAATAGTGAAAATACTATTTAAGTCTTTACCTTTAGTTGTGACCTACTTTGATTAAAGCACGCCGAGGCCTTGACTCTTTTGTCAACCTGGAATAAAAACACTCGAAGGCGCAAGAGCACCACAAATCACACAGTTACTAAATAAAACAACACACAAGATTCACACTTCAATAATTCATTTAATCTCCAGAGGGTTGCACTGACTTTGTCTTTGTTACAAACTGCACATGATAACACAATAAAACACCTCGCAACGTACAAGGTCGTGCAACATCTAGTCTGGCTTCCAGCACTGTCTCAATATATAGGCTGCTCAGAATCAGGGGTGCGTTCACAAATGTCATCTATGGAATACTGTTGCACAAACATGGCAGTGTTTGTAATCTGTGGATTCATTTAAGTTCCTTTGCTAGCATTTTTCTTTTCAGCTTCACGTAACTCCTTGGGAAGAGTTTCAGTTTGCGACATCAGAAAATTAAAAAAAAAAAAAAAACCCTATAAAAGAAAAAACAAAACTAGGAGATATTTAATTAAAAGAGCAATAAATAAGCAATTACTTGTCCCAAAATGGCTTCCATATATTATGTTCCCCAACATCTTTGCAGTAATTTTCAGCACAACACAAACCAAATCAAAAACTATACACAAAAATTTCAACCCCCCCCCAAAAAAAGGCTCAACACAAGCTGAACAACTTCTTTGTGTTAGTAGTTTGTAAATAACACTGGATTACATTTTAAATAACTTTGGTTTGAAATTAGTATTACTTTTTTCTTTTTTTTCCTTCTTCTTTGGGATAGCGTACCAATTGGGCTAAGGATGTTTAGATGACATCGCTGTGATAGTAGAATGACACAATCACGAATAACATTGGTGTCAAATGGTGTCGAGCTGCTGTTGGAGTAATTGTACCGCCACGAATGTAATAAACATTTGTGTATACAGCTCCATATATTCATATTTTTTTGTGATAGGTTACATATATCACACTTTATCGAAACACTTATGTCTGTATACATTTTTCATAAATAAAGATTTCATTCATCGATTAAAAAAAAACAACCCTGTAAACACGTGAAATCTTAGCGTACACACACACACACGTACACGTGATTACCCCCCAATCAAGTTAACCTCTTGATAAAGTGCAAGGCAAGATACAGTAAACTTTGAAATATATGACATACAACAACTCCTGCATCTCAAGTGCATGTGAGCGCCATCGCTCAATCACGCGCACGTTATTGTATGTCTCATAACCCACAAAAGTACAAACTTGGCACAACACCACGAAAGCCTCTAAGGTGTAGAGCGTAAGCTGGCACACTATGGATACAGTAGCACAATCCTACATCTACAACGCCTCACAGTTATTCTGTCTGGTAAAGGATTAGTTTGATAAATGTGGAAAATGATGTCCGAACTCAACAACCGAGCACTTCTGTGTAAATGAAGCAAAGCTGATGCACAAACAACTTTATTTTAACAGACCTGAGTCAAAGTGAGATTGTGAATGTACATTTGTCCCTTTTCTAGTTTTCAAAGCAGTTTAGTTATAAATTAAGATTATGTAGGCTTCTTATGAAAAAACATCTAACAACCACTGCGTCATATTGCTAGCTTGAAAAGCTAGTATTAGCTAAAACTAGCTAGTATTTCATTTTGTTTTAATTTTCTTACTTCTTACATTCTGACAATCAAACACTTGGCAGTAACTATGTCTCATGGTGTAGTTCAGGCCAATAAATGTGAAAATGTGAGTGTAAAGAAAAAAAAAGTATAGCTAACTTGTACTGTAACATTAAAACTTAGGTAAAGGTTAGCTAGTGAATGTTCTTTATTATATGCTGATAGCAAAAATTTTACGAAATTTACTTTTTTGCTAGGCAAGAGGAATGTTTTATTATTATTTACAAATTTAGCTTTGCTTCTGAAAAAAGATGTATAAAGGAAGATGTCAAATCCTGCCAAAAGTTGGATTTGATTGCTTAACAACTGTTTGAGTAGCAATTATCGGATCCATTGCCACCGTCTCTAGTAGGGATGTACAGGACCAGTCGGCTTGAATATTACTGCAATTCCTAGTTGCACAGAAATACTTGTGGGTTGAAATGATTATAGGATTTTTTTATGCTGTAATTGATATGAGTATTTGGTGGTTTAAAACTCTGATATTCCAACATTTGGCCATTCTCTTTTCAAACAAAACAGATTTCCCTCACATTTATTATTAATTTTTTTATGTGCGTGTTGTTGGATCGTGTATTTCACTTTTAGGCTAGTAGGAAAAGAAGGAAAAAAACAAACAGTAAACGAGTTAACAAGTTTCTGGAGTATTGTGAAGGAACAATTTTCGATTTCAGGGATTTCCAAACAGCAGAACAACAATTTAGGTACTCAAATAATACACTATTGATACACGGCTTGACAAAATTTACAATACGCAGGGTGTAAGTATGTAAGTAAGTGGTTTGTCTTTTTTTTTTTTGCTAAACTAACTCCTGCTTTTCAGTTAAACTCCAACCAGCCTGGTTTAAAACAAAAGTAACATTCACAAATGTTGCTGGTCTGAACAAACACGTAAAAAAAAAAATTTACATTTAAAGAAAAAATCATTTTCATGAGGCAATATCCACTGTGAGGCGAAGGCGAAGGCTAAGTATGCATGCGGGGACACACATAACAATAGTAATTGGCTTGATTATATGCATGGTGGCCAAAGAGTTTGTCAAAGGGGGAAGCAGCAAAGCCAGAACAGCTTCACAGGTTACCATTGGGAAAATAAGATATACAAAAAAATAGATATACATTTTGTAATGTTAATAACAATAATAATAATAGCTTTTAACCACAACAAGGCAAAGTCAAATATCCACTGACTCTTATATTACATATACAATCATGAATATGGCAAAGTATTAGTAACACACTGAGTAGCTGTAATGTTTTGTTTGTGTGCATCCTTGATGCTTCCTCCTTCTGTAAACGCATTTACCAGACGCTACCAAAAATATCTGCTCTTATCGAGTCACTTCATCTGGTACTGTGCCTCATAGTGGTTCACAGAACTGAAAAACTGCACAGTGGGAAGAAATATTTAACTCCCACATAAGCCACATTTTAGACCTCAATAATAACCAAAAGAACGTACTTTAAAAATCGCACAGTCGGATCTTTTCACAGGGCTGAATGCCAGATGAAATGACTCACAGTAAAGTTTTTTTTTCTTTTTGCAGCGTGGCTGCATAGCCTCGGACCACACAAGCCACACAACAGCCTATTAAGAACCACTTTAAAACCACAACAATAGAACCTCTGTAAAATCATATACGATTTATCATTTAACATCATCATTATTCACAGGTTAGTACAAGTCCACACAAGTACATTCCTCAGTATATATATATTTTTTGCAACATATAAGAGAATCTCCAGTTCAGTAGACAGTAAGGTCGAGATGTTTCAGTTTGTTCATTTTGTTGATTTGTTGCGTCGGAGTTCTCATAGCAGTAGCATCACGGAATAAATACTCAGTCTTAATCAACGTCTAAAGGCGATTCAAGAAGTTTTGAAATAAAACAATTAAAGTTAAAAGATTGTAACAACTTATGATTGTACATATAAAATAATATGGCTGAACTCAACATGCAAGGAGAGCACCACGTAAACACATTTCTTGGTCACGAAAAAAAGAAAAAAAAAAAACATAAGCCAGGAAGGACGTTGTTGCTCCACGCCTGCCTTGATTTCAGTTTAATTCGCTGCTGGCCACATCTACCAAACCAGAAGCAGAGCGCCAGTGGTGAAGCAATGCGATGCAAAGCCAGGGCCCTTTGGAAAAAAATTCAACAGAAACGGGGAGGAAAAATAAAATCCCCCCCTCAACCCACGTAAAATAAAATAAATCCTATAGTGGGAGGAAACACCTCTCTCAAGCCAATGGGCATTAGATTAGAGGTAAGGGTAGGAGGGGCGCTCCTCACACCTGGTTTTCAGGGTAACGGGGTCGGTAATAAAGCACCTCTAACAGGACTTCAGTTGCCTGAAGAATCTGCCTCAGTGGTCCCACCTTTGATATCCCAGGTTCCTGTGGACGAAACAGAAAACAATGAAAACCTGACCCTGCTTACAAAGACACATAACTGTGTGTTTTTAAAATAAAAGCAGGCTGAAGCTGACAAAGCCTCTTCTTTTAGTTCTTGGAGTAAACTGCTGTTAAGGACAACAGGACCTTGAAAAATGACAGCATCCCCCGCCTCTCTTTTTGTTGCTCACTGATGTATAATTGAAGAAAAATGCTAGCTGCTGTTTGTTTGGCAAACTTGATCCTTTGTGGTCTGGTTCCAGTGTCGCACAGAGTTTGATTATGTGGTTAAAATCAATTAAATGGTTTGCCCAGCGGGAGTAACTACTGCAAACAAACGAACAAAAGAAAAACTTTAAATGGCATGGCTGACTCAGTATAGCTGTAACCGATCCACAAGAAACTGATCCAAGTCCTGGAGACATGCAGAACCGTCTCCTCGTCAAAGGGTCCTTTTTATAGTTCCACCGTGGGCACTGTGACTTACATACACGACAGATACCAGGTGAAAAAAGATTAACGCTTCCATTTATTGCACCAAACAACCCAAAACGTATCCGTCTTTCAAATCATCCTCTCAGGACAGGACCTGTTCACTCCTATACTGCGTGCATCAATTTTTATTTGGTTTGGATATGCTTGTGTTCTACTTTGTATTAACACCAGCCAATTTATAATGAATTGGGTTAGGAGATCAAATCAGGACAGGATCAAATCACTTAATATGAAAAGCTAATAGAGATAAAAGATGGATTCATTTATGTTTTTCCTTACTAGGTTTAAAAGGCTGAGGTCAGTAGCTGTTTAGTTCTGCTAAACCCAAGAAGACAGAAAAGGAGCCTTTGGTCAACAAAATGCATGTTGACACAAACATAACCTTTCCTTTGAGTTATATTTAAAGTTCAAGGAAAAGATTTTTTTTTTCATGACTATTCATATGTGTATTTGTTTTCTTTTACTATAACCAAGAAGTACTACATAATCCATATTTTCCCTAGGGATTAATAAAGTATTCTGATTGCAAAACCTCAGTGGAATTGTAGTTTGTCCTTGATAAAGGACAGGGACGCATGAGTGTTGCTGCACAGCACACAGAGAGCTTTTTCAGTCAGTTTAATTTCAGAAAGTTTCATTTAATCTTAGGCCAGAGGTTTCGCAGGTCGATACCTTCGGCTCTAAGATGAAACCGTCTCCTGCCGTGTGTTTGGCTCCTTTTTCTCTCATTGTTGGACAGCAGGGGCTAAAATGACTCATTTGATGTTGAAGGTTGCTGACCTGGTCTAGACAACACCTTGGTCTTTGTATTGCTGTAACCCACATCCCAAAGAAATGAACAAACACAGCTAATGGCTCAGTCACACTACAGCGAAAATAGGACGGTAAACTCTTTCTGACTTTGGGGGAAATAAATATTTAAAATTCTGGTCGTTGCCCAATGATTGCTTTCAATATTTTTGCTGACAATGACAGATGTCAAGAGTTGCAACTGACAACCTTGTCTGGGCGAATACTCAAACACAAGGCTATTGCTCAAGTTGTGGTGGGAAGCAACCTGTCTCCTGACTGCAGTCACTCTCCAACAGATTGGCCAAGATTTGCAAATAACTGGAGTCTATTTTTGCAATAGGGAATACAATTGACTGGTTCCAAACTGCCTGAGCTATTTTGCATTTAAATTGCCGTCCTGAAGCAACTGCATCACTATTTGTAACTCTTTAGAAATGTATAACTGTCTATTTTAAACGTATGAGGTTCTGAACTCTTAACGCAAGTAGTTCATGTGAATTTCTGTGCATGGAGATGGCAACAGGATTTGCTGATTTATTATAGTTAATCAGCATCTTATTGATGTGTTGACGCACAAGTCTTGACAGACCAAAGTTGCTTCGAAGACGACAACTGGCTGCGAGTGCTTGCAAACCTGCTCCCAGTCTTCAAAGCAACCATTTCAAAGGCAACAAGACTGCGAAATGTTTGGACACGATCACAATAAATTTGTTCCTGCTGTGGTCAACAAACTAGTTTAACTGTTAGCATGCTGACATGCTAAGATCTTTTACCTGAGAGAGAACTGTTGGACTTCTGCTTGTGGAGCTTCTCTCTCTCCTTCTTCCCCTTAGGTATGATCTTAAGCTTCATACTGCTGCTGCTCTTAGTGCTGCTCCTCACTGAGTCCTAGAAATAAGAGATTGATGGGTACACAGTGAGGGATATTTTGCTATGTGAAAGTCGTCAGTGAAGGCAGATGGGCTGCTACTGAGCAACAGAAGTGACACTGTGGCACTTTGCTGGTTGTTAGTCTGCGATAATGCCACGGCTTCTCTCTGACACAAACAAACACTGCATCCCATCCCACCTCCTCGGTGCACTGCATGAGCGGGCAGATCCAGTGGATGTCATCCAGCTTGTGAAGCTCGGCGCTGAGGCTGTTCAAAGTCAAGCGAAGCTCCTCTCGCTCTGGAGACTCCGACTGAGACAGAGAGAAGGTGAAGAAGAGTTCAATTATAATCAGAATGGGACATTTGACATTTAACCCTCTGAAAGTTGGTAAAAAGTCAACACCTGTTCTGCGTGTTTTTGACCCCTTCTGATTCACAAATGCATAAACACCTGTTAATGTGTCAACAGTGGTTACTTCCAATTTCTTTGAAAGGAAAAATATTTTGTATATTTTGCTAATATTTTGCTGCACCTGCACCTGTGTAATCATCACATGTTCACTTCATTTCATCTCTCATCAAAACAAGTTTAAAGAAGTAAAATCCCTACCTGTGGTTCACCATTCAGTGTTAAAGGAAGCGAAAGTTAAACCCTGTTTATTAACTAAAAAAAAATGGCTTTTAGATACTTCAAAAAAGGAAGCAGATTAAACTGCATCCCCAGGAAATTTGTATCTGACACTCTCTAACATGTAGACGTGTTAAAGACAGCATCAAAAGAAGTAGAGGTGGGTTGCAAGGCGGCTTGCAGCAAGACTAAAACAACTTAAATGTGCTTTATCTAAGATTTACCAGAAGGATGAGCAGAAGGCTATCATCTGAGCCATCAGCCAATGCTGTCTGGCACCGCCATGAGCCATTCAGCACGCACTAATGCTGTTCTCGGTTTCTCCCTCTAGCTGTGAACAAAGGATTGTTCAATTTGTCCAACTGTGCATGAAGTGCCACCCACAAGTTGAAATGTCTGGACACACCATACAGTCGAGCTGTTCCCACGACAGCTCCGTGGGACTGAGATCTGGTGACTGCACTGGACATAGACCGAATACCAGCTGACTGTTTCTTGAAATAGTTCTTACCTAGTTTGGAGCTTTGTTTTGGATCATTTTCCTGTTGTGGGAGGAAACTGGCATCGCCACAGGGTATGGCTCGTGTTGAAAAATGGAGCAATATCCTCCCTTGTTTCAACAATAGTTTCTCTTACACAAACCTTCCCCCCCCCCCCTCTGCAACCAAACTATTGGATTTCTTCACCATGCTTTAAAGTTATTGTTGAGCTCCTCCAGCACCTATTTGTTCCGAATCTCTGTTCTGTTTTGACCACAACTCCTCAAACTTTAGATTAATGGGTCTGTAAGGCTGGTTTCTAATCTTCCTCCGTCCAGTGTTTGTGTTCTTTCCCCACAGTTTCCTTTTCCATTTATTGGCCAAAGTCAAATTAAGCTTTTTCCTTTCAACTCTGCCTAGAAGGCCATCAGGAAAATGTCTCATCATTACTGCTGACACTGAAACTAGTTATTTACGGGAACTGTTTATTGAAGGTGCCAGAGCATGTTTTCTCCAAAGGGAGTTGTTCCTTCTGGTCTTTGTTGAGCCATGCTCTAGTCTTTATTTCTTATCGGGTGTACACACAGGAAGAGCAATGAAAAAAAAGGTAACTTGTATCAGTGCCGAGCAAAATAAGCCAAATAAATTAACAAGCAGTTAAACTAATGTAAACTTTAAAGCCACATCCACACTGGAAGTGATTTGCAGCGATGTGGTGACCAGAAACTACCGAAACTGAATGAAATGCTGATTACGAACGAAACAACCACCATGATGGGACGTGAGCGGGACCTCAGATAACCAGGTAAGTGCCTGAAGCAACTTCCAGTGAGAGTGAAGGATATATGAAATATGATCTGTTAATAAATATATTGGAAGTCGCGATTACTCGAAAGTGACAAGCAATCTGCTTCAAGGAGCAAACTGCTTCCAGTGTGAACGCAGCCTCCTGACTACCAATGGGAATGAACTATACGCCTGACTGACTCATGACAGGGCAGAAGATTTGCTAGAGGGTTACCTACACAGTGAGATTGATCGTCCAGTAGCGACTAACACTCAGTATACAGTAGTCATATGCAGAGTTCTCATTTTATCTGCTCGTCTGCACAAAGGCTCACTGCGTTAAACTGTGAGATTTCCTTAAAGCTACAGCGAACACAAACTGAACAAACATGTTGAACAGCAGAAGCTGAAATATGAGATGGAATATCTGAATGGCTTCAGAGGAAATGAAGGGCCGAACGCAAACAAGGAGGGAAACAAAGAACGGAGAGACGAGAGGGATGAACGGCTGAGGCGTACCAGTAGTTTTCCATCGAGCAGCATCCTGGTCTCAGCCTGGAGGACTTTACTGCTGTTAACAATTTCCACTGCAGTGCTGCGACTCAGACACTGAGAAAAAAAAATAAATTCAAAAGTGACTGTTTTGAAGACATACGTCGTCCTCGAGGTGACATCACTGATGGAGTTCAGGTTAACAGGCTGCAAATTTAACAGCCTTTAAATTGACATGAAATCTGAGCATTTTTCTGAAAATCTGGTCATTTTGTGCCATCAATAAACTCCCATCTGCTCTCCGCCTCGGTGTCTTACCTCGGGGCTGGACAGTTTGGCCTCTGTGAGCACCAGGGCAGTGGCGTTGACTGCGTGAGCCAACTCCTGCTCCACCAGCTTGTGTGTCTTGGCCGCCTCGCGGATTCTGAGCGGGCACAAAGCAGGAAATGGTGAGAAAAACCCCCCAGAAAAGCACAATTATGGCCGCTGTAGCCTGTTGATACGTACCCGCCTCTGAATTTACTTTCTTTTATTGTCTATTATTGTATTGCCTCTTTCTCAAATATAACCGGAGCATCTTCTACTGTGCGCTTAAATTATTTGTAACACATCTCTCTTGAATTGAAATTCCCTTTACGAACGTTTCTCCACATCTGAGGAAAGTTTACAAATGTAATTAAAATATTTATCATCCTGAAAGTACGGCAGTTTTGAAACATAACCGAAGACATCATCATAAACAGGGCAAACTGAGACAGGACGAAGGAGCTGCAGAGGGACACTACTTGTTTGCAAATGTGAAAAAGATAAATAAAACAGCTCATCAGTGCAACGGAGACAAGCTCAACGCAAGTTTGCAAATAAGCCAGTTAATTGCGGTGGGATGAGGAAATTACCCCTTTATGGTCTCCACACACAGACGGATGCAGCTCAGTTAGACTGAGCTGTTTGCAATGTTTGAATGATATATTTTAAAATAATGTAGAGCGGGCATGGGGAACTCGAGGGCCGGTGTCCTGCAGGTTTTACATCTCACCCGGGTCAACACACCTGAATCAAATGATTAGTTCATTACCAGGCCTCTGGAGAACTTCAAGAGGTAATTTAGCCATTTAAATCAGCTGTTTTGGATCAAGGACACCGGCCCTCGAGGCCTGGAGTTCCCCCACCTTCGATGTAAAGAAGAGAGGAGATGTGTTTTTCAGTTTTAGTGCTAAATTTTTGTATTTTTAACATTTTCTTCTGACCACAAAACAGCATCCAGCTTTTAAAACCACTGTGTGGCGTCAGCACGCACTAATAAACTGTAGGACAGCTGAGACGAGAAGAAAATCTGAAGCGGTGCCTACTTGTTGATCAGCGTGTCGGCCACGATGCCTAGCTGCTGAACCTGGGCACACTCCTCCTCGGTCAGGTACTCCATGGACTGCTGGGAGTTAAGGCGGGGCCTGCTGGCGCGGTAGCTGTCGATCTTCCTCTTGTCCTCCCACGACTTCAGCGTGCTCTCAAACGCCTGGTTGTAAAGAGATCAATGTTCAGCCAAGCTAGTGCTGCTGAGCCATCTTTGAAAGAGAAGCCCATTTCAAACAAATCCAAGAGCCACCCGATGTCTGCTTTGAAGGAGTTCCCCTGTCAGTCACTGTGCGGTTTGTAGAAATAAATGTCAGGGTGCATTTCATTTCACGTCTAAGACTAATACACAACAGCAAAGACATCTTTTTAATCTCATGAAGGAGCAAAGGAAGAAAAGTGTTTCATTATGAATTTAATTTAAAAACTCGCCAATAATCGTGCCTCGAGCAGGCAACCAGCAGGGAAAAGCTTTACCCGACACATAACTGTCACTATTTCACTGAATAAAGCCGCATTTAGGGAGGATAAAACCAGCGAGCCAACTCTGTGGTGCTTAAGGAGGGGAAACCATGGAAACAAACTGCCCAAATGTGCTTGGCTCAAGAGAGCTCTCAGAGGTTTGAGCAGCATGAAGGGAGAACAAACAGTGGGTATGGATGTGATTTAAGAAATCCCAAAATAGAAAGACTCAACAACACGGGCAGAGCGCTGAGTGTCCAGCTGCAATATTTATGAAAGGAAAAGGGAGTATCTCCAGCCACTGCTGGTTTTAACATGCATGCCGCAGACATGGGTATGCAAAGTGTCAGGTGCAGGTTTTTTATGTGTGCTTCAGCGCTCACCCGGTCTCTCGTGAGCATCTGAGCGCGGTTCTTGTGGATGATCTTGACGATGCCGGGCGGCTGGATCCAGGCCTCTCCGTCCACCTGCACAGGAACCCCCTCCTCCCCCAGGATGGTGATCTTCACCTGGCGGCACTGAAAAGCGGCAGAGCAGAAAACAGCAGCTGTCAGATGCGGGGGTTTGAGTGCTTTTTATCAGCTAACCCCTTAAACTGACCTCCTCTGCCCTCTACTGATGAACACTGAGCAATTCATGTGAAAAAAACAGCAAGTTTAAGGGTTGGGGCTCTTCTTGCACGGTTGGATTTTATACCTCTTGACAGCCCTCAAAGCTCAGAACAAACAACTTCTGATTTTCCAAATCACCAAGGCCTGATAATTTGTACTAACCAAGAAAGCTCACCAGCCACAAAAAGATCCTTGTCATTAGTTGTAATTAAATTAGCAGGATTACCCAGCCAAAATAATTCATGATAACAGCACAGTGGAAATAATACCAGGCCTACTACGTTGAAGTGCCAAGGGCTTTAAATCCCTGTGAAAAACATCTGTTGATCGTTCAATTTTATTTATGTAGTGCCAAATCAAAATGAATCACCTCAAGGTGCTTTAAACTGTAGGGTAAAGATCCTGCAACAATTAAGAGGAAGCACTTAGCGAAAGTGGGAAGGAAAAACTCCCTTTTAACAGGAAGAAACCAGTAGAACCAGGTTCAGGGAGGGGCCATGACCAGAGTGAGTGAAAACAAGCAACAAGCTGGTTTTGGGGACGGTGGGCACCTGGCAGATCCCACGGATGCCTTTGAAAGAGGATGACAACAGCGAGAGGAAAAGGAAAGCTCGCCTTTATGTGCGTACAACCACAGGGGGAGAGTTTGGGCTGTGATCCTCCTCCAGTTATTGAATTATTGGTGCACTGGGACGCTCTTATTTAAAATAAATGCCAGTGTATGAAAATATCTTCGGTGTGTAGCTTATTCAAAGACTGTTTTGATCTGAATATACATTTTAGATTACTCAAGTTGCACATTCATGTAAACACTCTGACTCCATATAAATATTATAATTACTCCACGGCCTCCTTTATTATCCTTCATATGTAGATGACTGTGGAGAGTTTTTATTTATATACAGTAAGGAGCTGTTGGTTCAGAGTGGAAATTAAATATTTGCATCTGATATTTGTCTTTTATTGGTGCAGAAAGTGACGGGATTTGATTCCAGTTTGTTTTGAGTTGCTTCCTGTTATTAAAGCTCAACCTCTGATAAGAGCTGATGTGCAGTGTTTGCAGGTCCTGAAATCTTGTGGACTTTCACCTTCTCAGCCAACCTTACCAGTGGTTTAACTTGCTCGGTGTGTCCTTTTGAAGGCCAAACTAAGATGCTGATGTAGGGAAGAGGTTTTAAAAAGGCTCTGTCAGACATGTAGAGGTAAGCGTTCTATGTGTCTGTGTTACCTGTGCAATGCGATGGTGCTGCAGGTTTATGACTCTGGACACGGCCATCTGCATGCTGCCGAACACCGCCACCACCTCCAGCTTCTTATCATCAAAAGACGGAGCTCCAAAGTTCTGGAGGTGCAAGCGATAAAAATCAAACACCGTCAGATTCAAATTTAGATGAATTTGAAATGTAAAGTAAAAATTCTGATTTATTTTCTTGTCTTTTCTTTTTACTGAGAATGCTTCTGAAGGCCCGGTTGGACAACACTCACATTGTCCTCTTTGGTGCCTCCCCAGAAGTTGATACCGCCTGCATAGCTGGGGATGTTGAGGACAGCCAAGCCCTGCAGACTCGGCAGAGACATGGGAACCCCGTCACACTGTGGACAGAGGAGAGGAGATGCTTCAAGACGAGGAAAACTCAGCAGGTTTGCAGAAATCAGCTGACAGACATTTGTTTCCCTAAAGAAAACCGTTGGGTGTGTGTTCATGTACGCCTGCTTTTTACCTCCAGCTGAACTCTCTGCTCTAGGTTCTTGTACGTCTTCTGGACCAGCTCTTTGGTCCCCAGGACTCCGTACCACATCATGTTCTTGGTGCGACTACTGCAGAGGGAAAAGCAAACCAGTCAGGCCTGAGCACAATATGATAAACTGATGTGTTGCTTAACAAAGTGCAACTAAAAAACACCATAAAATCTAAAACTGAAGCAATTTAAGCAGAAATTCTTCTGCTGCTAGCCTTAGGTGGTCATTACTGGGGGAACTTTGTCATCTTGATCGGACGTTTCTTTCTGATATGCACCTTTATTTACTGGCATGACTGAGAATGTCACGGACTAGTAGGTCACATGTAGCGTAATGAACTGGGATTACTGTGGGCATTTACAAAGAGTGCAGTGACAAGATTGGGTGTAAGGTTGAACCCCACAGATTTGATGCGACTGACCCTGATGGATGTGTATTTATGGTGACACACAATTTAGAAAAAAAGCTAGAAAGCTTATTTTTATTGACTTGACATTGAAATAAATTGACTGTTTGAGGATTGTGCTTACACGTCATTTTGCCCCGTTGGCCCTTTATAATTAGGTTTGTGCGTCTGTGTGTTTGTTGGGGTTTTTTACCTGCATTTTTTCGGGTGCTCGTCTCTTTTGTTGTTGAACTCGAGGGAGATTTTGGCGTCCAGGCCGATGCCGAAGTAGTTGTTCATCACACACTTCTCTGAGCACTGTCTGTAATTATGAAGCATGCAGACGGTTTATTAATACCTGATTTTGTGTGAGTGTGTGTGTGTGTGTGTGTACTCATGTGTGCGCTTACACAGAGTCCTCGCTGAAGGTGACAGTGTTGAGGCTCTCTGGCTTCTCCAGGACGATGGGAGAGGTGGGACTCAAACTTCCTTGACCTGGATAGAACAGCGGTAATAGGAGAAGCGTCTTTAGATTGAAACTGGTGGCTTTTTTTAAGGAGTGAGGAACCTCCAAAGCTTTAAAGAGAAATCACTCTGTCCACTGCTTTGACTCTTTAATTTGCTAATGCATGAACTAAGAGCACTTTGGCGTGGCGCGTATCCCTGCTGTGATCAAACTTACGTGGCTCGGCGTCCTTCAGCTCCTCGCTGTTTTCTCTTTTGATGGAGGATGAAGACGACATCCTTTGGACCTGTGTGTGCCGGTTCTGCTCGTCAACCACTGACATGATGATAGACAACCGGTGAACTGCACGCAGCATGCTTGTATTTTACAAAATAAGCCAGCCCTGATGTTGTGCGCTAAATGACGAGAGAAGAACAGCGGCCTACCTTTCTCGGCCTGCTCGATGATCTGCCTGAGCGCCTTCTTCAGACTGTTCGCCCTGAGCATCAGCTGCTCTTTGGACCGGTACGTTTTGTCCTCCGATCCCGGCTCACTGCCACTTTCATCGTGGCTCGAGCCACCGCTCTCCTGGCTCGGCACCGTACCCGCCGGCACCACCTGGATGAAAGTACAAGTAAAAACCTATAAAACCTGTGAAATAGGCCCTGGGATGCTGCTGTTTGATGGCTTCTTTTGTGGGATTCCTGATATTATCCGACTTCTCCCATCAATCTGTTACATATTACGAGCAGCGGGAGCCCAGCATCACAATATCACCAAAGCAGCAGTGTTCAACCTGAAAACGTCTTCTCATTCATAATTTTTTACGATCCCTGCTTCGCAGCCCTCTACAGCGGCGCAACATCAGCGAGAGGCAGCAGTTATCATCCTTTAACGACAGAACTGCGGCTACACGCAGAACTTTGAATCAAAGGTAAAAATTCAATGCACTTCCCCTTTTACTGAGCAGAAAGTTTAAATCATGCTGACATTTTGAGGGCTGGGCTGTTTCTTCTAAAGCAATGACATCAATCTCTGGATAAAAGGCTCCACAGGGTGCAGAGGCACAGAAAGCTGGATGATGTTTTGCTCTTGAGCTCCCATGAGGAAACTTAAAATGTGTGCAAAGCCACCTTTTTCTTTTATACTTGACCTCATGTTTCAGACAGTCCTTAGTTTATCATTGCAATCCTTATTTTCTGTTTAGTTTGAATTCCTAGATACTGTATGTGTTTATTATTTGCAGTACAAATACTGCTTTGTTTGTTTTAGTAATTCGTCTACTGCGCAATCGTCAGTTCAAGACGACTGACTGGGAAGGGAGAGGCTATAATTAGGGGGAGACGACATTATCATGCATAATTATGAAGCAATCAATCATAAATATTAGGCTGTTTTTCAGTCTAAGCACTTTCATGAAGCAATAAAAATTAAAAGTATGGTTCACTTTTGAGATGAAGGCAGCTGTAATAAAAATGTTATTTATTGTAGAAAAAAAACTTCTGTTCAAGGTTACAAATAATCTTCTTGTGGCCTCTAGTAGTGGACTCATCTCTGTGTTTGTTCCACGAGATCTGAGTGCTACATTGGATACTGCTGACCACAATATTTAAATACATACATCAGAACATGCTGTAGGTATTACAGATACTGCACTTCAGTGGTTTGTATCATATCTATCTAACACACTCCAATGTGTTCATGGAGAGTCCTCTTCACACGCTGAGGTTAATTATGGAGTTCCACAGGGTTCAGTGCTAGGACCAATTCTGTTTACATTATACATTACAGATTATACATGCTTCTCTTAGGCAGCATCATCAGAAGGCCTAGCACTGCAGATGACACCCAACTTTATCTGTCCATGAAGCCAGATGACACACACCAATTAGTTAAACTACAGGAATGTTTCTACTCACTACTACTGAACTTTTAACATTATACAGATTCAAATGATGGTTGTTCAAGGACAGAAGGGAGCAAAGACATTTAAAAAAAGAAGCATTTATAAAGCCGTAAGGATAGAAGTAAGAATAAAATCAAAGTAGTGAAGGAACAGCGGTGGATAGGAGGTTACATAAGTGAGTCAAAACCTACAGGAACCCACATGCACGTTATTAAACTAAGTACTCTGTGGGAACTGTAAACATGATCTGGGTTCAGTATAACTGGTTGTGTTATGTCATTGTCAGTGTGGAAATGTTGGTGTGTTTGCACAGTTGTCACACTTGTTGTCATTACCTGGGCTTCAGCTTCCTCACTTAAGGCCTTGACGAGGGAATCGAGCTTCTCGTTGAGCAGCGCACACTGAGAGAGGAACAGAGAGGGAGATTTCCATTATCCGCATTGCTTTCTTTCTCACTTCAAAATTACACGAGTGCGGTGTAAATTTGGACATGCAGTACGCATCACTCTGAAATCGTCACTCTGTGAGGCTGCAGCAACACCTCAAACCAGCGTGAAAGCAATACTCGCTCTGATTTGGTGCTCGTGGGACTTTTATTTGGAGACTTGCGAGGCATCAACGCTGCTTCGCAGTATTTGGAAAAAGGCGGGTAAGTCAGAGGGTGGAAGCTTAAAAGATTTTTCTTAGTTTTTTAGAATCTTTTACGTCTCGAAGTGATTTTCTATGCAGAGACTCGAGCGGAAATGTTGTATTCAGGGGTTGTAGTCACGTGATTGTCATCTATGTGGCGTTAACTTGTCCACCATCAGGACAACAGACTGGATGCAAAAGAAAACTGCGTGCAACCAGCATTTGGTGAGTTGTGGTGAGCGTTTTCAGCAAACTACGACCAAAGCAGCCTTTTGGTGCAGCACCCTGTTTGCACCTGATTTCACCTAGCAACTGTGAACAACCTCTAGCAACCGTTTGCTAACTGGGAATGCATCAGACGGTCACTGACCGCTCTCTAAGCCTTTATATCTGAAGTGAGTAATACACCTGCTAGACATTAAACATGATTAAGGTAAGGACTCATTTACGGACTAGGATCTTGCCCAAGGATGCTTTGGCACGCTGCAGGAGGAGCTGGGGATCGACCCCTGAATTGGTAGAAAACTCACTCTACCACCTGAGTCGCCCTAAAATGATGTGAAAACTGGGGGTAAAATAACAAAAAAAACAGCAAGTGCATCCAACCCTGTTAGACTTTTGAGTGCGTAACACTAGATCAGACACAGCAAGACCTGAAATTTCTGAATTTAGATGTTATCCCGTCGTTGTATCCTATTAAGTCCCAAATAAACGAGAAGCAGCATGAAAATGATCAAAGCATGAGTGGGTTAGTGTTTTGTGCAGACAGCGAGGAGTGACTTTGACTCAGTTTTTAATCTTGCATTCAGACTTCCAGCTTCAGTGTCTCCATTTATTCTAATGAAGAGTCAAATAATTCAGCAAGAAGAAAACATGAACCGCCAAAGGCGCAGAACACTAAAGCAGGGAGTGATAACACTGAACCTTCAACTATATTTCACACTCTCAATTATACACACGCACACCTACACTTGCCCACTAGTTACTGTTATACAAGCTCTTACATAACCCACACGGCCGCACACAAAACCCATTTACCTTCTTTGCCATGGCATCTGCCTCCTCCTTGTTCTCCGTGGCTCTCTCGTACGCCTTCCCCACCTCCGCCACAAAATCATTCACCGTCCCACACAGAAATCTGAAAGGGGGGGACGTGAAGGTGAAGGTTAACGTGATTAACACAGAGAGTGAAACTAATTATACGGCTAACAGGTTTCAGATTGTGTGAGTCACTGTGCAGTTACTGAAGATTACACACACACACACACACACTCTTGTTTTATTGCCACCTACCTGCCTGTCAGCTACGTCGCCTCCACACAGTCACTATTTACTCACAGCTGTTACATTGCCGCTGCATGACTCAGCAGGGAGGCCTCTCCAAATTCTCACAGTCCTCGTCGTGCTTTTTAGCAAATATTGGATGCTGAAAAATGATCGCCTCTCGCCTTCTACAGAAACACGCAGTTTATGTCCTCCAGTGCTGCCCAGACTATTTATTTTACTTCTATATTAGATGTGTGGAAATTACACGTCTCATCGCACCTTTTTAATGAATTTAAGCGTCATCTTTGAAAGGTAAAGCTTGTAGTGCTGATGAATATCTATTCAGCTTCACCGGTGCTACAATCAATCACGTGCAATGGCTCAGCAGCTGCAGGTGACGCGCTAATAACGGTAAAGATGTCACTAAAGGATAGAAGATACAACTTTATCTGGAAGCTCTTTTTAAGGTGTAACTGCTTTTAAGCAGAACGCCCAGAGGCTCTTACAAGATGTTTGCCAGGTGGACAGACTGGTTTCTACTGTTCAGATTAGTCAGATACAGTTACTCCATAGATTATGCTTTTGTAAACTTTCTTCTCATAGTACTTTTATAGTGTAGCGGTTCACTTAATACACATATCATAGTACTTTTAGTCCCCCTAACATATATCTCTATGTATATCATATGTTTCTATAAAACAGCCACTATCTGATGTGTGATTAAAAAAAGGTCCAAAAACTTCATTATGTTTACATTTAGTAAATTTCTTGAAAGGGAAGTTCCTGTTTCTTCCTGTTAAAAGGGAGTTTTTCCTTCCCACTGTTGCCAAGTGCTTGTTCAAAGAGGATGGTTTGATTTAGAGCTGGGCGATATGAGATTTTTTCATATCACGATATGTTTTTTTCATTTCAGGCGATAACGATATCTATCACGATATAAGCCAAATAACTATATTTGTAAGATTTAAATGTGCCGTTGCTCACAAGTAAAATGTGAAATAATCAGCAGCTTGTTTTTATTTAAATATTTATTTCCCATAATAAGTTCAACAGGGTAGATGTACTTAAGGAACATGAGACTTTTTCAGATAAATAAAGGCAAATATTGCAAACTACACAAAAGGCAGCCGCTAAAGCGTTTAAGTTTCAAAATAGAACAAACAAAACAGACTAAATTGTCAATTCCACTTAGAAACAAAATATTAATTCTAAAAATAAATCTTAGTTTGTTTTACAGAAGAACAGACAAAACTGACTAACTTTTGTCAATATCAAATAAACTGAGAACTAAAAGGAAATTCTCAATCTCTCCTTGTATAGCTGAGCTTTTCAAACAGTTTTAACAGTTACTTTAGTCTGACAAAAGCCGAATGACGAATTAGCGCTTCCAGTCAGAGACTGAGGCTACGTCCACACGTACACGGGTATTTTTGAAAACGGAGATTTTCCGTTTTCGTTTTAAAAAATAATCCCGTCCACACATAAAGGCAGAAATGAAGGAAAACGCTGCTATGAACATGCCAAAGCAGCAGGTGGCGCTAGATTCCTAACCGTGCAGAAATGTTGGCCAATCAGAAGTCTAGAAGCCTCGGTGGGAAAAAGTAAACAAAGCTGCGGCATAGAAGCAGAACCGAGTCGTATGTGTGGAGGGACAGTAACTGTGTGTGTATGTAAGCATTTAAACACTGCAGAGAGTAGAATTAACAGTAACAGTATTGTAGAAATTCATTTCACCGAAACAATAACGTGGCGCACAGTGTGACCCATGCACCAGTTTATTGTATTTCCAGACTTGCTTTCGGCACATTTACAGTGCACGCTACTCTGTTTTTTGTCAGACTTGAAATAGCCGAAATACCTTCACACTACGGAACTTCTATGGCTCTTCCGTTCGACAATCTCTCCGGCGTTGGAACCATCATCTGTTTTCTCTTCGGTCACGCTCGGTTGATTTTTCTAGTCGGCACACTCATTTCCTCCATTACCCGCTGGCTGCTTCGCAAACAAACACACGTGCGGCTTGGCACTTGTGCTGTACGTAACAAGTCACGCGACGTGACGCTGCGGCTGTGATTGGTTCGGCTCTGCGCTACTTAATTTGGATTGGCTGAACTTTTTTTTTTATTTTTTTATTTTAAGAGGACAAGAGCGGCGAGGTCTATCGCGATAGCTTAATTTCTCTATCGAGTAAAAGTTATATCGCGATACATATCGTTATCGTTCTATCGCCCAGCTCTAGTTTGATTGTTAGGATTTTCTCTGCATACTGTAGGGTCTCTACCTAACGATATCAAACACTATGAGACCACTGCTGGTGTGATTTGGTGCTATATAAATAACTGAACTGAATCTTCCCTGCACACCTTGGACGTCCAAAAGCAAAAATCAACTTCTGTTTCAAACTGATCCAAATTTGTGTGGAGGATGATCACTTGCTGTCACCTCGGAGCAAGAAGGTCCTTGGTTTGAATCCACCACCTAGCACCTTGAGGAGTTTGCATGTTCTCCCCGTGGCTGTATCGGTTCTGTCCGGGTATTCTGAGCTCCTCCCACAGCCCACAGGGTTAACTGGCAAATCTAAACTGGACGTTTGCGTAACGGATGGCTGTCTGTCTCTCTGTGTTAGCTCTATGATCGACTGAGGACCTGTCCAGGGCGTACCCCGACTGTCACAGGGATAGGCTCCAGAGTCCCTGCGACCCTGAATTGGATAAGTGAAAGAAACTGACAGAACTGGGGTCTCTAGATATGAGATATTAGTTTAAAAGAGCCCAAAATGTTGCATTTCAGGCCCAACCTGCTGGATTCGCAATTTAAATGCGTTGCAGCCAGCATCACTGAGGCACAGCTAACATATATTCCGGTAACAGACTTCAAGGGAGAGATTTAAAAATCAAATCCACAATGAAAGAAGTCCAGAGGTGCATCAGGGGATGATCCTGAAGGAGAGACTAGCTTAACTGTAAACCAGGTGAGGTTTTAGATTTTTGTGTGCCAAATCCCAGAACTCTCTCGAACTTTCTCGTAAATCTAGCACACTTATTTGTCTCTACTGTCCCTGGCATGTTAGTGGGAGATCATTGTTAATGTTTAGAGGGCTCCATTAGAGTGTGACGGCAGGCTTACATTACTTACTCCTCTAATGGCTTCGCTGGCAGAGTGACATCCCATTTCTTCCATTAAGTCCCGGCCCTGTGCAGGAGCTCCACCAGACTCGTCTATGAGTTTTCACTGATAGTAAACTCAGGGTGAGAACAGCACCCAGCTGAACTCCATAAATATTATTTTAATGTCATTTCGTGCTTGAATTCTGTTCACACATCAAATCCTGTTAAAATTCTGTTTGCTGCATTAAAGTTTTTTAAAAAGAAGTTATTATTGTTATATTTCATGGAAAATCTGCTGTGAACGTGTCCTGAAAGTCCCCGAGGTGTTGTAAATGTGCTGCAGGTCTGAACTAAAATAAGCATTGTTTTAAAACGAGTCCTGCTGCACCGTTCCCCAAAGGGAGACGACTAATGCACTAATGCACTTAGGATGACCCCTAAACACTGATTCATCTGTCTCGTTCACTCAGACACGCTCGCACTCTCAAGTGTATGTGTGACCTCAGGATGAGAGCAAAGCATATACACACATTTAAAAAATACCAAGACAATCACTCGACATCCCCGTCTCATCGTCAGCCCCTCTCCCAGGCTTCATTCACCCATCATTATTATCCTTTACCCTCCCATCTACTACTTTCCTCCCCTCTTGTCTCATTTCTGAGTTTGGAAGCATTCGTGGCACGTACTTGGCAGAGGAAATGACATCACTGTGTTTGTCCGAGTCCAGGATCTTGGCGAGGTGGGAGGCCACGGAGTCTGCATACTGAGTGATGTGAACCTGAGAAGAAGAGAGGAAGGTTTCAAGTTAACAGAGAAACCAAAGAAACTTGATCTGTAGTTTAATCAAACGCTCTGGTTAATGAAGTGCCACAAGATATTTTTCTCTTTCATCTGGAAATATTAATTTACTGGTATTGGCACTAATTATGTGAGTTTAAAGGACCTAAGATGACATTTATTGTTTTTCTTTTTAATAGAGGCTGTAACCACTGACTACTAGCATAAGCCTACTCAGATCGTTTATTTTAAGATCTTTTTTTGAGAACTGAAGCAGCAAAATCATCCACTTTTGGGCAATATGGAACCCAAACTCAGTCCCCTAAAGATGATTAACATTATTATCTTAGATAGAATTAATTATCAGATTTAATGTAGCTAAGATTAAATTAATTTCAGTTTTATTTTGGCCAAAGATTTTGCAACTAGCAACAGGTCAGGAACATTATTTGGTGAGTTTCTCAGAGATGAGGTATGGGCAGAGGTTCACCACTTTGCAAAATAACTACATCTACAAACTGTGGAGCAATTGCAAAATAATCTAATTTGTGAAAGCTTTGACTGTCTCATCCACATTTCCTAACACCGTCAATCTCTGTGCGCAAACGGCAAGCCTGAATATGTTTTTTCAAATGGTACATTTTCTTAAATGCATGATTAGTACGGTATCTCTTGTCACAAGTGCCACATAAACCTGTGCGACTTCTTTTCACAGGTCATGTTTGACGTGACAAGGCATGAATTACCCGCTCGTATTACTCATCCATTCACAGGAAATTCAACTAAATTCATCTGCGTTTAAGAAAACGTCAGTCCAGGTTTGCAGTTTGTGCAACAAATCCTTCTGCAGAGCGGGCATGTACACTCCTGTGAAGAGGTGCACCTGATGATTCAAGAGCCCGCAGAGCTACCTTTAGCCTCAATGATGTGAAGTAAACGTTTACTGCTATGGAGGAATTGCACCTCACTCTTCTTTACGACCGTGTTTCAGTTCATTCATTTGTTTATGCACAGCTCTAATGTTTCATCAACTTGAGCTCTGGACTTTGACTGGACCTTCGCGACTTAACTGAGGCCTGGAGAGCAGTAACGTTGAACTCATTTTACATCGTGGGCCACATACAGCCCACTTTGAGCTTGGGCTCAACCCTAATAAGCTGTAAAGTTACAAAATTTATTCCCTCCTTTGTGTTTTCAAAAGCTGTCCCAGTAGGCCAGACTGGAGTCTTTGGTGGGCCAAAGTCTTAGATGAAGCTTTTGTGGGGTTTTCGCCGTTTCTCTGAGCATTGCACTCTGAGCAGGTAATCAAGAGCTACTGATGAGCAGCTCTCACCCTACTTACCCTCTGAATTCCTATAGAAGAGGTAAGGGTGGAGTTAGTCAATCCCCATTTATCACTCAAAAAACTCCAGTTTCTTTGGAATTTTACTGCAATGGCAAAATCATTTAGTAAAGAGGATTAATTTATGTGAGTGAAGATGATTTTAGCACGTTAACCACCATCTACTGCATATCTGGCATTTGAGAGGCAGCGCTCAGCTTGAATTGAAAACACAGAGCTGCCCTTTGTCGATATCACCGCCGCTCCCCGTGGTTTGAGTCTGATTGCTTTGGTTGCAGCTGCCAGGCTCAACTGATTCTCAGCGGATGTTTTCCAAAATAATTTCAGAGAGCTTGGAAGCTCAGCCATTTACGGTCACCATCTGTCAAGAGACAGACAGCCTCTTTTTTAAAAACAAAAACAAAAAAAAAGGAGCCGTGCGGGGTGATTTACCTGTAGAGGAGAATCGAGGCAGTCCTCTTCCTTCACTATCGGCGTCTGTTTATTGGTGGTGGGCACCTCGTATGTCATCACGCTCCATCTAAGGAACACAGAGTGATAAAAAAAAAAAAGAAAACCGTTATCAGATAATCACACAGAGATAAGACGCAACAGCCTCCTTATCCTGTTCAAACAGCAGGTCAATGAAGAAATGACCTGCAGTTCAAGGTGAGTTCAAAGAGAAGTTTGACCTCTGCTGCCTATAAAAAAGTTTACGTTATCATTTAATTTCACCCCAAAAGACGTCACAACTCGCAGCGTGTGGTAAAGCCTACACTGTCCTTTTACTCCAGAATAGTTTGTTTACTTGAATGAAAACCAAAAGACAAAATTGGAAGAAGCAGCCATCTGCCGTGACCGGTTGGGGTAGATGATTAACAGTTAAAGAAAACATACCCCAAACTCATGGGTGAAGCATGTAAGGCATTTTATCTCCCGTTTGCATCATCGCCCGCATGAAGAACCAGGAAGAAGGCCAACCTGAACAGTTACATTTACAGCCAGGTATGTAGAGTATGCTCCATCACTAAGATAAGCTTCAGGTTATTTTAAGTGACAATAAAGGGAGTGTCCAAATGCTGGCACCACGCACTGTGATTGGTTCTTTATAGTCCCAACGCCATTGGAAAACAGCGTAGATAGGATAGGGTCAATAGAGTCAACTCACGACATTCCTGGAGCCTGACAGTTTTTAACAGCAGGTCATAGGTGTGTGTGTCAGATTTTCAAAATAAAAGCCTTTGTTTTTCTCAATTGAATACACGTGCGCTTTAAAAATCTGTGAATTTTTTTTAAACATAAAAGCCTCATTTAATTCCAGGAAGTTATTGAGTTCACAAAAACGGTGTCTAATTTTCAAAATAAAAGACTGAGTATTCAATGAAAGCTACAAAGAGGCTTTGATGGTGGCTCTATAATGTAAAAAAATGAAGATACATAAAATATAAATAAATAAATCTGCCAAATCAAACATGAGGGTTACTCGCACTGTGACTTATAAAAGCCTTCTATTTAGCTTTGTTTTAACTTTTTACAACAAGTATGAAACTGCTCTCTCCCTTCAGCGTTTGAAGCCAACCTGTTTACCTCCAGCTCTTTAGCATCAACCTACAGACTGAGTCCGGCAGTAGCAGCAACCCCCCACGATTTCTCCAGAATCACACATCAAACATAAGGTCCAGGGCCCAGAATCGGTCCCCAAAAGGACTCCCATCTGGCCCACTGGACGAGTTTGGAAAATGTGGAGGAGTGAATAACTTTGAGTTTTATCTGTATTTTCATAACTTCTACAGATAAGAACCTCCCCCATGGTTATTAATACTAAACCAATGTAATTAAGTAACTGTTTTTTTTATTATCTACTGTAAAAATTTCTGATGGGTACAGTGGTTTAATTAGATAAATAGAAATCGAATGGTTTCTGTGAGTTAATAAAAAACCTTGTTATTTATAATTACTGTCCAATGACATGCTACCGATCTTTCTGTCCTTTTACACATTTATTTCTTACAACTTAAGCCGAAAGAGCCTTGTTGACAGACTTCTTTCATTTACTACAGCAGCATTTCTTTCTCATGTAAACAACCAAGACGTAGTGTTGGGCACAGCCATTAAAAGTTTTAGGTTTTACTGGTTCGGCCCACTTAAGATCAAAGTAGTTTGTATGTGGCCCACAATGTGAAATGAGTTTAACTTTCCTGGTCTAGTTCGTTTACTTTAGTAAAGTTTAATATATTTGCTCTTTATTAAAGTTTATCCATGTCGTGGCCCTTACTCCTTCTATTACAAATATTTTACTTTGTTCAAATCATTCATTATAACTCTTTACTTCCTTATTATTTTGCAGATTTTAAAATCCAAATCCAATTTTTCCTGAGCTTAAACGCCACACTCTGTGCTTGATATTCCAGTTTTCCGATCACGTATTCAGTTTTTTGGTCGTGGCAGCACCTCTGAGCGACAAGTGAGCCTCACAAGGAAGTGCTAAAAACTGCAATTCCACTCGAGGCTGAAAAGTCACAGACTCCCACGTTAAAATGCCCAAATCTGCAGCAGAAATAAACATGTTTACAGACATCATTAAGTAACAGCTGTGCCAGCACAGGCAGCCACTAGCTGTCTGCTGGATGTCACGTTAGATAATTGGAGCCACTGGACCTCTAGGCAGTGTGGCGTTGGACCCTTCTGGAAAACTTTTAATCTAATTATCTGACAAAAATGATGACCTACTCTGTGGTTAATTGTGCTATGAGTCAAAATCTTAAAAATAAGGTGCAAGTAGAAGCGGACATTTAAGAGGTCACTGTTGGATTGTTTAAAATCGCTGAGGCTAAGGAAGGCTGTGTTGGATTCACATGATGGCACACGGGGAGAAAAAAAGCTCGCTGCGGCTCATTTTCTGGTTTTAATCGGCACCATTTATGGCAAATATGAAAAGGTGGTTTCCAACATTCTGTGAAGCTCGGGGGCTCTGTATGAATTTGTCTGTGCACTCAGTCCGTTTCATTTTGTGCCCGTCGCTGGCTGAACTCTGTGGCATTAAAAGTTTTAATTTTTAATTTTATAAATCTTTCTCAGGAGTGCAGACAGAAATGAATAGCCTGTAGTACTTTTATTTAATTCTTTTTATTACTTTTAGTATCACCTGCTGCTGTCTGCAGCCCTTCAATGAACCTAATGAAGCGAAATATAAAAACCTAACAGGACCAGATCTGTTTTTCATTAATCCGTTCATCTGGGACATCCTCCTCCAGCAAGTTATTTCAAGAAAACACCGTGAACATCTCTCGTCTCACAACCCAAACAAATAAATTAAACTGCACTTACAGTGCACTAGCAGTAACAGCTAAAAGCACTTCAGTCTGGACCTTTAAATTCAGAGGACTTTTACAGGAGCCAACCCAGCTGAAACCAAAGTTTCCACCCTCACTCCCTCTGGTCTTACCGATCCAGCATTTTGGTGGTGGCTCTCTCCAGCTTCTCCAGGATCTGTAGGAGCTGAGCGTCATCGTCGCAGAGGCCGCCCCAGCCCAGAACGCGAGCCAGGTCGTTACCTGTGCCCAGAGGCAGCACGCCCAGCTGACACTGCAGACACGTGGAGAAACGAGAAACTGATGCAAAGTACAGAACAATAAAAAGCAAACAAACTGATGACTACGACAAAGCTCACTGCAATGGCTTAGTTTTGCACTACATCTGTCTTCTGGGACATCCTCACCCTTTCCTGTGCTTAAAAATATACTTAGACGCCCAATAACATTTGGCTACATGTCTTTGATTTGTTTTAGCTTAAACTGCCTAGCTGCTGATCTGACATGACTTTGACGAATTTGGGGGTAGTCCTCTGCCTTCTTTATTACATCCACTTTGTGCAACGTACCAAGAGCACTGATAGTGAAACAGCCCCAGAGCACGATGCTACCATCACCATGCTTGGCACCACCGTGGCTGCAGTGCTGCTGTCTCCAGAGGGCACTGGGCATGTGTATATTTGTCTTATATTTTAAAATAATTAAAAATCACCATGACATTCATTCCCAGGATGAGTGGATATAAACTTCTAACCACACCCGTTGGCCTGACAGCAGCAGACAGAAAAGTGATGCTCATTTAGCGCCGGTAATAAACTGTCTGTAGTTAACTTCTCTGAGAGGTTTGTTTCAACTGCAATGTTAAATGATCAACAAATCTATAAAAATCATGCTGAGGTTACAAAAATTCTGACTCCTTGATTTGTTCATCTAACATCTTAAAGCTGATGCTGACTTAAGCGGTTAATCTTATTCATTTAGCCTGGAACAAAACTGATTAGACGTGGCACTTTATATAAAATTAGTATTAATTTAACATAAAAGCCATGTTAATCTGCCACAACATCAATTTATGTGAAATTAATTTAATAAAATGAATGAATTAGTTCAGCTAAGGAGGCTGTGTTGCCCTTCTCTCTACCATGAACCACTCCCTCTCCAGTCAGGATCAATGTTATATTAGACTTCGATTATAGACTCAAGTATGTAAACTTGGCTTATTGTTGGTGTTTCTTCTGAAAGCACCTTTCGCCAGCATCAAGATTAACACAACAACAGGTATCTCGCTGCTTTCTCCTACCCATCGGCGTTACATCATCGGCAACATCCACTCCTCCTCCTCCTCGTTGTTCTCACCTGTTTATGGAGGTTGAGTTTATCCAGCTCTGAGAGCACCCAGCCCACGCTGCCATCTCCTCCGCACACAAGAATACGAAATGTCACAAACTTCTGGAAGAGGCGCAGGCTGAGGAGGAGAGAACGAGAGGCAGGTGTTTACAGAGAGCAACACTTATTAAATGTTCTACTGGAGAACGACCCGTAGATATTACAAGGACTCAGAAAGAAAAAGCTCTTAAATACCCGAGCTCTGGCCCTCCGTTCATCAAGTCAAAGACCTGCGCTGGGTTCAGAAGCTGCTTGAACTTGCGGAGGAACTTGACCCCCTGGTTGTCCCCGCTTTTAGAGTTGACCAAGACCAAAAGAGGGCTGGAGCAGGACGCCGAGGTGGCCTTCCAGAAGCCTGTAAACGAGCAGAAATGTTTGTATAGCTCACAGCGTGGAGTTCAAACGCCACTGGGACCGTGTTCAAACTGTAAACTGCTGATGATAGATGCACAAATTCCAGGGATAAGGGTTAGTAACTTGGAATTACAAATTGTCAGTGTCAGTAGAAAAAGCCAAGTCAGGCTAAGTCACAATTTCATTACATGACTGAACTTTAAAACCTACTGTAAAAGTAATACTGTGTGTCCATGTGGGTGGGAGTAAGAGGTGTCTCACCGTCTGAGTCGATGCTGTTAAGTGCAGTTGGAGGGATGATGGACACTCGACATTGGCCCAAGGGACACACCTTCCCCATTTGTTCCTTACAGCTGTTATGGACCTGTGAACGCACATGCACACACACATACAGAGTCAGTGGTCTCCAGTAATTCTATATTTCAGTAGAAGCAGAAAGGTCATTACATCCCTCTGAAACCCACCAAAATGCCAGTTCTGTAACCTTTACAAATGCCACTGTGATTCATTTGAGTGTGCGAGCCTGTGTATGCGCGTGTGTCTTTGTATACCGAGGATCAGACTTTGCATTATGTGTGCCCGTTTGGCCTGAACGCTCAAAAAACACAATGCCGCTCTTGCTAAATGGAACAAGAGGATAGAGTAAAGCTACATCTCTCTGTGTGTTTGAATGCTTCCACTGGACTTTTCTGTTTGACTACATCAGTGTTTCAAAACCCACTACAGTAGAGCACAAACATAATAAAAGACAGGCTCCTGTGTACTCCTGCAGAGCGGCTGTTTCAGGCTTTCCAGCGCGATGCTTGGGCTGGTCTTTTGGTGTACACTGGGTGAAATGACACTAATCCATAATGTGAGGGTAAGTGGTTATAGTGCAAACCACATGGGTAAAAATGCACTCAGCAGCCCGATGCTCACTTCAGTAATTTCCCAGTTATCCCAAATCAACTCCCAACTCATCTCATCTACTGACTGAAGGTTGGAGGTTCGATCATTGGGGAGGATACTGAACCCCAAGGTCTCCTTCCAATGTTAGTTAGTAAGTGTAGTGCTTGTATGAATGCATGATTAAGGCACATAAAACGCTTTGAGTGCACTAGTAGAGTGGAAAAGAGCTAAATCAATCAATCTGTTTACAGAGTCTCCTGCCTAATTGTACTGTTGCACTTAAGTAATGGGAACTGTATTTCACGTTAAAACATGTGGAAGAACTATATTAAAACTATATATATGCACACTCTGGTTTTACTCTAGTTAATATTAGAGCTGCAGTTTCATACTTTCTTTGCCACTTGGGGACAGACGGTATGGACGCAGCTCTCAGGTCAGAAAGCGCCTTAAACCTGTATTTTCTCTGAAGGCCAGCAGATGGAGATAGCTGTGACTGGAAAAGACTTTCTGTCCTACTGAGGTTTCTCATGGGATGTCATACGTGCTTCGCTTAACAGTTGGACGTGGTACAACACTCAGTTGCTAGGGAAACTGGCTGGCTTATTCCCCGACTGGCTGGTGGTTCATGGAGGTTTCTGCGTCTTACTAGTTGAAATCGGTTGCAAAGAAGGTGCCACACGGTTGTAGTTTTTCATGTTTGCCTGCAAATACTTGCTAACTACTAGTCCACTGGTAGTTAAATTTGAAGAAGTGAAGTGAAGAAGGTTCACTTTCAAAGTAAAAGTTATGCTGGTTGCACATTTCAAAGAAAGCAACTTCGAAGGCAAACGGTCTCCATTTCTGATTTCTGTTGCACATCTTACTGTGTTTGTGTACGAGCCCATCGCCGACTCGTCTGCAGGCCTGTGGGATTTAGCATTTATATTCCCAGCCACTGCCATCAAATTTGATTAGTCTTCCTGTTTGTTCCACTGCTTTCTGTTTTCCTTGTTTGTTTGGACTAGACTCTTGAAAGAAAAACAGCAGCCAAAGGAACTGACGAAAAGAAAAACCAAAACAACCCCATGGGCAAAGAAACAGAAATCACTTGTGTGGGGACATCGTAGTAGATTGTTCTACTACGATGTCAATATTTCTCACTTGTACAGTCGGGTCTAGTACATCACAGCTACTGCAATAAAAAAACGAAACGTTTCTGGCTGTAAAACCAGAACAATGGGCTGAAAGGCAATAAAATGCTCCACGGATTTCAGGGGCATCTCTCTGTAAAACTTTTACATATTCTTTTCTATTAGGCAAGATTATTTTATCCATTTTATACGTGGAAACATTACAAAATAATGGTTTAAATGAATTTAAAAGCATGAAAAATTAACTAAAACGTCTACGTATTTTATGCAGAATTTGAAGGACTTTAATTTTATGTTAAGATGCACCAAGTGCTGTTGGTCCTTGTGCCACTTTCTTTGCGGGATTATAACCAGCCTGTCAATGCCCTCCTAAATATTATTAATACTCCAGCGCACACAAAAAATGATTCTCCACATCGTGCTTGAGGCGGTCGAAGCGTCGGGTCAGTTTCAGCAGCCCTGCAGCTGACAGGAATTTATCAGCCCCTGTTCCATTTCTCATTTTAACTTTCCTTCCTATTCCTCCTCCCCTCGGGGATCTCTGCTGCCAATCTATGTGCCGTCCCATTAGTCTGATGACTCTGCTGAACTTCTCAGACCTTGAGTCTTCGGAGGAGGTGAGAGCGGGAAGTCAAGGACAATAAAAAGCTCTTGGTTGTTTTTTCCAGAGAAGTGGGAGGAGCGTCTCATGTGGAGAATCACAATTTCCTGCGCATGAGTCAACATGTCCCAAGGGCAGACAAACAAATAAAGGGATAATTGAATCTTATGAATTTATCTGAATTTGATCTCTCTGTTCTGTACGGAGCCGCTCACACGGTTCCAGATAACGAGACGTGTATCGTGCTTAATGAAAACCCTGCGTTCATATTTAAATGTGACAAATGATGCACTTTTATTTTGCTGACAACATCACTTCCCGAATTACCTCCATTATTGGATGGAGCTGCTTTGAGTCTGTTTGCATCGCACACTTTTCCCAGTGCACCCCTGCTATGACTCCATTTCCGTGGGCATCGACGCATTCGAATGACAGAAGTTCAAATAAGAAAGGCTGGAAATAACGCTCAGCTAAAAGCAATGCCCCAGATAAACACTAATATTGATTCAGCGTGACAGTTTTTGATGGGATGGAGGCTAAACTCAATCCACACTTACGATAGCCTTGCACCAGAGGCAGCGCCAGTCCTGCAGTCGCCTCACGCTGCCACAGTTCTTATCACACACCACACATTTGGCGCTGACGGGCAGATTGCCTTCCAGCCACTGGTGGGGCATGGACACCTGGAGGGAAAAATAAATAAACAAAGCATATCAAATGAAGCCCTTCTGCTCTAAAGACATCAAACCAAAGGTATGCACATCAGGCAAAATAATTTGCATGAAAACAAAACCAAATGCAACTCGTGAGTAAGCCTCGGCTCGTACCCCATCCTCATCCTCAATGATGTCATTTCCTATGGAGGCTAGCGTGGTCCACTTGCAGTTGTTGGTGGAGCGAACAGCACATCTCTTGTGAGCCTTGAACTTACAAACTGCAGAGGATAGATGAACAAATATCATGTCAGACACACTGGAAGTCTCCACTTTTATCCTCTTCTATTTGGGTGAGTGTATGATGTAAGCTTCCTGATGGTCACAGTGTGTGACTGTACTCCTGATAGAGCTGTGTAAAACTATGCGATAACATGATGAGACAGTGTACATATGGACTGGAGAGCAGCTGGAGGGGGTGCTAAAAACTGCAGCTCCTCTAGTCTGAGGCTGCTCTAAACGAGGGCTGGTCCCCATAGACTCCCATGTTAAGAGGCACAACTTTAAAGCAAAGACAAACATGTTTGCAGCCTGCTGCAAAACTCAGTTTTAGTTGGAAAGCATGTGCAGTATAACGTGGTTTTTGATGCTTAAAGTTATCAATTGGGGCGTGGCCTCTTTGAGCGACAGTCACAGTTAAAGCACTAAAAGCTCGTTACAGTCATCTGCACTTTTGGTCACTGAAGCTCTGATATTTTATTTCTGTGTTATAGGTTATAACAGCTATCTGTGCTATAGCTGACATGCTAAGGCTCTTTGAGGTGGCTGCTGTTGTTGTGAATTTTATATAAATGATATTTAAACTGAGTCCAAATATGGTCACTACAAGTTAAACAAAAAAACTAAGCAGGGATCCACAAGTTCAGAGGTGGTTACTGCTTAATTACTGCTGAGTTTTGCCATCATTTAGATACAGTCTATGGTAAATGTACTGCTGGGTTTTTAAAGCACGAGAACAAAATTAATCTGAAGCAAGGACAGTGGGTCGACTAATTAGAGTTAATCAGTTAATTTCTTTGTTTTACCTAATCAACTTCATATTAGGGACCAAATTAAAATAAAGTGTTACTTAAATACCTGTAACACTTTCTTTCTTCAAGATATGTTGTGCTGAAATTAAACAAAAGGAGCCCTCAGGTACTAACATGTTCTCTGAGAAGAGAAATTCTCTTTAATGGTAATTGGAAACCTGCAGCCTCAATCACACAGACCTTGAGTCTAGTGATACCCTGGCAACATGCAGTTGCTAGGGAAAAACGTGTTTTTCCTGATCAGTTGGCGGGTTGTTGTTAGCAGTCGCTGGGTACATGGTGCTTTTACTTTGAAGGAGACTGGTCTCCTTTTCTAGTTTCTTGGACTTTGAGGTCGACATACATGGATATTTTGGTAAACCTAGATTTTTGTGTGTTTTGGCCTTTCTTGCACGTGTAAATGCCGTTGTTTGTTGGATTTTGAGCTGCCGCTTAAGGGTTATATGGCGACCTGCTGCTCTGGCATGATCTTGATAGACTTTGAGGTGGTTTTACGCATTTTAATGTTCACTGAGATATTTTTCAAAATAAGCTCTTAAAATCCTGTCCTCTTCAGAAATTGTTCCGTCTTCCTCCCTTCTAAACCCCCAACCGCAGATGGCTGCTCCTCCTGGTTCTGCTCAAGGTTTCTTCCTGTTAAAAGGGAGTTTTTCCTTCCCACTGTCGCCAAGTTCTGGCTTACAGGCTGTCGTTGGATTGTTGAAGTTGTCTCTGAATTACAATTGAATGTGTTGAGTGGATTTAAAGTATGTCTGTAATCTGATTTTTACCCCTGATATGAGAGGTGACGTACTTTATACAACTGTCTCCAGTTGTATCACAAACCTGTTAAGCAACCATTGTCACAGTGCAGGAAAGAGCTTTAAAGCTACTTTATTACTGCATATCAAGCGCAGACAAAGAGAACGCTGGTGATGTAATTTTTCTTGTTAGACCAAAAATGGTAGGATTGTTTCTTAGAAATTAATGCATGAGTGACTCGACGTTCCAGTGACTTCATATGAGTGAGCGCAAGAACACAGATGCAGTGTGTGTGTCCATGTGTCTACGTGCCTTCACAGGACAGGCCGTGGGAGGTGACACCTGGCAGCGCCTCTCTGCAAACGTTGCAGAAGGTCGGTCTGGCGTGCGAGCAGGCGTACCAGTTGTGCATCCCGGAGAAATGCTCCATATTAAACTGACTGGCCTGGGGGGGTGGGAAGGAGAAACATTGAGGTTGAAACGCGTCAGCACTTCTCTACACAAGAGGAAACACAAAAGGACAAAAACGAGAACTTTCCCGGAACTACAATTAAAAAAAAATAACTAGGCTGGGGTAGGAGAACGATGGCTGCACAATTCATCACCTGCTTAAAATCACATCACATGAATAACTAGAGATGAGAAGGCAAAAATTGAAACCCCAAATTAACTTTTATAATAAAAAGCCTAGGAAGGCCAAAAATCAAAGAGAATATAAGCTCATAAAAAAAAATCAGAGCCTCCACTTTATAACCAATTAAAGAGGAGGCTTGGTTTTATGAGGACATCAATCGGTAGGCAAAGAGCTGAAATGAGAGGCAGATAAAAAGGAGACGAGAAGATGTGAAGGTGGATCATTTATGTGAAAAACAGATGCAAGAAGAACTGAGCTGTGAAAGCCTGGTCTCATCAAAATTAATTACACACTCATGACTAGCTATTATCTAATGATAATCAGTTTGGCCCAGTTTACTCTCACGTCAGCCAGGAGAACGAAGGATGGGGCTGAAACATAACAAGAGCCCGACACAGAGATGAGAAGCACCAACCTCGTAGGTTTCCCACTTTTGGACGGATTTCAGCGCCGTGATCCAGTCCTCCATTTCCTTCCTGCTTTCAGCGCATAACATTAGTTTGCGAAATGGAGTGATCACCTGAGAAAGAAAGAAAGTGGAAAGCTTAGAAGAGAGCAAAAAACTTGACTCCAATCTTTGAATTTCTTGTAGTTGTTGAGCAATATGGCATGACAGGCTAATGGAAGCACCAGCTGTTCTTCAGATATATGTCCCCAAATAAAATTCTGAATTAAACAAACTTATTAGAAGTTATCAATCCTGAAGTTAATTAAGCCTGGTATGAAGACGACTTTTACTTTTAAGACGAATGTTCTCTGTTTCCGGATTGCGTCGCTCTTTTTCAGGTTTCTACTGCTTGGTGGTTAGCTAGCAAGCGTGCGCAAACAAGTTGCCGTCTTCAGTGCAAACTACGGGCAGTCTCCTAGAGACCAAAGCAATCAGAAGGTTTCTGTGCAGCTCTGTATACCCCTTAAGTTCAATTCCTACATTTTGCTTTAAACTTTTTTATAAGCCAAAATTAACATTACCTGTTATATTAAAGTGAATAACAAACACACCTTGCTAACCAGACAAGCTAACTTAGCTAACTAAATTAGCTGATTAGCAGTAATCTTTTACACTAAAAAACAGCCATGTCACCACCAAATAGCTGAGCTGGCATCCATTAAAATGGTCTATTTCTGACCTAGCATTAGTCCATGTAGGCTATTTTGTCATAATTTGCCCTTAGAAAAGTTTTAAAGGGCCACCTTGTAGTCAATTATAAGGCCTGTCTTGGGCTTACTGTGAAACTGTTGTTGATGTTCTTGGTGCTGGTCTCAGCCACACTGGCATCTGATAGGTCCACTTCATCAAAAATTAGGGACTAATGGGAGAAAAAAAACCCATCAGCTTATTTTTTAGCCAGTTACATTTAAATAAAAATGTTACAGTTTAAGAGCTACGGCGGTAAAACGATCACACAGTTCTGTACCTTGCAGTCTTTGGCATAGTAGAGGGTCCTCCCTCTGAGTTTGAAGTACCTCCTCTTCCACCTCTGGAAGGAGCTTGTTTGCTTTAACAGGATTCCCTCCTTCACACTTTTCTGTAGTGAGAGAACAGAGACAGAGGGGATAGAAGGAGAGGAGGAGGAAGATAAAACAGACGTTAGCGCATCCAGAACCTCTGAATATCAGCCGTGACAGCTATTCTTCTCGGAGTTCACACGTAAACAGAAGGAGATCGGTTTGGATAGTGTCACTCAGATGGCTTGCTCTTGTCAAACAAAGACAGAGCTGCACACATGAGCAGAGCGGTGTTGACTGGATCTGTCACGATAAAACAGAAGCATCAGCCCAAAGGCACCGCTGGGCTTTTTCTGTATTTTCACCCGATATGTGTGTGGATGAGATCAGGGGCCCAAAAACAGCACACTAATCTGTTAAAGCAGCAAATAACGACGTTTGATTTGGTTTGCAGTACACTCATGCAGCATTCAAGTCAGGTAGGGAAGCAGCAGGTGGGAGATGCAGTCATCCGTGGCCACGTAGAAATTATTACCACGGTCAGAACGTCAGAAGATCGAATGATTTCATTTGATACAATCGATCCGCTTGGCTGAAACTCATCACCAATTCTGCCACGGTGGCTGTTATTGTCTTTTTTCCTCATCTCTGCTTAACATGCGCTCGTTCTTTCTTTCCCCCTGTTTGTGACTACATGGTGCAAGAGGGCCGAATCCCCCACGGGTAATCAATTTGAGACAGGACATCGGGAAGGGGTCGCCATGGAGATCCTCGTTTCTCGTAACAACCGCTGGCACATGCAGATAGGATCTTAAAAACGCGCAGCTCCCTGCATACCTGCACATTCATCACCAAATGTAGCAACAAATCACTAGATCTGCCTCCGTAACAGCCCAGAGGCTTCCACATAAAGAGAATAACCGTGTGCCTGCATGAGTCACCCGCATGTCATGGCAGAAAACAGCTGTATCACACACGTGATAAAACTGGAAAGAATTCACTTTCAAGGCATCTGTGAAAACTGCTACAAGCTCCTTTTTAATGTTTCTTCACCTTAACACTTTATTCCAAGTGTCGCACATGCCACGTGGACTTCTTTGTCATTTTGGAGGTAAAACTTCACAAAGCTGAAGAGTTATGGTAATGTGAAGTGCACATGGAAAAATCTAGGTGGATTTCATTTTTCTGTCTGTGTTCAGACAGCAATACCTTATAAATGCTTTGTGCTACCCTGATACACCAAAAGTCCCCATAAAGCTCAATGTCTCTTCTTTCCAAAACAGTTTGAATTTTGTGTCTAGCATCAGCGGTAACAGAGTAAAGGTCATTTAAGAGCGCTTACAAGATATTTTTGCATTCATGGCATTCCATATACTCAGTTTCTTTGTCTTAATGAATAACTCAAGAACTATTCAAGATAACTTTTCAGCCAATAAGCCGAACCAGGAGGACTGCAGGTAATCACATCTTACCTTCCTCTTACCATTGTTTTCAGCAAATAAGACTTGCATAACAAACCAGTTCTCCAGGAGTTAAATCGTGTGTGTAAGTATGTCAACTTCCATCCAAGATCTTTTTCATTGCTTGAGGATACGGTCTGAAGATATTTTTCACTGTGAAATTAATATCAGTTTTCTAGGGGAGGTTTCAGGCGCTTTTCAAAAACACGTGTACGTTACTTTCCTAGTGAAAATTAACAAACGTCTCAGCTCAGGCATGGTTCGATGGCAGGTGGCTCAGCAGTCACTTGGCAGCGTTTCCATTTCAGAGCGGAAGTCTTCCCTTAAGGGAAATTGCAAACAGGAGCTTTCAAAAGTGAAAGTATTCAAATTTGATAATATCTCGCAGAGCAGGTAGTTGGCTATTTTTATCTTTAGTGGTCTGAGTGCAAACAAAAAGAAAAGGAAGAAGATTAATGCATTACGCTTCTAACATCTCTAGGGTTTGGCTTTTCATTCAGTCCTTATATTTCACCTTGTATCTTACGCCTCAAAATTATTACTTTTTGTTTATTTTTACTGATCTAAATGCATTTCTGTCATTCTGTGTTTGTCATGGGTTTAACGCCAGCTGGATGCCAGGCTCACAACAGAAAGGACTGCGTCTACTAGAGCAGTGGTCCCAACCCCCGGGCCACGGACCGATACTGGTGCGTGAGCCGTTTCGTACTGGGCCGCTAGAGTTGAGGCTTGGTGCGAAATTTATGGTTTTCAGGGTTTTTATCGTGATTTTTTACTTCATTTCTATCATTAAATCGGTTTCCCTGGAGAATTTCCTGTGTATTATAAATAAATCTTCTGTTTTTTGGTACCGGTACTGGTTTTATGTTGTTGTATTTATCCACGACACCTTAAATGCTGGTCCATTAAAATATTGTCGGACATAAACCGGCCCGTGTCGCAAAAAAAGGTTGGGGACCGCTGTATTAGAGGAACTGAGCCAACCTAGATTAGACAGCCATTACTGTCAAATGGGATTATTTGATACAAAGATAGACACTGACATTTATATACTTGCTACTGGTAACATCAGTCTAATTGCCTTTTTCTGCACCACAGAGGCAAACCCAAGATAATAGCATCTGTCCACATTTTATATATTGATACCTACCATTTACTTTAAATATTTTGGTGCATTCAATAGCACATGTATCTACTAGTCCATGATACAGATGATTCTGACAGTTTCAGTCCTCCATAACTTCTGTTACTGCTTATGTTTCTCCTGACCTTCCTCTTTCATCTCATGCGATTTCTGTCTTACTTTCTCCGGCTATTTCTCTTAGCAGTAATGTCCTTGGCTGTGTGAACAGTGGGAGTAATACAAGGCAGAGGCACCGCCGAACCAGTGATAAATCTAATTCATCGCTCCATCACAATCTCATTTCTCTCTTGCAGTGTGTGTGCGTGTGTCTCCGTCTGTCTGTGTCAATGTGCAACCATGAGATATCCCGCCTAGTAATGGCGCATACAGCTGCTTGTGCTCTCGGTGTGCTTGTTTCTTTCTTAGAATAAATGTGCTTTCATACCCTGCAGGAGAGAAAATCTCATATTGTCACCATGTGAGAGAGAAAGACGGAGAGAAAAGGAAGCAGAAAGGAAAGGACCGATGGTGGGAACAATGACAGATAGGCTCACGGTATGGATCATTAACAACAGGAGATGCAGGGGAAAAAAGAAGTATAGCTGCGAGAGCGGTGAGGACTGAGGAAGAGGAACAACACAAAAAGAGAAAGATGCAAAAACTACATCAACCACAGGCTCTAGAGAGTTGACTTGAAAGAAAACCAAAGAGCAGACGGTCCCTTGAGGAAGTAGAAGAAAGAACAAAATGCACCAACAGGAAGGTGTAAAGGTCTCTTTCCACTGACCCACTTGACACTTTAGAGATAACGGTGAGGTGTAACCACCATGTTCCACCAATCAAGCTTATCCGTGGTTGCCACAACAATGCCGTCACAAACCGTCAGTCAAGGAGCTAATCAGAGCGGTTTTGTTTGACGAACGCTAACAGCATTGCAGCCCAGGGTATCAGTAAAGGACAACCTGAAAGTCAGACCCAACACAGAGAAACTCGTCAAGCCTAATGACCCCATCCCCAAACCAGGGCCTAACATTTGGCTAGGTTAGCTTACCATCCTAAACATCCCAAGCGCATGAAAAATGCAGGTTATATGGAAAACATTGAGAAATTGAGTTGATTTAGAGCTGGCAAAAGCTAACGTGATAAGCGTTTCAGCAAAATCAGATAAAGTAAAGTTCAGTCTTCTCCAGCAGATGTTCAAATGCAAATTCAATCGATTTGCCTACATTTGCCAATTTATTCTGAAAAATGTTTTACATGCTGTAACTACCATTCGTCCCTTCACCCACAGAGATATATTTCAACCCCCCATTTAACAACAATTAAAAAGCAACTTTTGCAAACCTTTTTTATCCACCGAAGGAAAAAAGAAAACCTACGCTCCTCTAGTCTGTCATTTCTTTCCACTTACCTTATAAGCAGATTGCTGCCCCTTTCTGAGCCTACTTCACTCGGAGGTCTCTTCCTGTTAAAAGCGAGTTCTTCCCCTTTGCTATCACCAAGTCCCTGCTTCTTAAAAGCGCCTTCAGACAACTGTTGTTGAATAAAACTCCATCTATCACTATCTGTCACTTGAACTTCCCACTCACTCACTTCTCTTTGAATTTCCGCTGTCCGGCTACAAGACCAAGCAACTAAATTCTTCAACAGTCACACCTACTGCTAGAGTTCGCGATGAGCTTAATTTTGTGTATTTAAAACTGAGCTACGCAAGCATCCCTGGTCTTCTGCTACTTATTAATTGCACTGAGTCGTCATTAACCTTTGATCACCGTGCAGAAGGAACTAGTCCCTACATTAAAACAATAAAGAGCCCGACCAATTTATCTTTCCCAGGTAAAGTTTCCTTAGCTTTCCTGACTGAGTCACACACCTGAGCACAGTGGGTGTCACACATGCCATAAAGCCTCTTCAAGCTAATTCAGTGTACGGACTATATTGAACTGCACACAGGAACATATCGGCAGAGCAAACAGCACACGTGTGTTTCACATATAAACAGACATATGTGATATTCAAAGGTCACAGTGTCTCCTCTCTTCTCCAGCTGAGCGATGTTGTCACACAGATCACTCTATTCATTAGAGCAAACTAATCACATCACAACAATCATCCTGGCACACGCACACAGACAAACACTCAGAGGAGGGCAGTGAAGTGGATATGCACACTGAAGCACATTAACACATATACTTACTCATCTGCGAAATGCACACACACACACCCGGAGCTTTGAAGGGCGCCCACATCCACACAAACATCCGACTGAATCAACCCTGATTTATTTCTCCCTTCATTTAATTCTCTAACAGACCACACACACACACACGTCTGTCAGCCTCCGTCCTGCATGAAAGACTGACCTTCAGTGTTCAGTGTAAACACTCAATCAACAAATCTCTGAAATTTGGACTTTCTCCCAGACAGCAGAGCGACACGAGTGACTCGACCAGTATTCTGGCGTAAACACAAAGACTGCTGCACAAAAACTTCCTGCAGTTTTATTTCCACTCGGTGAAATGAGCAATACCTGAGACTGTAGGAGAAGACGGACACGGCCAATCCCAAACAACCCACTTCTCTGTGAACTCCACACAGAAAGGCCAATACCTTAACAGTCACACCTACTGTCTGAGTTAATAGTTAGCTTCATTTCTGCAGCTGCGTGGACATGAAAAGGTAACAATATATGTTTGGTAGTTTGTTCTGGAAACCAGGAGCTGCTAAAGCCAAACTTTCACACCTATAGAGTGGACACAAATAGAGACAGAGTGATATTTTGGGGTTTCTTTAAAGTATCAAACTCTAAAATCATTGAAGAGAAAAGCTAACTGTCCTAACTTTTATGTCATTTAACTGTTTATCCAGTACTTAGTTACTTTGGTGTGGTATGAAGAAAATGTCAAGAATGATGTCAAGAAAAGTTTGTACTTTTAAACAAGCAGCAAAGAAAATGCAAAGAATCCATCTGACAAACTACAAAAAAAACACACACAGACACACACATTCCCACAGTCTAGGACTGGGCTTATCTGGCTGTTGGTGTTTGCCTCTCACACTGACCTCTTCCTCAACCAGCCGGCTCTCCTCCGCCTTACCAAAGTGAGCCGACTCCAGATGGTCCTCGTGGCTGAGCCACTTGTCATCACCCTCCTTCCCTCGCCCGAACAACAGGGGCGCAATGCAGCACCCACCGCACCTACACAGCCCCAGCATTTCACTGAAAACCAGTCTTATCCTCAGGACGGTGGTAAGAAACTTTTACTTCCTTTCTGTGTGCTATCTGGATTCCTTCCTTCCCATCGTTTTTCCCTTCTCCTTCTTCTTATATTCGAATGCTTCCTTCTTTTGTCTACAAAGTTTCACACTAGCGGTTCTCTCACACAATGCAATTCTACTTCCTCTCTCGCAAACTTCCCTGTGGCAGGTAACCACTCCCCCCTCAGGTGTGCATGTGTTTGAGCAATTTCCCCCACCCCCGCCTCAGACGTAACTCCTGAGAGGTGAGGTGGAGCGTGCAGGTGTGCGTCTGCGTGTTCATGTAAGGACAGGCCGACTTCCTCCAGGCTAAAAATAGAACCGGAAGAACCTGTCTGGTCGGCAGTGACAACACACACAGACACACACACATGGTAGTTGCTATTCCTGCTGATTTAAGGCATCAAATTCATTTTACACACACACGCACATATATCAAGATGACGGGAAGGTTAATGGCACGCCGCTGTGGTTTATAAGAGAGCTGGAAACGTCACTGTGATCACACAAACTCACGAGTTGCCAGCCTGCGTGAGCTGTCCTGACTCTGTGTGTCTGCGTGTGTGTTTTTGTGTGTGTGTGTGTTGCTCTGCGCTGCCTACGCGCTGTCATCGGACCGCTTTCAGTGTCAGATCAGCATCTCATCTGCCAAGGCAAATTACAGCAAGCGTCCGCATTTGTGCGAGGGCATATGTAAGAGTGTGTGTGTGTGTGTGTGTGTGTGTTTTCTGCCACTCGGTATATCATTCTGCCTTTAATGAGCAGCAGCATGCTGTTCCCAGCAGACTCACTCAGTGACACCAGCTCCCTCTCCTCCTCTACTTGTCTTCAGTGCCCCCCTCCAGAACATTTTCCCACTGCTGATCTAATTCAGCATCAGGTCAAAGAGCTTCATTAGCAACTTTAAATGATTTTAATGTAACATGTTCTTATGTTCGTTAAAAATAAATAAATACCAAGGACAGAAAAGAGCTAAAGGAGGGACAGAAAGTCCTCTTTTACAGCAGGAAGAAAACAAGTTCCAGTCTTTTCTCCAGTGTCCTACTGCAGTCCGGTCGTTAAGTCACTAGGCCCAGTCACTAGCCGTGTGTTAACAACACAAAAGCCATATTAAACGCAGACTACTTTAGGCCCGGAAGTAGGATCCGTCACGTCATCACTGAACAACCGGATAACAGATAAGAGCCCCCAAAATATAATAAGGAGATACACTATAAGACAAAAAAGTACCAAAAGAACCTCCAAGAGCTGTTCACCCATAAAAACCCATGCCAAAATACAATTATTTTACTCGAGCATAAAATAATGCGCTTTTGATTATCGCACGTCTAGATACGATAGGAAAACACATCAAATTCTGTTAAGCACAGTAAGACAGCCTCATAGCCTTCATATATATGGACCAATCATGCTTATGAGTGTAGTTAAGGCCTAATTTTGAGGCAGGAGAATCCCTGCAGTTATTTAAATGTTACGCTCATCTACTCATGTAGGCCACTCTCTGAGCAACATTAGCAGGAGTCCCATTTGTTTCAGTGAGACTGAACTGAGCTGGTAATGCACGAGTGCCCTCAGGTTGGACGTGGCTCAAATGCCATGTAATCTAACATAAGCAGCACCAGTAAAATCTAGCGGAGGAATTTGAAAAGATCATCGAGAAACAACAAAACAAAGACTTACTGATCACCCAAAGCACGTTAAACCACAAGCCACATGTAACCACACCTCACACCATGGCTAACACTTCAGCCTTATAAGTGATGGATGGACAGTACAAATCTTGCCCCGTGAAATTCACAGTAATCTGTACGATGATGTTTTTGCTTAAAAACTGCAAGTGGCAGCTTCGACGTGCGGAAATCGACTGATTTCAGGCGTTGAATACACTGATAAACCAACCATGTGGGATCACGGGGCATCCTTGGTGGTGCCTTTAATCTGAAAATTCCCTGTTTGAATGACGTGTTTCCTTAAAGTTGTGTGCACCAGGCTTTCACGTATGTTTTTATCTGGGTGGGATTTATAGCAATGTAACATCACAAAAATTGCTTTGAATTCAAGTTTTGATTTTATTTCCTTCATCATTTACGGATTTTTCCCCTTTTTTCATTATCCTAGAGCAGAGATGTCAAACTGGTTTGACCTCACGGGCCACACAGAGCCCATTTTACCTTCAGTAGGTGAAGAAAACCCCCCTTTCTGTCTGTGTAAAACAGTTTAACCATATTACATCCTCGTGACAGCTTCACATAAGATGAAATCAGCACAATTTCAGCAGCATGTCTCAGTTTTCTATTAAAATAATGCTTCTGTAGTAAATGAAAGAAATCTGTCAGCATGACTAAACTGTAAGAATTATATGTGCAAAATTTAATTCTTTATCTATTACTTAGTTACTTTGGTGTAGTATGAATGGCTATGGAGGAGATATTTACCAACAGGAATCTGTAAAAATACAGTTAAAAATATTAAATCTATGCACGCCTTCACTTTTTTTCAAAGCTGTCCAGTGGGCCGTATTGGGAGTCATTGGCAGGCCAAATCTGGTCCCCCGGGCCTTATATTTGACACCCCTGTTCTACAGTATCATTGATCACTCTTTTGTAAATACTGCAATAAATTTGGTGCAGAAGAATTAAAAGAGCTGCTTTCATTAAAAGAACAGATTTTTTTAAACAATCCCTGTTCAAGATGCCCAAATGTGAAGATTATTCAGCTGTGGTCTTACTAAACACTGATCAGCAGCTGTTTATTCATGAATAAACAGAACGCGGGTGCTTTTTTTCCCCACGACTAATTAAAACAGTCTCAGGCTGGCTGCTGCAGACACAGAACCACCTGGCCTTTCAAATATGGCCATGTTTTTGTAATCATGAGGCCACGCCGTCCCCGGGACGGACAACACCGGAATGCCAAATGCAGCTCGGCTCCCGTGTCACTGCCTTTGGACAAGCTGCGGTTATTTTTCTCCTCCAGCAGATGGCAGACTGAGAAAGAGATGAAGGGGGTGGTGGGGGAAACGGCGGGGAAGAAAAGGTGACGGGTGCACGGGGAGAGGAACTGCAAAGGGTTTGGAGTAAGGACCGAATGGAAACATTAAAGATGAGAGAAGGAGAATGGTGCAGTAATCTGCAGCACATTTGGCAGGACTTTAACTCGGAGCAGCCTCCCAGCTGTTTGTGTTGGCTTTTTAACACACACACGCACACACACACACACACACGCACACACACGCACACACACACACACACGCACACACAAACACGCACACACAGGGTTTCTCATGTGGACATGCAAATCCCCCTGTGCACCCAACAAACTCATGTTTCTGGCACCACCCAGTTGGAGTTCGACACACATCCAACACAGACACACATCATCAGGACTGACACACAAGCAGACATCTATGGAGGACCAAAACTGCCAATGACAGGAACAAGACGTGAAGAAATAAGGAATGACTCGACAGAAAAGCATCAAAACAAGTATTTTTTTAAAAAGTTACTTAAATTCATAGATTTGTTTTAAATTTCTTTTGCATTTGTTTTTTTAATGAATTACAAAAATAAACATATATGCCATGAAATACATTTAAAATATTATATTTATAATTTGGTTTTTATTTTATTTTATTTATATTACCTTTTTTTTAAAATAATTTAAATAACTATAAATAAAAATGGAAAGTAAAAATTAAAATTTAGCATAACAAATAATTAAATAGATGTATTTTTAAGAAATGTAAATTAAAATGTAAATAAATGTAGCTACACCTTATTTTGACATCTATATATTTTGTAAGTATTTAAAAGAATAGACCCTCACTGGCCAGTTTTTTAAGTACAACTTTTCAACTGGTCACTAACACAAATATCTAATTAGCCATTAACGTCACAGCAGCTCAGTACACTGACGCATGTGGACGCAATTAAGACAAACTGAAGGTCAAAACCAGCATCAGAACGACAAAGAAAGGGGATTCACAGTGAGTGCCTTTGAATGTGGCATGGTTTTGGTGCCAGACGTGCTGGTTTGAGTATTTCAGAAACTGGTGACCTGTTGGGATTTTCCCCACACGACCATATCTATGCTTTACAGAGAATGGTCTGAAAAACAGAAAATGTCCAGTGAGCTAAACGGTGGGTGGGTGAAAATGCCTTGTTGATGTGAGAGATTAGAGAAATCTTATTGCAATGAAGGTATGCAGAAGAGCAGCAGCAGAAGACCACACCCACCCACCATTTACTCCACTCTGTCAAGAACAGCAAATGTTTTCTTCAACAGTTGGATGGTAGGGTCAGAATTTGGTGCAAACAAAATGTAATCATGGATCCAGCCTGCACATTTTCTTGGCATATGGATGTGCAGCCAATAAATCTGCAGCAATGCAGTGTGATGCTTTCACCTCAACATGGGACAAAACCTCTGAGGAATGTTTCCAGCAACTTGTTGAATCTATGCCACAAAGAATGGAGTTCAACATGTAACCAGCAGATTGTACCTAATAAAGTGGCTAGTGAGTGGAATTTCAGGTATTAAGTCGCGTATTTATTTCTACATTTATTTTTTTGGCATTTACAGACTTCCGTAGGCAACCTGGATCACCCCAATGCTGTAAAGCCCCACCCAGCCGGCACTCAGAGGTCACTAAAACAAATGCAGCGTATCATTAGCACATAACAGCTGACCCGGGTCTGTTGTTGTTAATTATACTTATTTTCTCTCTCGCTCTCTCGCCGTCTTTATTTTCTTTTTTTTTTTGCTTTGTGACATTTGAAGTTGGTGATGCAAAGGCATGTGGGGTTGCCACGGCAACAGTTCGACTTTCAAATCAACCTTGAGCGTTGGAAATTTAAGGACCAGCGCGCAAACAGACAAAAAAAAAAGAAGAAAAAAACAAAAACAGAACTTGCGCTCCTTTTCACCTGGACGTTTTCTCTTCAGTTAATCAAACAGGAAGTAAACTAGGCTTCCTATGGGTGTGTGTGTGACGTTTGTGTGCGTAAGGTTGCGTTACCTCACCGTCCTTAATAACTTTCATTATGCAAGCAATTTTATTAAACGGTGCAAAGAAACACGGTTAAACAGATCATTTGAAATAGAACAGCTTGCATCATCTGTTATACATAAAAAACATCTGACCACACACACACACACACACACACACACACACACACACACACACACAGAGGGAGAGTCAGAACAAGGCGTGGGAGGACTTTGCACCATGGCGACCACATCCTCTCTCATGTACCTCTGTGTGTTTATTAATAGACACAAACACGCCAGTGATATGTGCAGAAAGCAGCCAGAGAGAAACTCTCGTACACTCTGTCGTACTTTAGATGGACAGATGGAGACAGCCAGACACAACACACACACACACACGCACGCACGCACGCACACACACACACACACACACACACACACACACACACGCACACGCACGCACACACACACACACACACACACACACACACACACACACACACACACACACTTTCTAACCCTCTGACATACACGCATGCACACATTTCTTCAGGTTTAGCCCAGTTTTCACATTTTTATGTTAATGTGTCTTTGAAAGATCATCCAGTTTTTGGCTTCTGCCCGTGAGGTTTGTGCACTGAAGGACACATAATCTGCTGCTGGTGATGGTGACAGGAGGAGGAAGAGAAGGGGGGGGTTTCCCAGGAGCATATGGACCAAATCTGGCCCTGATGCTGTATAATCCTCGCATACATACACACACATAAACACACACAAGCGAACAGATAGGTCTCTCAGCCAGAAATAGACACACAGTGACAGAGAGATGGAAAAAAGGTGCAAGGCTCTCATAATGTGCCGATGCGATTAGTGTGCTCTTCCTGTTGTTTAGATTTGTGATGTTAATCACTCTGGTGATGGTTTTTTTTGTTCTGCTGTCGTTAGAAAAGAATTATGCAAATAAAAGTTTTACATTTGGGTAAGACGAGAGGAGGTTGTGATGTAATTCAGGTAGGGGAAGAAGGAGAGGAGTGTAAAGACAGGAGGAGGTAAGCCAAGATTATCTATATGGCCATGCATGTGTGTGTGAACGCACTGGTGATTATCCGTGATGATCACACCGTGCTGTTTAATCTGGTCTCAAAGCATCCAAAAAACATCAGATTGGGGGGATGTGTGCACGCCTTTGTGTGTCAGTACATTCCTGTGTGCGTGTGTCTCCGGGGGACCCAGTGTGCATGTAAATGTGATAAATTTCAATAAATCTAAATAATCAGGGTGTCCATGTGAAGATGTGCATGATGTGTGTGTGTGCTCTCAATTCCTTTTCCTCTGGCAGCTTTACCTCAGACGCACACATACGCGCGTGCACACATGCAGACGTTACACTGACTTATTTAGTTTTGTAGAAGCTCTAACTCTAAACCACATGTTCACCCTTTAAATTAATGATCTGAATTAATTTAATGAAGGAAGCAAAGTCCCCGCAGCTTGTGTTTTGTGCACACCTGCTCACACATGATGAATTATCCACCCCTGCAACCTAACCTTCGCTTTTGGTGTTCGCCACAAAAGCCAAGCAACGTTTGCCTCCGCAAAGATTATGCAGAGCCGTCGCCACGCCGCAGCACACAGGTGAATGGAGGCCAAGTGACCTGAAAATATTTCAGCCATGGATTTCGCCTGATGCTGCTTCTCGAAAGTCACCATCAGTAATCAGAGCTGTATGACCCAGGTTTGCTTTTAGAGACTAGAGGGAAAAATGAGAGAGCAGGGAGAAAACTAAATGAAACTGCAGACTTCCTTTTAAGTTCTGACAGTTTGGTACCGCTGATTGATCCCAGCTATGGGCTGGACTTTGGAAGGAGGCAGCAAAAGAACTCCAGTGACTGGATCTGTGTGAGTAATGAAGCCAACCTTTGCTTCACGTTTGGTCTGAACCATAAAATAAATCTTATTTTAACCTGAAAGAAATGCAGGTCCTCTAATGGCCACTTGTGGCTGGCTATAACAATGAGTTAGTCCTCATAGACTCTAACGTTTTAACTGACCAGTAAAATGACTTTGACCTTACACACACAGGCATCAAGACCTATTAGTGAACATTTAGCAACTGCAAGACGCTCGGTGTGATTCCCAACCAGTTACGAGGCCTTTCGGCTAAACCCTAATTCACTCAAGACTAGAGTCCAATCAGTGACTGCCCCTCAAGGGGGTTTATTTATTGGTGTTGTACCCAATACCTGCTCGCAGTTCCTTTGGTCGCTAGCAGATTGTTGTGGTTGTCCATGGTTTGCATGGAAGATGCCAACTTGTGTGCAAATGCTCTCCAACTGCTAGCAGGGCGAGAGTAAATCTGAGAGCACAACGCAAGCTGGAAACAGAAAATGTTTTGCTGCAAAGTTGAAATGCAACTTTGTTTTTGAGTCCTTTGAAATGTATTGGCTGTAGGAGGGATGTACCACTTTTACTTTGAAGGCGAGTATTCTCGATTTCCTGTTTGTGTTGCACTTTGTGAAATGTGATTATTTAGCAAGTCTTTGCAGACAAGTCGAAGTCTTCCATGGAAACTATAGGCAACCACAGTAAACTGCTAGTGACCAAAAAAATCACGAGGCTTCCGGTGCAGCATCCTCTTTGCAGCCAGTTTCAACCATTAGCCAATCAGTTGGGGGTACTCAGTATGTTTTCCAGAGGGGTCACCAACCAGTCTCTGGACCCGTGTGACTGAGGCTTTACTTAGCATTAATTACCAGCTTTATTTAAAAAAACACCACGATGGCAATACCCAATAGCTTAAAACTGTCACCTGAAGCTCTGACTCAAAGTGAAGACCACTGAAATGTCATCACATCCCAAAAACATGTTCT